>NW_020940355.1:7693341-7848874 GCF_900497805.2 Vombatus ursinus
TCTATCTATCTATCTATCTATCTATCTATCTATCTATCTATCTATCTGTCTGTCTGTCTGTCTGTCTGTCTGTCTGTCTGTCTGTCTGTCTGTCTATCTATATATACATACATATAATTTTTTCCCTCCAACTACCCTAATACTGACAAAGGTCTCATGAGTTACAAATATCATCTTTCCATGCAGGAATGTAAACAGTTCAACTTTAATAAGTCTCTTATGATTTCTCTTTCCTGTTTACCTCTTCATGTTCCACTCGAGTCTTGTATTGGAAAGTCAAATTTTCTATTCAGCTCTGGTCTTTTCATCAAGAATGCTTGAAAGTCCTCTATTTCACTGAATGACCATTTTTTCCCCTGAAAAATTATACTCAGTTTTGCTGGGTAGGTGATTCTTGGTTGCAATCCTATCTCCTTTGCCCTCTGGAATATCATATTCCATGCCCTGCAGTCCCTTAATGTAGAAGTAGCTAAATCTTGTGTTATCCTGATTGTGTTTCTACGATACTTGAACTGTTTCTTTCTGGCTGCTTGCAATATTTCCTCCTTGACCTGGGAACTCTGGAATTTGGCTACAATATTCCTAGGAGTTTTCCTTTGGGGATCTCTTTCAGTAGGAGATTGGTGGATTCTTTCAATTTCTATTTTGCCCTCTGGTTCTAAAATATCAGTGCAGTTTTCCTTGATAATTTCTTGAAAGATGATGTCTAGGCTCTTTTTTTGATCATGGCTTTCAGATAGTCCAATAATTTTTAAATTCTCTCTCCTGGATCTATATTCCAGGTCAGTTGTTTTTCCAATGAGATATTTCACATTGTTTTCTAATTTTTCATTCTTTTGGATTTGTTTTACAGTGTCTTGATTTCTCATAAAGTCACTAGCTTCCAATTGCTCTATTCTAATTTTTAAGGAAGTATTTTCTTCAGTAATCTTTTGGACTTCCTTTTCCATTTGGCCAATTTTGCTCTTTAGGGCATTCTTCTCTTCATTGGCTGTTTGGACCTCTTTTGCCATTTGGGTTAGGCTGTTTTTTAAGGTGTTATTTTCTTCAGTATTTTTTTGGGTCTCCTTTATCAAACTGTTAACTTGCTTTTCATGATTTTCTTGCATCACTCTCATTTCTCCTCCCAGTTTTTCCTCTACTTCTCTTACTTGCTTCTCAAAATCCCTTTTGAGCTCTTCCAAGGCCTGGGACTGATTCATATTTTTCTTGGAAGTTTTGGATGTAGGAGCTTTGACTTTGTTGTCTTCTTCTGGTTGTATGTTTTTATCTTCTTTGTCACCAAAGTAAGATAATATAGTTTGACTCTTTCTGCGCTACTTGCTCATGATCCCAACCAATTACTTGAGTTTTAAACTCTTTGTTAAGGTTAGAGTCTGTTTCCAATGTGGAGAATGTACTGTCCCAAGCTTCGGGGGTTTGTACAGCTGTTTTCAGAGGTACTTCTAGGGACCTGAAAAGTGTCAGTTCTTCCAAGGTGCTATGATAAGGGGCAAGCTGTTTTCTCTCCACCGCCACAACAAGCTTCACCACACCAGCGCTCTTCCTCACCCCAGGACTGCACCTCAGAACTGTGACCCAGATCCAAGCACTGGTAAAACAGGAGATTCCTGCCGCAGCACTGGCAAAGAGATCCTTGCAATCCCCCTCTGGTCAGCCACTTGATTCCCCCTCAATCTGTGGGCCGGAAGCTCAGAAGCTAGCCTCTGCCCTTGGGGCGGCTGAGATCTAGCTTCTTCTCTCACTGCAGTAACAGACTTTTCCCAATGACCTTCTAATTTTGTGGGTTGAGAAGTCTGGAAACCTCCACAGCTGCCCACGATTCAGTCTTCTGAGGCCTGCTCCAGGGTTGCTGCGGCCTGTGCACCCACGCCGAACTGTGTTCCTCTCCCAGCCTAGTGCGATATACCTTTCCAATCAGCGGAAATTTGTTTCACTCTGGTTTTTTTGTGGGTTCTGCTGCTTTAGAATTTGTTTAGAGCCATTTTTGTAGGTATTTGGAGGGGTTTGGGGGAGAGCTCTAGCAAGTCACTGCTTTCCCTCCACCATCTTGGCTCTGACCCTCAGATTTTTTTTTTAAAAGAAAGAACTGACTTCTACCATTGTTTCTTAGGTTCATTTCTTGGGACGTCATACTTTCATCTTTATTACTTTATCTCTCTTAAGCAGTCCTAGAAAATGAAGATTATCTAACAACATATAAAACTGTACAAACTGCTTTGAAATATTTAGATGAAATGTGGAATAAAAATAATATTTAAGTTGTTCTAGTCTCTCCAAGTCAAATAAGAAACCACAGGAGTCTTGGAAGCTTTTTGTGAAGAGTTGGGTCAGGTAGGAATTGGTAGATGTGTAAAGTTGGCCTTTTGATTTGGCACTTGATTCCATGTGCTGTTAGAGTTAGGGATGTGTATCACATGCCCACATCATGCTTGTAAAGAATTTCCCACATAAATACAAAGAAAATGGAACAAAGATTTTGGTCTGGTTGAAATTCCACAATGATTTATTGAGGTCATTATTTTTGAAAAAATTCTCATATATCCTGCATATATCATACATGCCCTTGGCTGCTTATTATAATATAGCCTCAATATTTTGATTCCTTCATAAAACTATAGCAAGTAATTCCCTAGGCAGTTAAAATAACACTCCCATAGTATAATTAATGACTAGTAATAATGAGGATAATAATGTTGTCATTTATAAAATGCTTCAAAGTTTACAAAGTTATCTCATTTGAGGAGAAATATTGTCTTATTTTGAACTTTTCCTTTTTTTAATAAAAAATAACTCATTCTTCCTTCTTTTATTATAATTATCTCTATTGGTCTGTCTACTTGTGTGCTTGGTATTTATTAAGACTCTCTCTCTTGAACTTTAGGACTTGTATTTCCTAGCACTGCCCTCTGGGTTTCCTACTCACTCTTTGGCTGCTTTCTTTCTGCTGTTACACAAGTTCCCTAAGGTAGACTGCTAGATGCTTTTGCCCTCCTCATGTTAGTGTAAACAGGGATGGGCTGGCCGTGCCATTATCCAGAGAGGACTATAGGAGTAAAGAACTGGCCCCGGTTGGATTTCCAGTTCCGTTTCTCTTAGGCCCAAGGCTCTTTCCCCTCTAGCATGTGTCAGAGCATAGTATGCAATTTAATCCTGCTCAACTCTTACACCTTTCCCTCTTTTTTTTAATATTGTAATTTTTCCCAATTACATGTAAAAATAATTTTAACATTCTTATTTTCAAATTTTGAGTTCCATATTCTCTATCTCCCTGCCTCATTGAGAAGGCAAGTAATTTGACATAGATTATACATATGTAGACATGCAAAACATTTCCATGTAAGTCACGCTGTGAAAGAAAACACAGACAAACCCGCCCCCCCCAAGAAAAATAAAGAAAAAGAATCTTTGATCTGCATTCAGGCTCCACAAGTTCTTTCTCTGAAGATGGACAGCACCTTTCATCATAAGTCCTTCAGAATTGTCTTGGATCATTGTATTGCTGAGAATAGCTAATTATTCATAGTAGATCATCATACAATATTGCTGTTACTGTGTACAATGTTCTCCTGGTTCTGCTCACTTTACTCAGCATCAGTTCATGTAAGTCTTTCCAGGTTTTTCTGAGAGCATTCTGCTCATTGTTTCTTATACCACAATAGTATTCCATCACAATCTATACAACTTGTTCAGCCATTTCCCAAATGATGGGTATCCCCTCAATTCCCAACTCTTTGCCATTGCAAAAAGAGCTGCCATAAACATTTTTGTACAAATAGACCCTTTTTCTTTTTCTTTTTCTTTTTTTATCTCTTTGGTATACAGACCTAGTAGTGATATTGCTAGATCAAAGGGTACGCATGGTTTTATAGCTCTTTGGGCATAGTTCCAAATTGTTCTCCAAAATGATTGAATCAATATACAACTTCACCAAAAGCGCATTAGTGTTTTTATTTTCACCCTCCAACATTTGTCGTTTTCCTTTTCTGTCATATTAAGCAATCTTACAGATGTGTGGTGATAGGTCAGAGTTGTTTTAATGTGCATTTCTCTAATCAGTAGTGATTTAGAGCACTTTTCCCATATGACTATAAATAGCTTTGATTTCTTTGTCTGAAAATTGTCTGTTCATGTCCTTTGACCATTTATCAATTGAGGAATGGCTCTTATTTCTATAAATTTGACTCTTTTTTATATATTTAAAAAATGAGGTCCTTATCAGAGAAATTTGCTGTAATTTTTTTTACAGTAATGATTACAACTATGTATTTCCCTCCATCCTATTTCCCCTGTTTATTCTACTCTTTCTCTCCTTTTGCCTTGTCCATTCTCAAAAGTGTTTTGCTTCTGACTTTTACCTACCCTGATCTGCCTTTCTTTCTATCAGCCCCCTCACTCCCTCCTTATCCTCTTCCCCTCTTACTTTCCCGTATGGTAAGATAGATTTCTACAACCAGCTAAGTATTTACATTATTCCTTCTTTGAGCCAATTCTGAGGACAAGGTTCATATGCTCCCCATCTCTCCTCCTATCTTCTCCTCTACTGTAAAATCATTTTTGGGTTTCTTTTATGTCAGATAATTTACTCTATTCTACCTCTCCCTTTCCCCTTCTCCCAGCACATTCTTCTTTTTCACCCCTTAATTTAATTTTTTTAGATAATTATTATATATATTCAACTTGCACTTTTGCTTTCTGTCTAGGTATACTCCTTGTAGCTGCCCTAATAAAGAGAAAGTTTTTAGGAGTTACGAGTATCATTTTGCCATGCAGGAATGTAAACAGTTTAGCTTTATTGAATAATTTATGATTTCTCTTTCCTGCTTACCTTTTTATGCTTCTTTGAAGATTTGTATTTGAAAGTCAAATTTTCTATTCAGCTTTGGTATTTTCATCAGGAATTCTTAAAAAGTCCTCTATTTCATTAACTGTCATTTTTCCCTCGGAAGAGTATATTCAGTTTTGCTGGGTAGGTGATTCTTGTTTGCAATCCTAGCTCTTTTGCCCTCCAGAATATCATATTCCAAGTCCTTTGATCCTTTAATGTGTAAGCTGCTAAATCTTGTGTTATCTTGACTGTGGCTCCACAATACTTGAATTGTTTCTTTCTGGTTGTTTGCAATATTTTCTCCTTGACCTGGGAGTTCTGGAATTTGGCTATAAATTCCTGAGAATTTTCATTTTGGCATATCTGTCTGGAAGTGATCAGTGTATTCTTTCAATTTCTATTTTACCCTCTAGTTCTAGAATATCAGGGCAGTTTTCCTTGATAATTTCATGAAAGATGATGTCTAAGTCCAATAATTCTTAAATGATCTCTCCTAGATCTATTTCCTAGGTCAGTTGTTTTTCCAATGAGATATTTCACATTTTTTTCTACTTTTAATTCTTTTGGTCGATTGTTTCTTGATGTCTCATTAAGTCATTATCTTCCACTTGCCCAATTCTAATTTTTTTGGGGGGCTAGGCAATGGGATTAAATGACTTGCCCAGGGCCACACAGCTAGTAAATGTTATGTATTTGAGGCCAGATTTGAACTCAGGTCCTCCTGAGTCCAGGGCTGGTGCTCTATCCACTGTGCCACCTAGCTGGCCCCAAATTCTAATTTTTAAGGAATTATTTTCTTTAGTGAGTTTTTGTACCTCCTTTTCCATTTGGCCAGTTCTATTCTTTAAGGAGTTCTTTTCTTCATTGGATTTTTGTACCTCTTTTCCCCTTAGGCCAGTTTTGCTTTTTAAGAGGCAATTGGAGCTAAGTGACTTGCCCGTTGTCACACAGTTAGTAAGTGTTTGAGGCTGGATTTGAACTCAGGTCCTTCTGACTCCAAGTCCAGCACTCTATTCGCTGCACTACCTAGCTGTCCCCAGTTGTACTTTTAAAGGAGGTCTTCAGTGAATTTTTGTATATCTTGTTTTTTCCCCATTTGGTTAATTCTGCTTTGCAAGTCATTCTTCTCTTCATTAGATTTTTGTGCCTCTTTTACCAACTGGCCTATTCTGTTTTTAAGGTGTTGTTTTCTTCAGTATTTTTTTTTTTGGTGCCTTCTTTACTGAGCTGTTGACCCTTTTTTTCATGATTTTCTTGCATCACTCTCATTTCTCTTCCCAGTTTTTCCTCTACCTCTGTTACATGATTTTTAAAATCCTTTTTGAACTGTTCCATGACTTGGTGCCAATTCATATTTTTTTTGAGGCTTTGGATATAGAAGTTTTGACTTTGTTGTCTTCTTCTGAGTTTGTGTTTTGGTCTTCCCTGTCACCATACTACAAACCTGCACAACCTGCAGCCTGAAGGCTACTTCAAAGGATTTTGGGTGGTCCATGAAAAATGGAAAACCTCCTCTACATTTTTTTCAGGCCACCTGAAATCTTTTGATGTGCCACAGGTTGCGCAGGCCTGCCATAGTAACTTTATGTAGTCAGGATCTTTTTCTTCTCTTTGCTCATTTTACAGCCTATTTCTTGACTTTTATCTCTGTGCTAAAGTGGGGCTCTGTTTCCAGAGTGGAGGTGATACAAGTCCCAAACTTCATGTTTTTTGTGCAGCTGTTTTCAGAGGTAATTCTGGGGATCTGTAAATTTTTGGTATGATCTAGGGAGAGATGTGTTAACTACTCTCTTGTACATTGGTTTGTGGGCAACCACAAGCACTCTTTTCCACCCTGGAATGGTGACTAGAGTCTCTGTTCCACTGTGGCCACAAGCTCTGGTGTGCCAGTGCTCCTCCTTACCTTAGGACTAAGACCCAGGACGGCAACACAGATCCAAGCATGGCCAATGCAACAGAGTCCTGTCCCCAGTGCAAGCAAAGGGATCCTTGTAATCTCCTTCTGGCCAGTTGTCTGACCCCCTTACCTTTTGTGGGCTGAGAGGTCTGGAAACCACCACTGTTGCAGCTGATTCAGTCGCCACCAGTGGCCACTTTGGACTATTCTCCTCTCTCACCGTGGTGTAACAGACCTTTTCTGCTGACTTTTTAAATTGTATTGGGCTGGAAAATTGTTTCACTCCATCCTTTTGTGGGTTCTGCCACTCTAGACTTTGTTTTGAGACATTATTTAAAGGGATTTAGAGAGGTTTGGGGGAGAGCTCAGGTGAGTCCCTGCCTTTACTTGATCATCTTGGCTCCACCTGAAGAATAAAAAAACACCCTTCCCTCTTTGAATCACTGTCCCTTTCTTTTATGTGACTTGACAGAATATATGTCTGCTGCTTTTTGTGCATCTGGCAAGGGTGGGAGGGTGGTGGTGGTGGTGGTGGTGGCATTTCAGGCTGGATCAGTGATGTGGACTGAATGAACAGGTATTTCTGCTACTGAACCCTGATTACAAGGCTGCAGATTTGCTTGTGTTCACTGAGCAAGAAGCATGGCGTGTGTTGGCCATAGGGACTCTGAGTGGGAACTCCAAGTACTAAAATTCTGTTACATCATAAAACTTTTACTTTGTACAGGGATTCTGTTTTGTTTTGCTTTTAATATTGGGTATTCAGCACTAATTACTTTTTAGCATAATTCCTTTTATGAGATTTTTGGGTTGCTGAGGTTTGGGGAAAATGACTACTTCATCTTGCCAGTCACATAGTGAAACTCTATCTAAAGATTATTCTCGAAAAGGTTTCTCCCATGCTTGTGTCAAAATTATGCAAAATTCCTTGCAAGATATATTGACATAAATACCTTTTTATGACCCTCAGATTAATGGGATTAAGCAAGGCATAAATAGAGAGAATTATGTCACTATCATGGAAGATGATGCCTACCATAGATACTAAATAGAAGAGGGATTCTGTCTAGGTGGTGACATCTTAGAGATGTCACTGTTTTTAAATTACATTCTGCTGATTGTATCAAACCCAAGAACACTTAAGAGTGCCCTAAATTAGATGCATAATAATTCAAGTTATCCACAAAGGAAAAATCACATGTATGAAACATGACTATTACCCAGACTAAAATGTGCAGTCATAGGTACAATATATAGAGCCAATCCATCAGTACATATGTCTTGGACATTTCAACTGGTTTCAGAGTTGAACAAGAGAAGGAAAGTGGGATAGATTGCATTTGGGTAAGTGAGAAATTCTTTTAGTGATGCCAAGTTTCTTCCTGAAACATAGGCTCATCTTTCTAATACTAATATTCTTGTGGTTCTGTGTGGCTTCATGTCATGGACTACTATGGTCTCCAAAGAACTCATGTTGTAAGTTACCCAAAGGACAATAGAAAGCCTCATGGTAGGTATAAGTAGATAGCATCATAATACCAGTAAAAAGCTGCACAGGAAAATGGATGTAAACAATGCTGTCAGGGAGAGGGATGACTACAAAAGAAAATGGGCTAGTCATGTAGCAAGAACAGGGTATAACTAATGGAAGACCCATATATCCCATTGCTATTCACACAATATCAAGAGATCTGGAGGAAGAAAAGGAGTTTGGAGTTGAAAATTGGGAACCCAAATACTGAGGGCCATTAGCAGTTTCTAAAGGTCTCTTAAAGAGAAGTTTACTTTGGTGATGGGAAATTAAAGTGGGGGAGGTTTCATAGAAATTTCTAACCTATGTAAGAATTGAGTTTATGATAGAGACACAGCCCTTGGTGACCAAGAAAAAGAGGTGAAAAAATAAATTTAAGCTTGATGGCAGTAAGTGTCTGTGTTTCAGATTTTGGTGCCTGGGGCAAGGAATCTCCTTCTATAGAGTAAAGTATATTCTAGACAAGATTCTAAGAAACAGACTTTCTTTTGGAAAAAAAGCTAAGAAGGATATTTTCTCTACTAGTGCCATGAGCAGATGTTTTAGGATTAACATTTCTTTAGTACCTGTAGGAGAAAAAAGCCTTTGTGCTTTTAGCTGAAAGAGCTATGGCTGCTAATTAGCCAAGCATTTATCAAGTACCTACTATGTGCCAGGAATAGTGTGGGGAAGTGGTAGTATACCAGCTGAGGAGTCCAGCTGAAACCAGAAACTAGAATCATAAAGAAGCTTCACAATCTTATGATAAATAGAGTAGCACCTGGCAACTCCTAGGCCAAGAGAAACAACTCAGACAAGTAGCTTTACAATTCCATCT
Source organism: Vombatus ursinus (assembly GCF_900497805.2). Taxonomy (NCBI): domain Eukaryota; kingdom Metazoa; phylum Chordata; class Mammalia; order Diprotodontia; family Vombatidae; genus Vombatus; species Vombatus ursinus. Next base: position 7,702,415 of record NW_020940355.1, read on the forward strand.
GAGAGCAACGCCTGATAGAGTCTGTCTGTCAGCAACTGTGTGCCATGAGACACCAATGGGTGTCAAATCCAGCAGGATCAGTGCAGTGAGATCACTGGGAAATGTTTGTGGCACTACTGCATTGGTGGTATTTGTTGCCACATCTGTATTCTGGCCATGTGTTTTCAGTATGTATGTATCCCTTAATGGGTATACGATGGCTACATGTTCACTATGTTAATACCTTTCTACACATGTTCTGCACACAGGTCCACTCAAGGTATGGGAGACTATGCTCCATTTTTTGTGGGGGAAACATTTTATTGCTACTCTTCCTACCATTCTATTTCATTGTAAGGTACCATTTCTTTAAGAACTTTCATGTAGAGGTTTAATGATGAAAGAGGCAGAGAAAAGTATTTTTTTGTATAAAGAAAAGAGTTAAATTAACTGGCAAAGGATATAAAGTATTATATCATTCATGGACAAACAGTTTGATATCTTAAAGGAGTAGGAAAAGAATAGGTTTAATAAAAACTGCTAAAGCATGTCTGTAAAAAGTAGTTTTTAGATGGAATTTGAGCAATTTGGGACAGAAAATGAATTGAGGCATACATATAAAGGCTTAAATCACCTATTTACTGCTTCATTTACCATGATTCTACTTGAATGAAATATCAACATCTCTTCAAATACAGCAAAACAGATGCCTCAATTGTATGTGAATAGTTTAATGGCTCAGACGGGCAGTGAAATAATTTTCTTTCTTTCTTTTTTTTTGGCTTGGCAATGAGGTTAAGTGATTTGCCCAGGGTCACACAGCGAGTAAGTGTCAAGTGTCTAAGGCCAAATTTGAACTCAAGTCCTCCTGACTCCAGGGCTGGTGCTCTATCCACTGTGTCATCTAGCTGCCCCTAATAATTTTCATTTATTAAAAAATGATATAATGTGATTATGAAGAAACAGTTTCACGATCAAGGACTGAAATGGAAGGATGTTTTGAGAAATGAGAGGTACTGGGCATTATGATCTCTCTGCTCATTTGCGTATAGCTGTTTTAAAACTTCACAAGGCAAAACTCAATAAATAAAAAGTCAAAACTATTTGGAAACTGAAAGACTGGTGTGTTCAAGAATGGGGAATGAGGAAAACTCAGCAGAGGGTAAAAAAAGCAGTTTTTTGGGAACTGTCTGGGGGGGAAAAGTAGCACGAGTAGTCAGCTGACAAGAAGGTTTCAGTTGCTAATTCCTGACTGGCTGAATAAAGATTTAAGCTCTTTAGAAGCTAGCTACTAATTGCTATTGCCCTCCAGAGCCCCCTAGACCTAGACCTTATGGGATGTGTGCCTGTGGCTCTTTGTTCCCTTCTGTGGCTTGATGAGCAAAAGCAGAAAGAGAGAAAGGTTTTGTGGCTGTTTTACCATATGTGAAGAGATGCTGAGATTTAATTGGATGAAGCAGAATCATAGTGAATGAAGAGATGGATAGGTTTGCTTGCTTTGTTCAAAGAGTTAACTTGGTCCTGTTGCTACGAATGCTTCTTGCTGCATTTAATTGAATGATTTAACATCCTGTTGAGTGAATAGGTGTCTAAGCTTCTAATGCCCAGAAATAGCCAGTTTGATGAGCTTTTCACTTCTATGGCTTAAAGGCAACTGTTTGCCAACTTAAGAGGTAATACTTTTCTGATGCCCTTTTAAGGGTAATTGTAAATTGAAAGAACATGTAAATTCTATAGTGCCTTGAGAAGGGAAGATTTGTCCAGCTGGAGAGTAAAGAGGACTTGCAGATGCTTAATTAGTGGAGAAGTGACTTTGTGTGGGGCAGATCTTCCTGAATGGATCAGTGACATCAAAGTCTGAAGTTCAAATTTGTGAGTTACCTGAAGCATATGAATTTTTCTCCTTCACATGCTTTCCTGCCCAGTTTCCAGTGTGCCTAATCTCCCATACACATACTGAAGACACTTTTGGGAGAATAGGACCCAGGCTGATATGCATAATATATTTGTTATTCCTACATTTACTTTGATGTATGAACATCTGTTATGTTATTATTTATTTCTTTTGCCTATTGCTAAGTGAAGTTTAAGATTTTAAAAGTGTCATTATTTGTGGTTGCTTTGTGTATATGGAAGTATATGAGTGAGGACTTAAGAGCTATAGTAGTTAGTAGGTGAATACATTCTCCCCCAACAAGGTTACTCCTAGGAGAGTGAGAAAATGTGAATGTAATTGCTTGGTGATGATCCTTCTTGGGTAACCTAGAGCTCCCAGTGTGAAGGCAGATTGGAGTGAGCTAGTCAATGGGGGGGGGGGGTGGAAGGAGGAGGAGGAGGAGAAGGAGGAGGAGAGAGAGAGAAAGAGAGAGACAAAGACAGAGACAGAGAGAACAGGGCATTTATATGGCCATTTGAGAGATAATAGAGAGGGGTGCAGACATCCCATATATCTATGACTTCATTAAATCTATTTCATTTGAATTAAACATGTCCTCTCTCTGACTAGTAAAAGTAAATACACTGGTGTGGACTTGTAAGTTGTGGTTTTGAGTGGATGCAGACCCACAGAGTACCTTGAACTTGAAATAATCTCATCTAGAGGAGCCTCAGTGAGTGTTAGTGAGTGACTTTAGTTTCTCTCTATATATCAAAACCAGTTTAGGAGAAATCTTAAAGTCATTAACCATATAGTTGATTAACCTAACACCTCAAGGTATATGGACTTTGTTAGTTCATATTAAAATCCAGGTTTAAAAAAAAGATAATTAGATGTTATTTGGCTTTTTGGTTTTCATCTTAGAGCACTTACTTGTACATTTGAGATATAGGAGAAATATAGAATTTTGGTATTAATTAGTGATGTCTTGTTTGGCAATATATTCAAATCATCTAATTGAGTCATAGGATAAGAATGTAAGTTCCTTATCCTGAAATTTGAAGTCCTCCATGATCTGGCTCCAATTTACCTTTTCAGACTTAATAGGATAAAAATATAAGTTTCTTAGCCTGGAATTTGACATCTTACAATCTGGTTCCAATTTACTTTTTCAGCCTTATTTTGTTCTACATTCCTTGTTGGATTCTACTTCTAGCATCCAACGGACTTACTCTTCTTGATCGGTACCCATAGTACCTTAATTTTCCTACACTTGTTCATGCCTAGAATATCTTCCTTCTACACCTCTGTCTACTGAAATCTTTTCTTTTTTTTGTCAAGATGCAGTTGCTACCATAAGGCTTTTTAAAAAAACTGTATCAGCTTAAAATGACCACTTACATTTCATTTTCTCATAGTACTTTATTTGAATCAATTTCTTGCCCTTTCACCATTTGCAGTATGGAGTGGAAAGGGTGCTGGATTTGAAGCCAAGAAATGTAAGTTTGAGTCTCACCTTGGACTTTTACTAGCTTTATGATCCCAAACATATCATTTCACCTCTAAGTTTCCTTATCTGTAAAATAGGGATGAAAGTTTATGCAATACCTAACTTCACAAGGTTGTTGTGAATAAATCTTAAAATTCTACCCAAATGTGAGCTATCTTATGAGAGGTCTGGCACAGTGCATTGGAATCAGGGAAGCTGGCTTAAAGTACTGCCTTTGTCACATACTATCTGTGTGGCATTGGACACTTACACTCTTGGTGCCCACAGCAATTGTCTAAAGTTGCAGAAAAAGGGACCACCGACGTTGGTAAAAATTCCTCACTGGAAGCTTTCTATACCGATGAAGTCACATGCTCAGAAAAAATACAAAACAAACAACAACAACAAACCTTTATGTCACACTGATTTGTGTACATTCATAACCCTCATATTACACTTGAAGATCCTTGAAGGCTTTTTCTGTATTTGTATGGCAAACATCCTTTGAAGGGCCTTGCAGATTCTACTTTTTTTTGGGGGGGGGTGAGGCAATTGGGGTTAAGTGACTTGCCCAGGGTCACACAGCTAGGAAGTATCAATTGTCTGAGTCTGGATTTGAACTCAGGTCCTCCTGATTCCAGGGCATGTGCTCTATGAGCCTTGCAGATTCTTTAATGGATCTGTGATTTTATCACATGGACGCTCCCTCCCAGGTGCAGCTTGCAGGAGGCTTTTAAGCTACATTGAATCGAATTAAGTCATCAGTCCTGGCTACTTATCATTTGGAGAGAATTTCTAATTCTGAGTTTACACGGACACTTACCAAGTCACCCCTGGCTATTAATTTTTCCAGTCTGTTGCCAGAGATTCTTTTCCTGTGCTTTTGTCTAAGACAGAACAATGTGTACCTCCTGTATGCGTAAACTTTTGTCTGCACTTTGTTTTATCAAAGAGTAGCTTTGTTTAGCTTACTTTTCTTCAAAGAAAGAAGTTGTATTTCTATCAATTTAACTTTCTTGCTGGGCAGCTGGGTGGCACAGTGCATAGAGTGCTGGGCCTAGAGTCAGGAAGACCTGTGTTCAAAATTGACCTCGGACGCAATAGCTGTATGACCCTAGGCAAGTCACTTAACCTCTGTTTGCCCTCACTTTCCTCATCTGTAAAATGGGGGTAATAATAGCACCTATCTCCCAGGGTTGTTATGAAATTCAAATGAAATAAGAATTGAAAAGCACTTAGCACAGTGCCTGGCACATCATAAATGCTAAATAAATGTTAATTATTATTAGCTATTCTAATCAACACATGAAGTCAAAGAATTATAGTTGTAAAAACTGGACTATCAGAAGCCATGCCATATGTGAATAAGAAACCCTTCTACAACATAACTGACAAGGGGACTGTAAGTTTCTGCTCAAAAAACCTCCAAAGAAGCAGCCCATTCCATTTGGGATAGTTGTAATTGTTAGAAAGTTTTTCCTAATGTCAAGTCTAAATTTGCCTCTTATAACTTAAGGCCACTGTTCCTCATTCTGTCTTCTGGACGAAGGAGAACAGGTCTAATTCCCCTTTGTCTCTCTTCAAATAATTAAAGATAGTTATCTTGTCCCATCCTGCTCCCATCCCATGGGTTTTCTCTACTCCAGGATAAACATACTCAGTTTGGATTGGATTGTATGATTTTTGAGAACCTTCACCACCCTGGTTATCTTTCTCTGCATTCTGGCTTATCACTGACCTTCCTAAAATGTGGCCCCCAGACCCATATGTAAGACTCCACATGTGGTGTAACCTTGCATGAAAACAGCAGGACAATTATTTTCCTAGTCCTAGGCATTATGCCTCTCTTACTATAGTCTAAAATTCAGTTTGTTTGCCTGCTATATCACATTCTTTACTCATGTGGAGCTTACAGTACACTAATACCTCCACATCTTTTTCAGGCAAAGCATTTAAAAAAAATTATTTTATTTTCAATTCACAGAACAAAAACACGTTTCTACAACACAGTATAATAAAAAGATGATTGCATATCAAACTGTCAAACTGCACGTGCAACTTACTATTCCCTCCAATTTCTTTTTTCCCCTTTTTTTCTTCCATTCCCCCCCTTGCCCTAGAGAGGGCTACTATTAGACACAAATAGGTATGTGTGTGTGTGTGTGTGTGTGTGTGTGTGTGTAACATTTTCTATACATACTTCTGTTTATCAGTTCTTTCTCTGGATGCAGATAATACCTTTCTTCATACATCCTTTATTTTTAATTTGTGTATTTTTAATAGTCAAAATGACTTAATTGGGCAAGAAGGATCAGGCAAAGTATCATCTAACCATTTCTTCCCCATCTTTTATTTGTGAAAGTTTATATTTTTGATCCAACTGTATTGGAACATTTGTCTTTATTCAATTCAATCTTTTTCTATGTGGTCTAATGTTCTAACTCAGGGGCCAGCAAACTACAGAGACCTCTCAAAACTGACTATTCATATCCTTTGACAGCTTATCATTTGGGGAATGCTTCTTATTCTTATAAATTTTATTCAGTTCCTCATATATGTCAGAAACGAGACCTTTATTAGAGAAACTTGGTGTAAAAATCCCTTCTCCATTTCCTGTTTCTCTTTTAATTTTAGCTGCATTGATTTTATTTGTGAAAAATACTTTCAATTTTATGTAATCAAAACTGTCTATTTTAACTTCTGTGGACTCGTATATTATTTGTTTGTTCATGAAATCTTTCCTATCCATAGATCTGATAGGCAATTTCTTCCATGCTCTATTAATTTGCTTATGATATCGCCCTTTGTGTCTAAATCAGGTATACATTTGGAGCTTCTCTTGGTATACAGTGTGAGATGTTTGTGTGTAGTTAGTTCTACTGGACTGCTTTTATTTTTGTCTACAGTAAGTTCTTGCCCAAAATAGCAAGTATCTTTGAGACTGTCAAACACTAGGCTAATGTGCTTATTTGTGTATTTAATGTATACCACTGATTAACCTCTCTATTTCTTCTTACCCAGGACCAGATTGTTTTGGTGAATAAATCTTTATAGGATAGTTTGAGATATGGTGCTGTTAGGCCTCCTTTCCTACCTTTTTTTTTTTATTAATTCCCTTAATATTTTTGCTCTTTTGTTCCTTGAGATGAACTTCGTTATTATTTTTCTAGTTTTATAAAGTAATCGTTCGGTAGGTTTCATTGGTATGGTATTGAATAAGTAAACATGTTGCAGGATATAAATTGAACCCACTAAATCATTGGCATTTTTGGGTATTACTAACAAAATCCAGAAGGAAGAGATGGAAAAGAGAAAATCCATTTAATACAGCTTCAGACTATATAAAATATTTGGGAGTCTACGTTCCAACACACATACAAGAACTACATGAAGACAATTATAAAACAATTCCACAAGTAAAGACATCTCAATAATTAGAGAAATTAGTTGCTCATGGGTAGGTCTGCATTACAGCTGAAGCATAATAGATTCTGTTCCAGTTCCTTATTTTTTATCTCTGTGTGCATCTTTCTGTTTCAAGTATGTTTATTATAAACAACATATTGTTGGATTCTGGTTTCTAATCCATCCTTCTATCCTTGGAATGGGGAGAAACTTGAGGCAGGCAGACTCACTAGCAGGCAAATGCAATAATCCAAGCATGAGGTGATGAGAGCCTGTGCTACAGGGGTGGCAGCTCCAGAGGAGAGAAGGAGGTGAATTTGAGGGATGTTGCCAGGGCAAAATTGACAGACTTTGGCAGCAGATTGGAATTTGTTTGTATGTGTTTTGGAATCATTCTCTTCTGGATTTGTGTCTTAAGCTCTTTTTAGTGGTTTTCTTTTTCTTTTCTTTTTTTCTTTTCCTGCCCATTATTCCAAACTACTCTCGGACTTTGGACTTTATGTTAGGGCCACACTCTGTGCACTTCTGGGGGATATGTGTATGCTAAGCTTTTGTCCTCTTGAATCCTTCTGCTGCTTTCTTGGGGGTATTGAGTGTTGTGCTATTCCAGGATCTTGTACAGCTCGGGTTTAGATCTTATTGTTCCCAAAATGGCGTTATCTCATTGCCCTTTAAGTCTGAACTCAGCAAGTTCTTTACTCAGTTTTGGGTTGAAGCAACATGCCTGGGGCTTGTCCCTGGTTGGAAGTTCAGTAGAGTGCTTCTGGATTCAGCCACTATCAGCCAGCAGGAAACTCTGCAAATTCGCAGTAACAATGATGTTTTCCCTTTGGTCTTGGATTCCTGCCCTGTTTATTCAACTGCAGGTTTCAGACTGGGCTGGAGGCTGGGTCTGAGTCCCCATTCTGCTTTTCCAGGTGGAGTCACATAGCTCCTGTTTGCTTTTGAACCTGCTCCTCACTAGGTACACTGCCTTGGGCCCAAGACTCTTGTTCTTTGACATTCGAAGGTGCAGGAAGTTAAAAGAGATTGTAAAGGACTCTGTGGAAGAGAAAGAATCACCAGAATTTCAAAGTATTGCTTCAGTGGCAACTCCATATTTGATTCCCTTCTAAGAAGAGCTGATGGGCTGATTGCTTTATGTGTATTTATGTATATGGGCTATGGTGAGTCCTTTGTATCTTATATGTTTTCTGTGGGGATAAAAATGAAAGCAAAACTGTCCTACACACTATTTGCATTTGTCACATTGAATGTTTATATAGGAACCTACATTTGGGAAAAAACTCAACATGAACCATACCATGAGTATAATTGGAGATTTTCCTGGAACACCTCCATATGGGGGGGCGATAATATAAAGAGAATAAATTTTGTGGGTCAGCCCAAAAGGTCTGACCTCATCTGTGTGAATCAAGTCTTTTGGGGGCTCTGGGCCACAGATCATAGTTATTTCTGATTATGTTTTATCCTCTCAGTTGAATGTAAGTTTATTGACAACAGGGACTATTTTTTCTCATGTATTTGTGTCCTAAGCATCTAGTATGGTACCTTTGCACGTAGGAAGGAGTCTGAAGATGTGGGTTCAAATCCCATCTACCCAGCAAGCCAATTACTATTCCTTAGTTTCCATATCTGTAAAATAATGAAGGGGCAGGTTATAGATTGATGACCTCTGAAGTTTCTTTCAACTCTAAATCTCTGACCTTATTCTGAATAAATTATTTTTGACTGATTTTTTTCATTTTTTCTGAGCCAGATTTATAATCTATTTCCCCAAACTTCTTGTATCTTTACTTTTCTTTCCAGGTGGTCTGTAATATGCATCTATGAATCATAGAATCTTGTTAGCATACACTTCACCCTCTCTTGTGTCAACCCTCCAATAGTGCCACTAGGGGCAATATACCTGAAATGCTAGAACAGATTTTTATTTCCGGTTTATCTCCACACTACTCTCAGTTGCTATTTTGTTTGTAATTTCAATGCACTTAAAAATAATCTATTTTACTTTAGTTTGGTGGCACTCATGCTATTTCTTTTCTTTGGCTATTTTACTACATTTTAAAAAATAAGTGTTTATTGATATTAATTGCTTTTTTACAGTGTTATAATTTCTACAGTATTGCTCCTCTCATTCTCAGACAGCTATCCCATATAGCAATAATATTTTTTAAAAGGAGGGAAAAATCATCATAACTGATCAATACTTTAAAAAAATATGAAAATATGTCCAATATATTATGGATCTCTCACCTATGGAAAGGAGTGGGGTAGGGTGCCTTATCATATTTCTTCTCTTGAGTCATATTTCACTCACTTTTTTTTTTTTTGCTTTTTTTTGGGTGAGGCAGTTGAGGTTAAATGACTTGCCCAGGATCACCCAGCTAGTAAGCGTCAAATGTCTGAGGTCAGATTTGAATTCAGGTCCTCCTGACTCCAAGGCCAGTGCTTTATCTACTGTGCCACCTAGCTGCCTCTTTTACTCACTTTTAAATCAAGTTCAAAGTATTTCACAAAGTAAGTTGTAATTAAAATCCAAGAAAACTAAAATTGGGTAAAAATATCTTGTGAACCAAAGGAATCAAGCTAATTATGTTTTTAATACAGAAAATATGTGTTGGGGGGTGGCAGGCCTCTTCTCTCATGTTTTACTTCACCTCCCCTCCTCCTTTCTCTCCAAGTCTGCAATTTCTGGGGTCCTTTAGAAAATATAAAACTGAATTTTTTTTTCAAGAACTGAATATTGACATTGGGTCTCTGCAGCATGAAAGACCTGTTAGTAATCACTATCCCTACTCTCCTGTGTAGTTCTCACCCTCCTCAACATTGTTTCAGCCTTTACTAGGAATGCGTTTTCCATAGATGCTTCCCACCTCTCCTGAATCAAGCACAACTTCTATTAAGTGATTCTTATGAGTTCCAATCCTCCCTCTGCTTTGCTTTTGCCAGCATTTAGCTAGTCACATTACCAGTTCAGTCTCTTTAGGGTAGTCTATATGACTCTACATTTAGTTATTGAAAAATATATTCAAGGAAGGACAACTTAAACAGATCTTCAGAAATAGAATGAAAAAGGTAATAACTTGTGCAGCTTCTTAGGCTGTGTCCACATAAAATATGTGACTGTCATTTATTTGCCAGGTATCAGGAGACTTTTCTCTCTTTTCTCTTTCTTAGGAATTCACCTATTTAACCCTCCAATTTCCTCATATATAAAATGGGGATAATTATAGTACCTAACTCTTAGGGTTGTTGTGAAGATAAAAAGAGACACTAACTGTAAAAAACTTTACAAACCTTGAAGTGTTATATAAAAGCTGTTATTGTTATCATAATTATTGTTATTATTATTATTGTTGGCCTGCAGAAACATATAGAGGCAGGAGGGGTGTAGTATCAAATTTGAGAAGAAAGAGCTAGATATAAGTGAGAGAGAATTCTGCTGATATCTGGCAAATAAATGATTGTCATTTATGTCACATGACCACATCTTAATAAACTAGGCTTGTTTTAAACTTTTTTTTTTTTAGGTGAGGCAATGGGGGTTAAGTGACTTGTTCAGGGTCACACAGCTAGTAAGTGTCAAGTGTCTGAGGCTAGATTTGAACTCAGGTCCTCCTGACTCCAAGGCTTTATCCACTGTGCCACCTAGCTGCCCCTGTTTTTAACTTTTTAATGCCATTTCTGAAGCTCTGTTCAAATTTCCTCCCTTGATTGCATTTTTCGCATTCTAAGTGTAGAGCTTTTTCATGTGTATTCTTTGATACTATTGAGATTAAGGCCATTGGCTCAGCAATCTGTAATCTCTAGTCAGAGAAAGGATCTGTTGATGAGATAAGTTTGAGTTCTTTTTAAAAAATTCTTTTAAAGAATTCATGTCCCTGATATATGATAAGGTACTGTAGATAGATTTCTGACTGACTTGCCCGAGATCACAAAGGTAGGGTTCTTTCCACTGCACAACATTGCCTCTTCATTTATTTGATTAGATTAACCCAGCCTTGAAAAACATTTTATGGAAAAAATTATCTTTGCAGTTTAAGAAGATCTATAATATTATAGGTTAACTTAGTTGGTAAGAACACAGTGTTAATCAAGCCAAGGTCATGGGTTTTCTCATTGTGTGAGTAGGTTAAGCTTTGCTCTCATCTCTGTCCACAAATTATATCCCTAAATCCAGCCACCTGTTTCTGTATTTGTGTGGTCAGAAGGGGACCTGGGTGATAATTGGTGCATAAAATGGTGCTAATCTGTCATCATAACCCAAAGAAGTGAAAGTTCTTGACTTTTTAATAGTAGGTTGATACTGTTGTATTTGCACACATAGGAAGCACATAGAATTTAAGAGCTGGAGAGACCTTAGAGATAATCTAGTGCAATCCTTAATTTTATTGGTGAAGAAGCTGAGACCCAGAGAGAGCCAGTGAGTTGTCCAAGGTCATGTGGCTAGTTGTATCAGAGCCAGGATGAGAACCTAAGTCTTTTGGCTCATAGGACAGTGTTCTTTCCATGACCTCATACTATCTTCAATAAATACTGTAAGATTTAATTTATTAATAGATTTTCACTTCAGAGTTTAAAGGTTTGATTTCCTCTTCATTGCTACAGGATGAACCCCTTAGGAATCAACTCTACCCTCATAATAAAGTCTGGCTTTTTGAAAGAGAATTCCTCCCATAGGATATATGGTATAGTCTTTTTAACACAAGGGTATAGTTGGCTTGCCATTTGGCACAAACAGTCTGATGAATGTAGGTCAGATTGTTGATGTAATTATCCCAAATTTTAAAAGATGATGGAATATTGTGCTATGTCTATCTACACCCACTTCAGATTGTTAAAGGGAATACCACTTCCTGAACTTCACATCCACAGACTATCTTTCCATTTAAATGTTTCCTTTTTAAAAAAAAAATCAGATAATTGACCATTAGATTTGTCTATGTAGTCAAGGTAAAATGAAGAACTGAACAATTATTTGGTGAATTTCACCAGTGTACTTTGGCTCATTTTGGTACCCAGAGCCCATTTTCTCCCTCAGTATACATTTTTTTTTTGGCATGAGAGCGCAAGTTATCAAGGTAATAGCTGAGTTCTTCACTTGTCTGTCTAGAAATCACACAATTTTGGGATTTTCAAAATTGTTTCATTTTTGTCTTTGTATCCCCCAGAGCCTTGCACATAGTAGGAACTTAAAAAGTGCTTATTAATTGATACATTGAGAAAATTGTATCCCCCAGAGCCTTGCACATAGTAGGAGCTTAAAAAGTGCTTATTAATTGATACATTGAGAAAAAACCCACTAGGACAATCAGCATACTTTAGTATTTCAGGATATAAATGAGTATGGGTGGCTATAAAGTAAAGAAATTAAAGAAATTCCTTTAATAGGCCATATGCTGGTTTTGTTACTTTACAATTACAGCTAATGACAATAAAATACACTTATACAATACTTTGCAAAGTGCATTCCTTCTAACAACCATGTCGAATAGGTTGCACGAGAATTATTATTTCCATTTTACAAATGAAGAGAGAGAAGCTCTGAGGGGTTAAGTGATTTGTCAATTTTGGAATAGCAAGGTAGGATTTGAATCTGGGTTTTCTGACTACAAGTGAGGCACTCTATCCATTTCCCCATGCTGTCACAGTTGAAGCATGTTAGTAGCTAATGTCTTCACAGGTTCATAAGACACCATAAAGTTTTAGTATGCTTTCTCACAGCTAGCAGCCCGTGTAGCCTCTAGCTCTAAAACTTTTCTACACAGCTTTAAAGCTGTAGCAAAACTCTTGGAGCTGGAGATGAGACAATAGCAGCTCCACATGGATTAGACTTCCAGAATATTCACAAGTAGTATTTATGATTCAATATTTGTGATTGTCTTTGTGTAATTAGCATTTAGTGGGAAGGGAGTCAAGCCTTCAGATATAGCTTGGGGCACTTCCCAGTTAAGGGATGGAGACCAGGAGAGTATCTTGAACTTAAAAATTATTTCTCCTAGACTAGAAATATTTGGGGAGGGGATAGACATAAATTCTAGCCCAGTATCCTGTCTCATAGGAGAACAAAGTGGGCCAAAGTTGTAACCCTGTCTCCTTTTCCCTTGGAGAGGGATGGATGAGAGTCCAGAGATATCTATTCACACTCCCTTTTTGAGCTGCCTTTTGACAAACTTACGTGGACGTACAAATAATGTCACATAAGTACCACACACACATATACACACATGCATACACTTTACAATATGAATTAGAATGTTGACAGAAATCCAGCTGTGGTCATTAGTTCATTAATTCTGGCTACCTTTCCACCTGTAGCATGAATGCATACATAATAATAGTAAAAAAAAATAAGAAAATTGAGCTATACTTGTGAATTAAAAGACAAGTGGTCAATCAAGTTATTTTACCAAATGTCATCCATCCATCCTGGTAAGCAAAGAATTATAGGTAAGTGTCAGAGCTTTAAAAGTTTTTCAGAATAAACATGCTTGGTGCAAAACACTTATGAATTTGTGAAGTAATTACTGCCTCAATGTCTAAAACAATCCTGTAAGATGTTAGTATAATACCAAATTAAAAATGTTACTCAAATCTGTTATTTTATTTGAAACATGCTTCTAATTGTCTTATATGTATATTTGTTATAAATGTTTAAAAACAATACCCGACAGGTGTCTATACCTGCTGTCAGTTCTGTATACTCCTTAATAAATCAATCCAAGAAATATTTGAATGCCTGCTATGTACATAGCCCTGGGCCAGGCATCGTTTGAATGGAGAACAAGGCAGGATGGTGTTGGAGACATAGAGAAGAATAAGATATGCCCATTGTCTTCCAGGAGTATCACTGGGAGAGAGCATAGCACTTGCCTAAAGATACATACTCAGTCTTTGACTAAATGTCACATGCGTCACCCTAAGAGAGTAAATCTTTTAGCAGAGGGAAATCAGTATAGGTTGGAGTTGATTAGGAGAAGGGTCATGGAGGAAGCAGGAAATGAATTGGGACTAGGATAGTTAGAATGAATCAGACATAGAGGAAGTGGGGCATTCTAAGTAAAAGGATTATAGATTTAGATCTGGAAAGGACCTTAGATATCACTTAGTTCAACTCCCTTATTTCAAAGATGAGGAATTTAAAACCCAAGGAGGAAGAACAACTTGTCCAAAGTAAGAAGTGGAGTCAGAATTTGAACTTGAGTCCTGACTTCAAATACACTCCACTTTCCACTCATCATACCTTGTGGCCTCCAATATGACCAAAACTGCAGAAATATGTGCCTCACTGGAACAAGGATTTGAGTTGGGCAGTAGTAGAAAATAAAGTTGCAAAGGTAGTTTCATTCAGATTCTGGAGGGCTTCGAATTCCAGGCTTAGGAATTTGGACTTTGTCATGTAGGTAATGAGGATTCACTGATGATGTTTGAGCAGAAGAGTAACATAATTAAGGCAGTATTTAAGGGATAATCTGACCGCAATGTCAAGGACAGTGTGTGGGAGAGGTAGTGAGAGAGGTTAGAGACAGGGAGATAAATTAGGAAGTTGTTATAATAAACAAGAAATAAGGATTGGATGGAATGGGGGATTGTGAAAGATATTATGAAGCAAGAATTGACAGGACTTGGTGACTGGCTTAGTATTGGAGACAAGAGAGAAATATAAATTAAAGCTAACTTTGAACACTTTGAAGAATGATGGTGCTATTTACAGAATCAGATAAGTTAAGAGGGAGATCTGATTAGTTGGGGAGGGGAGGAAAGATGAGTTCAGTTTTAGACACATCGAATGTAAAATGAAGTTGAGACATTCAGGTAGAAATGCCTTATGGGTAGCTTAGTGGAAGTCCTGGAGGTGATAGTTGAAACTTTGAGAGAGGATGAGTTCTCATATAGAGGAAAGTGAAGGCCAGGTTTGGAGTAGGGATAGAGAAGGAAGAGGTGCCAGAGAATAAGCCAGAGAGGGAGGAAAAGAACCAGCACAATGTAATGTCACTGCTGGCCGAGGCAGTTATAAGTACAAGGGAGTGGTGTTATTTAAGACATGATATCCTAAGGGGGCAGCTAGGTGGTGCAGTGGATAGAGCACCGGCCCCGAAGTCAGGAGGACCTGAGTTCAAATCCGGCCTCAGACCAAACACCTGACACGTACTAGCTGTGTGACCCTAGGCAAGTCACTTAACCCCAATTGCCTTACCCCCCACCCCAAAAATGATATCCTGAGAATCCTGCAAGTCAAAGAAGTACACCTTTATTTTTAGTTTCAGAATGTGTTATATTTAAGATTATGCTTATTTGGCCATTTAAATTATTTGAGATAATTTACCATATTATAGCAATGGTAATATATGATTTAGGAAGAAAGGAAGAAGGGTAACCACATGTGTAACATTTCCCCGTGGCAGCTGCTTCATTTTACAACTTATGGCTACAATATTTCTAATGACCCTGTTTAGAAGTTAAATACCATATAGTAAAAAAACAAAACCAAACCAAAAAAAAACCCCTCTAAAGTAGCTGAAGACACATAGGGTTAGTAGAATGGTTATGGTGGTATATTCCAAATCACCAGTGCATATGATCTTGTAGGGAAGACTTCAGGAAAGTTAAAACTGGTTCTGAAGTTTATGATGCATTTTGAATAGACTGGTTCATCAATTTAAAATTATTTCTTTGAAGGTCATGTCCATTTTTAGAATATTTTGGTCTCTTCTTTATGTCAGGCCAATTATTTCTACCTGCGTGGTCTTTCTCCCATCTGGCCCCTCTTTCTCACTCCTGTTAAACACAAGGTCTCATCTTTTCTCAACTAGACCATTGTAATACCTTCCTAACTGCTTTTCCTATCTTCAGTCTATTCCTTTTTCTTTAAAAAATTATACATTATTTAACATTCATTTTTAAAAATTTTGAGTTCCAAATTATCTCCCTCCTTCCTGCCTCTCCCCTACCCATTGAGAAGGAAAGCTATATGATTTCAATTATCCGTGTGAAGCCATGCATTTTCATATTGGCCATGTTGCCAAAAAAAAAGCTAGAAAAACAAAATAAGTGAAAAAAAAAGTATGCTTCAATCTGCAGAGTTCAAGAGCTCTCTCTCTGGAGGTAGAGAACATTTTTCATTGTGAGTCCTTTGGAATTCTCTTGGATCGTTGTATTGATTAGTGTAGCTAAGTCTTTCACAGTTGATCTTCATTACAATATTGCTGTTATTGTGTACAATATTCTCCTGTTTCTGTTCACTTAACTTTGCATCAGTTCATATTAAGTCTTCCTAGGTTTTTTCTGAAACCATCCTGCTTGTCATTTCTTAAAGCGTAATAGTATTCCATCATAATAATATTCTACAACTTATTCAGCCATTTCCTAATTATTAGGCATCCCCTCAATTTCTAATTCTTTGCCACCCAGAAAAAGTACTACTATAAATATTTTTGTATATATAGGTCCTTTTCTTTGATCTCTTTGGCATACAGACTTAGGAGTAGTATTGCTGGGACAGGATATGCACAGTTTTATAGACCTTTCAGCATAGCTCCAAATTGTTCTCCAGAATGATTGGACCAGTTGACAACTCTACCAACAGTGTACTACTGGTGTACCTTTTTTTCCACATCCCTTCCGGGATGTCATTTTTCTTTTTCTGTCATGTTAGCCAATCTGACAGGTATGAGGTGGTACCACAGTTGTTTTAATTTCCCTAATCAATAGTGATTTAGAGAATTGTTCATATCATATGATAGCTTTGATATTTTCTGAAAACTACCTGATCAAATCCTTTAACCTTTTGTCAATTGAGAAATACTCTCATTTTTACAAATTTGACTCAGTTGCTTATATATTTGAGAACTGAGGCCTTTATCAGACAAACTTGCTGTAACAACCCCCCTCCACCCCCTATTTCCTGCTTTCCTTCTAATTTTGGCTATATTGATTTTATTTGTGCAAAATCTTTTTAATTTCAAAGTGGCTCAGTGGAGAGAGCACTAGGCCTGGAGTTAGGAAGACCTGAGTTCAAATCCAGCCTCAGATACTCACTATCTGTGTGGCCTTGGGCAAGTCATTTAACCTCTGTTTGCCTTAGTTCACTGGAGAAGGAAATGGCAAACTATTCCAATAATGTTGCCAAGAAAACAACACACAGTGTCATAAAGAGTCGTATACAATTGAACAACAAAACAAAATTATATATTTGACTTCCCATGATCTTATCTCTTGTTTGGTCATAAACTCTTCCCTTATCCACAGATCTGACAGGTAAATTTTTTCATGCTCTCCTAATTTGCTTATGTCACCCTTTATGTCTAAACCATGTACCCATTTTGACCTTATCTTGGTATATGGTGTGAGATGTTGGTCTATGCCTAGTTTCTCTCAAACTTCTTGTCAGTTTTCCCAGCAATTTTTGTCATTTAGTGAGTTCTTAACCCCATGTGCCTGAATCTTTGGGTTTATCAAATGCTAGATTACTATGTCATTTACTTTTGCATATTGTGCACCTCAGCTAGTCCACAGATTTTGTACACTCTATTTCTTAGCCAGTACCAGATTATCGGTCTATTTACTTTTAAAATGCTCCTTCATGCTGTGGCCTAAGCAATCTTCCAAATATGCTTCTATGATTAGGCAACTCTACCTAAAAATCTTTAATGATTCCCTATTATCTACTGAATAAAATGCAAAATTCTACTCTGACATTCAAGGCCTTCACCAACTTGTTCAAACCTACTTACTTCCTCTGTGCTTGCAACAGATACCTCCCCTATCTTTGTCCTTGACTTCTATGTGAAATTTACCTCTCTTTTCAAATTTCTTGCATTACTTTGCCTGAATAATTCCTCTGAATTTTTCCTCCTCTCTCTTGTATAAATTATTTGTGTTTTTGACTTGTGTTTCCTCCTTTTGCTTGTAAGCTCCTTGAAATCAGGGCCTGTGACATAGCTATCTTTGTATCTAGCGTTATACAGTCCTTAATATTTCTTAATATTGAACTGTTTTTGGGGTGTGATTATTTTACATCCTCTAGTATATGCATTTTACCATTATTACTATTATGATGATTAATGGGCCCTGAGTTCAAGTCCTAACTCCATTATTTACTAGTTGTGTGATCTTTGGCAAATGTCTTACATTCTCTGTTCCTAAGTGTCTTCATTTGTAAAATGGGGATAATACAGTTTTCCCTTCCACATTGTGGTGGTTAGGGGTGTGGCACCCCTGTGATCTGGAAAATCTGTGTAAAATTTTGTGGCTTTCCCTTTGTACCACAGAAGTCTGAATTTTTTCTTTTTCTTTTATGGGGTGTTTATAGTACTATACATATATTTTATCCATTTCTGAGTTTCTAAACTTTTTCTGTGTTGTCTGCCGGCTTTTACATGTTGTCTGCAGCAACTGCAAAACTCCCCCAAAATTCCCATTTTATTTCTTATGCTGACTTTCAATATATTGAACTGCAGTGGGGAAAGTCAGGATGTGGAAAGTCAGGATGTGAAAAGGATAACTGCGATTGCATTGTCTTGGTTACAGGGTCTTTGTAACGGTAAAATGAAGTAATGTATGTATATTTTTTTTCTGTAAACCTCTAAGTATAATGATACATATACAAATATATCTTATGGAGATTAACATTCGCTAACATATATTTCAAGTTGGCTTTGTGGCAAAGAAGTAATGAATTATAAAAAGGGATTGTAGAATTTTGTGGTTGACACTCTAACTAAAATGTCTTGCATTTCAAATGCAGATGGCCTAATATATTTGTTTCAAAGAAACAAGCCAACTATTTTCCAGGAGTGCTGGATAGGATGCTCTACTAAAATACTCTCATTCAACCAGACAGACTCACAGCTGTTTCTATCAAATCCAATTACATCAGGAAGGGGTTCAGGAAAAAAGAAAATTATGGACGGGAAAAAAGGTTTCAACATTCAGAATTATTCTCTATATTTAAACAATTATAGTCTCATTTTATTTCAGAATACCCTTGAAAAATGATTTTTACTATAAAGCCACAACATTATACATATAGACAAAAACCTTGTTAGCAAAACCTTGTTATGTGAGCACTGGTTATTATAATACTGTAGAGATACCTAAGATATTTAAAAAAATGGAAACAATATACCCTGAAGGCTGTATATATGTATATATATGAATTCATTTATATATACATATATATGGATTCTCATTACTACTTCTGCAAGCATGTCACTAAGATTTCATCATCACAAAGTATTATTACATGTGATCCAAAAAGTATGCTGATTTTTCAGTGTTATGAATTGAAAATACACAAATGCATAACAGGTCTATCTCAGTGCTTGAAAAAGCATGGTCTCTGAGTACTACAAAACTGAGTTGGGGGGCCAAAACCAGAATCGATTCCTTAGGCTTTGATAGGTAATTAATAAAGAAGAAATTTATGGCTTGTTATGTGCATTTCAAAGGCTGGTCTGTAAGTTTTATAAGCAGAAAAGTAGTACAATATGCAAAACAAATCGAGTCTAAAGTCTACTTAGGTATGAAATGACCTTAAAGTGGAAGTCGTTTACAAGGCATCTGATGCTTAATAGGTACCAAATTAAAAAAAAATTTTTTTCTTAATCTCTAGAGCAAGAGTGTGAGGTATTATGTGTAAAAGAAATTACCTCCCCCGACCAAATAATAAGACAGAAGGCACAAAAATGAAAACTCTTCTGGTGATGGGGCAGAATTTTAAATAAATCAGTGTATTTTCTAGAAAAAAAAAAGACAACTCAGAATTTTACTTTCAGTTTTCAGTAACTAAGAGGGAGGTTCCAGAAACTATAAATTGGCATCCAAAGGTGGACTTTCCCTAAAGATTTAATAAAAAGTGTGATAAAATACTGGCAGATACATTTCTACTGGCAGATATGTTTTTGCTGAAATGCATACTCTAGATGACAAAATTTAATGGATGAAGTTACAAAATAAATCACACTTTCCTGGGCACATTTTCACTGCATTATACATGATTTGGCTAAAAGGTAAAAATTAGCATCTTACATTCTTCAAGATAGTTATTAATATTTTTCAACTAGTATTAACATAAGAATGGAATGCAACAGAACATGATTGTACAACCGTATCATGCAATATTTTGACTTATCAGTCATTATGCCATAGCCAATGATATGGGGGGAGTATATTTTTTTCTTTAAGTCTTTTATGTTCATATGGCATCTTTTAGGATCAAAACTATAAATGAATGCAGATTGTGAGGCGTTTTCAAAGATTTCAGAATGCCTAATAAAGCGTGCTGGAAATATCCCTGTTCCTAGAGTACAGAGCGGTTGCTTGAAGGCCCAAACTACAGCAGTCTCGGCTGCTGCTACTTCTAGTCCTTTGATGCTGCTATTCCTTATTCAAGTGACCTATGGGTATTAAGGTCACAAGGTTCTGTGTGTCCAAAGGAGATTATCCCACTATTTCTGCAGGTTCAGTGACCAACTTGGATCCATCCCATGCTGTCTTGAACTGTTCAGGAACAGGAAATTCTTTCTGGTAGAGGGATAACAAGAATGCTGGTTAAATAAATGAAGGTTGTCTTATATGCATGCAAATAGTTGGCACAATGGCACATTAATGCACATAATGGGTGAAGAATTTATATCTATGGCAAACCTGAGTCACAGAGAGGTGCTCTGCACCACTCTCCAGAAACCATTTCGATACCACACAGAGTCCAAGTCATGTTATTAGTTAGTGATTGTAGGAATACTCCTCACCTACCCTCTGACCTGGGAAGAAAATGTATTGAGGCTAACAGGGAAATCAGTTTCCCACATCCCCTTTTTTCCCTTCCACTCCAATCTGGGAGAAAGACATCAATACATTAGAAAAGCAAAGGAACAGAATAGAAAGGAAAAGTGGGAGTAAAGAAGTTTTGCTGTTTTTTTTTCAAGGACACCTCTCGGGGACTTCATCTAGGGATCTCAGTTAGAGGAAATGAGCATCTAGCTGTCTTTGGCTCTGGAACTCTGGCCTCCCTCATTTATCATTCGGGAGTCACTGAAAATGTTGTAAGTGAACTGGAGCACGTTTTCTTCTAAAATGGATATTTTGGTGAATCACAAAGCTATATTTAGCTGAAGGCAAGACGGATTTTTAATCAGGCCCCTTCTTTTGAGTGTGCATATACGCATATATATGTGTGTATATTTTTGCAGTAAGTACTTGTTGAATGGTAGCATCACCTTTCGTAGAGCCAACAGAAAGTCTCAGAAGGGGCACCTCAAAGAAGCCATATCTTTAATATTCTAGAAGAGTGGCTGGACCAGATGGCTTCTGAGATTCTGTCTGGCTCTTCATCAATGACCTCGACAAACTTTTGGCTCTTCTTGTTGAAGTCAGCACAGTGAATGAGGTTCAGTTTTTGCTATCAAGGCACACTTCTGTGTGACTGTGTGAATTACCAATGTTCTCTGGGTGATCTCAATTCTCCTTTGGAAGGAGTCATTGCTCTTTGAAACTACTGTCCCTTCTATAAAGGAGAGATGTACTCAGTTCAAAGTACATGGGGCTGAGGTGGAGGGGGGTTAGAAAACAAGATATGAAATCTCATGAGAAGTCTTAACCAACAGAAGAATGTACAGAATGCAAACTGGCTTGACACGCAAGTCAATGTGAATTTTTCCACTTAGGTCAAAACACATTTTGCTTTTGTTTTTGGAAGCTGTAGCCCAAGTATGTGTGGGAAGGACACAGAGAGGAAGTGATGGTTCCTAAGACAAGGGAGAGACTCAGTGTTGTTCTCTGCCATCTGTAGGAGCAGTGCTGGCCATGCTTTTCTCCTCACTGGGAATTTCCTCGTGCTTAAGGGAGGTTGGTTGTGGCAGTAGTGACTAGACCAAGTAAATCAGCCTGTGTGCTGGCTCCCCATCAGCTGAAAAATTGACTAGTAGATCATGATTTCTAGTAGATCAAGGCAGATTTTCATCCAGAGAGTGTCATGCTAAGAACCCCAACTAGTTTATCTTTTCCCATTTAATAATATTTATTTTTATTTATAAATATTTATATTTATATAAATATAATATTAAAATATAAAATATAAATAAATATTTATATAATTCTTGAAGGTTTAAGGATAAAATTTGTAAAACATTTTGCAAACCATAAAGTGCTATTTTTATTATCATTGAGGCAATTTAGATACATATTTTGGACTTACTGTAGCCTATTATCAACCATGACTTGTGTGAAATAAATGGAATAAATGATATCAAGCTGGAGCTGTGTGATCCATGGAGATAGATTGGCCATGTAGCAAGAATGAAGGATCACAGCTGGATAGCTTGAGTGTCTCACTGATATTTACATAATGTTTAAAAAATCTAGAGGAGGACCTCTGTCATGTTGGGTAGACCCCACATGGAGAATTAATGGGAAAACACAGAAAAGTAACACAAGAAAAGAAATTGTGGATGAGTTCTGTTCAGCACTACTGGAGGCAGTACCTACATCAGAAAGATCATTGATTCATGGAAGTATTAGAATGCAAGCTCAGAGCTGAATAAATGTTTAAGCAAAAGTATGAATGTTAGCTGTAGAGTCTAAAGAAAGATCTCAACAGTCTGTATACTCACATAATCACCATCCTGTGGAATAAGTATGTTCATTTCAGATGACTTGGCACTCACAATCTCACAGTCTAAAGCTTCTTCACTAAGGTATATGTGGCAGCCTTCTGTCTTATTAATTGAAATTGTTGGCACTTTCCCCATAACCTGTAGTTAAAACAAACGAATAAACCTGTAGCGCTAAGGTAATACATATTAGAAACTCGAACAAATTCCAATGTAAAATTCAATAGGCCTTAAGCAAACCTCATGAATATTTGGATGAGGGCAAAAGGATATAGTTCAGTGGTGGGTTCCTGGAACTGCCATTTTGGGAAAAAGGGATTATAAGAAAGGAATTTTCAAAACTTAGGATCCCCTTCCTGAAAAAGGAGATGGAGGTCCTCATATTATAGCAGTCACTGTCTCCAGAGGTGGCTTAACACTTATTTCTTAGTAGGACTGCAATGTTCATGAAGAAACGAATGGATAATGAATGTGTTAAATCTATGTTTTCATAGATTTAAAAGTTTTTCCCCCATATATCTTTGCCAAGTTTGAATGAACACAGATATTATTGTCATATTACATAGTATTAATAGTAAATAAATGATCCTTGAACGTGATAGCTGATTGATTAATAATTTTCTGAACCAACCAAAAAATAAAGAAACAGGATGGTTCTCCTTAGCAAATTCTTATGTTAGATGAAAACACTTATACCCCATTTGTCGTATGAGATTAATGTGACAACTAAATGAGATGATATACATTTAGGTACTTCAAAGATAATAAAACTCCATATAAGTGTTGGGCTTTATTTTCAGAAAGCTTGGTCATAGAAGAAGGGCAGGGGTAGCCCATTCATAGAACAGCCTCCAATGTACACAACAGGAGAATAGATGCTGTGTAATGTTTGCAAATATTTAAGTGCTACCAAAATATTCTGCTTAGTTGTAAGTTTCTTCAAACAACCAGGCTTTAGAAATCTCTGAGGTGTTCTATAATAGTCAAATGTTTTCTATCCTACCATATTACAGCTCCATAATTTTTCTTCTTGAAATGGTAATTAAAATGATAAGAACTTCTCCCTTTTCATCCTAAAAACAGTGTTGAGTTGCCAACTGCTAAACTCATGTAGACTGGCACTACTGATGTTAAGAATTCTCTGGGGAAACTCAGTCCCCACATATCTTAGTGCAAAAAAAAAAAGGAGAGGTAGTTTAGGGTCATAGAAAATGGCAGAGATTTCCATGACAAATACAAAAGAAATCCAGAACTGGAGAGCACTAACATTTCAGTAATTTTTGTTGTAATTTCTTTAGTTTAACAGCAGAACATTAACATGCACAACACTGGCCAGAAATTTGCAAATGCTAGGACCATGGATGAAGAAATAAGAATGAGCACCAAACAAATAACTTATGGGGGCAACTTTCTGTTTAAACACCATTTTAAATTTAATCTCATAATACAATGATGATCTAATGTACCCAGCTTACAATTCTGACACCTTGAGATGGGCTCTCCCCTATGAATCTGGGCAAGCTGTAGATAGAACAGTTTTAGTTACAAAGAAGAGATCATTTTCCTTTTATCCATCTTTTATATTATGAGGTACATCCAAGTTTATGATTATATCTGTTTGGTGTTATTCATTTGTGTTTACAAAGCACTGATTGTCTTTTTGACTGAAGCGATTAAACAAGCATAGACATTTCAGCAAACAGAGGTGTGTTTTAAAGTTTTTTCCCCCATTCTCCAAGTGACATATATACAGTAGGAATTGTTTTTCCATGCAGAAGTTTAAGGAAAGAATTCATCACTACTGATAGACCAAACTCACATTAGCACAATCTTGTGTGCCTCCTAGAGAGAAAGTACAGAAAGCTGATAATTCTCTTACTGTTTCATTGATTTTTGTTCTTTTTTTTGTTGAGACTGTGAGGGAGCCTAAAATAGATTTATTTATTCCTCTCACTATAAGGTATAATCTTTCTGCAATTGTTTCTGAAGTTTTCTAAAATAACCATATGAAGCTGGGTGTGGTAAAGCATACCTGCTATTTTTACTATGGGGGAGGTTGAGGGTGGTGCGTCTCTTGGGCTCAGGAGCTCTGAACTGCAGTAGGAATACAAGAAGATTGGGTGTCTACACTAAATCTAGCACAAACATAGGAGCTCCCAAGAGGCTACTAGAATGCTTAAGGAGGAAAGAACCAGCCCAGGTTGGAAACAGAGCAGGTCAAAGCTGTATGAATTAGCAGTCTGATCAGGCACTCGACTGACCACTGCACTTCCAGCAATGATGCCACAGATTTCCCTCTTACCTACTGATGATTGGGTGTGACCCACAGCTGTCTGTTACTGTACTTTGGAGGCTCTTGAGATGGAGAAAATGCATAAATAACTAATATGTCACTTGGCTGAGACATCACTTGAATACCATGTAAACCATAAGAATTTTGAGAGAGGCCAACTTTAGTTTAATGTTCAAGTCCACTCTTACAGTCTCCATTCAGGGTAAAGGGTCCTGTTAAGAAATCTTGGTGTCTGGATCCTAGACCAGTAGAGATCCATCATTTATCAAGTAGCTGAAAGACTGGGTAATTCCCCAATCTAAAAAATAGCACCAGAGAATGGTGGAGGCCCTACAGAGACACTGTTAACACCAAGGTGTTAGATTCCCTGGTAACCGGGAACACAGGAGCAACAGAGAAATAAAGAAGGGAACTTAAGAAGGACCCCCCCAACAGGTGCAGGAGACAGCTGGTGCCAGACAATGGATCATAGGGAAAGAATCTGGCTCAAGATTTAGCTTAAGAGGAAACTGAGGGTTGGAGAAGCTTGCCCAATTCTGCCTTAGCCATAAAGGGGCCTCTATCGACATGGGTGAAGAAGCTGACTGTGGAGTCTACCCCTTTCCTAAAACTCCGGTTGTGGAGGCCTCAAGGAAATTCAGTGTGACTCATTAGGGTCAGGGTCAGCTAAGTGGCATGGGCTTGAAGTCAGGAAGATCTGAATTTAAATCCAATGGCAGACACTTACTAGCTGTGTGACCCTGGACAAGTCACTTAACCCTGTTTGCCTCAGTTTCCTCATCTATAAAATGAGTTGGAGAAGGAAATGGCAAACCACTCCAGTATCTTTGCTAAGAAAACCCCAAATGGGGTCACAAAGAGTTGGACACAACTGAAAATGACAGAACTCATTAGGGTCAATCTAGGCCAGGGGTGGGGAATCTGCGGCCTCAAGGATACATGTGGCCTTCTAGGTCCTTGGGTGTGGTCTTTTGACTGAGTCCAATTTTTTTAAAATTTTTAGGCAATTGGGGTTAAGTGACTTGCCCAGGGTCACACAGCTAGTAAGTGTTAAGTGTTTGGTCGAGGCCGGATTTGAACTCAGGTCTTCCTACTTCAGGGCCGGTGCTCTATCCACTGTGCCACCTAGCTGCCCCATAAAGGGGTTGAAGTGGATGCTCTCTGACATCCTTTCTAGTTTTTTTTTCCCCCTTGGGCAATGGGGGTTAAGTGACTTGCCCAGGGCCACACAGCTAGTAAGTGTTATGTATCTGAGGTCTTCTCATGTATGAATTATGTATATGTATAGTTATGTATAGCAGGTATCCTGATTCTAAATCCAGGGCACTTTTCTGCTGCCATTCACTGTGCCTCCTCTTAGGAAATTACCATGGTATTATGCAAGGAGAGAATGCGTGCATTTCTGTTTTGTGCTAAAGCTTACCTGAATTTGAATATCCTTGGAATTGATTACTTCCACAATGCCCACAACATTATCAAACACGAGGCCAAACTTCTTGCAATTGTCTAGAAAAAAAACAAACTTCACAAAATATACGGAATTGCTTTTATATGAAATGAATTATCACAGTAACTCTAAAACCATAGGTCTACCCTACCAATTGTAATGGAATTTATTTTTCCTTTAATTTGTAGTGTTGATTTGTTACATTTGAAAATGTAAGCCACTTGCTTCAGCTCAGTGTCTGAAATCACAAGGTCATTGCTGTTCTCTTGATATTCCTAAAAGAAAAACAGACACAAATATTACTGTATTAATATATAGATGGGCAAATCCATTGATTGTTGAAATATATAGACTTTTGCATTTTTGTATTTTTTCTCTTTCAGAACCTCTTCCATAGGGAATGAGCTATAGCTTTTACATTTTCACTCTGTGGATGGGGAATGTTGCCAACGTTGGTTGGTCATCTAGAGTTACCTTCTGGCGAATTATGTTCTTCACCTCTATGCAGAAGAATTGAGAGTATCCCTCATGCTGGCTTGAGTTTGATGAGCATGCACATACATAGATCATGGGCTAGCTGTTTTCTTTGTACCTTCTTGCTGATGAGCTAGACTGGGCAAAGAAGCTAATGGGTGAGCAGTAAATCCTGTGAAACCTGCCCAATTGGGTGGAAGTATGAATGTTAAACACAGCCTCTAAAGGTTAAATCATTTGGAAATTTGGTTTAGGGAAAATCTCTAGTGAAGCCCATGGCCTTAGTAGAACCATCAACTCTCATCTCTATTCAGAATGTCATACTTCTGCTACTTTTATTTCTATTTTCAAAGTGTTTTTTTAACCAACAGAGATCTATTTTCTCTTCATCTCAATCTCCACACCATTGGGGAAAAATCCCATGCACCAAATATGTGTAGTAAAGCAAAGCAAATTTCCTTATTTTCCTTGCCAAAGAATACATGTCTCATCTGCACCTTGAAACCATCATCTAGTTCTCTGAGGAAGTGGATAGCATGTTTTATCATTGTTCCTCTGGAATCATGGATGGTCATTGCATTCATCAGGGTTCTTACAGCTTAAAAGTTGTTTTGTTTTACAATGTTTTGTTATTGTATAAATTATTCTCCAGGTTCTGTTAATTTTATTGTTTATCAGTTTATAGAAGTCTTCAAAATTGTTCATTTTTGTAATATTGATATTATAATATAGATTCTGCAGTTTCTATATGGAGAAATCCTTGAAAGTTGTGGATGCTATAGAGGGATGTGATCACATTAAGCCTGTGTCAACATAACAGATAATAAACATGTTAAGGTAGAACAAAATGTATTGGATATAGTCATTGAAAATGATTTGGTACCCTGTCTTCTGGGTCTCAATCTGCGTGGGCTGGATAACGATTAATACAGCTATACTTACCACTCTCCATTTCTTTCCTTCCAGCTCTAACACAGGAGGATGGTTCTGCTGCAAAGGGGACTGGGGAGAGATGGAACTTGGAGTGTGGTTTTTAGTAGGAGAATGAGTTTGTCCTTGAGCCCTCAGCTTGGGATTCTTATGTGTCTTCTGATCATCAGACACATGTCGGAGTCCTAGAAAAACCAAACTCATCAACAGGTATCCTGACACCTTGTGTAAAGAGAAACTATCTTCCTCTACTTTGAAGAACTACAAGAAGCCATGATTTGAGCAGAAATTACATAATTTCATAATGTTGTTCTATACATATCTTAGGGCCACCTGCTCTTATGCAAACTCCATGGGCCTGGGTTTGGTTATTCTATTTATTATTGAGCTTCAGGTCCGACTTTTCATGATCTCATTTCAGATTTTCTTGGCAAGGGTATTGGAGTGGTTTGCCATTTCCTTCTCCTGTTCATTTTACAAATGAGGAACTGAGGCAAACAGGGTTAAATAACTTGCCCAGGGTCACATAACTAGTGTCTGAGGTCAAACAAGTGTCTGAGGTCATATTTGAACTCAGGAAGATAAGCCTTCCTGATTCCAAGCCCAGTGCTCTATTCACTATGCCACCTGGGTACCCATAGCATCTAGAGGTTTAGATAATAGCCTAGTTGGTAATACTACCAATTGAAACACCTTTGCCTTGAGTATCTAAAGCTGATGGGTAGAATTTCATGTTTTCTTGGCATACATCACGGAAGGAAATGAAAAACAATGACATGGCTAATACTTTTATTTGTATGAAGATAAAATATTTCCTACCTTACCAATTTAGAGTATGCCATTAAAACTCTACTAGAATAATAAATCCAACTTTGTTTCACAGATGAGTAATCTAAAGTCTGGAGAAACAGGTAAAGGGTTTTTCAAGAAGGGCCAGGACTAGAATGTTTGTCTATTGACTAGTTAGTATATTCTTTCTGCTACACACACTATTATCTGTGCAAAACAAAACTGTATTGTCATGTACTTTTTAGCTTTTAGCAATTGTTACTGAAAATTGAATAGCATACATTAATCCTTTTCATGTACTTTTTGTTTCAGTAACACTGGCCTTCTTGCTATTCCTCACACAGAATACTCCATCTTTCCCCTACTGTATCTCTGCACAATTTTTTCCTCATGCCTGGAATTCATTTCCTTCATTAACCATGCCTTACCTGAACATAGTGAGATGGATTCACATTATAATTCTTCAACTACTATGTAAGCTCCTTGATAGCAGTCATAGTCTCTACTCCATTTATAAACCCCTCCAGTAATGTTTAGCTGGTGTTTGGACTGCAGAGGCAGAAGCCAAAGCATCAGAGTTACCTAATATGTTAACAACTGGCAGATTTTTAATTTGGAGCCCCTGAAGTCTGATTCTAACTCTATTGAGTTACTTAACCTGTAGGAGGGGAATATTTTGTCATCCCAATAGTATTTGCATGTGTATGGCATGAGAATAGAATGATTCACTTATGCCAACCAGGGATCAAAATAAGCGGCAATGAACTCTAGGAAGACTTGTACACCAGGTGTTACTAGATACGAGAGACGTGCTTACTGTTCTTGTTCTCTAACCTTTAGTAATTGCCTCCCCCTGGTTAAGCTGAGCAAACAAAGCTGAACGTGATGGTGAGGACTCTTCTTTTCTGCCTTCATTATCAAAGATTGGAGGTGGTCCTGGAGGTGGTGGAGGAGGAGGGGGTGAGGGGACACCCTGCCCACTGGAGAGGACAGACAGTACTGATGAAGGGGATGCTACTGGACCCTGCAGAAAAGAAAAAAAAAGAGAGGATTTAAGAAACACTTTTTGCTTTAAGATTTGTAACCTTAGGCAGCTAGACTTTTGCCAGGGAAGGACTCTCAAGAACTGTTGGCAATAGAAAGACTGAAATTCATTAAAGGATTCTCAAGGATGTAAGTCCATGCAGAAGGAGTGTGTGAACGCGCACGCATGCGTGTGATGGCCCTATCCACAGATTCACAGTATAGTTAAGAGACTAGCAAAACCTTAAAGATTAGTATTTGTTCACAGGCTCAGATCTGAAGGACACGGAGCTTTGTCTAGTTTAGAATTATAATAAAATTATATATATTTATCTACATATATACATACATACATACATACATATGTACATACATACATACACACACACACACATATAATATATCCCAAGAGTGAGATACTTTTTAGGATACTGTTGCTTGTTATTATATTTGAGTGAGAATTGCTGAGGAAAAGATTTAATGGGTCTTAGATACTTTTGAATCTTTTTGTAAGATTGAAGAAATAGATACTCCTTTTCTAGGTCAACTTTTCCATATATGGATGTAAGATAATGTATTCCCAAGCAAGTATTATATACTGTCTTGGGTGCTTCATAAAGGCCAAGCAAGATTAAAGATATAAATAATTGAAAAGTGTATTCCAGTGTTGATTTTGTAGTGGATCAGTTTAAAGGGCTGACCATTACTAAAAAAATGTAATAGTTGAGTTCTTGCCTTCTTTCCATTATGCAACATAATTTTTCAACACTAAATTCCAAGGTATTAAAAATAGATTGGTATGGTGAATTATGAAAAAGGGTAATAGGTTCATATTTTCTATGTGTTTTGTTTCTAAATAAATATGGCAAATGGTGTTTTAGATGTTAGTGATCAGTGATGAAGATTTGGGAAAAGATGGAAAATCTTTGTATAAAAAATAATTCAGTAGGTAGTACCAAAATTTCTGTGAGGAGAAAAGAAACCTGACAATTTTACATCTACTTCAAAAAGTCAGTATAAGGGACAAGATCCAACAGGACAAGACTTTTAAAAAAAAATCTTACCAGAGTAAGAGGCCAAATAGTGTGCAGTGAAATAGCACACTTGTCATTAGAGATTAAAAACTTAATTTAATTAAAAAGAGGCTGCCAGAAGGTTTAGAAAACTTGTTGGACAGGAATCCAGTTCAGTTTTAATGCTTGATACAAAATACCTTGCAATTAAAAAAACACCTTTGGCAAACTCTAAATGCTACTGGACAAATCTATTGAATTATGTTAATTCATAATTTACTCAATAGCACGAAGAGTACAAATCGATATGTCTGAATGTGCAGTACCTAGTTTCACTGGGGAAAAAAAACTCCACAATGCTTATTCAAACCCTATTTACCCACAGATTAGGTTATAAATAATTGTATTCTTTGTGGCTTAATGGAATCAGAATATTTTGGATTAAATCTTATCTCTGGCCTTATAAACCATATGATCCTGGGCAAGTCACTTAAACTTTCTTAGCCTTGGTTTTTCTCTGCGTAAAATGAAGACATCACCTGCAGTACCAACTTAATAGAGGTCTGAGGCTCAGATGAAATAATGTATTTAAAGCAACTTGCAAACTTTAAAACACTATGTATATGTCAGCTATTTTTAGTATCTCAGTATTTCCAGGGATAGATACCTAAATAAGTGAATAGGCTTTAGGCCTCTTCAGAAGTTTAGCAAAAAGCCACAATTTGAAAAAAAAATTTCTTGTTATTTGTTTTTGCTACTTCTATTCAGGAAAAACATCAGTATGACACCTGAACCATTCCTGTCCAATATAGAACCATAGATCTGGACTCAGAAGAAGCCTCAGAGGTCTTCTATTCCAACTCTTAGCCAACATCTGACAGGTGATCATTCAGTTCATACCATTTTTGAACAGCTCTCTGACCTAAGCAAGCACCAGACTTGAAAAGAAGTAAAGAGAGGAAAAAAATCTAAAATAGTGCTGGAAACTGGATCCATTTTCTTCTGGGTTTTAAAATCTTCTTTTTATGATATCAGGAAAGAGTTTGAGAATTTTATTTGAAGCATAAAGTGCTGATATTACTTTTATTCATCTAACAAAGTTTCAGTGCTTTGCTCATAGATGCTTTCAATTCTGAAGTGTTACTTTTATTCATAGAGTAAGTGAAAGAACAGAAAATTTGCTGCTAGAAACACGGCTACTTTGTACTCTTATTTTGTGGAAAGGGGAGACGATATGGGCATCTGAAGTCACAGTGGTTCTATCACTCTCAGAATTCAAGGCTGCCCCCAAAGAGCCATTAGGGAATACTGAAAACAACAAGCTACATATTCAAATTCTTGTAACTATGATACATTTGGATGGCTGACTCAGGAATACTAAACAAAGAATTCACTACACCAAAGAAATAAATGTTGAAAACCAAAGCCAACAAAAATAAGCGAACCCAGATGAAAAGCTGAAACAGTGTCTTTAATTTACCTTTGTATGCCCTCGAATACTGTAGTATCACCACCATAGAAAACACAATACAATGTCCTTGTTTCCAAGGTTACTTTTGCAATTAACATTCAGAGACTCTAATGCATAAAGTATACTTGAAACTGAACTGATTAAACATCCCCTTAACTGGATCACATTAGGGTACACCCTGGAATACACCAGGTTATCTTTTCCTTTCTCTCCCCTTCTCTCATATTGGATGTTGAGAGATGACATCACCAGACACTAAAGCTTTCTACATTATCATTAAGGTAGGAGGCTATTTAATGTCATCCCCATTAATTGGAATCATGGCAGCTGTCTAAGGACCTCCTCTATGGCCTGAGTTGTTCCGATTTTGCCACCCTGAAGCTTGCCTTGTAAGGGTATTTGGCAGCAAGGGTTGCCTGACTCCACAATGTATCAAATGAAGAAATTCACCATTCATTAGAAAATGATGTCAAAGATACCATATACAGAGCTTGCATTTAGAGATAAGGGATGACTGACTTTTCTTATTGTCACCAGTCATTAGAAAGATCCAAAGACATAGTGAAGCACACTGATTTGTGCCACTCCTTTGCCTGGGACTTCAATTGTTTTTGTAGAGGACCTCAAGGAGCCAGATGCAGTAAAATGTCTCTTCCAAAGGGACTTGAGTCTATCACTCCAGTGCTGAGCCTCAGGGCAGCAAAAGTACCAGAGGCCCTGTGCTTCTGGGATTAAGACATTGGGAAGTAGCAAAAACCGTGACTTCAGACGCCCATATCATCTCCCCTTTCCACAAAATAAGAATATAAAGTAGCAGTGTTTCTAGCAGCAAATACTTTTAGACATGCCTCATCTCTTAACAACTTGGGATTAGGCTTTTCTCCTTGGGCGACTGGAACACCAATTATTTACTGATGCAGATGTCCATTGAGAATTTACAGCCTGTATCACCACATCCCCTATAATGGGGGTGGAGGATCCAGAAGAGCTGACATCACCACCCTATCCTCACTCTTTGTTCAGTCATGATAAGATCCTGGATAGTGGGGGACCTCAATCCTCCATGCCATGGTACATAAATTCCCAGCTCCCTTTCTCCTTGTTCTTACAGTTCAGAGTCAACATCTTCTGTGGCAAAAATCCTTCCCTATTCCACTTTTCGCTGTCCACTCATTACTATCCATGTTGTCCTACTCCTGACCTTTAAAATCCATAGTCTTTCATATTCTCCCAATATCTCATATCATCCCATTCCATAATGCTCTCTTGATCCCTATTATTGTTTTTTGAGTTACATTTTATTTTTTTGTAATCTGATCATTTTCTCCGTTTCCTACCTACTTATCCCCACTACTGAAAAAAGAAAAGCAAAACTACACAAACATACACATAAAAGCAAAATTCATTAAGTCTCTTATTATTGTAAATAGAATCCCCAAATTCAATATTTACCATGCAGATTTTTTCTACATAAGGCATTGAATTAGTTTCAAAGGATGCAATGAAGAACCCCCCTCCCCCGGATCCTTTGGATACATGCACGCACACACACACACACACACACACACACACACACACACACACACACCACACAATGATACAAGGTAGAATGTGATGGGGTGGTCCAAAATGCTCAAGGAAGATTTTTGAGGAAGGGGAGAATACTTTCAATTGAGGATGAAGGTTGAAGAGGAAGATCATAAAAGGTTACATAGAAATACTACCTAAATCAACCCCTGAAAGAAGAAAATAATTTTAAAAGGCAGAGATATAGAAAGATTATTTTGCAAAAATGGAACTTGAGCAAACGCATGGAGGAAAGAGTCAATCTGGGAATGGGAACTAATTCATTAGATACTCATCTATGCCTGTTGAAATCCTTTTCTCAGATTTCATTTCCTCCATGAAG
Organism: Vombatus ursinus; assembly: GCF_900497805.2. NCBI lineage: Eukaryota > Metazoa > Chordata > Mammalia > Diprotodontia > Vombatidae > Vombatus > Vombatus ursinus. The sequence goes on from NW_020940355.1 coordinate 7,736,127, forward strand.
ACAAGATAGACTACAAGTTTTAGTGATCTTCAAGTATTTAAAGGACTGTCCTGCAGAGAGGGGATTAGACTTGTTCTGTTTGATTCCAGAAGGCAGAACCAGGGGTGATGGGGGGAAGTTTCAAAGAAGCCAATTTAGGCTCAATACCAGGGGAAAAAAAAAAACATTTTTAACAATCAGAAAAAGTGGAATGGACTGTCTCAGAGGTGGGGATTTCCCCCTCCTTGACAGCCAAGTAGAAGCTAGATGATCACTTATTGGTTATATTTTATAGTAGGGATTCCATTCACCTACAGGTTGGACTAGATAGCTGTTATATTCCTTCCAATTTTCCGATTCCTTGGCTTCAATGCCCACCCTCTCACTTGCTGCCTGAGTAGCCTTGGGCAAATTACTTCCCTTCTGTTACTTCATTCTCAGTTTCCTCATTGGCAAAAGTACTGGGTTGGACCAGACAGTCTGTAAGGTCCCTCCCAGTTCTAAGCCTGTGATCCTGTGAAGAGCTTTGCGTGGTTTTCAGCAGAGGCATTTTGGGCAAGCTCTAAATGGATACTATTCAATAAAATACATTCTTTTGTGCAAATTAACTGATAATTCAGGTTCATCAAAAAACTATGTCTTCAGTGATTGGAGGGGTTTTTTTGGCCTTCTTATCTGGAAAATTGATTCAATTTCAGTTCTATATCATGGCATCATAAATCTCAAAGCTGAAGAAACTTTGAGAGAGTATCTGAGAAAATCCCCTGCCTTCAAGAGGCTATCCTGACCCCCATTTAATATGTGAGGCCATTAAGAAGCACAGAATGTCACCCAGCTAATAAACAGTGGGATGGAAAGGGATAAACTAAGTAGCATGTTCAATAGCACAACGGCCTTTCCACCTGGTCATATTACTCCTTCCCAAGAAGGAGACTCTGAAAAGCTAGGAGAAGAAGGGTAGATTCTCACTGTAGAAATCCCAGGACAGGATGACTAGAATCAGCTTACTCAAAACCATTGAGTAAACAATAACCCTCACACAAAAGTTTACCTTTACTACTTTCTTTGGAATCATGTTTTAGGAATCACTCAATTATCCTATTCTTCTGGTCTACAGTCAATAGAGAGTTTTGAAATGCCAAAAACATATCAACAACGGGCTCCAGCTTTCTGAATAGGAAAACCAGTACCTCCATGATTTTATTTAAGTTCTGGAGTCCAGAGTTCATTACAAAAACAAACAAAAAACCAAACCATAGCCTTAAAACTTAGCTTATGAACGACTCATAAGATTAACTCTGAACAGATGTATTTGACAAAGACTATTTGATAGTTATGAGACTTGCAGAAATTGCAAATCCTCTTTTTCTCTAGGTTGATTTCAGCTGTTTCCCTTGAGAACAGCTGCTTTCCCCATCCTGACACATGAGGTGTGACTACAAAGGATTGGGACTGGCTCTTGTGTGGCATGTGGAAGCCGTCATTTCATACATACAAGCATTTGTTGTCATTACATGTGTTACTTGTCAGTGTTCTGATCAAATTATGCATTTATAATTTTTTGGGAGGTAGGGGGATGGGAAAGAATGCACTTAGAGGAACTCCTGCCTCTGAAACATTTCTCATTGGCAAGACAAAGTTAAGAACTTAGGGGATTAGCCTCATAATTCAGGACAAAAACCCTGCTTGTGCCCTACTTACTTAAGGAAAAACTGAGCTTTGTGTCTAATACATCTGTACAAATTGCTTTTATTCTCCATCTTGTCACATCACTGAAGGCTTGTGGCAATAGGTAACTCAGTTTTGCTGAATCTTGATGTGATATAAAATAGAAAGTTCAATTATTTAACTAGATAATTAAGCCAAAGAAATCTGCTGCAGAGAAAGACATGGAGTTCTTTTTTTTTTTTTTTTTTTGGAATGGTCTGAGGCAGGAGTGGGGAACCTGTGGCCTCAAGGCCACACATGGCCCTCCAGGCCCTCAAGTGCAGCCCTTTGACTGAATCCAAACTTCACAGATCCCCTTAATAAAAGGATTTGTTGTGTAGAAGTTGGACTCAGTCAAAAGGCCGCATCCGAGGACCTAGAAGGCCACATATGGCCTCGAGGCCACAGGTTCCCCACCCCTGGCAAATATTTGTATCGGGCTGTCTTTAAGCACCTAGATATTTCTCAGACCTTTGATTTCATCAACACAGGTAACAGAGTTTCTAAGTTAATAATTCTCTCCAAGTTCCCACTCCCATACAACCTCAAAATGGATGATGTGAACAATAATCCTGAAGAAGAGGAAAGTCAGTTGAATTTGAGTGATGTAAGCTTTTTTGTCTGAAACCAGGGGCCTTAAGGTCCTCCTACCCAATTTCAGGATTCAATGATTTTGGTTCTACCTTTGTGAAGCAAGAATTTGCTAATATATTCTTAAATTTTTTTGTTATTGAATCTTTAGCACTTGGATGGTCAGCCTCTATGGCTGTCTCATCTATAAATACATCTTGAATAGATACTGCAGTTGGAAAGTGAGATGGGTCTACAACTGAATAGGAGATGTTGAGCAGGATTCACATGGCTTTTTAAGGTTACCAAACTTCTCCCTGAAACAAAGGCCAATCTTCCTGTGATGCTGTCTATATGCTTAGAAGTTGAGGAACACTATAGTTTCTGAAGAATAGAAATTCTGGGTCACCTAAAGGGCAGAGAGGAAGCCTACGGTGGGCATGAGTAGGCCACAACATATAACCAATCAACAATTGCACAGGAAAAGAGGTAAAAAGGATGGTATAAGAGAGACATATGACTAAGAAAGAAAGATGGTCTAGATATATAATGAGAGCAAGGGATAACCAATAAACAGCCCATTTACTCTACTGACATCCATGCATTTCAACAAATCTGAAGGAAGGCCTCCAATACATTGAGGACTTAGGGCAAGCCTGCACAACATATCGCCTGTGCATCACTTATGGCCCACATGTTGTGCAGGCCTGACTTAGGGGAAGACATGGGCAAAAGTTGCAGATGATGGAAAGGAATGAATGGGTTACAAAATGCATTTTCACAGGGAGTACCTACATGAGATCACAGATCTGTAAAAACATTGAAGTGTCCCTAGGGTCTTAAACATGGTAGGTTCTAAAATGTTCGTTGAATTGAATTACTAATTAGCAGGAAGTAGCAAAGGCATTTAAGATAAATCAGAGTAGAATCTAAGTGTAGAAGGCATCGTGCCAGCAGTTCCTGGCTCAAGATGTGAAGGTTTATAATGTTTAACTTTTAACCCCTTGCAGAAGGGGAGGAGGTGGGTCAAGCTACTGGGTCCAGTGCTTATGTCTTGAGTCTATCACTTTATTCATCATTTACAGATATCCCACTGATAGCCAATCAAGAGATTTTAGGTCTAGAAAGTTTCCTTTAGTATGGGCAATATTATAATGAAATCATCTGTGGGTGGATAAGATGTATGTTAAATTTCAATCTAGAAGGGACCTCAGTGGTCATAGGAGTTGGAGTTGGAAGGGACCTCACGGGTCATCTAATTTAACCTCTTCCTTTTACAGAGAACTGAGGTCAGGAGAGGGCAAGTGACTAGATACTCACACATGTGTAAGTATATGTGTACATGCATACATATAAAACAGCAGGCACAAATACGTATACATGTATATACGAACATATTTGTGACTATATGCACATAGATTTTATTTATATAAGCATACACATGAGTATATCACTATTTGTGTACATGTATATATGTATCACATTAAGAAATATATGTATATAGGTATTGTATATGCATACATATGGGTGTATATCTATGTACATAAATTAAATGCTGAAATATTAGATGATAAACCCCATGAAGGAATAGGCCATATCTTATCTAAACTTGCATATCTCTCCCTGCACACAGCAAAGTACTCAGAATGGTTCAGTGGATAGGCCTCTGGGCCTGGAGTCAGGACAACCTGAGTTCAAATCTGGTCTCAGACGCTTATTAGCTGTGTGACTGTGGGCAAGTCATTTAACCTCTGTTTGCCTTAATCTACCAGAGAAGGAAATGGCAAACCATGTCAGTATCTTTGCCAAGAAAACTCCATGTCATGAAGAGTCAGATACGACTGAATGACTGAACAATTCCTATATAGATAGACACATATGTGTCTATATACATACCCATATACATACATATACACACACATACACAAATGCCAGGATTTAAATTCATATCTTCTGACTCTAAATCTAGAACTCTTTCCACTGCACCAAGCCAATACCATTATGATATAGATGAAGAAACTGAGGTCCATACAGGTTATTAACTTGCCCAAATTTACAGAGGTAGGAAGAGGGAGAGCCAAGGATTTGAACCCAGGGACTTTGCCTCCAAATTCAGTACCTTTTCTACTGTACCACAGAGCCTCGCATCAAAGAATCACACTTTTACTTATTGGCTAATTGTTTAGTTGTTTCAGTCCTGTCCAGCTCTCCATGACCCCATTTGGGGTTTTCTTGGCAAAGATACAGGAGTGGTTTGTCATTTCTTTCTCCAGCTCACTTTACAGATGAGAAAACTGAGGCAAACAGGGTTAAGTGACTTGCCCAGGATCACACAGCTACTAAATGTCTGAGGGCAGATTTGAACTCAGGAAGATGAGTCTTCCTGACTCCAGGCCCAGCACTCTAGCCACTGTGCCACCTAACTGCTCTATTGGTTAATGGTTTCCTTCCAAAACTTGTAATCTCTCAAATACAATCTTTATCTCAAGGAAGAGATGAAATGTAGCAAAGGGAGGTATTGAAGTATGCTGTAAAGAGAACTGTCTTAGCAATCAGGTAATAGCACAAACTTGCATATTCAACCTCATATATTGCTGTAAACTAAGCAAACAATAATTAAGATGACTGATTGTATGTTACCCTGTCAGGGTTGGGCTTCTGAAGAAGTGTCACATGTCATCCAAAAATTGGTTGGGGAAACCTAGAGAATGGTTAGTTTGCAAAGCACTTTGGGATCCCTTTCAATGAAAGGTGCTAAGTGCATGTATTAATAATACATAAAACACTCCGTTAATGCTGTTTTAATGCAATAGCAGTAACTCAGACCTTTCAAATTTAGACTCTAAGACAATATAACTAAATATCTGCATGAAGTACCAAATGGAATACTATTGATTTTTTACTTTTTACTTAACTATCTATAGATAGTTATTTTTGATCAAGCTAAATATATTAGAAACAAATTAAATATAAATATGAAACCCAGGTAAGTATTTTAAAACCAAGAAGGCAATTTTTTGATTTGATACTGATCAATTCAAAATTAAATTTTTCAAAATTCAATTCAATTGAACACTTATTTAGTGCCAACTTTATTCTGAGCACTCTGCTGGTGTTCTGGGGAGATATACAAATTCAGATAAGATATGAACTATTTCTTAATGGGTTTATAGTCTAATATTTCATCAATTCACGTATGTACATATAAGCACTCCAGTACTTTGATAGATCTATGATCTCATTGACATGGGAACTCCCTCCATTGGTGCCAAGAGCAGTCTTCTCATGCTGGGTAATTCTTGGCCCTGTTTTCCCATAAGTCGTTCAGAGGGTATCTACCTAATATTCTGGAGTCCCTTAACCCCTATTTGCTTCAGTTCCTCATCTGTAAAATGGGGACACACTGGAGAAGGAAATGGCAAACCACTCCAGTGTCTATGTCAAGAAAACCTCATGGACATGAATGACTGAACAACACATAAAACATATGCATTTACATACACCTAAAAGAAGGACTCTAGATATATAATAGAATAGAATGTAACATGATTATTAATAATATAATACTCACACTTACATAATACAATTATATGTTAATATAATATACAGTTAAACAACATATTACATACAATCCCTATAAAAGTTACAAGGATTGTGTTATATAATACATATACCATAATACATAATTATATTAATATAAGATATAATTATACACACATAGGCATATACATATATATAAGCTATTACATAATATAAATGATATATGCTATAATACATATGTAATATAGAATTAGATATTACATTAACATGTAATTATATACACATGTATGTATGTATATCTACTTGTATGTGTGCATGCATGCAGTTGCATCCCAGTACAGCTTCTGGGCTATTTCTCTGTTATCCCTTGCCCTTGCCACACAAGCAGCTCAACTCCTTTTCTGACCATACATCTTCTTTACTTCTTGAGAATAAGTCTTCATTGTGAATAGGCTGTTGCCTGCTTGAACCCACTGTGCATGCATCTTCCCACTGCCTTTTGGTTCACCCAGAATTTTGATTTCTTGGAGTGGTTTGCAGGATTCATAGCCATTGTTGAGAAACAGTGTTAGAACAACAATAGTGCTGAAAAGATTGGTCTCTTTAGCAGTTTAGTATTGTTGAAAGCACTGCACTATTTTCCCCAATGCAATCTAGTTTGCTTTCTTCCTGCTCTTTGATTCTGGGCCCAACTCATTGCCCATCTGCATTATCTGCTCCAGATACGTATACCAATCTGCTAAGTCAATGGACTATCCATAATCAGATCATAGTTTTCCTCATAGTATAGTAAAGAAAAATAGAATAAGGGATCACCATTCTACCCCAATATCTCATATTGGTGTATAAGTGATGGTAGATTGCTGAAGGCTAAACAAATCTATGACACACTCTGGTAGGCTCTATGATTCTGGCAAAGTTTCAGATACAGTACATGTCAACAGAGTGTGTCTGCTTTCTGAGACCTAACCTGGCAAAATTCACCATTAAGGGGCCACCAAGGGATGCTTCTTGTTGGCTGAAGCTGCTCACAAACCTATCTACTAAAGCCAAGATGAGTTGTTGGGCTGCATCATTAGGGAGAGCACCTACACCAATGAAATCACTCAAAGAATTGAAATGGTCACAGTTTCTAGGCCATACCAAGGATGGATTGCTTTCTAAATGCTATAACTTCAAGTTCAAACTATCTTTGTGGTTGATTATCTTATGAAAAGGAAACAAATCCCAATGTCAAGCATAAGTTGACCTTTGAAGTATCATTTAATTATATTCCATTCCTTAAAGAAAAATGAAAACTAAATTACCACGCATGGTAGGGGAGATTCGGAAAGGGAAGATTTCTACCAGGTAGGTACCACATTCCATTTTGTTTCAAGTCTATCCAAATAACCCAGGCCAACTTTTATTTTATTTATTTATTAGGCAATTGGGGTTAAGTGACTTGCCCAGGGTCACACAGCTAGTAAGTGTCAAGTGTTTGGTCTGAGGCCGGATTTGAACTCAGGTCCTCCTGACTTCAGGGCCAGTGCTCTATCCATTACACCACTTAGCTGCCCTCTAGGCCAACTTTTATAAGGATTGTTTATATTTAATTAAATGAATTGAATAATTCCCTACTTGGTATTTTACTTTGTGTTAATCCATTTCCTTTTATCCCTCCCCAATATTATCAAACTGTTAATGAATAATTATTGCCTAATAAAAAAACCATTATTTTAAAGCACCTTGAAAACATACAAGCTCAGTTTTCCCAGAGTACCACTAAATCTCAGAGAAAATATTTTGTACCAGAACCCACTGATAAAAATTTTGGGTCATCTCTACAACTAAAAAGGCACATTTCATAGACTAAGTCTTTAAAAATGAAACAAGTCCTAATTCATTCTAGAAGAAAAAAAATCTTCCTTCCCTTCCTCCTTAACCCCCACAACTTATGAATGAGAACAAAGCACAGGATATCCAGGCATCTCTTGGACATTTAGAGATAGGCAATATTAAAAAGAAAAGAATTAAAATGAGAAATTTCAGATAGGAATCATTTGGGGGAAAACCATGAATGGATTAGAGATAGCCCTTTTTCTTCCCTCCAGCTATTTATAACCAGATTTACAAGGCTAACACAACCCCAGGATTCAATAGTTTTTTTTCTTAAATACACGTACACAAATATTTGTGCATTTATAAAACATAGTCCAAGAGATTAAAAATAATGATCTTTAAAAACAGATGTGTTAAGACACAGAGCTTTTGCTAAGGTGTTTCTTTTGTAAAAGTAGCTTAGTGGTAGCCTATTAACTACAACATTTTAAACCACCTGTCTCTAAGTATTCACGGTGGCTATTTGTAGACAAGCTACGAGACGAAACAGCTGAAATGCAGGAATGTTAGTTTTTTTGAGTAAAAAAAACTCCTTTTCTTATATTTCTTGGATACATGATCTATTTAGCTTCTAATTTCTAAATCATTTTTTCAAAAGACATTGGATCCACTTATCACTTGTTTCAGATTAAATGATCTGTTCCCCTCCCTAGTCAGTGGTGGCAACACAACCACCAAATTAAGTATTTTAAAGTACTTCTATAAAAAGTAAAAGTCATTTCAGTCATTTAACATTCTGACTTTTGATGTGTCATAATTGCATAAATATACAATTTATCACATATGGAAAATTTTTATAAGTGACCAATTTTGCAAAACTAAAAGTAATTCCACAAGACTGCAACATAGCACATGAATTTGAGAATAATGAATATCATGAAAAATAGGCCAAAAGGTAAGAATAAAGAGAACTGTCTGGAACACAGCCAAAGCCCTAATCCCAAAATCAGGCATTATCCATAGCAGTAAAGAACAATTAGAAGTTTTACAAATTATAGTTCTGTTTACATTTTAGTTGTCATGGCAAATTTGTTTTTGCTTGAAGTTAAGAGGTTCTGTGTGAACAAATTAAAATCTTTTTTAATTTCCCCAAATACTTTTAAATTCTATATGTTTGTATTTCACAAGGAAAGTCCCTCAGTTCACTTTCATATGCTGATAACTATAATCGTGGTAAATGTCTTATAAATGCACATTTTTTATGACAAGTTTAAAACAAACCTTAATTCAGAAATATGCTATTGATTCTTTGGTGTGGAAACATACACTTTATCTAGTTAAGTTATATTTAATTATTCATAGTAAAGAAATATATTGTTTTGAGAGAACATTTTAATGCCAAGAATTCTAACTTTGAGTTGAAAACTTCAAGTAGAATAAAAATTTTTTTGGAGACACTGGAGGTTAAGTGACTTGCCCAGGGTCACGCAGCTATTAAGTGTCTGAGGGCAGATTTAAACTCAAGTCCTTTTTCATCCACTACACTACCTAGCTGCCCTTCTAATGGAAATTCTAAGAGTACTGAGCTATTAACATCATTGTGAATTGTTCCATTTTAGCATTTTAAATATATTTTCTTGACAGCTATTATTAAATAGTTATCCATGATCTCTATTAAAATTGAATATTTTCATTATAAAAACAATATAATTTATTCTTCATGAAAAATAATATGCCATACCTAGGCAGCCAAAATAAAGATGGTCACACAACTGTATTGGAAATTTAGGACCAAGATGACTTTTTTCCTTCATAGACGAATTATCATTTATCCCTCCAAATAAGGAAAAAAGCATTTAAACCCAAAGGAATTATTTTGTCAAAGGTTCTTAGTAGTTCTAACCATCTCTTTCAACCCTGCCCTTGATTCCATACATGCCACTTAAATACATCTGGTGAGGGTATCTGAGTCATGGCAGCTGATGAGAAAAAAATAGAAAAAGGAAAAAAAATCAAGCCAGGGTAGTCATGACAGCATTTAACTTGGCCTCTCCAAGGGTGCTTTGGTTTTATTGCTTACCAACTGTATGGTCTTGAACAAGTTGCTTCACTTCTTTGCCTCAGTTTTCTCAGCTATAAAATAAGGGGATCAGACTCAATGATCTCTGAGATGTCTTCTAACTCTAAAAGCTATGATCCTTTGTAAATAAGCAAATTATTGTTTCAGAATACTTACAGGATTAATTTCAAAGGACACTTTTGGTTTTGACAGGCAATTTATGCAACTCTAATAAAAGCAGATAAGCTATACAGAGTCTAGGGGCAGATGTTGAACATCCAATTTTACTTGAATTATCCAGATTTTTTTTTGCCTGAATCATCCTGCTAACTGCCTTAATTATTTGCTTTGTTTAACCAGCAGTGCCCATGGGACCAAACCATTCTTTTCTCATGGTCTCCCAGCACTGGCAGCCTGAAAATATAATTTCTAGAGAAAAAGGAAAGATTAAACTACATTTTCCATGAGAAAAATTTCCAGGATTAAAGATAGCAAGTAGACATATCAGAGAGACAAACCATAGAAAACTGAGAACACAGCCAACAGATTTCTAAGAAGCAAGAGTGACTTCTGGCTGAACGTAGCTGGGCATGTGCCCCAGTGCTCCACTTCATTTTGCCAGAGAGACCTAGTCTGAGTTGCCACAGGATTCAAGACCTTTGGGTTTTTAAGACCTCAATGGAAATTCATTCAGATTTCAAATCATTCAAACTAAGGGCAGAGACCAGAGGCTATTCTAAAAAACAATTTACACCTGGTTTTGGATTATCTTTTAGATGCTTTCCCCCTCAACATGTTTATTCTTTTGTTCTCTTAGGCAAAAATGAGTCTAAACCACATGAGTTCACATCAACTGAAGAAAAGTGCAAAATGGTATGTGGGATTTTATTGGAAGCTGCAAATAACTCATGTGGACATAATCAAGTTATCTGTAGTCAAATGGATCATCTCCTGTAAAATCCTTGCAGAATCATAGCATCTTACTTTATCTGTAATGTTGTTATTTTGCATTTTCCATTGTGTCCAACTGTTCATGGCCCCATTTGGAGTCTTCTTGGCAAAGATGCTGGAGTGGTTTGCCATTTCCTTCTTCAGCTCATTTTACAGATAAGGAAACTAAGGCAAACAGGGTTAAATAATTTGCTCAGGGTCACAGAGCTAGTAAGTATCTGAGGCTGGATTTGAACTCAGAAAGATGAGTCTTTCTGACTCCAGACACTCTCTCCATTCTGTCACCTAGCTGCCCCCTATCAGTTGTATAATGGCACCCTTGTGTAATGGGTATACACAATTAATATGTAATGGGCCTTGGAACTAGGTAGAGAGATGCTTGCATAGAATGCTCATACAGTGGGTTCCCTGCCTCTTCCAGGTATAAGAATAACTAGAAATTTTCATTCCTGGCCTCTCCCTGTTCAGCCAACAATGGATATCCCCTATGCACTCTTGATCTTCTTGGGTGGAGAGAGCAGCTGAGCTCAAGTGGGATAACTGAACTCAGCATTTCCAAAGTGTTTTACCTTTAAAAACCTCAACCAAAGTGCTCACTTGGTGATGTTTTAAGTGAATTATGAATCAGAATTAATCAGTTTGAGTTCTTGAGCAAATGCCTGGTAGTAAATAATGCAATCTTGACCATTAGAACAGATTTGTGGTTTTTTTTGTTACTTTTGTTTTGTCTAGTTAGAAAAGATTTATGTATTTTCCATAATGCTTATAAATCTAAGCAAATGAACATGAGCTAAATGTGTTAAAATCTAAAAGAAAACTGAAACATTTCTAAACATGCAAAGTTTAATGTAACTCTTTCATAGCTAGTACACTCAACTCTGAAGTATTCCTAACAGGGCGGTATATGTTCTGATACCTCAATGGCTTTGAGACCCCACTCCTTGTAATGGTACATTTCACAATCCATCTGTGCTTGTCTATAAGACTCTGTAAGTTTACCTGGTCTACCCTTTGCTGAAAGCCTTCCTCTTATTCTCTGGACACTGCATGGTTACCACTGGAAGGTATGTGCTGTCCACTAGTCTACCCTTGCTCTGTAACCAGTCCATCTTTTTTTCAGTTATACAATTTTTTTCTATAATAACATCCTTTATACCATTTCTCCTGTGTAACTCCTTGTTTGTAATATGGTAGAGTTTACTCACTCCCACCATGCATCTACCTCTCCATTGCCTTTTGTTGTGATGCTTAACTTCAGTTCATAGATAAGTGAAATCCAAATGTTAGGAAATGGTTTATATTTTCACTCACTACATTTTTTTTCCCCAGAATTGTTGACAAGTGGCAAAATGGATTGATCAGTTTCATTTCAATTTTCAGATAAGAATGACAGGTCAAATCTAATAAGATAAAATTTAATAAGGATAAATTTCTACTTAGGTAAAAAAAAAAAAAAGCCTTACTACACAAGTACAAATTAGGGGAGGCGTAGCTAGCCAACTGTAAGAAAAAAGCAGCTAGATGATAATGGTGGATAAAGTGCTGTGCTCAGGAAGACCTGAGTTCAAATCTGGCCTCAGATACTTCCTAGGTGTGTGACCTTGGGCAAGTCACTTAAGCTCTGTTCACCTTAGTTTTCACTATGTAAATTGGGGATCATAATAGAACCTCTCTCCCAGGGTGGTGAGGATTAAATGAGATAATATTTGTAAAGCACTTAGCACAGTGCCTGACACATATAAATACGTATATATATGTAAATATATATATATAAATATAAATAAATGCTTGTTTCCTTTTTTCTGATAATATGGCAGATAAAAAAGCTAATGTGATTTTAGGCTATGTTAAGAGAAGTACAAGTCCAGAATGAAGGCAGTATTAATATGATTTTACTCTGTCCTGATCAGATTACATCTAGAGTACTATATTAATTTCTGAGCATTACATTTTTAGGGAGGGTACTGAAAGCTTGAACAGTTTTATAGGAGGACAATGAAGATGTAGAGGCGACTTGAGACTATGCTTAGTACATGAGGACAAGTGGAAGGAACAGGAAGTTTATCTTGGATAAAAAACCAACAGGAGACATAATAGCTGTTTCCATATATCTGAAGGACTGTCATATGGAAGAGGGCTAAGACTCATTTTCCTTGGTAGCAGAGGACAGAACTAAGAGCAAAGGATGGAAGTTGCAGAGCCTCTGATATAGTACAAAGAAAAACTTCCTAGAATTCTAGGTATCTATGAGTGCGATGGGCTGCCTCAAGAGCTAATAGGTTCCCCTTCAACAGAAGTTTTCACAGAATGGCTGAATATCAACTTGTGAGAGATATTGGAGGAGAAAATTCATGTTCAGGTATGGGTTGGTCCAGATACCTCCTGAGGTCTCCCAACTCTAATATTTTTCTGTTTACATTTCCTGGTACAAAAAACAATAAAATAGCCAAAAGGCAGAAAGATACTAGAGGAAAAAGCCTGAATAATCTGTTAAATTGGATAGTTAGTTCTCAAAAAATAAGCACTCAATTATGTTAAAACTTTTCAAATGAATAGTCTACCCTCCAGTTCCTCACCAATCACTCCTAAATCCTTTGCAATCTGGCTTCTATTGAAACTGCTCTCTGGAAGGTCATTAATTATCTCCTAATTGCCAAATCAATTCTTTTTTTCCAAACTCTGATACTCTATGAGCTTTCCATAGTATTTGTACTATTCACCTCTCCCTCCTCTTAAAGTTATTTCTTTCCTTGATTCCATGACACTTCAGCGTTCTGGTTCTCCTATCTTTCTGCCTGCTTTACTGACTTCTCTCTTCTGACCCTTCCTTGTGGGTTTTCCCCAAATTCTGTCCTGAGTGACCTTTTTCTTCTCTGTACTCTTTCTACTGGTCATTATGCTCATTCAAAAATCACTTCGATGCAGATAACTCCCAAATTTGTATTACTAACCCTAACTCGGATGTGCTGGAGTCAAGTCTAATAGCCGAGAGGGTTATTAAATTTTCAGTGTGTATTTACACCTCAGAAGGTTACAAATAAAGGCTTGATTCATTGTTTTGTTGATTTTTCCAGGCTTAAGAAAGTATTAATAATGCAGATTAAATTTAAAAGTATGTGTGCAATACGTTCCCTCCCCCCAACTCCATTCTAGCTGGGTTGTTAAACATTTACTAGCAGACCCCTGTTTTGTCCTACATATACTGCTTGAGCTCAGCAGGAGTGCAGTAGAAGGCTCAAGTAATGAAGACTGGAGTTCTAGCAACACTGGGCCAATAATAGTAATAATAATTGGCATTTATATAGCACATCAAGGTTTGCACAGTGCTATACCTGATCTCATTTGAGTTTCCCAATACCTCTCCCTGACCTCCCTCTCCAGGTCCACTCCCACAGTAGTCAACGGACCTGGTGACATTACCTGTGTGACTTTGGGCAAGTCAACAATGTCCCTTGTTTCTTCATCTATGAAATGGTGGGGGTGGAGGTGGGGTAGATGGCTTCTGAGGTCCCTTCTGACACCAACTCTATGATCTTATGATCCTTTCCTTTCCATTCCAATTGCTGCCATTCTAGTTCAGGTTTTAATGACCTCTCTCCAGTAATACTTCAATAGTTAACTAAATTATCTCTGTACCTTCTTTCCTTCCTTCCTCTGACCTATCTTGCATAGCACAGCTGTTAACTTTCCTCTTTTGACTGTTTCATCATCTACCCTTGTTCAAAATTCTTAAACGAATACCCCTTGTTCTTCGAGGTCACAGATAGTGTCTGACTGTATTTTTTTATTTCTCATAGCACTCTGAACAGAGTAGTTGATCAATATTTGTGAAATGAGTGAATGAATGAAGAAATGAATGATGACTCTGTGACTTCTCTGGTCCAATCTATATATACCACTGGATCGCTAGCCTTCATTTTTAAGGTTCTATTTATTATCACTTCCTATCTAGCTGTGGTTATCTCGGCTTCTGGCCCTTTGTTATGAGTTGTTTATATTCACAGTGCCACTCTGAACTAGCCACAGCCATGTGGATTCCCCCGTCCTCCGCCCCCCCATTGCATTGTTCTCCTTTCACATAAAAGAGTGAAAGCAACAGGCCACCTGTGGAGCCTTCTAGTTGAAGGATTTACTCTCAAAGGTTGAGCTAGTTTAATACAGCAATTAAGAAGGCTGGCTGCATGTGTGGCCAGAAACACCTGAGAGCCAGACCCCCACAGTCATGACAGTGAGAAAAGAGTCTCACCTTTTCAAACTGGTCCAATCTGCTAAGGGAGGGGCTTTCCTACCTACTTTCTCTGCTCTTCCTCCTATCTTCCAGCTTGCTTACAAAAGGCAAGTCTTAAGTCTGGCACCAATTCTAAATGAGACTTTTAAAGCTAAAGTTTTGGTCTTTTTGCTACCACACAAGTGTCTCAGGAAAAACAGTGGGAAGAGCCCAAATATCTGAAAACTTTCAAGGCATAAATACTTAATGTTATGCTACTGAGCATTCATTATTTATAGGGGATTAGGATATGGACACCCATTGGTTAAATCTTAATTTAGGTAAAGGCAGGTTTTTTTTTTTTTCATCTGCTTCACTTTGTTGGTGGAGAATTGGCTTTTACATTAAGCAATACATTACCAAGAAAAGGAATAGCAACTTCAGGAAAGCAGTGTTCAGAAAGGACAGTGTAAAAGAAGGATGACATTGTGTTTGGTCATGGGAGGGAAGGTCATAGAGTGTACTATTCTCATCCCTACCCTAGTTTGTATTTGTTTTTCTGAAAATGGTCAATCATCAGCAACTGTGGCCAGATCCTGCTTTCTCCATGTTATCGATCTCTGTCTTGCTCATGGTGTTTCTCATGCCAAGAGGGTATGCAGAACTCCTACTTTGATGCTTACCTGTTGTATGGGGGTGACCTTGGATTCTCAAAGACTGTGCCAGGGAAAGGAAGTTCTAGCAGGGTTTGCCATTCTGAAATTGAGTAATTTCCTATTGACAGTCTATGTCTTTTTTTTCTGAGGACCAGCCTAGTTAAATATGGAAGAATTTTTTTTACTAGAAGGGTGGGCACTAGGTGATAAATTCTTTGGCCTGTGAAAACCCATTAATGTTTTCCATAAAGCTGTGCTTGGCACATAGTAAGTGCTTAATAAATGATTCCATTCATTTATTAGACACTAACATATGTGTGGATCTGTATTGAATGCATGTAAATTATGGTAAAGGATCTAATTATTCACAGAATAAAATAATTCAGCAAGAAGAGTGAACAGAAAAAACAGAAATACTGATTAAGTTTGATACCACAAAGCTAAGGAGATATTTGTTTCCTTTCCTATTCACTAGTCTTCTCTTGATCTTTCTTAGACAAAAGCCACACAGAGTGAAACAATATAAAGATATGGGCAATAATTTGGATAATTCATGGAAGAAACATGAATTTCTCAAGTAACCACAGGTATGAAGACTTGACCTCTATCTTTCTGCTCTATTCACTTCACTTGGACAACACTGCCCAAGGATATTATATAGTACACATTTGATTAGCTAGAGACAACAATAAACTCTTATGTCCTTATTACTTATGTGCCAAGAGACCATCTTAAATAAATCACCAAAAAATTCCTTCAGAACATAACTTGAAGAATGTTATATAAACCTAACATGAAGAATTGCCCAGTGACCAAGTTTAAATACCAACTATAAGTAGCATTTGGTATTAAGTGGGCTCAAGAGAACTCATTAGAGTATATCCATTCAGCAGTTGCTTTCCTGCTGCAAAGAGAGGCTGCTGAAGTGAGAAAGACTGTCACCACAGTATATCTAAGCATCTACAAGGAATTCTTGGTCGAGTTCTCTACAGCTGTTTGTTCTATCATGCCCACATTGGTGCACACTTGTGGGTACATGCACACACGTCCCCTCCCCCGGCCACATTGTTCTAAGAGAGATCACTCAAAAAATCTTACATTTTAGCAATGACAACTGAAAGAAACAACAGTTGCCTGGTACAGCTGTAGACTGAATGCAAAGGTCAAGAAGTGGTAACAAGCAAATGTGGCTCCAACTGTGAGCACAGAACAGAGGACAGTTATTTTTCAGGAGAAATGCTTCTTTGGAAACCTGAATTCTCAGAGGGTGTGCTGTCAATTACTTAAAAAAAGACACCATCACACACAACTCCACTTCCTCTTACCTCCAAATCCAATTTAAGGAAAAAGAAGAAAAGCAAATTACAGTGGAAAGCACTGGGGATGTTAAGTTGAGGTTTGCTATCTTTGTGATGCTCATATGAAACAATAAGAACCTGACTCTAAGTTACTTCTGTATCAAAATGGAATTTTAAATAATCTCCCAATGGCCATTTGATCAACTAATTCTTCCTAATTTTGTTTCTTATTTCCCATGAGTGCATACCTATGAAAGCTGTTAAAAGTCCCTTTTGCCCTGCTTTGCAAGGGGTTATGTGATTCATGTTATAACTCTATGTAACTCATTTTTTTGGTTGTGTCCTAAACAGCATAACTGAAGAGAAATCTGTTTATTTATGAGAGCACACTGTGTTGTTATTTATTCTGTCACTCTCTAGAGCCCCTATCATGCTTTCACGTTTTTCAAACCATGCATGAAAATGTATTTTTGGAATTTGAGGTAGAAACAAAAAAATTACAGAGAGAATTATTAGGGAAAAGATGTAAAAATAATACATAAAACTGTGAAATTTAGAGACGGGAGGGACTCTGGAGATCATTTTGTATAAATATCTGTCCAAATCAGGTACAACTAATAAACTTCCTAAGACTACTTCAAAAAGACCCACAAACACCCTAATGTCCACGCATAAAATCTCTAGTACTTTGTACTAGATCTGCCATTTCTGGCAGATCCTCCTGAGGAAGAAAGGTGTGAATTGATCAGCAAAACATGTCTTTATGACCATGCCATCAAGCTCTCTGTACATACAGTGAACAGTACTGTTTCTGATCTTTCCATAAAAAATACTCTTACCCAGTGTTGGGGCAGAACTATCACCCTTTCCTGTGTGAACTGAAATTAACTGAACTTGTAAAGGATCAATAATTTGAATGAAATACTCCTATAACTATACAGATTGGCCCAAAGTTTCTTATGCTACACCAAAAAAAAGTTTCTTATGCTAAGTACTTATGTTACATAGTATCTTTGTGCCCAGCTAACAGAAAGTTTGAATCTATACATTAAAATCAAGGAAAGACTAAATATTTTATTTTAATGAATCATTTACCTTTCACTTTTCTCTTTGAAATCCCATTGCACAGAAGAGGCAGAGCCAATGCAAAGTGGTAAGAAGGAGTACAGTGAGTTCCCTTCATAAAAATGTCTCTAAGCAGATATAGAAAATGGGCCAGACCAAATCTTGATGGGGAAATTCAGAAAGTGTCACAGTGAGTCATTTGTCTAGCCTAGCTTGGCATAGGGAAAGAGCCAGGAAAGTCTGTGGACACTGGAGACTGGTGGGGATGGGAACTTGTTGCATGAAATCTTCTAGCACTCCAGCTTAAGGGGAAGTCTTAGACCCCTACCAGGGCACCATCGGACCCATACTGAGGCACTGAGATGGAGACAGGTGCCAACCAGAGTCTTTGTCACTACCCAATTCTGGGTCACAGATCCAGAGCCAACTGAAAAGAGGACCTGCATTTGGGGGGTGGTGTTCCCAAGTAGAGAGACCCTGGACAGACCAGAGCTGCAAAAAAACTCTGAAGTTCAAATACAGTAGTGAAGAGAAACATGAAAAGGTTAATATGAATAAATAATGACAAAGAATTAAACAAGGATAATCTGCTTATATTCAAACATGAGGAGATGATACATGTGTCCTATCTGAACCCTATCATCATCAACAGTCACAGAGGAAGATCAATTACACAAGACCTGGGAGTGGGTCTAGTATGTCTTGATGATCTTAAGAATGAGAAGAGGGAAAGAGTTATACACAGGAGTAGAGGGGAAAGCAAGGTTAGGGAAAATGATCTCACATAATCAGGGTACATATACAAACAAGAAGGAGGTGTGAGTAGGGGGAGAGCTCACACTTGAACCTCACTTTCATCTGAACTGGCCAGAAGAAGGAAAAATACACAAACACACATGTGCTTAGTTGGGTATGGAAATATATTTCACTCAACAAGGAAATAGGAGGGAAAGGGGAGAGGTGGGGAAAATTAAAGGAAGGATAGATTAAGGGAGGGATTAGACCTAAGCAAACAAATTATAAGAATGTATGAAAATGTTAATAGCTCTTTTGGAGTTCGCAAAGAATGGGAATCTGAGGGGTGCCCATAAATTAGGGATTCAATAAACAAGTTATGATATAGAAATGTAATGGGATACAGTTGTGCTAAATGAACTATCAGTGCAGTGACCAACCATGAATCCAGAGGAACAATCACATAACATGTGACCCACTACTAATAGACAGGTAAAGGACTCAGAGTGCAGAATGAGACAAGTATCTTTTTGGACATGGCCAACATAGAAAGTTGTTTTGATTGACTGTATGTGTCTATAATGCGTTTAGTTCTTCCTGTGTTCTCAACTGGGACAGGAGATAGGAGAGTGAGAAAGTGGATTTTGTCTGATTAAAACAAATAAAATATGTATTTTTAAAAATCCATAGCACTGCTATTTAATACTACTCCTTTCACCTAAGAGTTTCAATACAATTCAATTTATCTTTATTTATTTTCAGGTTACTACTAAGGTATGTGAGAGTAATTTCATTTTATAGTCTGAGAAATTCAGGCTCAAAGTTTGCTGATATTATCCTACAATGAGATAGTAATTAGTTGAAGGACTCTTGATTATCAATTCATTAATCTCTAACCAGAACCTGTTATTGGTCACTTTATTGTTGCAAAGACCTAGTTGTTTCTTTTTATAGCAAACAAATTTATAATGATAGGGATATGAAATCAGCCTTAGGCAGACAACTTGCTTATAGGCAATGCTTAAAAAGAGACTGCAATGGTTGCTGTCATATACTCTGATACTTAAATACATAGACACACATACATACAACCCTTCTTATCAAAATTTGAATGAAATACTCCTATAACTATACAGATTGGCCCAAAGTTTCTTATGCTACACCAAAAAAAAGTTTCTTATGCTAAGTATTTATGTTACATAGTATCATAAATTATGAGAACTACTCATAAATTGTGAGAATATAACAGAAGGAAAAGTTTTACATGTTGTGAACTAATTTTTTTCCCCTTCTTTATTTAGGCAGCTAGGTGGCACAGTGGGTAGAATGCCAAGCCTGCTGTTAGGAAGACGAGTTCAGATCTGACCTCAGACACTTACTAGCTGTGTGATCCTAGGCAAGTCACTTCACCTTGTTTACCTCATTTTCCTCATCTGTAAAATGGGAATACTAATTGCATCTACCTTCCAGTGTTGTTGTGAGGATCAAGTGGGATAATTATTGTAAAGTGCTTAGCACAGGGCCTGGTACATTAAAAGTGCTATATAAATGTTGATGATGATGATGATGATGCACAGTAGGGGAAGTGACTTAGGGCAAGTGACCCAAAGTAAAAGCCAGAACAAACTTCGAACACCCAGGCTCCCTTGCATGAGCACACACTCTTCCATGATATTCATCCTTCTGCACAAACACCAGCCTCCAGCAGTCTTAAAGGTTGGGCGGAGGAGAAAGACAGCCACGGAAGAAGAGAGCCCTTCCTTTGATAAGAAATTTCAAATAACCACTTTCCACAGAAACAGATGGCAAACCTTCTAGTTAAAAAAATTTTTTGTATGAAGTCACACCAACACTCCCCAGTAATGAAGTTATAAAAAAAGAAGAAATATGGCAGAGGAAGTTCTATAAAACTTAACAAATTGGCATTCTCACTCTAAATTAAAGTGGCAGTTGGGTGCATGCTGGCATTATATCAGCCTCCTATTGCTATCTCCATTTCTCTGTTGTCTCTCACCATTCCCAGGTACCAGAACTGGTCACTGATGCTCTTCCCACTATGAACTCTTCCAGATGGATCTCTGGCTCCTTTTTTCTTGGTGTTATGTTGATTGGTGAGAGCATCAGGCACCTGACTACACTGTCTTCCCACAGATTCTGTTCCTCTTTCCTTTACTTACTTGCCACCTCTTGCTCTGGGAAGAGTAACCAAATCAATACTTCCATTGCTTCTGGAAATAGCACATCATTCAGTGGCCCTGTGGTTCCATTCACCATTCCCATGACTTCACCTTTCCCTGGTTACCTCTCCCCTATATGTGTTCCCTCTTCCTATCACAAGGTAAGCTCTGTGAAGGCAGGGACTGTCTTTTTTTTTTTTTTTTTGCATTTATATCCCCAGGAATTTGAAACAATGTGTGGCACACAGTATGCACTCAATGAATGTTTTTTTTTTCCATTCATTTATTCATTCGGCAAGGGGGAATCCTTTAGCTAATTAAAAGGAAACATATGAGTGGGAGGTTATGAGCTGTTTTCTAGAGAAGATTCTAACCTTAGAAGTACCTAAAACCGGGGCTAGCTTTCTTGGGCTCACAGGTGAGGAGTCATGGGTGCTACACAGAAAGTAATGGGACACTTACAGTTTTGCTCCAAGAAAGGCCTGTTGTATGGTGTTCCTTGATGTATGCTTGAAGCTCAGTCCAGATGTTCAGGTAGGATTTCACCCAATCCACATGGCGTAAGTCACTTAATCAGTGAGAGAATGACACAATCATGTAAGAGAATGGTGCATTTATGCCTACTAATCCAAAAGACCTGAACCAACTGCTGTTTCTATTTCTTCTCCCTCATTTATCTCCAAGAGGGGGAGAAACAAGTGTGGAAATCATTTGCATATTTCAGATCTGATGTCTGTCTATACCAACCAAGCTGAAGTGATAACTTCAGCTATCACTTTGTCTTGCTTGAGAGGCACCTCCTGAATGATTTTACCTGGCTGTTTACTTCTAAAATGTCACTGGTGTGTGCAATGTCTTATAGCCATTAAAATGTAAACAACCTAAGTCTTGCTCTTTGGACCTTCTAGTTTTAAGAAAATATTTCATCCAAATAAATCCAGTCAGGTAAAAAGAAGAGCAAAAGAAATCTCAAATTAAGTGGGATAAATTAAGCAATTTGGAAATTTCTTCCATTTCTCCAACTACAGGCAAGCTTTTATGTATTCATGGATCTGATATAATACTTAGTTTTACCTTAGGATCTGTTTTTTTTAATTTTAAAAACTTTTCTTAATAAATAGACACAAATGTATATATGTGTGTATGCACATACAGGTACCATACTACTTCTAAAGGCTGCTTCAACAATATAGACTGTATTCTTTTAATGAGAGCTCTTTAAAAGGATAAAATGCAAAGGTATAAATAAATAATTGCAATTTCATGTGGTGATTTAAAAAATTAGTACACAAAACTACTGTATAAAAATATATTTACTGTGTAAATAGGTGTCTAGACAATTGACAGGCAGGGGAGGTATGGGGTGAAACTGCCTTGGAGCCCAGGCAGGGCAGCCTCATACAGGGAAGTTTGTAGATCACATTCAACTAGAGGAAAAAATTGAGTAGTGGGGACCCCTTTGTGACTTCCATGTGACTTCTGCCTCCTTCCAAGGTGAGCTAGAGGACAAAAGTGGCATGATTATAGGTCACAGTCTGGTTTTAGGTAAGCCAAATTTGGGAGAAAAAATGAGGTAAATATTGAACAAATACCATATATGCATGATGAATGTGTGTGAGTGTGCGTGTGCGTGTGTGTGTGTGTGTGTAATTGTATGCACTGAGTATATTTTTGCAACGATAATAAAAGCTGACATTGAGGTAGCACTTTTAAAGTTTGCAAAGCACTTGCTATATGTAATCTCATTTGGGTCCCAAAGCAATTCTCTGGGGTAGATACAAGTACTGTTATTTGTCATCTTGCGGCTGAAGGAGTTGAAGTTTCCTGAGGTGAACCTGCCAGTGATGACACAGAGTGTTAGAAGAAGGATTAGAACCTAGGTCTTCCTGACTTCAAGTCCATGTAAACTTGGGTGGGCAAAACCAATTTTTTTTCACCATGATAAGCTTGTCTCACTTTAACTTGATGGACCAGTCCATCAGCGCTCAGTTCTAACTTATAAAGTGTTGGAAAGGGAGACTTACAGTTACAAAGTTAGTTGCATGTATTTAAAAATGATTTTTATTTTTTGTTTTTCTTGACTTGACAAACACCTATGATCATGAACATTCCCATGTGCAAAGAACGCCTTGAGGATTATACACGAAACTTGTGAATATCATATTCGGCTTGCTTTATTAAAAAGTATATAATAAATTCAACATGTTAATTTCCAAACTAACCACCTTGTCTGTCTCCCCATGAGGTTCTCTTTGGTGCATTGTTTTTAAAATGCTTCTATGACCTACTAGAGCAGGGGTTTAAAGCTAGGGTCCACAAACTTGTTTTTAATCTACATTCTGATAAATGTATTTCAATATAATTGGTCTCCTTTGCAATCATATGTATTTCGTTTTAGGGATTTAAAAGCATCATTCTGAGAAGAGGTCCAGAGACTTATTTACTAGGCTGCCAAAAGGGTCTGTAACTGACAAAAAGTGTTAAGAAACCTTGGGCTGTAAGTATTTATTGAAGGATAAACAGCATCAGCCACAATTGCCAGGGAAAAGATCTGTACCAGGGATAAGATATGGATAAAAGATAGATAGTGATGAAACCAAAAACAACCAGCTTATTCTGGTCCCTCACTGAGGGGGAATACCAGCCAGTCAATACCCTTGTTTGATAACAAGCAGACACAGAGAGCCTGCTGTACACAGCCCCATAATGAAGATGCTAAGAGGACAGTCAGAGGTCATCAGCCAGTCTTTCAATTCTGGTGCTTTTTTTTTAAGGGAAGAACTGCTCAGTGACTACAGTATCCCACAAGATGCAGTTGTGAAAATTTTCTTTTCTTTTCTTTTCTTTTTTTTTTTTTTGGGTAAGGCAATTGGGGTTAAGTGACTTGCCCAAGGTCACACAGCTAGTACATGTCAAGTGTTTGGTCTGAGGCCGGATTTGAACTCAGGTCCTCCTGACTTCAGGGCTGGTGCTCTATCCATTGCGCCACCTAGTTGCCCCGTGAAAATTTTCTGTAGGCCCTGAATGAAACTGCAAGTAGTGGAAGAATGAAGCAAGCTTAAGTCCATCTGCAATACAGAGAAAGAACTGATATTGTTTGAATACAGACTGAAGCATGCTATTTTTCACTTTCATTCTTTTTCTTTTGAGTCTTGTACAAAATGACTGATAAGGAATGATTTACATGATTGCACATATACAACCTATTGTTTACCACCTCAGGGAGGTGAGGGGGGAGTGGCAGAGGGAGGGTGGGAAAGAGGGATAGAATTTGGAACGCAAAACTAAAAAAAATATGAAAATTGTTTTTAACATGTAATTGGGGAAAAATAAAATATATATTAAAAAAAAGTAGGCGATGGCTCAGGGTTGTGGGATATGGGGTATTCCGCATCCCTAGGGTGTTCTGTCCCTGGCAATGATGGGGTGGTTTATGGCCAAGGTTCTGGTTTTACTGGAAGCGATGTGAATGGGTTCTTCTGGCAGCTGTTCTACAAGGGTTATAATAGATTTGCTCTTGATGTTGCCAGAAATACGCTTTCCAGCCAAATTCTGACATTTATGGACCAATCTCAGATTGTTTTTGTGGTATCAGAACACTAACTCTGACAGAAGAGGAAGCCTCAACTCCTCAGCACTGCAGCTGAGATGCCAACTGGTAAGAGGTACTGCTACTCCCCTTTCCCCTATAGGGGAAAGGAGTGATGCTCAGGAAGTGAGGCGGGTAGAGAGGAGGACACACCAATGGGAAATAGAACATTTCTAAGTTGGTGTTCAGGAAAAAAAAGTGTTTTCTTTATGTTCATGTAGGATAAGCTTAGTGGCCCTTTGAATTGATGCTAAACATGGCTTAAGTAACTTAACTCATTCTGTGTGTGTGTATGTGTGGGTGTGTGTGTGTGTATGTGTACCAACAGATTTTTTTTTTACCTCCAGCAATCACTAATATGAAGGTGACCTTTTAGCAATTATTGATTTCATGTTTTAAAAAGGAAAATGACTTACAATCCCACTGCCATCAAGTAATTCACATTATAATGTCTTACGATATCTAAGATATGGGAAACAATTTGGACTCAGTCTAGTCTGGATAAATGAACATACCCCATGCTCTCTGGATGAGTAGTTGTGTTACCAGGAGAGAAAGAGGAGCATGACAGACCTTGGGGAATAATTGTTCTTGTGTCACAAAGAAACATCTCTACTGAGAACAATGAAGATGCCAGGTTCTTTTTGTTGAGTCATCCAAGCATAACTTCCAGAGTTCAGGATGAACTTGACATTAGTACATAGCTACAGACCATGACGTTTAATCAAAATGTGTCTACTCTCTGTGACAGTAATGATGATGTCATTGTTGACAATGAAATTTCCGCCAAAATTTTAAATAAGAAAAAAAAATAAAGATGACCAATATAAAAAGTATACTATAAAATGTACTATACATTCATATATTATTTATAATTCTTATTTGTTTCATTTGCCACTTAAAATAGGAATTTATTTAATTATACAATATGCTTGTTTCCTGTTCTCACTTTTAGAGCTATGCGCTAAGTGGGATCTTAATAATTCAATCCCTCAAATTCATCTCACTTGAAATATATAGATTTGTGACAAAAATGATAGTTGCATCCACCCCAAGAGAAGCTTCATGACCCTATTTGGGGTTTTCTTGACAAAGGTATTGGAGTGATTTGCCTTTTCCTTCTCCAGCTTATTTTACAGATGAGGAACTGAGGTAACCAGGGTTAAGTTGACTTCTCCAGGGTCACACAAGTAGTGGGTGTCTGAGGCTGGATTTGAACTCAGGTCTTTCTGACTACAGGCCTAATGTTCTATCTAGTACAACACTTAGCTGCTGTTGATAGTTGAGAGTAATGATATAGATAAAGTTTACCTAAATTTCAGCCAAGCACTTAACAAACCTTTCTTTCGGATAAGACAAAAAGAGATTTGGACTAGAAGACACTATAGTTAGTTTGATTCTGAATTACTTGGTGTCATCTTGGTGTCAGAGAGGTGGTAAAGTGTCCCAGACCTTTGACTCTGGCCCTACTGCATGTTTTTGTTGATTACTTGGATGAAGGCACAGATAGTGACTTATTAGATTTTCAGATGAGGCCAATGGGAGGGATCCCTAACATGCTAGATGACAGGCAGGATCCAAAAATATCTTGATGGACTAGAGCAATGGGTTGAATCGAAGAAGAGGGCATTTCATGTAGATACATGTAAGGAGTATATAAATGAATAAATACATGGTACTTGTTCAACACAAGTTAAAATCAGTTGTATCAGACACATGACAGAGGAAGACATTGTTAGACGATAGCTCCTGGGGAGAACATGAGACCATTTTTTGGTGGACTTCGAGCTCAATATAAGTTGATGTTAAGTATGACATGGCAGCCTGCAAAATTTCTGAGAACACTTCTAAATCTCAGAACCTGTGATTCTTCATCTTAATTATCTCAAACCAGGATCTCCCTCTTATCTGCCCTTTTCTTCTTTACATGGCTTCATTTTCTGATTTCTCCTTTCCTGAATTTTGCAAATTACTGACATTTACAAATTGATGTTAGTAAAGGAAATAAAAAATAGCATACATGTTGGAAAGAGTAAAGACTGCTAGATTTGCACCATGGGTCTGAGACCAGCTATAAGTCACTCAAAATGCTTCAGGCCTTGGTTTCCTCATCTGTAAAATGTGGATAATAATACTTATATTACCAACCTTCTGGTAACTGATAAAAGCCCTTTGTAAACCTTTAGACACTTGTAGAAATGTGACTTATTTTTAGATTATAGCAAAAATGAGGAAAATATGCAATGTACACAAACCTGGTGAAGTTGTTCATCACAAGAATAATAATAAAGAAGTGATATTTTAAATATCTGGATACTGGTTTTATTTATGATTTTGTTTTATCTCTCTAAATACATAAATTGAATTTCAAAGATTTCTGAAGGAAAGAATGGGCTCTGCTAAACAACAGTAGTATGACTACTTCTAAATGATCAACTCCAAAGTGAGAACAATAAAAATAAGGCAACATACCTGTGCTTGTAGTCCTTTAAGACCCTGTTAGTATAAAATGTAGCAGCATCATTCATCTCCTTGACATAAGGACCTGGTTTGGGGGACTAAGAGAACAGCACCATCACCCCAGCATAGAAGAAAAAAAAATAACAAAGCAAGAAAACAGTTCAGAGAAAAAAAGATAAGCTGTGGAGGTGGAGATAGTTCAAAGTTATTAAGTAAAAAATGAGTGCATTAAGGCTAGGGAAGGTGACTTCATAGGTTGCATAGAACACGTTAAGCAGGATAAGCATGTAGAGTAGGCTGAAAAGAAAGAGGAAAAAGCCTCCACTTAATGCATCAGGTTAAAGATGAAAGAACAGGAAAATGGAGTTTATATCTTTTTTACATGTATAAATATTAGTGGTGTCTTCAACTACAAAAGAGTGCCAAGATGAAGAATCCCCAAATTATGGTGTAGGCTTACCACTGCTATCCACCCTAGTGCAGGGATGCTTTCGCTCACAGCTGAAAGATGATTAAACATTTGACTCCCCCGATTTCTCTCTCTGAAAGTTTGTATTTCTTGAATCTTTTCCGATATTGGTTTAAGAAGTGCGGCCACATCATTCTGCAAACAGCAAAATATGAAATATTGTTATTGAAGACAGAACAGAAACAAAGATGTGCCATCCATGTTGGCCTAATCAGACGCTGCCAAGATTTTCCATTTGTCTGGCAGTGTAAAGTAAACATATGTGAAGTTTCCAGAACAGAATGAGTTAGGTTTTTTTTTTCCCATTACGACTTCCAAACAATCATCTCCCAAACTTTCAAAAATTCACATCTTTTCCCAGGTTAATAGTATTATCTTCTAAGACATTATAAAATACAACACCATCAAAACCCTTCTATGTAGTCAAGGACCATAATGCTATATATAGTGAAATGAAAAAGAGCTTTTATATTCATCTAACGCTTGGTAAACATGATCTTATTTGAGGATCCTGTGAAGTAAGTTGTTCAAAAATTATTATTCTACTTTGCAGATAAGGAAACCAAACGTTGGCCGTAAAGAAATGACTTGTCCCCAAATCACACAGGTTTGGTCAAGACAAAACTGATTAGAACCCAGATTTGTTTTTATATCACATCCAATGTACTTTCCATCACAACCTTCTTCCAGAATAACTGTAACTATCCTGAAAACACCAATGAGTAACTCAAAACTAAAACTGTTTTTCTTCTAGTTGAAATGATCTGGTTTATCTTTCAACAATACAAACTCACTCATACTTGCCAAATTTTAAAGTCCCTGGAGGCTGTGTAAACTTGGCCTGTAATTATTAGACATGGTGACTTCTGCTGAATCAATCACTTGACATGCCGGTCAAGTGGAAACATATTACTGAAACAGCCTCTATGGAAATGCTATATTATTTCACAGTTTCTCTCTTGCATTCTCTCCTCCTCCTCCTTCCAAATTTTAAGGAGTAAATAAAATGGCTCCCTACTACCCAATTGTTTCCACTTTGTGATATGCCACTTAACCTTTGAAGCCTTGATATGAGCAACTGAAGAGATGTGAGCTGCACTCAATTAAAAATTATTTACTGAAAGTAAAATTCTTTGCTTAAAATCTGCTTGCTTTCCAGTCATTCTCATCAAACCCCTGGAGACTATTTTAAAAATTTTCCCCACTATGAGGGTGGAAAGGAAGGAAAGGGGAAGGCAGTTATCTTCCGCTGCTTTGTTATCATTGAGTTGTTTCAGTTATGTTTGATTACTATAGCAGGTGGGACTTTTTCTGAGCCTTCATCCCTACCCCCATCTTAATGCTGGGGTCTTCGCTCTGCCAATTATCTTCAATTTATCCTGTATGTATCTTGTTTGTATGGAGGTGTTTTGCATGTTGCCTCTCCCATTGGACTGTGAGCTCCTTGAGGGCAGGAACTGTCTTAACTTATCTCTTAGCATAGCAACCGGTACATAGTGCTTAATAAATGCTATTTGACTGACATATAGGAGAGACCTATGTAGTGAGTTAAGAACTTTAATAAGTTTGATAGCTTCCATTTTGGTAGGATTTTCAGGTGCTATGTAAGGAAGAGGAATCTGAAGTGATGTTTCTTGGATGGCTATGAAATTTGGCAGCTTCTACAGCCGAAGATGGGGGCAGCTAGGCGGCACAGAGGCAGGTAGGTGACACAATGGATAGAGCTCCAGGACTACAATCAGGAGGACCTAAGTTCAAATCCGGCCTCAGACACTTACTAGATGTACGACCCTGGGCAAGTCACTTCACTCTGTTTGCTCAGTTTCCTCATCTGTAAAATGAGCTGGAGAAGGATATGACAAACCACTCCAGTATCTTTGCCAAGAAAACCCCAAATAGGGTCATGAAAATTCAGACATGACTGGACAACAAGCTACAAGCCAGGTTTGAAAAGCCTTTCTGGACTCAGTGTTTAAAAAGCAAACATTTCCTTCTACTGAAAGCAGGCAAAAGTAACCACAGTGCAAGGATGATCAGGAGTCTCTCATAGTATTATCCCAGAAGGCACCAAATTTTGGTCTGTGGCTGCCACATTAGAGACCCCAGTTGCAACAATGTGCTAAGCCATAACAGTCTTAATGTTTGGACCCTTTGAGAAAAGTCAGGAGAGCTGAACTGTTGCTGATTGCTGGCTTATCGCCCTCAGAGAAAAACAACCAGGGCCTATGTATTTATAATATTAGATAGATTTATTAAGTTGATTCTTGTTTATCTCTGACTTCCCAAGAACAAACCATAAAGTTTGAGAAGACAGAGGATTTTGGAAGATATTTTATATCAATTATCTGATCAAGACATCATAAAGATTGGGAAAGTCTGCTCCTGCCTCAGTTTGGCAATAGCGTGCAAAAAATCAGAACTGTTTTTTTTCCTTTTCCTGAATTAAACATGTAAGGCTGGAAGTAATGAGTGCCACAGCTATAAGCCTGTTCTAATAAACAGAAAAGCTTTTATTCTGTGCCAATAGTTTTCTCCTACAATTTAAAGTACGTTTACATTCTCCAGCTCTTCTTGACCTTTTGCAGTGGGGATTCAGAACAGAGAGAGAATGTTGTTAGCTTTATGGCCTGTTTCCAGGAAGGCTTCACAGAGGGCTAATGGGGGAAGATGCTGATAAAGAGACACTTTTAGCTATTTCAATGTTGAGCACATAGTAGGTACTCAATGAATATTTGTTGAAGTGAACTGACATAGAACTTTTCCCTAAGAAGAGAGGAGGATCAGTCACTTAATAGGTTTCAAGGATTTCTTTATTTAGAGTTTTAGTAACATGTTTCCTTATTTGGTTAATAACCCAAGCACTCATTGGTTAGGCATATCTGGAATGACCCCACTCTGCAGTCATTCTTTAACGTTTCTTCAGGTTTCCTTTACTCACTTTCCTAAGACAAAATCATATTTCATAAAGCTAAAGCTGGTCCTAAAGATGAGAGGGAAGGAATGCTCTAGGGTTCTATAGTCCATAGATTTCAAGGAACTACATATTTACAGATTCCAAGTGGAATCAATCAATCGATAAGTATTAAGTGCCTACCACTGTGTTAGGTGCTGGGGATGCAAAATCAAAAATGTAACCACTGCTGCCTGCAAGGAGCTAACGTTCTATTGGGAAGAAAGCATCCTTAGTACATATAAGTATACTGCTGTTATTGAGTCATCTCAGTCGTGTCTGACTCTTCATGACCCCATTTGGGGTTTTCTTGGCAAAGATCATGGAGTGGTTTGCCATTTCCTTGTCCAGCTCATTTTATAGATGAGGAAACTGAGGCAAACAGGGTTAAGTGACTTGCCCAGGGTCACACAGCTAGTAAGTGTCTGAGGCCAGGTCTGAGCTCAGGAAGATGAGTCTTCCTGACTCCAGGCCCATTACTCTATCTACTGCACCACCTACCTGCCCTTATAAGTACATGCAAAATACGGATAACATTGATACAGGGTAATTTTGCAAGGGAGGGTACTAGCAGCTAGGAAAAATCCAGAAAGGCTTCATGTAGGAGGGGGCACTTGAGCTGAGTGTGTTTTTTGAGCTGAGTTTTGAAGGGAAAAAAAAAACCAGATTCTCGAAGGATGAAAGGTGAGGAGGGAGAGCAGAACGGATATGGAGGATGGGTAGCACACAGGTACCAAGGTGAAAGATGAAATGCTACCTATGGGGAATAGGAAGAAGGTCAGTCTGGCTGGGCCACAGAGTAAACGGGAGTAATGTGTAACAAGGTGGGAAACATAAGTTAGGATCAGGTTGTGAAGGTTGTTTTTTTTTTTTTTTTTGGTGAGGCAATTGGGGTTAAGTGACTTGCTTAGGGTCACACAGCTAGTGTTAAGTGTCTGAGGCCAGATTTGAACTCAGGTCCTCTTGACTCCAGAGCTGGTGCTCTATCTACTGCACCACCTAGCTGCCCCTGTGAAGGGTTTTAAAAGCCAACCAAAGGACTTTCTATTTGATCCTAAAAGTAATAGGGAACCACTGCAGCTTACTGATGAGGGGAAACACACGGTTAGACCTGCATTTTCAGAAAATCATTATAGCAGCTGTGCAGGATGAATTAAACTGGGGAGAGATGGGCCAAAGAGATCAGTTAGGAGGTTATTGCAATGGTCTAGGCGACAAGAGACAAGGGACTGAACTAGTGTGGTGGTTGTGTGAATACGGAGATGTTGGGGAGGTAGAAATGGCAAGATTAGGTAACTGACTGAATCTGTGGGGTGAGGGAGAGGGAGGGATTGAGGCTAACAAGCACGTCATAAATGTGTGTGGCTGGAAGAATGGTGTTGTCTTCATCAGAAGTAGGGAAGTGTGCAAGAGGGATGAGTTTTAAAGGAAAGATAATTTCTATTTTGGACTTCAGGCACTTCAAATGCTTAACGGGCCAGAAATGAGCTATTCACTTCATTCCCTATCCAACAGCAACTGTCAAAAAACAAATGTTTCTGAGAGATGTATTAGCCCCTTAGTACATCACTCCATTTCAAAGAGTATTCCAAGACTTACGGGTCTATGTGACCTTAACTTCTGCTTTAGAGCTGAAAGATTGATAGGTATTTTCAACTTAGTCCCATGAGTAACTGAATTGTTTTATAGAAAGAACTAAAACTAAAGACTGACCTCATCAAGCTACAGCAAAGAGTTTACCTGGGGGTTGGTGGTGGAAATCATGCCATGCTCTTTGTGAGGAGCAGCTCAAAATTCTTCAAATAGGAACAAATTGAGGTATATAAATTTGATGGAATACTATTGATAGAAGTGATATAAGAAATGAGGAAAGATAATTTCAAAGAGAATTAAAAAGACTTGTATGAACTAATGCAGAGTAAAGGAAGAAGATCCAGAAGAACAATTTATGCTATCACATTGATATTACAAAAATTAATATTTTGAAGACTTTTAAAAACTGATGAAGTAAATGAACAGAACTAGGAGAACAATTTACTCAATAACAACCACACTATAAAGACAACTATGAACACTGTAGGAATTCTGATCAATGCAAAGATCATACACGATTTCTGAGTCCAAATGATGAAGCACACTATCTTCTCAAAGAGGTGATGGATTTAGGGCAAAGGATGAAGGATAGCTTTTTTGAACCTATCAATGAGGGAATTTGTTTTGCTTGATTATGCATATTTGCTACAAGGAATTTGTTTTTCTTTTACAATGGAATAGGAGGTGAGGTGATAAAGTAGATTTCTGTTAAGTTAAAAACATTTCAAAAGGAAAGATGTTTTTCCATAAAAAAAGAAAAACATAAAACAGACATGTTAATATGTTTTAACCAAATCCCCACTTACTGTTTAAAAAAAAAAAAAACAAACTTCTGTGACATTCACTATTAGTCCAGTTTTCAAGAATAGTCTAGTCCATATCCTTGCTGAACCCCAAAGGCTTCCTCTGCTTTCCTGTATGCTGTATTTCTCACAACCAGCATTCTACTTCCTATTCCCTCCCTCAAGTACTCTTTATTGAAGGCTTCTCTAAGTACTCTGCTCAATTCAGCCCTATCCCAAGGCTGGAGTTTGAGAGATCGAATTTGTACCATTGAACCATCTGCCGAAGACCATTTTTTCCTCCCTTTCCTCCCACGCCATGACAGCATACCCCATTTATAACATTGTTCCTATGGAACTAAGTGTCCCTGTAATATTTTGCCTAAGGTTGTACTTTTGTTTAACCAATTAATGAGATCAAGAGGAGTATACTTTTATGTCAATGATGAGTGTTGCCACAGATTAAAAATAATGTCTATTAATTCCAGCAGCAGAAATCCTCACTTGGTTGTATAGCAGATAGGAAACAGGTTAATCTGTAATGATATCTAAAAGAAGAATCATCTCTTTATAGTAATTGATATTAAGATAGCTTCAAAGTGGTAGAATATATGCTCTAAATTTATATAAAGAAATAACAGTTCAAAGAGATGAATCCAAGGAGCTTAGTTAAAAAAAAACCTTAAATATGTCTTGGGCACATGCTATGAAAAATGACCTGTCACTGGTGGACACAGGCTCAGTTATTTAAGAATAATTTAACAATCCGGGCATAGACACTACAAATGTGTTGCCATTATGACTTCAATCACAATTTATTTGGTTTTCAACTAAATGCAACTGCTGTGCAAGAAATTCCAAATTAATCTCTTGCCATCTTTTTCCAGCCTTTGAAAAGAATGGGGAGGGGTAGGTGAAGTGGGAGGGAGAAGATAAGGTCACAGGGAGAGGGTAAAAAGAGAGAATGAGAAAAAAATAGTGAATCAAAATAAGATGGAGGGAAACTCACAAATAGTGATTATAACGTTGTGAGTGGGATGTTTATAGCAGTTCTCTTTGTGGTGGCAAAGAACTGGAAATTGCAGGGATCCCCATCAACTGGGGAACGACTGAACAAGTGGTGGTGTGCAGTTGTCATGGAATACTACTGTGGTATAAAAAATGATGAGTTCGCTGATCTTAGAAAGGCATGGAAAGACTTGCAGGAAATGATGAAGAGTGAAATGAGCAGAACCAAGAGAACATTGTATAGAGTATCAGAATATTGTTTTGAGAAAGACTGAGCAACTAAGTCAATTTTGACTATTATAAATACACAAATTAAAAATAAAGGACATATGGAGAAAGATGCTAATGCAACCACAGAAAACTGATAAATAGAAGTATGATTAGTATAATTTTACATACACATACACACCTATTTGTGTCTAATGATAGCCATCTCTAGGATGGGGGGGGAAAGGAAGAAAAAAGGGGAAAAAATTTACATAGTAACTTTGTTGAATATTTGGAGGGAATAGCAAGTTGTACGTGGTAGATTTGCAGTTTCAAGTGCAATTGTTTTTTTTATCGTACTGTCACGGAAATGATTGTTTCGTTTCATGAATTGAAAATAAAATAAATGAAAAAAAAAGAAAATAACCCTGACAATGTTCATGGTTGGTACTAGTTTTTAGCAAACTAGCAATGAGCAATCATATTTCTTTGGTGTTTATAGTTGTTTGCGTGTTGTCTCTCTTGTTAGACAATGAGCTTCTTGAGATCAGGGACTGATTTTTGCCTTTCTTTTTTATCCTCACCACTTAGCACCGTGCTTGGCACCTAATAGGTACTGTTAACTTAATAGATGCTTGCATCAGCTGTCAAGTTTTAAAAGCTGTAGAAGTTTTACTCAAAGATCAAAATCACTTACAGATGCTAATACACACATACAACAGCCTCTTGAAATTTGATTCTTAATCCTGACCACTAGGAAGGTGGAGGAAAATCTATTCTGGAATGACTCAGAGGTAGTTCTATGTATGAACAAGAGCAACAGTACATTTCTGTGTTTGTGTGTTACAGGGTCTCCCAGCAACATCTGAGTCATGAAGATCTGAGAAATGAAAGATAGGTGGAATACTAATTACCCAGCACTCCACTCCTTCCCTCCTATGACTGTGCTCAGTCTAAGACTGACTGGTCAATCATTATTTGTCACTCATTAACTCAAGCCCCCATGTACGGAATAGAAAGAGGTCTGTCCTATTTTTTCCAGGTCTGGAATGTTGCTTTAGCCATTCAAAACTCAAGGTCATAATTAAGCAAACAATTTAATTAAATTAAATAGAAGCATGGTAAAATCAAAAGCACTACACACATGTATCAGAGAATATACTATCCATTCACTTCCCACTTCCAATCCTTTGAGGCATTAAACTCCTTCCAGGTTGGAGTCTGGCTCCTCCCTGTTCAGTCTCCCAATCACAGCATAGGAGTGGGAGGCATGATGTTTAAACTCACAACAAGTTGCATAACAGGTAATGAGGGTGATTCCTGGAGCGTTCAAGGTTCTCTTGTTTTCAGTTTCATTGATGTCTCCAGGATGCACCCTTGGGTGCACTATGCATTACTCTGGATCAGCAGGGCAGCAGTGAAATAGCCTTTCCCTCATTCTGGCTTTAACTGTGTCCCTGGTCTCATAGTAGCTGCTAGAGTATGAAAAAGAGCTCCTCCAAGGCCAATCTCAGCCTGGGGGAAGCTGCAGGAGATACAGTTTTTGCAGCAATACTGATTATCATTTTTCTCTGTTTTTTCTTCAACCTCCTTGCATTTGGCCTGCATCCTCTGCCACAGTCTCTCTTCAAGTCCATTCATCTGATTTAACTCCAGGCTGAGGCACCATCACTAATCAGCTGATACAGCTGCTGCCTGGCTTTTCTCAAGACTCAGTAGCACAGGTGAGACTTGGCATCAGTAAATGCCCTTCTCTAACCATGTTTGCTCAGGCAAACACTTTCTAAATTAGATGCTTGTTTCCATGAACAAATGTATCTATCCTTTAAGTATATTCTTACATCCCAAACATTTGTTTCAGGTACATATTTCTATATTA
Source organism: Vombatus ursinus (assembly GCF_900497805.2). Classification (NCBI taxonomy): domain Eukaryota; kingdom Metazoa; phylum Chordata; class Mammalia; order Diprotodontia; family Vombatidae; genus Vombatus; species Vombatus ursinus. Next base: position 7,771,829 of record NW_020940355.1, read on the forward strand.
CTGGGAAATAGGCCTAAAACAGAAAAGTTTGTTATGACTGGCAGTAAAACAAATTTTTGTTTGTGGGCAATTGGAGGAAGCAATGTTTTTGCAGCTACTTCCTCAAGGCATCTGCCTGTTAATATACTTATTCCAAGTTCTCCTTATTGGTCAGAAAACTCTTGTGAAATTTCCAAAGCTGCCTAATGAAAATCTTTACAAAAACATTTGCCAAAAATTGCACAGAAGTCAAATCAAATCAACAATTACTGCCTACTATGTGCAGTGCACTGATATTTCAGAAAGTTCTTGAAAAAAATGTCCCCAGAAGGCTTCATTTATCATTTCTTACCCTTTTTAACCCTAAATTATCGTCACCTACCCTTTTCTTGAATCCTGGAGGCTTCTTTTGTGCTTTTAAAATTTAATCTTATACGGTAAAACTTTGTATCATCTAGAATCTAGAAAAAAAAGCACTGAGTGGGAAAAAAAGGTTAGAGGACAGAAATATGGTAAAAAAAAATGTTTTCAGAAAAGTACCCAGATTCCTCAAGGCAAGTTTTGTAATTAACTAGACATTAATTTAATTAAAAAACTAAGATTTTTGACATGACCATTCAATGAAGGTAAAGGATTACAGGACCAAGCAGCAAAAAATTTCTTCATCCATTCATGGATTAGCTTCTCATCTTTAAAGTAGCAGGTAAATATGTGACATCATTGAAAATTATAAGATAATAAATGTTTTATTTAATCAAAGTTTTATTTTATGGAGGCCTACAACATTAGTACATGCAGGAAACCAAACTCTCTTCTTGCATATTCCCTTGGCTTCTATGACACTGTTCTCTTTCGGATTTCCTCCTTCCTGGCTGAATGTTCCTCATTCTCCTTTGCTAGATCTTCCTCCTTGTTATCCACTAGGCGTGGGTATTCCCCAAAAGTCTTTGTCCTGAGACCTATTTTCTTCTCTTTAAATGCTCCCTTCTTGGGTGATCTTATCACGTACCATGGTTTTAATTATTTTAATTATTTAATTATCATCTCAATGTTATGATCCTTAATTCTATATATCCAGTCTTAGTCTATCCCCTGAACCCTACTTCCATACCACCAACCCTTGGTTGGAAATCTGGATGTTCTATAAGCTTTCCAGATTCAACATGTCCTGAATGGAAATCAATATATTTCCTTCTCTCCAAAGCTATCCCTTTCTCCCAACTTCTCCATTTCTGTTGAGGGCTCTATCATTCTTCCCATGTTAATAACCCTGGAGTCATCCTTAACTTTACCTTCTCCCTTACTTCCCATATTCCATTCACTGTCAATTTTGATGTTCCAACCTCCCCAACATCTTTGACACAGGTCGCTCTCGCTTCCACTATCGACCTACCTTCCTAATTGTCCTGCCTGCTTCCCCTTACGATACACACTCCCTACAATCACCAGATGGACAGTTGTAAGACGAAGATGTGACCATATCACATACCAGCTCAAATATCTTCAATGATGACTCCATGAACTCTTGAGATAAAACACAAATCCCTCAAAGTCATCCACAATTTGCCTCCCACTACCCTTTCTAGTCGTAGTTCACAATACCCTCCTTCACCTACTTGCTGTTCCAGTTAAGCTGCCTTGCTATCTATTCCCTGTACCTGATACTCCATCTCCCATCACCATGCCTTCGCACAAATGGTTCCCTCTGTTTGGCTTCACAATTATAGGTAACCAGTTGGCCTAGTGGGTAGAGTTCTGGACCTGGAGTCAGGAAGATCTGAGTTCAAATCCTGCCTCAGATACTTAACAGCCATGTGATCCTATGTAAGTCACTTAACTTCTTTTGGCCTCAGTGCCCTCATCTGTAAAATGGAAATAATAATAATGACTACTTCACAAACTTGTGGTGAGGATTAGATGACATAAGTAAAGAACTCTGTGAGTATTAAAGTGCTACATAATGCTAGATGTATTTATTTTGCAAAGTGATTTTCATTCAGCAACTCTCTGAGGTAGGTAGTGCCAGCAGCCCTATCCCCATTGTACAGATGAGTAAATTAAGTCTCTGAGGTGTTGAGTGATTTGGCCATGATCCTATAGCTAGTAAGTATATAAGATGGAATTAAAATCTCATTCTCTTGACTTCAGATAATTTGTTTACAAAAAATTCTATATTTTAAATTTTATCCAACTGCCAATGGAGATGTTTAATTTTTCGCTTTGTATGGATAGTGCAGCGGATAAAGAGATGCACCTGGAGTCAGGAAGACTCATCTTCCTGAGTTCAAATCCAGCCTCAGACACTTAGTAGCTATGTGACCTTGGAGGAGTCACCTAACCTGGTTTGTCTCAGTTTCCTCATCCGTAGAATGAGCTGGAGAAGGAAATGGCAAGCCACTCTATGATCTCTGCCAAGAAAACCCCAAATGGGGTCATAGAGAGTTGGACCGGACTGAATAACAACAACAGCAACAACAATCCCTAGCACTTCACACAGTATCTGGCATACAGCAGGCACTTATTTAATGTCTGCTACATAAGAATTTAACTGACTGGACCACAGTCTCATTGCTGATGAAGCTAACTTACCAATGGTATAGTGATATAATGTAAGGAGTATTGAACTTAAAATCAGTAAATGTGGGTTGGATCCCCGGCACAAACAGCTGTGTGAGTTTAGGCAAGTCAATTAGCCTCTCTGAACTTCTTCTTTTGTAAAATAAGGATAAAGCTACTTACACTATCTGTCTTATAAGAACCAAATATGATAATGTATGTGAAACTCTTTGTAACTGTAAGTCACTATATGAATTCAGCATTATATAGCAAAGTGCTAGATTTGAGGTTAGGAAGACCTGGGATCATCTGACAGTAGAATTGTGACCATGAACAAGGGGTTTACCTCACCTGAGCCTCAATTTCCTCATTTGTAAAAGGGGGTTAAAGCCTTGTAATATCCCTTTCCCAGGCTTGTTTCAAGGATCTAATGAAGGTTTGCTCTGCAAACCTTAACGTGCCATATAAATGTCAGATGATGACGATAATTTAGGGTTAATAAAAGAGGAAGTGACAGTACAAAGGAAACTAGCCTAGATGCCAATATATTCTATATTCTAAATTCTATTGGAGACATTGTTTAATTTTTTACTTTGTATCCCCAGCACTCCACCCAGTAGACGGCATGTAGTATAGGCACTTAAAGGTTTGTTCAAGGTTCGAGTTCTGCCAGCGACACGTACTGACTGTGTGACTTTGGGCAAGTGGATGACTTTTCAGAACTCTATGCAAATCTCTAAGATGACATAAGTTGCAGAGAAGGTTCTTACCTGCATTGGTAGAGGGTGTTTACTCACCCTGAAGTTACCTATACCAATGAAATCATGAGTCCAACCCCAATCCTTTTTCCTATGGTGCTTAAATGATGCTGATTACACTTTCGGGAAGACAGATGTGATATCTGTGGCAGATCTGAGTCTCAGAAATGAAAAGACAGTTGTTTTCTTTGTTACTTTTCTTTCTCTTTGTGAAATAAATAAATAAAATAAATAAATAAATAGATAAATAAATAAATAAATAAATAAAAAGGTGAGGGGGAAAAACCCAAACCTGTTGGTGGATCTTTCTCCTCTTTTCCTCTCTTTGATTTTCTGCTCTATGTCTGTCTAGTCTTTCCAGTCAACTTATCCTAGTTCCACATCCTGCCTTCTTTCTTTTCCCAGTTGTCAGAGGCTGACAATTAAATTCATTAAAGGCAAAAACTTGAAAAAAAGATATTTGGCTGGGTGAAATTCTGTTTGATCCTTCTCAATCTGTCACAAATCAGAAGTTAATCATTACAGAACATGGAACATTAATAGGGAAAAAAACAGGAAGTAGAAGGAGATGCAAAGCATGATCATTTTTTCATGCATTGTTTCCAAATGGCTACCCAGAGTGCAGCTAGTCATAGGCACAAGCTCATTTTTAATTCCAGACACTCCTGGCCTTGGCTCTTTACACAGGATATTCTGCATGCTGCTGATCAGCATTAGAGAACAAAGTCTACCAACTGAAAAATCAAGTACTAGCTTGACCACTGGTGTCCTGCCAATTTTATTTTCCTCTCCTGGGTACCTTCTCTTACCTACAGATTTTTCTCACTTCCAACCCTGGAGTCATTTTATTTCTCCCAATGTTTTCATATAGGTGATCCTTAAATAACAGACAGTGCCTATTCTGCACCGCCACCCCCCGTCTTCTCTTTCACTGGCCAGCATAACCAGAAACCTTAATTAGTTGTACATTCAAAGGAAAAAAAATTACAGGCTTTGCAAGGTACTGATTCTATAGTGAATTCCTGAGATCTGAATTACATCTACTTATATCTTGTAATGCATGAAACATGAAATGAAATTCTGATATCAAATTCACTTATATCTCATAATAGAGGCACAAAACATGAGATGAAACTCTTCCAAAGGAAAGGTCAAACAGGTCACTCAAAAAGAAATAATCACCTTTCTTTTCTTCTACTGCTAAAAAAGCTCCAATGTGAATAAATACACAAGAATTCCTATGGGTCTTAAACAATTACCTCGAGCAATTTTGCATGAATACCAGTTGGAAACTCTAAGGCAGTAAGTTACTTCAAGCTACTTAATTCAACTTAATCCAACAAACATTTATTAAACTTCTGTGTATAGAGCACTGTGCTAAGGCTTTTGAGAGGAAGGAAGAGGAGAGGAGGAGAAAATATAACATACCATAGTCTTGCAGTTATGGAAACTACAGTTTAATAGAGGATGTGACCCAAATACTCAAGTAGATCTCTGATGTTATCAATATGGATGTTTTCTCCAACTATGCACATATCCACCCATCCATCCACCCGTCCATCCATCCATCCATCCATCCATCCATCCATCCATCCCTTGTGACTCTTGTTGCCAAGATATGGTAATATGACACATACATAAATAATTAGAATAAAAATATCACATAATAAATACATGAGAGGTACCCTTTGTACCTCTTTGCTATGGAAGGTCTGAGAGGGTAAAGATTAATATCAGCTGAAATAAGCAGAGATGTTTCCATGGCAAAAGTAGCATTTAAGTTGGACTATGAAGTATAGTTACTGAAAACATAGCATTGTTGAATTGGGTAAAAAAGTGAGTTATGGAATCCAATTAGTAAGAAAATTGACAATAGGATCCTGAGGGAATATATTCCTATAAATGTTTTTGGAATCCAGGTTTGCCTGGGATTGGGGACAGGTGGCCCCTGAGAGTACACACCCTGGAGACAAGTACTAGGTAATTTGTTCCTGCATATTCAGTTCCTACAGTGAACAATGTAACAGGGAGCAGTTACAGGAACATTATTAATGAGATTTCCTAAGTGACGTTAGAGTAGATTTTCATGATATTACAGTAGGATTTTGCTAAAATAGCCAGCCCCTAGAAATTTAGATTTAGTCCAACCATAGTCTATAGGGGTTGAAAAAGCAAAAAGATTAGGGGGTAAAGCTGAAATACCTTGCCTGAAGGAGCTCTTTAATCATGGGCAGATCTGTAAATAAGTGCCTAAGAAGGAAAGGGGATGGGAAAGAGGGGGAAGGGAACAAGCATTAAATACCTACCATGTTTCAGGCACTGTGCTAGGTGCTTTATAAATATTATCTCATGTGATCCTCACAACAACTCTGTAAACTAGGTAAAGTTATATAAATAATAAATAAACCCACAGAGAGCTTTGAATACCATAAGGTAATATGGAAATTTCATTAGAGTAGGCTGCAAAGATGCAAAAGCTGTGGACCAAGCAGTAATCCACGGAGAGATCTTGGAAAAGAGATCTAATTTTCATGTGTAAGGGTAGGGTGTTATTGAGCCAATCAAATATAAAATTCCCTACTCAAAGTAAGTGACAAGATGCTATACCCATATACCTTAGCCTGGTGAGAACAATTTTTAATTGAATCAATCAATCACAGGCTTTAGTATGGAAGAAAAATTTCTTGATCAATTTAGATGTCCTTGAAAGCTGTTGGATGAACAAGAGTGATGTTACACAGGAACTATGTTCCAATTAACTGAGGAAACTTGGTCACTCTCTGTGGGTCTTCTGTAAAATAGCAAGCCAGTTTCAGAACCCAGGGATCTGAACGTCTAACAGCAGTGTGATGGTAGCAGTCAAGCCCTTGAGAAGAAGTCATATGGGGGAGGATAGCCCCTTGGCTTCAGTCTTCTCCCCGACATTGGCCAGAGCAGGTCCTTAGGAGCTTTGAAGGATACAGAGGATTTAGGCTTTCTTGTTGACACCCTAGTAGCATCTCAGAAACATCTGAAGGTAATGTCTGCATTTGGATGTGAGGACAGAATGTACATGATGAGGAAAGGTGGATTCAAAACCCTATAAAGAGCCCAGCAGAAAACTGCCTTATACCTAAGGGGAACACTTTGAGGACCCCATCAAAAGGACCTTCAGGATTGCCCTTTGCAAACATGCTCTCTAAGTCGACATCCAAAGTCTGACTTAAATTAAAACCATTTCCCTCAAAATGTCTTTTCAGCCTCTCATAGATGACAACTAACTCAGTCTCTCTTGAAAAGAAGTTCTATTTGTCCTTTATCTCTGTACCTCACAGTCTCTCTCTCTCAACTATGACAGTTAACTCTCTAGATGACAGTTATCTCTCTTCAAGATTCTATTCTCTCTCTCTCTCTAAGATAATCACATTATTCAAAGACTGTGAAAGAGGAAATTTAAGTTAGGATTATATATGCATACACATAAACATTTGTATCCTATCTGTCTGTCTGTCTATGTATTTATCTATCTCCCTTTATATAATGTTAGCTCTTTGAGGGCAGGGAGTGTTTCATGCTTGCTTTGTGTCTATATATAGTATACAGTAGAGTGCCCAACATACAACAAGTGCTTAATAAATGCTTGCTAGATTAATTGAGCCTGGCTGAGCTTGATGTCAGGCAGTGGTTGGGGATACCCCTAGCAGGATGTTTCATTTAACTTGAGTTGTGGTGAAGGAAAAAATGATGAAATTTGGGAATAGGGAAAAGGTGTGGGAAAAGTGTGAGTGGCATTTGTCTTTTTTACATTGGTGTGGTTAGCCTTAAAAAAAATTTCCTTCTTAAAAGGAAATGCCCCTGGGAGGAATCTTGACTTAGTCAGAGATCAGTTTTCTTCTTAACTACCAGTTAAACAGAGATTGATTGTCAGTAAGAGCCAGAAAAGCACCCAGGTGAGGTGTCTGGGGAGGTTGAAGGGTGGGTACACCCAGGGGAAGTGGAGACTCTGTGAGGAAGGAAAAGGGGAACTGATAAGGAAGTGGGAGGGCTCCAAATCCAAAAAGTTCCTACTTAAAACCTTTTCTTCCTAGCTCTGCCATTTAAAATCCTTTCAAATCCCACTTTTGGCCTGGGTACCATAGATTTACAGCCCCTACTATCAATGGCTCAGTGGCAATGGTCCTGAAATACTTAAGCACTGACTGTATTAAACTAGAATGGATGAAATCCAGCTGACCACTCTGAGATCTTGGCAAATATTGTAATTGAACATCTGTGGGTTTCAGTCTCTACATTTGTAAAAAACGTAGTATAATATTCCTCCCTACCAATCCTACAGTGATACAGGCATTAATTAACAGGTGTTAAAAGCATTTTAAGATCCTTGATTTAAAAGGTCCATTATTGGAGCTAGCAAAATTCACCTTTATGAAAGGCATCTTGTTTACTCTTCTATTTAACTAACTCAAATTCTCTCCTTATCTGCCCTTGTTGCTGCCCTCCCATTGCAAACCAAAATACAACCAAGTACTGTAAATTTTATTCCAGGATGTTTACTATTAGTGGGGTACAAGAATGCTGCAAGAGAACATTGTATTCTCTTAGATTTGAGTTCCATTAAAATAGTGTTCATATAAGAGCAATGTAGAATGAGTCTCAAAGACAGAACTGGGAAAACCATCCTTTGGCAAAAAGCACCCTCAGGACAGAAGAACAAGAGCCATTGTTTGGGTTCCTGGATTATATATACACATGATTCACTTTTTCCTTGGTAATTAAAAAACCAAGAAGTTCAGCTTTCCATAAGCAGCTGCTAGATGTTCTTTTCCAAACCATTTTCACTATAGGATTTCCTTACTTGACACAATTATTCCATAGTGCTAATAAGCTTGATGTCTCCTATAGAATTTTATATTCCTTTGGATGCTACATAGAAGTTTATTATGTTTGATTTAGCTCAGTATATACATGGTGCCTCCTAATTGAAATTATCTGGCTTTCACTTACATACACGCACACATGAACACATTCAGTCCTTTATGTATCCTATTTGATTTTTTTTTTTTAAGTGAGGCAGCTGGGGTTGACTTGCCCAGAGTCACACAGCTAGGAAGTATTATCTGTCTGAGGTCACATTTGAACTCAGGTCCTTCTGACTCCAGGGCTGGTGCTCTACCCACTGCGTCACCTAGTTGCTCCCCCCACCCCCTTTTGATTTTTCAATGTATAAAAATGCTAGGGAAACAAATTAAGAAAGATATGAAAAGCTGAGAAGCTAATAATAACAGGTAAAGCAATGTAATTCCTACTGTGTTGGCTAAAGTCAGACCAACAGATGCATTTTGGTGCTGAAATTAAAACTGTGTGCTCTATCATATTACCCCAGTAATGCCTCCAGATGCACAGTGCACATTTGACAAAGTGTCTCTCCTGTGGTCACATAAGCCAGGTAGCATGTTCAACCAAGACATGAATACAAATAGGAGCTTGTTCATGACCAGGTCCAGCCTGGAGGGGGCGTATGCATCAGACCCCAAATAAGAGAGGTAAAACCTAAGGTCTCAAGTTGTCTCTCTATGAGATTCTGGCAACCTGACCTAGCTTTAAGTCCCTTTTAAGTGGGGAAAGGGGATAGCTTTCTTCTGATATCTAAAGGTCATAGCAACCAGGATGCTGCTAGGGCTGCTTATGACAGTGAGGATATCTACCCTTCTCAGGCTTTACAGACACTTGTTGGTGCCACTCATTTGAGAATTAATCATTTGTGATATCTCTGATACTGTTGCCCCGTCATGGTTATTTTCATTTCAGGAAGAGGCCCCGACTCTGATCCCAGTAGCTCTTTTGCTAAATAGTTGTGCAGCCTTGAACTACTCTCTGATCCTTAGCTTCCTTATTTGTAAAGTGTGAGTGGATGGTTCAGGTAAAGTTCCTTTCAATTTGAAAAGGTTCTATGAGTGTTGTCTTATTTTCTTAATCAGATGATTAACTCTTGGAGGATCAACATGACTTTTTATACTTTTTCTTCCTCAGAGTGCCTAGTAGAGGGTCTTGGGCATAGTAAGCAACGTGGTGTAATGGAGAGGGAGTTGGCCTCCAAGTCAGGAAGGCCTCGGTTTGAGGCCCATCTCTGACATGTGCTGGGTAACCCTGGGTGAGTCACTTAACCCCATTGCCTAGACCCCCCCCCAAAAAATTCTATAAATTACAGAGAAAGTGTCAATCTACATTGGTAGTTAGACTATACTTCTTCCTTCAGAGTTCCTTGTACTAATAAAATCACATATCTGGTCTTTACCCTTCATCAAAAGTGATCACTAGATATTTGTGGATTTGATGCAATTTTAAAAGATGGACCAAGCATTTTATTTTATTTTATTTTATTTTATTTTATTTTATTTTGTTACCAGATTTAATGACCAGGGAAGTTATCTGAGAACAATATCAATGGAAATGATGTGTGTGTGTGAAAAATAGTTCTTAAGTTAGGGCCATTTTAGTTTTAGTTTATTTCCAAGGACATACGTATAGTTATCAGCTTAGTTCTGATTCGGTTAAGGAAAAGCTGGTTGGTTGGTTGTTGTCCTTTGTTCTTGAAGAAGACCAAAGTGACATCACTATGTCAGAGTCAAGGTATGGTGTGTCTGACTGTGGCTGATCAGACCAATACGAGCTTGGAAGGCTCTACCACAGGTCAGGGACAAATAGTCCATGTGAATGTTTGGAGTGGAGATGTCTCTAAATTTGTGCATCTCATGTTTCTTTTGGGCTACTGCAATTCTGCTTTGCTTATAAAGCACAGTGCCTTCTTTGATGCAGGTATGCCATGTTGGGGAGTCCTTCGCCAGTGTCTCCCATGTCATGCAATCGATTCTAAAGTTCTTCGGAGAGAGCTTGAGAATGTTCTTGTACTACTTCTTCTGACCTCCATCTGTGGATAGTCTTTTAGGTCAGCCCATCAGAAGCTGACCATACACTCTCTGCAGTAGAGTTTGAATGCTTGGCAATTTAGCCTAAGAAAGGACCTCAGTGTTTGGTACTTTATCAAGATAAGGCGATCTTCAGAATCTTCCTAAGACAATTCAAATTGAAGCAATCCTGTTTCCTGGCATGGTGTTGGTATACTGTCCAGGTTTCACAGGCATACAACAATGAGGTCAACACAATGGCTCTCTAGACCTTCAGTCTGTTAGGCAGTCGAATACCTCTTCTCTCACACACTTTCCTGAGAGCCTCCCAAATACTAAGCTAGCTTTGGCATGTGTGCATTAACCTCATCATAAATGTGTATAGCCCTGGAAAGCATACTGCCAAGGTAAGTGAACTTATCCACAGCATTCAGTTATTTCTCCATTTGGGTGGTGTGGTGGTAGCTGATGGGACTCCTGTGTTTTCTTGGTGTTACTTGTTAGGCCAAAATTAGCACAAGCAGCAGAGAATCGATCCATACTTTGTTGCGTCTCAGCTTCAGAGGCTGTATTGAGTGCACAACCACTTGCAAACAAAAAATTATGTGCCAACTCTCCCTACATTTTAGTTTTAGATTTTTCAAGTTAAATAAGTTACTGTCAGTGCAGTAGATGACTCTGATGCCTTGTTTGTCCTTATTGAAGGCATCTGACAACATTGCTGAAAACATCATGCTAAAAAACGTGGGAGCAAGGACACGGCCTTGTTTCACTCCACAGGTGACTGGGAAAGCACAAGAACATTGTCCATTATCCAGAACCTCGTCAAGCTTACCATTATGAGACTGATGTATAATACAGATGTCTCTGGGGAACCAAATTTTGCCACAGTTTTCCACAAGTCCTCAAGACTGACAGTTTTGAGGACCTTGATCAGATTGATGAATGTTGTGAATAGACCTCTTTTCTGCTCCTGGCATTTCTCCTGCCATTGTTGGATGGCAAATACCATATCTACTGTTCCTCGGCCCTTTCTGAAGCCACACTGGCTTTCAGGTAGTTGACTATCTTCCAGGTGAAGGATCAGCTTATTAAGGAGGACTCTGGTAAGAATCTCGCCAGCAATGACCAAGAGGGAAAGCTAAACACACTCTGGGATCCTCCCCCTCTCCAACATACTCATATTCCCTTCTTAGTGTGGCCAAAGATAGGTCAGGGAAGACTAAATAAGCTGAAATGGGGTACCCATGGTCTTAGAGAGTTGTCTAGACCTCTAAGAGGTTAAATGACTTGCCCAGGGTCACACAGAAGAATCCTTTCTCTTTTTCTGTCTCTTCAATCTTTATCTGTCCCTTTCTGATTCATTCTCTCTCTGTCTCACACATTACCTATTACCATTGCAGTCCATAAAATCTATTACCAATGCAGTCTATAAAAATTAGAATGGAAATAGTTGGGCAGAAAACTGGCCAACAGAAAGGATCTGGGTGATCTATGGTTTAGTTTTAAAAAGTACTGGTGTCAGCCGAACAGCAACAAGTCTTTCTGACAACAAAGAGAATTGGACAGGTCACAGAGGCCTAAGAAAATCTCAGAAAATATTACTCTTTTAAAAAACGCAAATAATTACCCTAACTTTTTAATAAATCTAACTTCAAGCAGTGTAAAATTACCCAGTAAATATTCCACCTATTTAAAAAGAAGACATGGGATATTACAGAACAATAAACAGTCTGTTATTTTAATTTGTAACACTTGGGAGGTCTGGCAGGCCAAGAAATGACACAGTACTACAGGAGGAAAATAAAATGAAAGTATGGAAGTTTTTAAATTAATACATATCAGAAAAAATAAACAAAATCACAGAGAGGCAGAAAGGGCTCATCACCAGCACACTGGTCCTGCTGTTTCCAGTCATTCACTGTGTAACATTAGGCAGGTAATTTTACATCACTGTGCTTTGGTTTCTCTATCTGAAAAATATTAATGGTAATGAATGTCTTCTTATCTTTACTTCAAAGGTAGATTGTTGAGGATAAGTCAAATGAAATAAAATGTTCTCTGAAGAGAATGTGAAAATTCTTTGAGTGCTTTAAAGACAAAACACTCTATAAACTAAAAGTCTTGTTAAGCATGATTCTACCTTCCAGAGTCAGGGAATGTTCTTACACCAAGTACGCAGAAAAGAAGTGTAGAGAGCGTGATCAGAGGAGTTTGTGATTAACTCGATGAGAGACCATCACCCTTGTGGGTGATGGTGCCTCAGTTTGGGAGTTTGATTATATCTATTAGTCAACTATTTTTGTTGTTCTCTCAAAGTCTCTCTGGAGAACTTTGGAATTGACTGCATGACATGGGAGACTCTGGCAAAGGACCGCTTAGCATGGCGTGCCTTCATCAAAGGTACTGTGCTCTATGAGCAAAGCCAAATTGCAGTAGTTCAAAAGAAATGGGAGATATGCAGATTTTGAGACATCTCCACCCCAAATATTCATATGGACTATTTGTGCCTGACCTGTGGTATAGCCTTCTAAGCTCATATTGTTCTGATCAGCCACAATTAGACACAATGTAACTTGACTCCAACATAGTAATGTCATTTTGGTCCTCTTTGAGAATGAAGGACAACAATCGATGTTGTTGTTCAGTCATGTCTAACTCTACATGAAGTCCATGGGTTTTTTTTTGGCAAAGATACTTGGAGTGATTTGACATTTTCTTCTCAAGTGCATCCCCATTTTGCAGATGAGGAACTGAGGCAAATAGGGGTTAAGTGACTTGTCCAAGATCACACAGTAAGTGTCTGAGTTTGGATTTGAACTCAGATCTTCCTGACTCCAGGCAGGGTGCTCTATACACTGCACCACTTAGCTGCCACTAGTCAATTAGCATGCATTAATTAAGCACCTACTAAGTATCTGTACATAAATGAAACAGTTCCTGCCCTCAAGGAACTTACCTTTGGTAGGAGAAGACAATACTATAGCAAAAGTATATTTGGTCAACTCATACTTGCAGATAGATTTCCCTGAGGGATGATTACACCAGGTTCAAGGTATTCTGTGGGTCAGTACTCATAAAACAATAGCTCCTGAGCCCCCATTGATGTGTCAATAATTCAGTAGTCAGCCAAAGGATACAATTAGCTCAAAGCAAAGATATTTATTGGAATGACATAGTAATAAAATTCCATAAACCTGGGGTATAATCTCCCATAAACATACCTGGCATTAACAGGGAGAGTAGATACATATAGAAGCAACAAATAGATTGGCCCATGGATATCCTGTCAAGGCAAATGAGAGGAGGACCAACTCACATCTCCCAAGATGTCAGGGCCATTTCATATTTTTATGTTGCTCCTACTGACTTTTGTCTCATAGTCTCCACCACACACTACTCCCCTAGTCATCTGTAGTATCTACAATTTGGTTCAACTGAAATCTTCAGCTTGGGTATTGCCTTAACTTAACCTAGGAGCATGGGATGTTCTTAGTTTCATTTCTAAGCTTTCCTTCTCCTTAACAAGAGCCTGAAGAGCCAGGATATCCCAGTAAACTAATACTTGGCCTTTTCTTTTGATGACCCTTCCTGGTTTAGGATTCCCTTGGTCAGAGATTTCACCCAAGCTTACAATGACCACCCATTTCCTAAATGTTCATATTTTCAGGTTAAGCATCAGACGATAACCATTTTCCCATTAATCACCAAGTAGCTCTAGGGTTCAGGGTTCACCAGTATTGAAACTCTAAGTCTTTTCTTTTTGCCCATGTAAGTGAGTAACATGAAGAAAATGTAAAGAAGCAATCTGTCATCATCTCTTCTAATAGCTCAGAACATCCTTGGCCTTTTCATATTCAAATGAAATAGTAAAAATTTTGAAAGGGCTTTTTCTGTCCCTTAAAAATTGAAAATTCATCCACGAAAAATCTGGAAGGCTATGCTAACATGTATATGAAATGTATGCAGAATAAATACACAGCAATTTGGAGGAAAGACCTTAATGTAGGAGGAGGTATTTGAGCTGAGTTTTGGAGGAAGTCAGAGGTGAAAATGGAGTACATTCTTGCCATGGTGGACGTATTGGCTGGGCAAAAACATAAAGATGAGGGTTAAATATCATGTATAAGGGACAGCAAGAAGGATAATTTTACTGAACCAAAGAGTGGTTGAAAGGGAATAATTGTATAAAGTTGGAAGGGTAGATTAGCTGAAGGGCTGTAATGCCAAGTTGAGGAGTTTGAATTTGATCCTGGTGGTAGTAGGGAGCCACTGGAGTTTATTTAGAAGGAGAGTGACGTTGTCTGACCTGTGCAATAGGAATATCACTTTGGCAGCTACATGGAGAAGGGATTGGAGAGGACAGAGTCATGAGGCAGGGAAACTAATTAGGGCTAATAGCAATAAGCCATGTGAAAGGTGGTGAAGACTTGAAGTATGGTGGAGGTTGTGTGACCTATGTGACCACTCTCAGTCTCCTTTGCTAGATCTGTATCCAGGTCATGACTGCTATGAATACCCTACAAATCTCTGTCTTAAATTCTTTATACAATTTTCACTTTGTGATCTCATCAGTTCCCATAGACTCAATTATTATCTCTGTTGATTATTCTTTTTTTTTTAAAGGCTACTGAGGTTAAGTAACTTGCCCAGGGTCACACAGCTAGTGTCAAGTGTTTGGCCTGAGGCTGGATTTGAACTCAGGTCCTCCTGACTTCAGGGCCTGCGCTCTATCCACTGCACCACCTAGCTGCCTCAATGCTATTGTTCCTCAAAGAGGACCAATGACATCAGGAGGGTGATGTCTTGACTTGCAAATGAGTTGGATTTAAGTGAGGCAGAGCTGTGCAAAGTCATCAGCCTCACTGTCACCTCCAGGGTCATCTGAGTCCAAGATATAGGCAAGGATGTCTGGAGATGACCTCAAATGCAGTGAGAGACCTTGGCCTTTTTAAGCTAAAGTCTCTCCTAGGTCTCAGTTTGTCTGCAGCAATACCCTTTAAGTCATTTAAGACTAGGTAAGAAATGAGATAAAAGATGGTTTACTATGCCTACTCAAAAAAAAAAAATCAAACTGGGAGAGAGAGACCCTCAGGATTTCTGGCCAGGACAGAAACGATTGCTATTTACACTCACTTGGAGCCATCAAAACTCAAACAATGACCAAGAGAGGCTAAATAAGACTGAATGCCTAAAGTCTCTCTTGGGGTGAAAGCTGGACTCATTTCTTGGAATGTCAGGATGGAATTGCCATTCTAGCAACCCCAAGTTCATTTCCTTTCACAAGGAAGTCCAAAGCCTTGGGCGGTGCAATGGATCTGGGGAATTGTATAGTGCCCTGGAGCAAGGTGAGGCTCACTGGAGACAAAGGGAAATCATATTCCTGGTTTATAGACTATTGTGAGGCCTTTATGTGGTTTTTGCATTTTCTGTAGGGTGAAGCAAAGTTTGTCCTATACCTCTCTCTCTCTCTCTCTCTCTCTCTCACACACACATATTCATGCATATATATGTATTCACACATATATGAATTTTCTTTAACCTTGAATGCTTATACTGGAACTATGGATCTTTTTACCCACATTTGTAGAGACCTAGTCATGAGCTATATTCTGAGATTTCCCAGAGGTATCTCTGGCATGTATGCATGTGTGTGTGTGTGTGTGTGTGTGTGTGTGTGTGTGTGTGTGTGTGTAAAATAAACCAAGGAAATATGTTTGGAAAGGGCTAGAGAGGGAAATTCTGCCCCAAAGATTGAACCTGGGACTGCTTAACCTCAGAGATTGTGGTACTTGGCCATGGGTTACATAAAGAAGCATGTTCAAATCCTCTCTAATATTCTCTGGAAAGATCCAGGCAGATGTGCTATAGGGCAAAAAACATAGTGTTTGGAATTAGAGAAGCTGAGGTCAAATCTCAGCTCTGGTACTTACTACCTGTGGGATCTTGGGCAAATTATTTAACTGCTCTTAACCTTAGCTTGAATTTCCTCATTTAGAAAATGAAGGTGTTATATGGATTGGATGACCTGTCAGATCACTTCCAACTCTAAATCTACGACTATTTGCTCATTTTTTTCAGATAAAAGACACAAAAAAAGCAGTGAACCGTAGGGAAGTTGGAAAAGGGTTTTACTGATCCTGAAGCTATGACCTGATGAACTGTGAATAAATACTCATCTTAATCCCTCCCAGGTAATGAGGTTAGTGTTCTCAACCAATAGGCCACAGAGGTATCGCAAGGGGTGAGCAAAGCCACAAGTATTATGGTTTGGATGTTTTTCTAACTAAAATATGCAGTGAGACAGCATAATAAGTAAGCTAACATATCTTCTATGGGTTGAATAATGGCTTATTATGAATAACAATTTTTTCAAATTCATGTAAATGCTGCTTTGATGAATAAAATACAAATGCTTTTGGAAGTGTTCCTGAAATTAATAATAGCTCGTATTTATAGACTATGTTAAGGTTTGCAAACACTTTGCATATATTATCTCATTTTATCTGTACGACAACCCTAGGAGTTGGATGCTATTATCCCCCTTTTACAGATGAGGAAATGGAGGCAAAAAGAAGTTAAGTGACTTGAACTCAGGTCTCCCTGACTTCCTTCCCTTCACTCTATACCACCTAATCTTCCGTCACTGTGTACTTGCAATCTTTTCATTTGTTTGTTTGTTTGTTTTAATAAATATGGAACCAGGGGCAGCTAGGTGGTGCCATGGAGAGAATACTTATTCCTGGAGCCAGGAGGATCTGAATTCAAATCTGGCCTCAAATACTTACCAGCTGTATGACCCTGGGCAAGTCACTTAACTGATTGCCTCTCAAAATAAATAATACTGAACCACAACAAATCGATTAAACTTGCTTTGCAACTATTTCCACTTAAATAAATGAAATTCATCCCACAAAATATCAAAACCACCTACATTTCAGGAGTGGTGTAGCCAAGCTCCCTTCATCCTGTCTTCACTCACTCTTGGAGCATTCTCTTCAGTTCCTTACCAGCAGCCCTGCCCCCTCAATGTTGCTCCCTCCATCCCCAGTTCCTCTTCTTGTACTGTCTTCCCTCAGAATGTAGGCTTCTTGAGGGAAGGGACTGTCTTGTTTGTATTTGTATCCTCAGCACTTAACAGAATACCTGGCATACGGTAAGTGCTTAATAAATGCTCCTCCTCTCCCTTTCACTTCCTCTAATTAGAAAGGTTGGGAGCTACTAAGTTGAATGCTTATTCATTATCTCAACCCACCAATAACTACAATATTAGGGAGATACTTAGGCACTGAGTAGTATAGTGATTTTTAAGGTAGGGTATGTGGCCCTCCAGGAATCCCTAAGACCTTTTTACAGGGTTGGTGAGGCCAATACTATTTTTTATAGTAATATGAAGATGTTATTTGCCCAATATCTCTCTCTTTTCTTAATACTCATCTCTGTGAGGTCAGATTTTCTTCATATACTTCAACCAAAATGATGCATCACAACAAACTGAATTGCAGAAGCAGATATGAGAATATAATTGTTTGGTATTAAGCTAAGCATTAAAGAAATTTGCAAAAATATGTAAAACAGTGCCACTCTTCTCACATTTTTGTTTTGTAAAATAGTTATTTTTAATACAAATATGTTATTTATATTAACACATGATTTGCTATTAATTTTAAATGAATTAATAAATATTTTTAAAATTACATTTTAATTTCCAGTGTGGTGAATATTGATAGATATAATTGACATCAACAAAAGCTCTCTGGAGTCTTGATTTATAAGACTATAAAGGGGCCCTGAGATCAAAAAGTTTGAGAACAGCTGGAGTAGGGGAAGGAAGAAAAGGGAATATGCATTTACTTAGAGTCTACTATGTGCCACTTACTACTTGTGTGACCCTGGGCAAGTCACTTAACCCTGTTTGCCTCAGTTTCCTCATCTGTAAAATGAGGTGGAGAAGGAAATGGCAAACCACTCCAGTACCTTTGCCAAGAAAACCCCAAATGGGGTTACAAAAAGTCAGAAATGACTGAACAAACTCTACCACTACTATGTGCCAGGCAATATGCAAACTGCTTTTTACAAATGTAATCCAATTTGAACCTCACAACAATCCTGGGAGATAGATGCTATTATAATCCTCATTTTATAGTTGAGGAAATTGAGGCAAATAGAGATTATGTGACTTGCCCAGGATTATGCAGCTATTAAGTGTCTGAAGCCAGATTTAAACTCCAGTCTTCCTGATTCCAGACCTAGCATTCTATCCACTGTGCTACCTAGCTGCCTCTAATGGTAAGAAAATGTGTCAACAGAAATTAAAGTGGTAAGATACCATATTAAAATAGAACTATTTCCTCCTTCACTTATTCAACACTATAACCTATATTTCACTTCTTCCATCCTTTACCAATTTAGTCACTAGTATAGGAGGTGGCTTTAGACAAATGGTGTAAAAATGCCTTGAGGGTTATATCTAAGTTTGCCTCTACCCTACCTCCATGATCTAGACAATATCAAACTGAGACTTGCTAAAGACTGTAGCTTGAAAAGGCCAAGGTCCCCCACTGCATCCTGGGCCATCTCCAGTTGTCCTGATCTATATCTGGCCACTGGTCCTCAATGGCTCCAGAGGTGAAAATAGGCTGGTAACTTTGCATAGCCCTCCCTCAGTCAAATCCAAATCCAATTCACTTGCTTGTTGCGGCATTGCATCTCTGCTGTTACGGTCCTCTTCAAGAACAAAGGACAAACAGCAGCAGCAGCAGCAGCAGCATAGCATAACTGTATCCATCACTTGTCACAGGCCCCCTCAAGCTGCCCTCCCCCCTTCCTTTTCTCTATCAAGTATTACCCTGGGGTTATTTGGGGGTGGGTGATGGATGAGAACAAGGAAAGGGATGAAAAAGAAAAGAAGATGAAGAAAAAAACCAGATTCAAGATACTCCTGTTCCTTAAACTCTACATCTTTAGTGAGGCCTTTGAATATTGAGACACTCAAGATTTCCAAAACAACAACCCCAATTCTTGAGTACTATTTTAAGATAAATAAATGTAATAATTTCGGTGTCTTTGCTGCTAATGGAGAGGCTTTTCAAGAGAAAAAGAAGGCATCAGTTCAAGTTTCCCTGTGTAGCTTAGATAAGGTGTACAAGCCACTAAAATCATATCAAAAAAGGCTTTCTAAATTCTAAGAAGCTATGCAAAATTTACTAATTAAATGATTATTATAGATAGCATATTAGTTTTAAAGAGTTCAGATAAATCATATAAAAGAGCTTAATTTTTAAAATATGCTATGAGTTCACCCTAGCATAAGGCCTTGGGCATAACATGTATAAAATATTTACACTTAATTTTAGAGTGGGAGGGGTTCATCTTACTGTATTCAATGATTATAGACGTTTATAGTCATCATATCTTTTTATAGCACATTGTTAGCATATCTATAATTTATTTGACACCAATTCCTTTGTCAGCAGTCCAACCCCCACTTATATCACTATTCCTATGGGAATATATGATCCACTTTATGATAATTCACAAGGGCTATTTGTGCACATTTAATTTGGGATATAAGCCAAGAAAATGATAAGATTTTCATTGGTTAAGCCATTAAAATTTGACTGGATGCTGTTGTATTGGCTAGTATTCTACAGAGAAACAAAGTGTTCTGAGCCAAAATAGTGGCCAGTGCTCTGTCCACTAATTTCTGTGGTTGTAATTTCACAATCACCATCTTCAATAGACTAACATTGGGCATTGAAAGCATATTAGTTATCCTGATTTGATACTCAGTCTTTTTTAAAAAAATCATGTGTAGAATCTGCACAGAGAAGAATACACTTAATTGGACCATTTTCTTAAAGGCATTTGAATACCAGGCCAGCTGGATAACTACAGTCCATGTGAATTTAATCAGCACATTTCCTCCAGATTCTTCTAGTTTATTATCATTGAGCACTGAAGCTACATCTGTCACCAAAATCTGGCTGTGTTAATCTCTCATCACTACTTTATCACATTTGAAATTACAATACCTTCAACAGGGGCCTTTTTTAAGGGCATGAAAGATAGTATCATCCAGTTGAAGGGCCTTAATAACATTTCATCAAATTGCTATTCATATGACCTTTCTCATTCCAAATTCATATGACTAATTCCAGGTATATTATAAATAATATTGATTGTTGTTCAGTTGTATTGTGTCTGACTTTTCATGACTCCATTTGGGGTTTTCTTAGCAAAGATAATGGAGTGGTTTGCCATTTCTTTCTCCAGCTCATTTTACAAATGAGGAAACTGAGGTAAACAGAGTTAATTGACTTGCCCAGAGTCACACATCTAGTAAGTGTCTGAAGCTAGATTTGAACTCAGGTCTTCCTGACTCCAGGCCCAGCGCTCTATTCACTTCACCACCTAGCTGTCTTCAATACTGATTACATAGTATCGATTATATTCTCTCTTTACTAACAAGCTGCATGACCAAATCCAACAGTTAATGTTTCTGACATCAAATCACTCTAGTTTAGGTAGTCATCAGCCTTTCACCTGGATTATCACAACAGTTTTCTAATTTGCCATCCTGTATCTAATCTGATAATAACAATAGCAACGTTTTATAGGTACATTTTATGCCTGTGTATCTTATATGACACAGCTGATAATAATTGTAACATTTTTATAGATACATTTTATACATGTGTATCTCATTTTAGCCTTGCAATTACTGTGAGGTAGGCACCTGAGCTATTATTATGTCCATTTTAGAGTTGATGAAACTGAGATTTAGCAAGGTTAAGTAATTTGGGAACCTCTGGTAATCGCTGGAAGTCAGATTTAGATCCAGGCATAATGTGGCCTTTCAAGTGTCTGTGTATTCTCACAGAATCATAAAGGGAAGTTGGGGGGAGGGGGCAGTGCAGAACAAACTGTATTAAAATGTTGAGAGATTTGAGGAAAGCTAAAAGGTCACTGGCAACTCTGGTTAGTCTGGTAAGACCTCCTGGAGGAAATGAGTGATGGAATGAACCATAAGGATAGGGAAAGGGAATTCTGTGATCAAAGGCATTAAATGGGATTTATGCAAGGACTAGCCTCTATCATCAATCAGAAGGAATGAGGACAAACATTTTCAGTCTCTTTCTTCCCAGAGCAGTTCCTAAGAAGAGACCTAAAACAGAAAATCAACTGAGTGGAAGCAGAGACTAAACAGGGCTAGGTCATGTCAGGTGAACGGATTTAACAAAGAGTTGCATAAGGGCAAACTTTTCTTTCAAGTCACTCTCTTATTTCCAGGCCTCAGGGTTAGAACCATGATCAAACTAACTCTACCACTGTTCCTGGAAGGGGTCTGCTGATCTACTTACTCCCCAGTGGGCCCACTCACCCTCCGAGGGACTTTGGTACTGAAACACCTTTCCCTGGTACCACTCAAATTTGTGTTATTTCCTCCATTAGAATTTAAGCTCCCTGGGGGGCAGGAGTGATCTTAGCTTTTATATTTCTGTCCCTAATGCTCATCAGCACAGAACTTGGCACATAGTAAGGAACAGTGAATAGAGTGCTGGGCCTGGAGTCTGGAAGACTCATCTTCCTGAGTTCAAATCCAGCCTTAGACATTTGCTAGCTGTGTGACCCTGAGCAAGTCACTTAACCCTGTTTGCCTCAGTTTCCTCATCTATAAAATGAGCTGGAGAAGGAAAGAGCAAACCGCTCCAGTATCTTCACCAAGAAAACTCCAAATGCAGTCAAGAAGAGTCTGATATGACTGAAATGACTCAACAACAACAAAAAGTGCTAAATAAAAGCTTTTAATTTCCTTGCTTCTTTCCAGATTTTTGATTACCAATTGATACAGCAACCTGCCTTTTCAGTTTATGCATAGGAAAAGAAACAATTACCATTCCCCGTGTATTTGATACTATATCATCAAGCATTAAGGTGAGGAAGGAAGACAATTCAAGAAAAATTAAAAAACAAAACAAAACAAAAAACAAATCCGAATTCTTTCAAATTGATTTGACACCAAATCTGATTCTTTCAGACTCAAACTGGGGAAGAGGGAGAATCTAGAAAATACATAACGTCAGGCCTCTGACCCTTCTGCAGGGTTCATTATTTTCTAAAAGCAGTATTTTCAGATACCCAGAAAGCACAGGGTGTTTAAATTAGAGACTAGGACAGGCTTGCCCTCTCCCACAGGTAATGGTACACAATTTATTCCAGATCATTTTACATTTGATGCAGTTGAAAGCCAGCATTTAAAAAGTGTTTCCTTCTTTCAGTAGGGGACATAGGCTTTAGGGCTCTGCGTGCACAGGGAAGACTGTATCTAGCAGCCTTGAGCTGCTACACATAAACACTAATATCAAATGATCCTTTGGCCATGTGATCCTTCCCCTGCCCACACAAATATAGAACATGACCATAAAAAGTAACAGACCATGGACTAGGCTAAGTAATTTATTACAGCTGATGCAGGACTGAGATGCCAGCTGGAATTACCTTGTCTGCTTCTGCTATTTTTGTTTATAAAGCTTGTACAGATCACAAAGGCGATGTTCTGCAAACAACCTCCAAACTGAAATTGGCTGAAACTGTTAACAAGTAGCACATCTGAATCCCACCAAGGCCAAAACATGTTTGGCTTCTAAAGGTCAATTGGTTAATGGCTCACTGACTTAAGATATTAAACTTTGCTGTCTACAAATTTTTGTTCATGTCATAAAATAAAAGTTTCCAAATCTTCCAACTGCTTATATCAAATTTACTGCAGTTCACAACCAAGTATTTAGGTTGACTGTAGCAAACAATAAATAGTGGATAATTTAAAAAAATTAAACTCCATACAAAGTAACTCCAACATTTGACCAAATGGAGAAAGGAAAAATCCTTAGCTCAAAATGTGTTTCTGCCCTTTGACACAGCGTCTGTTATCAAGGTACTCTGGAACCCTGACAAAAATACTTAGTATGAAACAATGCAGAAGACAAGAAATAATATCCTTTATTAACTTTTTGCCCCTGAGTTAACCCCCGAAGTCCTTTATACTCTATTAAATAACAACCACACTTCCTCTTAGCAATCATTCATTACCCAATTCATGTCTTGCACAAAAAGGGATGAGCTAATGTGCTTTATCCGTTTTTTTTTTTCAAAAGGCCACCATGAGTGATATCCCAACAGGACAGGAACTTAAAAAATCCTCTTTGCTTCCACCCTGCTGTCTCTGAATGTCTGCAAAGCCATTACACTCCAATCACAACTCACAAGCTCATTCACAGTTTCCCTTTACGGAAGCAAACAGTCTAGACGGATGAATGACAGAATAGTTCCCCTTTCTCTCACATTCAGAGATAGGCTGTCAACTCCATTGGCTCTTTTTTTTCCTCCTCTCTGCATTTTGATAAACTAATAATTGGCTTTCCTGTTGGGATTCAATCTTGAATCGGTAGCTTTGGGCTAGAAATACAAGCAGACCTCAATGACATCACAGGGATTGCCACTTCCTTTTCTACACTCTTCAGGGCTAAGATTTACATTTGCCAGCATTTACACATAGTTTGGAGAACAGTCTTCCCACAAGTTACTCAGGACACATCCAAATATCAATGCTTATTTTCCTTTCATGGACAGGATAATATGAAAGTGAGAGGTATTTCCCCGTCTCATCTAACATCCACATCTACAATGGGAAATGTTCCTCAGAAAACCACTAAAGAAAATTCAATTCTATTTATTTCATTAAGCATTCAGATCCTTTTTAGCCCATGTACTTTGTATATTATTAGATATAAAAATCTGTACCTGCATGTATAAATATGTGTGTATATGTATATATATATATATATACATACATACATACATACACATACACACACATACAGATATGTTCTGCTACTAACTGCTATTTTATCTACACAGGCCTCAGCCTGTTCATCTGTAAAAGGACAGGGTTATACTACTAGATGATGGCTAACTTCCCTTCAAGTGCTAACATTCTATGATGCTATTATTTGAACATTTACAGTCAAATGCTACTGTAAATAATTTGCAAAGTAATTTCTACAACTGTATTAAATTACTACCTATTAGAGAAGAGAAGACTAGAGTTAACTTGTAAGAGAACAGTAAGCAAAAGAGTGAATGATTCTGGAGGGCAAACATTGAGAAATGTATAGTCTTCACTAAAAAGTAAAATTTAATTCATTTTTTTTTGGAAAAAGATGAAATATCTAACTTTCAGTTGCTTCTATAGTTACATATTATCTCCAGGGTTAAAAAGAAAAAAGGCCTTTCCTAGAAACTTTTTTTTTTAAAACTACTGACAAAAACCTCTTTACCATGTGTATGACATTAACAGACTACATACTCAATAAAATACTTTTTGCCATCTTCTTGGTCTGGTTCAGCCCTTTTGCCCATAGTGCCAAAAGAAGTTTTAGAGTAGGATTTTTGAGTAGATATTTCACTTTGTTTTAAGGACCCAATTCCCTTACTGTCTAATTATGCCAATTTAAGGACTGTGTACCTTCTCCCACCCTCCCACCCTGTTCCACCCCCACCCCCCTATACTAAGCCTTTCAATATCTTTGAAGGAAAGGTGAACCTGAAATTCTGTGGTGGCTGTCTCAGAAATGACTGAACAAACACTTTGGAGTTTAGTTTTGCTCATTAAGTCTGATTTTCTTTTTGTGATTTCTAGATACACCCCCATTGCAGGTCTGGTCAATGACCAGAGGTGCAAGGCTCACTTTGTCAGAGTTTTAAAATAAAGGACAGAAACCTGGATTATCTGACCCACACTCTGGACAGGAATTGGGTGAAGCTTGCTCTAAACCCATTAACTAAGATAGTGAGGTGGGATGTGTTCTACCATAACAAGGGACAGTCACCGGGTCAGACATCACTAGGATCTTCATTTCTGCCATTGCTCTTCTGCATTTATATTATCTACTACTTTAATCACATCTCCTAAAAATTCTAAAGTGGTTCTACATTCATCTCAGTATTAAGGTATAGGCTAGGTTCACTAAGCTTCTAGGTCTGGGAAGAAGGGAAAAGAAAAGGCAGCTAGGTTGCCCAGTGGATAGGGTGCTGGGCTTGGAGTTA
This sequence comes from Vombatus ursinus, assembly GCF_900497805.2. Lineage (NCBI taxonomy): Eukaryota > Metazoa > Chordata > Mammalia > Diprotodontia > Vombatidae > Vombatus > Vombatus ursinus. The sequence continues at coordinate 7,797,114 of NW_020940355.1, forward strand.
GGCGGATCTGAGTTCAAATGTGACCTCAAACATTAGCTATGTTATCCTGGACAAATCACTTACCCTCTGGTTGCCTCAGTTTCCTCATTTGTTAAATAGGGACAATAATAGCACTTACCTCCCAGGGTTGTTGAGAGGATCAGATGAGGTAATATTTGTAAAGTGTTTAGGACAGTGCCCAGCACTATGTAAATGCCAGATATTTTTTTTAGAAGAGTTCTTAAGCAAAAGTGTGTCAGTCAATCAACAAGTATTTATTATGCTTGTTAGTTTAGGCATGGTACTAAGTACTAGGGATACAAAAAAAGAAAAGAGGCAAAAACACAGACCCTGTCCTCAACAACCCACATTTTAACGGGGAGACAATATGCATAACTATGCACATGTAAGATGTGGTATAAATTGAAGATGATCTTGGACAGGAGATACAGCTTGGAGGGGAGGTGGGGAAACCCCAGGAAAGGCTTCCTACAGAAGGTAAGATTTGAAATCAGTCAGGAAGGAAACCAAAGAAGGTATGAATAGCAGGTGAGGAGGAAGGACTTACCAGGTATAAGGGATAGCCAATGCAAAAACATGGAGTCAGGAGACAGAATAACATACATGAGGAATAGAAAACAAGCTAGTGTGGTTAGAAAGTAGAATGTGTGGAGGAGAAGACAAGAAAGGTAGGAAGAGGCCAGACTGCGTAGAGTTTTAAATGAAAAAACAGGACATAATATTTAATACTAGAGGTGACAGGGATCCACCAGAATTTACTGAGTGTGAGAAGAGGAGTTAAATTGTCAGACCTGTGACTTAGGAAAATCACTTTAGAGTGAGGAAGGAAGAACAACGAATGGGCTGCTGTAATAGTCCAGGCAGGAGGTGATAAGAGCTTTACTAGGGTGATGGCTTTTTAGGGAAAATAGTGGAACATATAAAAGATATGTTGTGAAAGTTGAAACAATATTGTTGAATGACAATACTTAACAATTTCAATATGTGGAATGTGAGTGAGGAATAGAGGATGGCATTGAAGTAGCAGCTTGGGTGCCTGAGGGGATGGTGGTGCCCTTGATCATATTAGGAATGCTTGGGAGATAGGAGAAAGAGGGCTGAACATGGAATTAGGGGGGCTTGGTTCAAATCCCAGCTCTGCTTTGTGACATTGTACAAGTGAATTCCTCTTTCTGGGTCTAAGTTTTCTCATTTGTAAAAATGAGAAATAGTTCTCAAAGTACGGTATGGAGTCCCCTGGGAGTCTGCAAGGTCAAAATTATTTTCATATTAATACTAAGATGTCTTAATTTCCAATATGATAAATATCAACAGATACAATCCACATCAACAAAAGTTCTTTGGGGGTCTTTGATATTTTTAAGAGCATCAAGAGGTCCCAGGAACAAGAACAACAAAAAAATTGAGAACCTCAGACTAGATGATCTCAAAGTTCTCTTCTAGCTCGAAATCTATGCTCTGACCTTAGGTTCTCCTTAGGTCTGTCTGCTCCATTCTCCATTTGTCACCTACTACTAAAACCCCTACACATTGTATTGAATGACTCCACTCCCCCCAAATGGGAAGTATCATCAATTTGTAGTAGAAAACTTTACTTAAACTTTGGGTTTCCAAAAATTACCATGGCTTTGACTTCTTCTTAATAAACCCCAGAGTTCCATAAGATTTGTTAAGACACCACAGATTGCATATTCATGGGCCCACTAACAATCCTGATCCATTAATGCTGTTATTGATTCATTCTTCCATCCATGTTTTTTAGACTGGACTTGTGATTTCATCAGTCTAAGAAGCTTCCCTCAAAATACTTTCTCTACCCATACAGACTGACAGCTTCATTGCAATATATAGGCTCAGAGAGTTGCTTGGGGACACTGAGGAGTAAGTGACTTGCCCAGGGTCACACAGCCAGTATATGTTGGGGGGGGGCACTTGAACCTTGGACATCTTGACTCCAAGGCGAGCCCTCTATTTCCTACCCGAGGCTGTTTCATACATTAATCAATCACAAATATTTACTGAGTGTTTACTATGTGTGGACGACTGTGCTGGGCACCATAATGTGCCATGAGGGTCCCAAATGATGAAAAACAAACAATCTGCTTGAAGATCCTGCTCTGAGCACAGGAGGGCACTGGCTTCTTTCCAGGTACAGGCCAAAGGAAGTAGCAAGCAGAGGAAGGTGGCCATAGGGAAGCTTCCCCTCATCTATATTCGGATGAGTACAGTCAGTGGCTTCCTAGTCTGGAAGAGGTGAGTCAAAGCTCTTAAAAAAAACCCAAAAGTAAAACCCAAGTCATTCCATTTACCTCAAATTATTTTTAGTGGTTTGAAAAATATTGGCTTAATTTTTTTCAAAATGCAAGTGCACGTGCATATAAGCACATTAGTATTAAGTGTTTGCACTAGACGCAGCCTTTCTAGTTCGAGTGGCATAGAAATGCTGGTAAAACTATAGAAAGGGATGGGGAAGAGAATGTTTGCTGCTGTTACAGTGCAGCAGCTGCAGTCATACCACCTGTCTCAGGCTGCCCATATGTTCCTGCAAGTTAACAGGGGTTAGCTCTTGTGAGGCTTGAGTGGGAGACCTCCCAGGAGCAAATAAGCGCACTGGTGACTCGGCAGGGTGATAGCCTTCCTTGGACACTGCCCCAGACCAACATTCCAGAGGTTCTATGCTGCTGGAGACAACATTTGCAGCTCAGAGACACGTGAAAAATCGGACTACTGTCGTCATCTGCTTCCTCACTCCTTCCCATCTGCTCTCTCCTATCCCTCTGCCACAATCTGCCTAATGCACAGGTCTGGCCATACAAGTCTTCTGTTCAAAAATTTTCAGGGGTTGCCCGTTGCCTACCTTGGGCAGGTTAGAGAGGTTACTCTTTGGCCTCAGATATTGTAGCTGTACAATGAGAAGGTCAAACTAATCCTAAGAATACTATACATCGTAGTCTGACTCCAGTCTTCTATAGCAAGTGTTGGGATATTTGTCTTTCATTCTAACAGATTTCCCTGTTTCCAGATTCCTCTCCCTCACCCCAATTCATCTCACCCCCAGGGCTACCAAAATAATCAACCTAAGGTATAATAAGCCTGACCTTGCTCAAAAAATGCGAGCAACTCCCTACTGCCCATATGATAATACATGAACACCTCAGTCTGGCATTTAAGATTCTCTACAACTTGACTCCTAACTACTTTTCAGTCTGATGTAATATTATGCACCCCACCCCCCTTTTGCTGCAGTCTGGGATGAATAGTCCAAGTCTAGGGTTGTGCTGGGGCCAGATAGAACCTGCTTTGGAGAGACAATTGTTAAATTTTCCAGTGTGATCATTTACACCTCAGAAATAAGCAAATGCTGATTTATATCAATCAGGGCTTGATTTATTGTTTTGTTGATTGTTGAGACCTAAGAAAGCGATGGAGGAAATGTTAATGTACATTAAATTTAAAAGTGTGTCATACTATACTTCTCTACCATTCCCACCCCCCAAACCCCGGACCTTGCAAGAGAACTGGCTGTTAAACATTTCCCAGCATACCCAAGATATAGGGATATGAAACTATATGCTGCTGACAGAAAAGGTTCTCAACAAATGTTTGTTCATTAACTGATTTAGAATTTAGGTTTGGAGAGTGTGCTGGAATTCTTGTCAGGGAATTTTTTTTAATAGAATAACTGAGTGTGGTGGGGTACTACTATATTCTGAGGTACCAAGGAGGCTGAGGCTGAGGCTGGCTGAAGGATCTCTTGAGCTTGGGAGTCCTGAGTTGCAGTAGGCTAAGCCACCTGTGTGTTGGACAGTAATATGATAAGGAGAGCATCACGAGGCTGCCTAAAGGAGGGAGTGAACCAGCTCATCAGATTATGGAGCAGGTCAAAGCTCCTATGCTGATCAGAGTGGGACCAAGTATATTAGTAGCCTGACACTTCCAGCCTGGATGAGACAGAAAGTCTTCAGAAACAAACAAAAAGAGAATATTTTCTCTCTTTGGGTTCAGGGGTGCTATATGGGTGCCAATCTCAGTGATCAGCCACCACTTAAACACTTCTGAGAATGGGGAACTAACTGCTCCCTGAGGCAGTCCATTCCAATTTCAGACAGATTTAATTATTAGTAAATTGGTCCTTACATTCCACCGAAACCTGCTTCTTTGCAAATTCCTCCCAATGCTCCTATTTTCTGATTGGGGTCAAGTAAAACAAGTCTAAGATACCTCAGTTCCACAAATACCTGAAGTTAAAGGAATTATGGATATATAAGGGCAGGTGGGTGGCACAGTGAATAGAGTTCTGGCCCTGGAGTCAGGAGGACCTCAGTTCAAATCCAGCTTCATATACTTCACATACTTGTGTGACCCTGGGCAAGTCGCTTAACCTTGTTTTCCTCAGTTTCCTCATCCATAAAATGAGCTGGAGAAGGAAATGGCAAACCACTCCAGTATCTTTGCTAAGAAAACCCCAAATAGGGTCACAAAGAGTCAGATACGACTGAAAAATGACTAAAGTTGGATATTTAGCTTGGAGAAAAGAGAGGTCTCTGGGGAATATAATAACTATCTTCAAGCATTTGAAAGGCTATGGAAAAGGGATTCACTTGTTCTACATGGCCGAACTAGGAACCATGGGTCCAGGTTGTACAGGCAGAATTCACTTCAACATGTAAACTTCTTACCAGATCTCTCTAGCAGTGGAATGACCTGCCTCTCAGAGTGGGCTGTTCTTTACCTTAGTCACAGGCTGGATGTCTATTTATCAGGGATTTTGTTGTAGGGGGCATAGAAGATTCAGGTACAGGTTGAAGTAAAAGACCTTTGAGATCTGTGCCACCTCTACAATTGTGTGATTTGCAGAGATATGAGATAATCAAATCAATCCCCTTTGCCACTTTTTTTTTTAATTCAAAGAAGTCAAACAAAGCAATTGGTAATTAGATGTCTAACATGTACGAAGGCATGGTGCTAATCCTAGATGGGTTACATTTATAATGCAGCAGAATTTTTATGTAACATATATGCATATAGTGGTGTCCCTTGGAAAGCAACATAAACACTGATTTTTCTGATTTTGTAGAACATAAGATAACAATCTACTAATTTTAAATGATGACTGAGGGTTGTGATTATTGGGATCTTTGATTTTATGGCTTACTGGGGAAGTAGCTATGTTTTATTTGATGCTAAATCCTTTTGCGGGACCAGTGCCATATCTCCCACCTGCCGATGATTCATGCTTACAGAATATTGTTTTGGATGCTATAAAGAAAACTAGGCAGCCTATATCCTTGATACTGGGAGAGGAAGATAGTGTGTGCCCTTTGACCAAATTCATTCCCTCCCTCTTCTTCCCTTCCCCCCATGATTGTGTTTAGGAATGAAGTAGAGAGAACCAAGAATTGCATTTGTTGTGATCTGAAACAATTCTGCCTAGTCAAACTTACACTATCTCTTGCCATAGCTCATTTTGTGGCATTTTAACACGAATGTACACACACTAGATCATTCAGAGGCCTTCCCATTCTCCCTCCACCTCACATTGTGAATGGAAGAGGGAAGATCTGTGTGTGAGGGTGAGGAGGGTGGAGGTGGCCATATATCTCTTTTTCTCCTGAGATATTAAGAGTATTCTTACTTCACTCAAATAAAAGGCAGAATGAGGCTTAAATATAAAATATCAAAATATCACATGAGATCATATATCTTAAGCTAAAATGGATCTTAGAGGTCATATAGTATAACTCCTTCATTTCACAAATGAGCAAACTGAGGCCTTAAGAGATTAAATGACTTGCCCAAGGTCACATAGATGGCTAATGGCAGAGCCAGGACTTGGCCTCAGGTTAAATAATTCTGAGTCTGGGGCTCTTTCCAATGCACTGCAATGCCTCCAACACACTACACAGTCTCATATTTAACGACTTTGATGATCTCTTTTGCAAAAGACCAAAGGCATTCCTTAGATGCAGATGAGTGAAGAACTTACATATATTTTCCTCTTTGACACTCATCTTTGAGGAACCAATGGGAAATAGAACTTTCTCATATACTTTCCTAAAGAGATAGGAGAAAACTAAGGAAGGAAACAACTATAGTATAACAGAGAATTTCTGGATAGCTAATGGCTGTGCTTCAGTTGAGAGCCATGGTTAAGTTCCTAGCTTACAAAAAGTTTGTCATTAAAGAGAAATACGAGTTCATGGTCAAAGATACCACTCAGAAAAATAACTCAAGGATCTCAAAGACAAGAAAAACTTAGGAGAGTAAACCAGGTACTGCCTCTGTAGAAGGTCCATAAAGTTATCATTCTGCAGCAGGGCCCACACAAAGCCCAATAAAGAAACCAGAAATAACATCAATAAAAAAGACCCTAAGTGGTAGAAAGTGTAGGCTGACTTGTCATGATTTTGCTGATGGCTTAAAAAGGAAGTTCCCTTCCATTAAGGGCCATACATTGGAGCTTGGCACTAGTAAAGTGGTCACTGAATAGTGACACTCTGTTCCACTGATTAAGAACATGTTGAGTAATTTCACCCACTCAGGGCATGTCTATGAGGTAGGTCAGCTTGCTCTTTCCTTTACTAGTGCTGTGTGATTCATGCTTTGAAAGGTGAAAATTCCACAAATCTCAAGTGAAATTCTATTTTCTGGTATTCCGAGCCAAATTTTATAACCTCAGGAGCTTTAAGCATATACAAAGAGATTGGTCAAATGTTTTTAGCAATAAAAATACTTATAATGTTCAGATGCTTATATAATCAACAAAACGTTCTATCTCCAAGGATTTCTACCTTTTCTCCAGGGTCTTGTATAGTCTTCCAGATGCCCTACCCTATGACTGGACTCTCCTAGAAAGAAAACAAACTTGGGGCTCATGGATAAGTGGGCTCCAACATTCTTATGGATTTCACTCCCCAGGCATGCATGTAAATTTCTAGCCTTATGGCATCACTCCCCGTGGGCTTGGACTCCTCCTGGAAAGAAAACAAACTTGGGATTGCTAGAAAGGCAACCCCCTTCTCAGAACTGTATTATCTGAACAATTATCTGAACAATTCATGGTAGTAACAGAGCAAAGTTCAGGCCTCCCTTATGTCTTGGTTTTAGTTCCTTATTACTCATCTCACTTTATGTGTGTGTGTCAGAAGGGGGTAACTGGGGGGGGCCTTACAAATACAATCCCTTCTTCTCAAGTGACTGGCACTGCCTAAGAATTCCTCCTCCTGGTCTCTGCCCCCAAACTCCTAAGGGAGGCTGTGCACATGAAGAGACTTTCTCCCTATCTGCCCCCATTGCCCAAGTCTTAGCTCTTCTTATCTCTGGTCTGTCCTCCAAAAAAGGGAAAAGAAGCAAAAAAGCCCCCAAAAGTCCAACTTTGCAACTGACCTTTTTATTGACCTAGCACAAAGACATGGTTACATCCTGTAACTACCAAGGTCATAGAACAGATAAATAGCAGAAGTGGGATTCAAACCCAGGTGTTACAATGATATAATCATAGATTTTTAAGGCACCTCTGAGTTTGACTAGTCCAACCATCAATGGCACTAGCTGTGTGACCTTGGAGAAGTTGTTCTTTCTCTCTGAGCCTCAGTTGTCTCGGGTACAAAATTGGGACAATTGTTCTATTATTTACAACATAGGGCTATTGAGAGGCTCCAATGAGATAATACATAGAAAACAATTTGCAAACAACAAAACACAATTATTATTTTACAGATGAGGAAACTAAGGCCCAGGGAACTGATGTTTGCCAAGGCCACACCATTAATGGGAACGCCAGATCTAGACCCTGCTTTACAATTCCCATGATGGAAGGCACTGTGGTAGACTGAAGAAAGTGCTAGGCTCAGAATCAAAAAGACCTGTAGTCAAGAGCTGCTTACACCACTTACTACCTGTCTAACCTTGGGCCATTCATTTAACCTCTATGGACTTCAGTTTCCTTATCCTTGAAGGAGCTGGCCTATTGTGTCTAAGGATGCTTCCAGGATGCTATCTATGATTCTGCAACCTTGGGGCAGTTAGGTAGGTCAGAAAGACCTGAGTTTAAATATGGCCTCAGACACTTACTAGCAATGTGATTCAGGGCAAGTCATTTAACTTCTGTTTGCCTCAGTTTACTCAGCAGTAAAATGGGGATAATAATAGAACCTACCTTCCAGGGTTGTTGTGAGGATGAGATAATAATTGTAAGGTGCTTAACATAGTGCCTGGCACTCAGTAGGTGCTACAAAAATGTTAACTTATTATTACTACCTCAGAAGGGATCTAAAGAATCAAATAATGTCATAAAATGCATTGCCAATTTAAAGTAGTTCATCATAAATGTCGTTCCTCCTCCCATCATACCATGCTGTTTCTTAAGTCTGCTGTGCTTACTAAAATACAGATGTAATTGTGTGCACACTGCATGTTATTCTTTACAATCATGGACACAAAAGTTAATGCAACTTGTGCATTTAGATTGTGAAGATGGCTAAATTGATTAGCTCAGCTGTGCTTTGACAGGGATGAGTAGGAACGTACAGACATGGTCCACGGCTTGATTTGTGAGATGTATTTCAGAGACAACAGCTCTGATGATTTTCTGTTACTGTTCTCCAATATGCATGTCTGTTGTTAGGGGTCTACAGTGCAGACCATGGTGTCATGGACACTCAACGGATCTTACCTCTTGGGGCTGTTGGTACTGAGATGCTAACAAGATGAAAGCTCTTTGTGCTTGGAAGGCACTGTGCACCATCTCTGCCTGGAGAAGGAAAAGAAGGGTGATGGGTTAGATCATAGAATCAGAGGAGAAAGGAGCCTCAGAAGTCACACACCCATGGCTAACCAAGAGTTTCCCTGTATAAGCACCCCTCCCCCAGGGGTCATCAACCTTTCACCTAAAGGTCTCCAGTAACAGAGAACCCTCTAGTTTCCAGGATATCCCAAACCACTGTTAGATAGACCTAGTAATAACACACACATAGAGTAGAGCCAAACAAATTCTGATCCTGGCTGGGGTCAAAATATGGGTCTCATTCTGCATGCCTCACAGGTTTGTTGAGGAACTCAAATGATTTAATATATATAAAGTGCTTGGTAAAAGCCTTAAGGAGCTGTATAAACGTAAAATATTATGGAGCAGTGTCTTAAAGGGTCACTGGTTTGGGGGTATATTGCATCTCATGAATATATAGCTCAAAGTCAATCCTGAACTGCATGATTGCTAAATTGTTAAGTTCTGTTTTACTTTTCCACTGTTTCTGAAGGAAGAGTTTTATTTTCCTAAACCAATCTCATCTCAAAGGATATGACTAAATAATATAGCTTTCTGGTACAGAAATATAATAAATAGTTTGTAAGTGTTATGCCTCCCTCCCCCCCACCCCAGGATCCTCTCTGAATTGGAATTCACATTCATGGATTTGGTTTATAGAAGTGACTACTATCCTCAGGATATAGGAGCATACCCTGTGGTATCACGCTTCTAAAACTATCACTAATGGTAACTCTGTGGATGGTTACTCCTACCGCTGTAGCTCATGAGTTCCTATTAGTCTGTCTCCTGTTAGCAATCAGCCAATAGACTTAATTAATTTTTTAGTGAAGTTATTACTAAGATGGTATAAATAGGAGCAATTGGTACAAAATATTTTCCCCCCAAACCTGAGAAACAGTCTCCACAAATATGCAGAGTTCAATGGGAAGAGTAGGTTCAAGTGTAGTGCACAATGCCAGTGAGGTACATATATAGGATACACATTTTGCAAATAATAATTCACAACTCCTAGTACTAAAAGACATGGAAGTCCTTTCTCTCTTTGTAGAGCTTCATGAGTCTTTCTCTTTCCTCTTGTGTCTAATTCTTCACCTTTTTGTATTCTCATGTGTCCCGGGTGTGCATATCTGCTCCCAACTGTACGCACTGTCTCCCACTCATTTAGCAAATCTGATATAGTCAATTTTGTGGAAAGAAGAGAAAGTCCCCTCCCCACCTTGTTGCTTTCTGGTCCAGGTGAAGGGATTTTATCTCCAGAAAATGCCTCAACTCCTCTACTGCTAAATGGCTTCTGTTCTTGACCTTACCAGAGAGCAACAATGTGGGGAAGGGGCTCTCATATACACACATACACACACAGATTCATGTTCACATACATACACACACATTATGGCCAAGGGGGATAACTGATTCTCTTAGCTAATCACAAGATGTTTCCTGTATGGTGTTAGTTGTCTTTATCTAATGGCCAAGGACCTATAATACTTTCAAACTGATTAAAGATCTATTTACATCCTGTTGGAGGGTTGTAAGAAAATTCCTTAACATTTACTTAATATTTTATGATTACTTGCTGGACTCTGCTAACCACAGAAATTGAAGTGTGTCTGTCTGAACTCCCTACCTTACATAAATGGCTAGAAAAACTCCAAAGAAACCTAAACGCTGAAATCTAAAGTTCTTTTTAGCAATGGTCGTTACTCAAAAGGCATTACATAAAGACTGAAACATAGTTGCTGTGGGAATAATAACTTGGGATCTTCTGATTTGTGTAGTTAAAATTTTAGTTCAGAAATGGCATTAACAATCTTTTGTACTTGTCCAAAGATTTATGAACAAGTCATGTTCATTTATGCTGTAAGGTTTACAATCTAGTTATGTCATAATAATCCTGTAAAGTAGGTAGTATAGTTCTTATCCTCTCTATTTTAAATATGAACAAAGTAAGACTCAGAGAGATCAAGACAGAATCCAGACTCAAATTGAAGTGTCCTTTCTCTGTGTCCAGCACTTCCTCCATGTTATATTGAGTTTTAGGTCCTTTCAAGTTGATTAAAGAGCTATTTTTGCAGGGGTTGTAGGAAAATTCCTAGACATTCAATTAACATTTTGTGATTACTTGCTGGACCCGCCTTTTCTCTAATAACAATCTTTAATCAACTGAGGGTTAAGCAATTATCTGGAGATTTGCATCAATGTAGAGGGACAACTTTATCTGCTTGCTCTTCTTCAGATTGCTTTTTTTCCCTTAATAGCAAGACTTTTTTGTGAGGGTGGTGGTGTGTGTGAGGGCGTTGGGGGGACTAATTATCTAGCTAATGATGATAGCAACTTTCACTTTATCCTTGACAAAATAGCCTATATGAGGTTTCCTTAGAGAATCATTTCAACAACAGTATAAGAGAATCAATCAACCAACAAGCATTTATTAAGCATTTATTTATCTTCCTCTCAAGGTCTGGATAAGCTTCCTAGGGCCAGCTTTCCCAATAAGCAGAGTGGAAGGTTACCTATGCATTATGATCTGAGGAAATCAAAAAAGCTTCCTCTATCTTTAACTCCCAAATACCTTTCCCACAGGCCTGCCAAGATATAAAACAAAACCATTAAAGAATGAATCTTTAGGTCTATAAGTATTTTTGGCTTTAAAGAGCATCCAAAACCTCTGGATGAGTGACATCTTAGGTCTTTATTAGCTAACAGCTTGGGAGAAAGGAGTGGCACAGAAATTAATTGGCTGCTGAGAACATGATTTAAATTTGAGGGAAAAAAATACGCCGAAAAGATTTTAGGGTGCCAAAGACACACCTGGCAATTTTGTGAAGGCTCACATTTAAAGTTGCCTTATAGTGGCTTTGAGGTGTCTCGCTCAGTGCCTTTGAACAAAGTAGGCACTTAATAAATGTTGGATTCAATTGTATGGAAGGATGCACAGGTCCAATGCCACAGGTGGCCAGTATGTGAGTTGGTGGAAAAAGAGGCAGTTTTCCTCCCCTATAATATTGACAGAGAATGCTTCTCTTCTCTAATTCAGATTCATATCTCATTGGGATATGTACTTGGTCCTGAGCTTTTTAACGATTTTTACCAATAATTTAGATAAAGACATAAATAGCATACTTATACAATTTGCAGATGACATGATACTAGAAAGAAGAGTGAACACATCAGATGAAAAAGTCAGGAGACAGGAAGAATACTGGAACAAATCTAATGTGATGAAACTTAATATGGGTAAATGTAAAGTCTTACATTTGGATTTAAAAAAAAATCACTTTCCCAGGCATAAGAAATGCGAGGCATGGCTAGACATCAGTTTATCTAGAAAAGATAAGGGGGTTTTAGTGTCATGAAAGCTCATTATGAGTCAACAGTGTCATATGACAGTCAAAAAAGCTCATATGGGGGGCAGAGCCAAGATGGCAGAGTAAAAGCAGGGACTTGCTCAAGTTCTCCCCCAAACCCCTCCATATACTTGTAAAAATTACTCTAAACAAATCCTAGAGCAACAGAACCCACAAAAAGACAGACTGAAACAAATTTCTGGCCCAAGACAACCTGGAGGGTCTACAGAAAAGGTCTGCTGTACCAGGCTGAGAGAGGAGCAGAACAAAACAGACCAGGCCCCAGCAAACTTGGAATAAGCCACAGAGGACTGAATCATGGGCAGCTGTGGTGGTTTCCAGTCTTCTCAACCCACAAACACCAAAGACAACTTAGAAGGTCAGTAGGAAAGGTCTGTAGGACCTGGGTGAGAGAGGAGCACAGTCCAGCCCCAGCCCCTGCACAGCCCCAGGTGGGGCTAGCAGAGGCAGTGGCTGCTTCCAGAGCTCTCAGACCACAGATGGTAAGGGGATCAAACAACTGATTAGAAGGAGATTACAGGGATATCTTTGCTGGCACTGAGGCAGGATTTTGTTGCTTTGCCCATACTTGGATCTGGGTCGCAGTCCTGGGGTGAGGAGGGGCACTGGAATAGCAGAGCTTGTGGCAGTAGTGGAGAGGGCACTGTTCCAGGGCAGAAAAGAATGCTTATGGTCACTCATAGATCAGAGGACAGGCCAGGAGAGAAGTAAACATCTTTCCTTAGATCATACCACCTTGGAAGAACTGAAAACTTACAGGTCCCTAGAAATATATCTGAAAACAGCTGCACAAAACCCCTGAAGCATGGGATAGTATGCCTCCACACTGGAAGCAGAGCCATACCTTAACAAAGAGTTAAAAAATCAAGTAATTGGCTGGGGAAATGAGCAAAAGCAGAAAAGGACAGACTATAGAAACTTTGATGACAAGGAAGATCAAAACATACAATCAGAAGAGGACAACAAAGTCAAAACTCCTACATCAAAAGCTTCCAAGAAAAATATGAATTGGTCTCAAGCCATGGAAGAGCTCAAAAAGGATTTTGAAAAATTGGGAAGAAAAATGAGAGTAATGCAAGAAAATCATGAAAAATGTGTCAACAGCTTGCTAAAGGAAAGCCAAAAAAATACTGAAGAAAATAATACCTTATAAAATAGACTAACCCAAATGACAAAAGAGGTCCAAAAACACAATGAGGAAAAGAATGCCTTAAAAAGCAGAATTGGTCGAATGGAAAAGGAGGTCCAAAAGCTCACTGAAGAAAATAATTCCTTAAAAATTAGAATGGAGCAAATGGAAGCTAATGACTCTATAAGAAATCAAGAAATTATAAAATAAAATGAAAAGAATGGAAAAAATAGAAGACAATATGAAATATCTCATTGGAAAAACAACTGACCTGGAAAATAGATCCTGGGGAGATAATTTAAAAATTATTGAACTACCTAAAACCCATGATCAAAAAAAGAATCTAGACATTATCTTTCGAGAAATTATCAAGGAAAACTGCCCTGATATTCTAGAACCAGAAGGTAAAATAGAAATGGAAAGAATCCACCAATCACCTCCTGAAAGAGATCCCAAAAGGAAAATTCCCAGGAATATTATAGCCAAATTCCAGAGTTCCCAGGACAAGGAGAAAATATTGCAAGCAGCCAGAAAGAAACAATTCAAGTACTGTGGAAACAAAATCAGGGTAACACAAGACTTAGCAGCTTCTACAATAAAGGATCATAGGGCTTGGAATATGATATTCCAGAAGTCTAAGGAGCTAGGATTAAAACCAAGAATCACCTACCCAGCAAAACTGAGTGTAATCAATGAAGGGGAAAAATCAACATTCACTGATGTAGAGGGATTTAATGCATTCTTTTTTTTAAAAATTTTTTTTACACAATTAATTTATTTATTTTTAGTTTTCAACATTCACTTCTATAAGATTTCTAGTTCCAAATTTTCTTCCCATCTCTCCCCTCCCTCACCCCAAGATGGCATGCAATTTGATAGAGGCTCTAGATACACATTCAAATTGAACCTAAATTTAAGGCATACTTGAGAAGCCAGAGCTAAATAGAAAAATTGACTTTCAAGTATAAGACTCAAGAGAAGCATGAAAAGGTAAACAGGAAAGAGAAATGATAAGGAACTTATTAAAGTGGAACTGTTTACCTTCCTACATGGAAAGATGATATTTGTAACTCATGAGACCTTTCTCATTATTAGGGTTGTTGGAGGGAATATATATAGACAAAGGTACAGGGTGAGTTGAATGTGAACGGATGATATCTAAAAAATAAAATTAAGGGGTGAGAAAGGAATGTACTGGGAGGAGAAAGGGAGAGGTAGAATGGAGTAAATTATCTCATATAATAGAGGCAAGAAAAAGCTTTTACAGTGGAGGGGAAAAGGGGGTAGGTGAGAGGGAATGAGTGAACCTTACTCTCATCAGATTTGGCTTAAGGAGGGAATAACATACACACTCAATTGGGTATGGAAATCTATCTTACCCTACAGGAAAGTAGAGGAGAAGGGCATAAGAGAGGGGAGGGGTGATAGAAGGGAGGGCCAATTGGGGGAAGGGGTAATCAGAGGCAAACACTTTTGAGGAGGGACAGGGTCAAAGGAGAGAATAGAATAAATGGGGGATGGGATAGGATGGAGGGAAATAGTCTTTCACAACATGACTATTATGGAAATGTTTTGCATGACTACACATGTATAACCTATATCAAATTGCTTGCCTTCTCAATGAGGGTGGGTGGGGAGGGAGGAAGGGAGAGAATTTGGAACTCAAAATTTCAAAAACAAATGTTAAAAATTGTTTTTAGGGACAGCCAGGTGGCACAGTGGATATAGCACTGACCCTGAAGTCAGGAGGACCTGATTTCAAATCTGGCCTCAGACCAAACACTACTTACTAGCTGTGTGACCCTGGGCAAGTCACTTAACCTTAATTGCCTAAAAAAAAAAATTGTTTTTACATGCATCTGGGAAATAAGATACACAGGTAATGGGGTATAGAAATTTATCTCACCCTATCAGAAAATAGAAGGGAAGGAAATAAAAGAAGGGGGCATGATAGCAGGGAGGGCAGATTGGGAGAAGGGGTATTCAGAATGCATGCCATCTTGGGGTGGGGGAGGGCAGAGATGGGAAGAAAATCTGTAACTCAAAATCTTGTGGAAATGAATGTTGAAAACTAAAAATAAATAAATAATTAAAAAAAAAGTTAATATGACCTTGAGGGGCATGATATCCAGGACTAGGGAGATAAGAATATTGCTTTACTCTGTCTTGGTCAAACCATATCTGAAGTGATGCACTAATGTTTGGGTGCCACATTTTAGGAGGGATATTGGTAAGCTGAAGTAGTTGGAGGAGGGCATCCAAGATGGTGATGGGCACAGAGATTATACAACATGAGAATGAGATAAAGGCACTGGAGATGTTTAGCTTGACGAAGAGAAGATCTGGTTGAAAGGAAGGGTAATGATGGCTGTCTTCCAGTGTCTCAAGGACTGTGGCATCAAAAAAGTTGAACTTGTTAAGTCTGGCCCCAGAGGACGCAACGAGGAGCCATGGGTGGAGGTCGTAGAGAGGCACAGTTAGGCCTGATGGAAGAGAATTCTTAACAACTGAAGTTGTCCAAAAGTGACCTCGTGTTCCTCAAGTGGGAGTGAGTTCTTCTTCTTTGGAAACCTTTAAGCAAAGGCTGGGGGACTACTTCATGGAATAATAATAATGATCAGAACATTCGGTCTCTGAGGGCCCTTCAACTCTGAGATTCTATTATTCTGTGATACTCATTGGGTGTTTTTGTCAGAATATACACTGGATTAAAATTACCTAGCATTAGCCTGGAATAGATTGATTTAGGAGGTGGATTAGTTGAAATATAATATGATATACTTTTACATAATACATTGAAGCTTACAAAGTGTTTTCCTTACATCAACCGTGTGAGTTGGATAGTACTAATGGTATTATTAAACCCATTTTAAAGATAAGGAACTGAGGCTCAAAGAGTAAATATGATATGCCCATGGTACTGGGCTACTAGACATGGCCTCAAGAGACAAGTCAGTTTGGGTCCCATGTCCTACTGAAAAAAAAAAAAAAAGAAAGATCTTCTTCTGACAACTTACTGAACCTTTTGAAAATGCCCCTTAATAAGAAATAAATTTCTTCTTTCATTTATCCATCAATCAAAAAGTATTTGTTGAGTAGCTAGCTTATGAGGCACCTACAGGAGCTTACAAGAAAAAAAAGTACATACCCATGGAAAAAGCAGTGAAAATTGAGCTGTGAGGACAATTTAAAAATAACACAGTATGTAATGAAGTGCTAATTCTGTAGGTCAGCTCGTGATGAACAAAGCACTGATAATGGATTATTGAACTCATCAGTTTATGCAGGGAAAATAAAGATTTCTTGTACTTTCCAATAAAGAGAAAACAGAGATAGAGAAACCAATTCTGATTCTTTCTGAATAAGCAGGTTTTATCTGTGGACTTCAAAATGGTTTTCCTTGGAACTCTGTCATCCCTGCTTACCATGACCTAATATGTTCTCTCTCAGTGCATGACAAGGGAGTTTTCACAAAGCTTGCAACTCTCTGGGATAGTCCTAATAAAACTGAACCTAAATTTAGAGTCTGACTAGGGGAAGGAAGCAATAATGTCACACACACTGGTTATTTTAAAAAAATCTGCTGGCAAAACTTCATCAAACCGTAAACACTGTTAATTTAAAGACGCCAGTTTGCTCAAATACCAACCATGTCATACAAAAGGGCTATTTTCAGGTCCTGCCTTACGCGCTAAAGGAGGTATCAAAAGGGCAATAATTTTTATTGGGTAATTTGTTCTAAACTAGAACCTCTTGTGCCCTTACACAGTTTCCTATAGTTTTAAAAATAATGCTCTCCACCTTGGCAGAGGAGAGAGGTGTGTTTATTTAACAGGGTTAAGCCGTTCTGAAGATTGGCAAATGAAGAAAGAGGAGGTGTACTGGGAATGTGGATGCTAAACTAAAAGGAACTAATCTTTTTTTTTTTCCCCAAGGCACTGAAAATATACGAGGGCCATCCATTATTATTAGAATTGTTGTCTAGGCAACTGCCAGATCACATGAAGACATCTGATGCACAGTACTGACAATATAAAACATGCATTTCAATAGGCTATTTGCTGTTTCAATACTTGTAGATGTCTCAAATGCACTTTTTTCTGAGCTTGAGGAAAAGATAACCCATAATTTAAAAAAAATGTAATTCCTAAACCCAAAGAGGGAATAAAATATATCAATCTTTTACAAAAGAAATGCCTTCTGAGGAAAGGAAGAATGAATGGTGGAATGCAATTTTATTATCATTTATTTGTTTTTCTAATAGAAGTTAAAGTATTTCCAGAGTATTGTAACAAATTTTTATATTCCAGCCATGCCTAGTGATAGAAAAACATTCTTATTTTGCCTCAATTTCAGTCACCTCCCCCTCACTTCCAACCATATAAGTTTGTCAGCTAGATCCTTCCCCTTCCCCCAAGAAAAATAAGAGATCTGCTATCTGAAAACCCATTGGGGTGGAGAACCTGCAATCTTGAGACCACATGAGGCCTTCTAGGTCCTCAAGTGTAGCCCTTTGACTGAATCCAAACTTCACAGAACAAATCCCCTTAAAAAGATATAAGGTTAAGTAAGCTTAAGAGTAGTAATCATGATATCTCTGTAGCAAGGAAAAGAAAGGAAAGATAGGTTTAGAAATGAAATCATTTCATGTTTATTACTAGTCTAGAAAATCTCAGTTTCTCAGCTTCCTCAAGTCCAGTGACCTTTACTTCCACAACACTTTGTACAGTCTTTAAATTTTATCATTGCTCCATCTTTGAAATTTTCTGCTCTGAAATTCACTTCTTTGACCAAAACGTCCTATCTTTCTACCTCTCCCAATTTTATAGAATCTGCCTGATCTTCATTATTACCTCTAGTTCTTTTACCTTTCCCTAACTTTCCTTCTTTACCACTCCTTTTCTGGCATCACTTGCTTCCTTCTATATCAGTTGATACACATCTTTCCATATCTCTCTGAATTCTTCATAGTTATCTCTTATTACAGCACTATGCCACTAGACTCATATACACACTCTGCTGCTCTGCAATCCTTTACCCTCTTGACTTTCTGTCCACCCTTAACTTGCAATCCCTAAATCTAGGCCACTTCTACTGTCTACTTTCTTCTCTCTCCACCTCCCAGGCTGCTGAGAATTGCTGGAAAATATTAAAAGACCATATTGGGTCCACTAAAAAATTTATGCCATCTAACCTTACAACTGCTAGACCATCTTTTTACTGATCTCTAGTTTACTTCCTATTTCATGCTTGATAATGGCTATCCCAAATTGTTTCTAACCTACTTGATCTATTAATTCTACCTCTGTGTCAGATATTATAACCTCCTAAGGGGACACAAAATCCTTCAATTAAAAAAAATGGCCAGGAAGTATTAGGCAAGAAACAATTATCTGTGTGTATAAGCATCCATCTTATCATGAGTCAATCACCCCCTTGGTGTTTACCTGTTTAAATCCTTGCTCTTCTTACTGTTAAGATCATAAATGGATAAGACATAGCCTAAGAAATACGCAGACTATGGCAACCTAGATATAGCAAAGTGAAGAAACAGGAGGAAAAGTACTTGGGGTGTGGGATGATGAACCACTATGATAACTATATTAGAGATGCTTTTCCATGACTTCTCTCTTACGTCATTCTTCACATTGCTGCTAAGGAATGGGGCCAGTTTCATACACACAAGTGGTTTTTTTGTCCCCTGGTCTTTTCCTTAAATGAGCTTGTTAATTCCTCAACACTTTTCCTCTATGGCCTTAAGGGTACAGATGAACTGCTTGGAGAGGTTATACCAGTCATCATTGGTTTTTCAACATGCCCTGCTATTTTGGAACCCTGTCCTGATCAACCTCAAAAAATGACTTTTCTCATTTTAGAATTAGAAATTGCAGGCCATATAAATTAAGTTCTCTCAAATTGCTGGTCATACTTCTATGTTTCTACATTGGTGTCAAAGAGAAACAGAGCTTCGTGGGCCAGAGATTGACTTAGAAAAACTCAAATTAACTTATCTCTATTATATTATATATTAAATATCTTAATTTATTATATATTATTTATTATATCATATAGCTTACATATCTATTATGCATTATTGCATTTTTGTTTATTTTGTTAAACATTCCCCAATTACATTTTCATCTAGTTCAGGTCCCTCTCAGAAGTTTTGCGGGCATCAAGTTTGACACTTCCGCATCATGCCATACTGCCTCACCTTCAGTTTGGAAGCGCCTCAACAATTTTCACCCATTCCGCCTGCTCTTCTTTTCTTATTTTAGAGAATAAAGTTTTCCTCCTTCTAGTCAAACTTAAATTTTCAACTTGAGTTTCTGCTTCCATTTCTTCCTGACTCCTTCAGGGGTCTAATTGGTTGATCATTCCCAGAACCATAACTAGGGTGAGTGACCCATGGTGCCAGATTCCAAGGAGCGTATTTCCTCTCCTTAGCAATTCTCTAGCCTGCTGTCCTGTGTCATAGCCCTCCCTCCCTCTCACAGTGACACTGCTCCTGTTCCTTAATCCAGCCCTGGCTGCTACCCCCAAGATTCTCTCCCAAGGTTTGTCTTTCCTCATTACTAAGTCCCTGTCTTTTGCCTGCCACTTCTTCCCATCCCCCAATCAGTGGTTGAGAAACATTTTGCTACCTAAAGCATTGCCTTGATTTTCAATACCAAGTTTTTATCCAAAATGCTTTTTAAAAAATCTATCTTTTGAAGGCAAAAAGATTTAACTTGAAAATATATTTGACTTACAAACACATGCTACACATTTCCTAAATGGTTATAACTTATTTAAATAAAATTTAAAGTTTTCAGCATCAAGTTTTTCTTTATAGTTTTCAAAGCTTTAGCCAAAAAAAACCCCAAACAAACCAAAACAACCCCAAAACCAAAAAACAAACAACCCCTCCCCCACCAAAAAAAAAACCAAATGGACAAGTATAAGGAAGAATATTCCATATCAAATAATATACAATGTAAATGAGACTGCCTATCTTTGAATATGATGTTTAAATTGCATTTTAAATCTACATGAACCTTTCTGAAAATACACATGGCCTGGACACATAGTTACTTCAACTCTCCTTTCCCATACCTTTGTATTGGCTTTCTTTCATGCCTGGAATGCTCTCTCTCCTCCTCCTTACTTCTTTGAATTCCTGGATTCCTTCAAGACCCAACTCATGACACCATCTATATGAGATTTTTCCTTGTTCATTATAGCTGCTAATGCCTTCCTCTCCAAGTTTAACTTGTATTTGCTCTGGAGTTTTGCATGTAATCTGAGCGCCTAACCAAGCCTGGGGCATTTTGTGAGTTGCTATGAATACAGAGGAAGATTTCATTCCTAACTGGTTGAGAGAATGGTGAACATACACCATGCATCTGCCTGTGTAAGGAATACACTGTGGTGGTTTCAAAACATCTCTGGAGAGAAACACGTACTGTTACAGAGACTTTCAGGAGACGTAAATGGAGAATCAGCAGACATTTGGGGAAGGAAGCTTGTTCTTCCATAAGGAGGAGCTTGCATCCCTACACTGCTTGAATGGATCTCTGTAAGTGAGGTCAGGCCCTTTTTATTTGAGCTGAAATCTTATCTTACTCCTAGCTAAAGAGCTCATTAATTCCTGTCTATTATTTGACATTTTCTAATCTGTATAACTTCTCTGATTTCAGTAGGTTGTTTGCTTAAATAAAATAGGTTAACTCATTATTTGCTATTTCTGATGATCTTTTGTGTAACTAGCCTATGGTAGGAAAGAGCTAAGCTAGTGAGTGTAAGCAAAGGTCTACCCTCTCCATTAAGAGTGACCATGGGAACTGGGCAAAAGAGGCACACAATAGTGAACTGTTAGTGAAGCTGTGAGTTGTCCTGTCTATTTTGGAAATCAATATGAATCAAACCCCAGAAAGTTACTAAATTATACACACTTTTTGACCCAGGTATACCACTTCTAGGACTGCATCCCAAAGAAATTAAAGAAAGAGGAAAGAGATCTATCCATACAAAAATACTTATAGCAACTCTTTTCAAGGTTGCTAAAAACGGGAAACTAGGTAATGCCCTCCTACTGTGGACTAGCTAAACAATATGAATATAATGTGACATTACTGTGCCGTAAGAAATGGTGAAGTGGACAATTTTGGAGGAAACTGAGAAGACCTTCATGAACTGATGAAGACTGAAGTGAACAGATCAAGGAGAATAAGTTTTACAATGGTAATAGAAAAAAAATCTTTGAAAATATAGAACTCTGAATAATACAATGATAAACCACAAGCCCAAAAGAAGGAAGATGAAGCATTCTACTTACCTCCTGATAGAGAAATGATGAACTTAAAATGCAGAAAAGGTACGTATTTTTGGACATGGCTAATGTAGGAATTTGTTATGCTGGACTAGGCAGCTATGTATTGAGAGATTTGTTTTTTTAAAGTTTTAAAAAAATTACTCCACAAAGGGTGGGAGGGACAGGTTAACTAAAAATAGAGGTCACTCAAAAATAAAAAATAAACTACTGAAAAATTTTTTAAAATGACCAGGCAAACAGCTGTACTTCTGAGTCACATTTGTCCTCTAGACTACCAATATTTGAAGGGCAGAGAGATAAAATTTTATGTTGATACCCCATCTGAAGATAGGAAAGGAGATAATCTATGTGTACGTATGTATGCATGTATATATGTATATATATAGTGTGTATATACACACATACATACACACATATATACATATATGTTACATATATAATATACCTAGATATTTGCATATTATTTACTCTATTAAAATGTAAGATCCTTGAGGATAGGCTGTTTCACTTTTGGTTTTGTATACCCAATACCTAGTACCATGCCTGGCATATAGTAGGTGCTTGATAAATGCTTACTGATTGATTACTCATTGTCTTAGACCTTTCAGATGTCTGTGATTGATTCCTGTTAACATTGTATGTAATTGGTACTGAATGGTACTGAATGGTGTAGATTAGGATTAGAGAGGGAATGGAGAAAAACCAACTTACCTAAAATGAAACAAAAACATAAAGCAGCCATTATCTTTGGAGGGGGTTTGAATGTACAGACTATTAAGAGTAGCTGTGAGTCAATTAATTGGACTATCTTTGAATCTGGATATCAAAATGAATGCATCACTTATTGGCATTGTGATATGAAGAAGGAGGAGAAGAAGGAGGAGAAGAAGGAGAAGAAGAAGGAGGAGGAGGAGAAGAAAAAGAAGAAGAAAAAGAAGAAGGAAAAGGAGGAGGAGAAGAAGAAGATGAAGAAGTGCCATGCAGTATATTTAAACTCTGACTGGCTGATAACCATAATCTCTGAAATCAACTTCTCAGAAAAAAACGTGTGCTGCTTATCCTCCACTAACTTCTGAAATGGGCATAGACGTGATCTATCTCTGTAAACAGCAATATCATGATGTGAGCCTCACAAAACTGAATTGTTCCCTGTTTGTCCTGACAGGGCCACTTTTAATTTTCATCTTTTTTACTTCAAAGACAGAGGAGATCCTGAGAAGGGTCCTGGACCTTTTGTCTTTTAGTCAGGTATACACCAGTCTGCATGCAAAAGGTAAGTCAAAGAAGACAGGAACATTTGACAAGTGTTAACTGGTGGCAAGGTGGGATGTCATAAAAGACTGGACTTGCAGTCAAAAGTTCAGGGTTGGAATCCTGATGCTGACACAAGTCACTTAAATTCTCTGTGCCTCAGTTTCCTAATCCATAAAGTAAGTAGGCTGGCTTAGATGATCTGTAAGGTCCCTTCTAGCCCTAAATTCTGTTACTAAATGATCTCTCTTTGTGGCCTGACAGAACAAAGGGAAATAAAGGCACAGAGGGCTTAAGAGACTCACTCAGTCTCACAGTAACATAGCCTGAGCCTCCTGAGTTCAAAATATTCTTCTACTTAATTACAAATACCATCTAAACACAAATAGTCCCTAAGAGATTCAGCAATTCTCAGAATTTCCTTGTGTTTGAATTACTCAACCAGAGAATTCAATTTCCCTTAAAGAACTGGCTAGTGACTGTAGAGCAGCAGAGGCCAAATTTATTGGAAGGCTATTTCCTATCATACTTAATCTGTCACATAATGACAAAAATGAATTAAGTTAGAGAAGGGAAAGAAAGCTTGGGGTGTTCAGAAATACATTGTGCAGCTTTAAAATGTTTAAACTTTAATTACAAGGGTTATAGGAAACATAATAGAAACAATTTGTATATGATGTTTAAAGGCAAAATGACTTTTTCTATAACTGATAGGGCAGCTAGGTAGTGCAGTGGATAGAGTTCTGTGCCTATAGTTAGGAAGACTCCTTATGGAGTTTAAATCTGGTCTCAGACACTTACTGGCTGTGTGACTCTGAACAAATCACTTAACCCTGTTTGCCTCAGTTTCCTTATCTGTAAAATGAACTAGAGAAGGAAATGGCAAACCACTCCACTTTGTGGAGAAAACCCCAAAGGGGGTCATGAAGAGTTGGACAAGATTGAAATGACTAAACAACAGCATAACTGATAAGGCTGTTTTAAGACTCTATTATTATTATCAATATTATCAGTTATAATGATAATAAGAGCTAATATTTATATAGTACTCTAAGCTTTGCAAAGTGCTTCACATATGATCTTGTTCAATCATTGTAACAACCCTGTGAGGTAGGTGCTACTACTACCCCCAATTTATAAATGAGGAAATGGAGGCAGAAAGAGGTTAAATGACTTGCCAAGAAAAACATGGCTGGGCAGTATCTGAGAAAACACTTGAACTTGGTTCTTCTTGACTCTAAGTTTAGCAGGTTATCTGTTATGTATCACCTATATGCCTCATCTGCAGTAGTTATTTTTCATTAGTCACAAGAGTGAAAATAAAAATACTTTGTATATGTTTGTGTAAAGTAGCTGTCCTATATTTTAATACATTTGTCTTTAAAGGACACTTAAAGATTGTTCCATAATGTCTATAACTTATGCTTCTAAAGTTAAAAAAAAGTGTACAAAGCCTTTTTGAAAACCCTTTAAAATTCCTAGTCAAATCAGGTGTGAGGTTGCTATATAATTTTGGGCAAATCATTTCACTAGTCTTGAATTTCTCATTTCCAAAATGGGGTTAGGAAAGAACAAGTATTGGTAAACATTGGCTAATGTTGTTCAGTTGTTTCAGTCATGTCTAACTCTTTATGTCCTCATTTTCAGGTTTTCTTGATAAAGATAACGGAGTGGTTTGCCATTTCCTTCTACAGCTCATTTTACAGATGAAGAAACTGAGGCAAACAGGGTTAAGTGACATGCCCAGGGTCCCACAGCTAGAAAGTATCTGAGGCTGGATTTGAACTCAGGAAGATGGGTCTTTCTGATTCCAAGCCCAGTGCTTGATCCACTGTGCCACCTAGCTACAGATGATCTTAAGTTTTCCCAAGTTTTATGTGACTGGAATTACATTTTCATCACTAAAACACTCATTTCTCAATAACATCCTCATTGCCATAAATTGAGTTCAGTATCCTGGAAAAGGCCAAGTGCAATGCAGTAATTTGTTAGATCCTTTTCTTTCACTTTGCCATAGTCTTTGATAGTCAAATCAACTAAAGAGAAAACGGGGGGAAAGTCTTGGATTCTGCTGCAGTCCCAGTTTTGCCATTCACTAGTATATGAGACTTGATCATTTGTTCGCTTAACCTTTTGGGGCCTCATCTTCCTCAATTTAAAATGAGGGGATTGATTGAATGATAGATAAATTACTTTTCTGCGGCAATGTAAGCAGAATGTTCTTGTACTTAGGAGGCCAGCATTTGAAGTCTTCCTCAGACTCTCATTAGCCATGTGATCACAGGCAGGCTACTCAACCTCTTACAAACCTCAATTTCTACCTTGAAAATGGCAGTAATGATACAATACCTATCTTACAATGCTGTTGTAAGGAAAGTGCTTTGCAAACCTTAAACCACTATCACCAAAATGAGTTACTGTTCCAACTCTAAAAATCACTCTGTTTCACATGGTTCTCTGAGATAAAAGAATTCTAATTGATTCTGAAATCAAAAACTGAATTATATAACTATGCTTTGTCCAAGTCAATGACTGGAACTCTGTCACACGAACACAGTGAAAGAATAGTTTTCTTGTGTTGTGGATTCCCAAGAGAACATTTATCGAAATGGATTCTATATGATATGGCTTCAATCTACCTTTCCAGCCTCATCCAGCAAAACTCTCCTTCATCTAATCCACATTCCAAACAACGTGGGCTACTCTCTGTGCCTATTCTTGTCTTGTTCAATTATTCTATCCATCATGCCTGGAATGGACTATTCCATCTTTTCCCCTCCCAATCTTTACCTGATGAAGGCCTTCCCTTTAGGTACAATTCAGATACCTTCTCTTTGAAACCTTTTCTCTAACTCTAGCTACAAGTGATCTCTCACAGCATTTTGTCTCAACTGTCCTCAACTGTCAATCTTCTTTGTATTTTTAGCAATCTGAGGATGAATCTTTCCCCCATTAGACTGTAAGCTTCTTGAGGGTAAGGACTGTGTAATATCTATATTTGAATCCTCACAGCCTGGGGAATTGTCTTGTATGCTGTGTTCACACAATACATTTTTGTTGAATTGAATGAAAATATTCCAATAAAATTATTAGTAGGAAACCGAAAGTGAAGCTATAGTAAAAATTTAAGTGAACTGCAGATGATGTAGGGGAAGACCAATTGGTCCTTTGAGGAGCAGCACAGCTGATGACAGAATCCAAACCTAAACCTGTGTTTCCAATTTGTTTGCAGACATGGTGTAGACTCATATTATAGAGCACTTAGAGCTAAAAGGTTCAAGGTCATCTTCCTATGGGCACTTTACCAATAAGTACAAGATTATTTAAAAAATAATCTTGTCCCACCTAGTAACAGAATAAACAAACCCAACATTTCTTTCTATTATACTGTCATTCATTCTGGGTAAAGGAATGCCTGAAAAGTACAATCTAGTAGTAACAGAAATAGCTTTCCTCTGCCTTAAATTATGGAAAAATCTGAAAAAATGTTGCTTTTCAGTATTCTTCAGCTATTTTCTGTTCATGATCTCAAAAAAGAAACTCTTTGCTACTTACTCTATCAAAATGAGAATGCTTTTCACAAAGTGACAACTCCATGATGAAAGCCTTATTTCTTTCAACTGACACTAAATACTTATCCTCTAGCACTGATTCAATCAGTAGGAGTTCTTAACTTGGAGTCTATGAAATTAAAGAAAAAACAAACCAAAACTTTGATAAATGGATTTCAATATCATTGACTTCCTTTGAATTTTATGTATTTTAATTTATACATTTAAAAACATTCTGAGAAGAGGCTTTATCAACCTGTCAAAAGGGTCTATGACACAACAAATTGATTAAGAATCCCTGAACCAGTGAGTCCTAGCATGACAGAGACCATCAATTCTACCCCTCTCATTATGCATATGAGAAAATGGAAGCCAAAGGTTGTACGTCTTGCAGGCGGAAGATCTGGCATTACTTTCCACTTACTGCCTGTTCTCTGTTAAGTAAGCATGTTAGAGAGAAAGATACACTCTCCGTACAACTAGTCTGTTTAAACAGTAGGGGTTCTTAATCAGACTTTTCTCTAATAAACAACACTCCTAAGGCCAGGTCATTGTTGTTCCATCCAACTGGGAATGCTTCCCTTTTATTAAAAAGTAAAATAATTTGCCCATTATGTGATTCTTTCAATAGTCGAATAATTTGCCCATTATGTGACTCTTTCTATAACCTGAATGGGTGTAGATTAGTGGGCAAGCATGAGATTTAACAAGGTGTGTAATCTAAAGCTAATTAAAATTTAGTTCAAAATACATACCCATACCCATACACATCAAAATATTTATAGAAGCACTTTCTGTGGTAGTAAAGAACTAGGAACAATTTAGGTACTTATTGATCTGGGAATAGCTAAATAAATTGTGGTATAAGAACCTAATGAAATAATACCCTAAGAAAAGATGATTATGATAAATACAGAAAAGCATTGAAAGCCTTACATGAACTTGTAAAAATTGAATTAAGAAGAACCAGAAAAACAACATAAAAACTAACTACAACAATATTAAATGAAAAAGAACAATAATGAGGGGCAGCTAGGTGGTTCAGTGGATAGAGCATTGGCCCTGGAGTTGGGAGACCTGAGTTCAAATTTGGCCTCAGACACTTGCTAGTTATGTGACCCTGGGCAAGGCACTTCATTCCAACTACCTTCAAAAACAAAACAAAACAAAACAATAATAAAACAATGAAAACTGAAATGTCAAAGGCCATGTAGGTCTGGCCCAGAATAAGAATCACATGACTAGAACTTGTGGTTTGTCCTTCTTTCTTGAAGAGGACCATGACATTAGGAAGATGATGCCATGCTTGAAATGAATTGGATTTAAGTGAGGGAGGGCTATGCAAAATCACCAGCCTCACTTCTCCTCTGGAGCCATCTGGGTCCAGTGGTCAGATATAGGTCAGGACAACTGGAGATGGTGCACAATACAGTGGGAGACTTGGCCTTTTTAAGGTAAGGTCTTTCCAAGTTCTCACTTTGACTGAGGCAATGCTCATTCAGTGATTAAGGCTGTTTAAGAAGTAGGCCAAGGGCCCCTTTAATAAAAAAAATCAGACTGGGGGGGGAAGACCCTCAGGGTTTGCCAATATCCAACTAACCAGTAGCACTTTGGGATCCTTCATATCACCGAGGCTCTTAAAAGTAAGGCACTGCAGAAGGCAATTAAGAAAAATACAGCTGTTGGAGCCTTCTTAGATCCCCAGAGAGCTATCCAGAAATGGGGAAATGGACCAGTATGCCAAAGGGCACACTGGTTTGGGTTGCAGAGATGGCTAATGAGGAGGGGATGCTAAGGAAAGTTCAACAGGGAGTTCTTTATACAACTTGATGACCTTAAAGGGCAATGAACCTTTTTTTGGAATATTTGATAAGCATCTCTTCCATAGAGAGTTTGGGCCTGCCCACTGGTACCATGTTAGGGAAAAAAAAAGACAATTTTTTATTAAGTTTCAGAGACTGAGTTTGACCCAAGATGATTTGAGGGAAGTCTATTGATTAACACACTTCTCTTAGACATCCTTTCACTTAGTTATTACAAATCTTTCTGGTCCTGGAGTCAGATGACCAACTCTGCTGTTTTCTGCTTGTGTGACATTGAGAGGAATCACTATACTTCTCTGGGACTTGGTTTCTTCATCTATAAAACGAGGGGGTTGGACATCCTTAAATTTCTGGCACACAAAAGCAGGTGGCCAGCCACATTTGGCCCTCAGGTCATAGTCAATAAACACTTACTAAATGCCTCCTGTGTAGCAGGCACTGTACTAAGTCCAGGGAAAACAAAAACAAAAGAAATCCAGTCTTTGTCCTCAAGGAGCTCACAACTTAATGCCAGTTAGGCTTGTGGTTTACGAATATTTTTTAGAAAATTATCATAAAGTGTGGCTCTCCAAATGCAGGTGATATAAAAGCAACAAAAATCAGCTTAAATTTAAAAAAAAACCACTTCTCATCCATAATTCTATTCTTAGAAAAAAGTACAATGTCTTGTTAATTTTACAATTCTTTCGAGCAATGCAGTCAACCAAACCAGATACTTTAGGTCAACCAAATTGGAAGTTCGATTGACTTGGTTACCTGTCTCTATTGTTCAAATGAACTACCTAATTGCTAAAGCTCCTCTTTACAACTTTTATATCTCATATTATCCAGTTTTTTAAAAAAAAATCACTTCTCCAAAAGAATACCATGCATACTGCCAGATCAAGTTTTATAGCTGGTATTGCATTTATGATGAATGAAGTTTTATATTTATAGGATTCCTTCACTAGAGAAGCTGATATTGAAATACTCTTGTGATTATATATCACACTGAAATTGCCTCATGGGAAAAACACATCTAGATTGTATTAGTAAGAGACACTACATTGAAGTTACTGTACCTTTCTTTCTCTGATGACTCTCATTAGCTATTAGGGACATACGGACCTCAGAACCAACTTTTAGATTTGACCTTATTCTTCATAGTAATCTGCATCTGTATCTCAACAGCAGCCTCTATTCCCAACAAGTTGGGATTCCTAACTCATTTCTGTCACTTATAGACACATAGACCAGTGAAACCTCACCAGGGTGCCTCATTCTTTCAGGGATTAGGAAAATGAAGTACTTCTCCCCTGATCTACTGTCTACAGTGCTAAAGCAGGGAAAAAGACACAATTACAAAATAACAGTAGGATTAGACCAACTACTAGATATCAAGGGTCAGACTTTCTTGGGGGTGATGTGTCCTACACAACCTCCTTTGTTCAAGCCATGCCACTTAAATTCTGAGTTTTTCATTTCCTTCCCACAAAACGTGAATGATACTTTTACTATCTACCTAAAATTTAGCTAGCATTTTTATGTGCTAGGCACTGTGCAAAGTGCTTTATAATTATTATCTCATTTGATCTTCCCAACAACTCTGGGAGATAGGTGTTACTATTATCTCCATTTCACAGTTGAGAAAACTGAGGCAAACAGAGGTTAAGTGACTTGACCAGCTAATAATTGTTTGAGGCTGGATTTGAACTCAGGTTTTCCTGATTCCAGGTCCAGTGTTCCATTCACAGTGCCAGATCCACTGCTTGTTGATGTGAGAAAAGTATATGGAAAACTGTAAAGCATTGTATAAATGTGAATTTTTATTGTTATTATTATGATTATTACCTATGAAAAGAGATCACTCTGTTGTAGCTCCTTTGCAAAGCTGGCAAGTCCAAGTCACCAGCACAGGGGATTTCCATGTGCTGAATCATACAGCATGAGGTAAAATGATCCCTGGAGTTAAAGCCAGAGAACCTAGTTCTTCCCATTACTTATTGCATGTGACTTTGACCCTCAATGCCATGACCTTCAATGCCCTGATCTTTAGTTTCATCATCTATAAATCAGGAAAATAGTATGTACGTAAATTGTTTCATGAGTCTAGTGTAACGATCAAATGAAATAAAGTATGGAAAGTGCTGTATAAATGTATAAAAGTCCTCTGCTTCCAAGAAGGAGCAACAGTTCATCAGTCAATCAAATAACAAGCATTTATTTATTTATTTTTTGGTGAGGCAGTTGGGGTTACGTGACTTGCCCTGAGTCACACAGCTAGTGAGTATTATATATCTGAGGCCAGATTTGAACTTAGATCCTCCTGACTCCAGGGCCGGTGCTCTATCCACTATGCCACCTAGCTGACCCATAACAAGTATTTAGTAAGAAACTGCTATTTGCTAGATACTGTGTTAGGTTCTGGAAATATAAGAATGAATAATGAAATAATCCCTACTTTCAGTGAGCTTCCAGTCTAATGCAACAAGTACATATAAAATAAACATAACATCAATATTAAGTTTATAAATATAAACATACTGTATGTAATAAGTTTAAACATAATTCAATACAATGTAATTCGGGAAGGAAGGCATCAGCAGTTGGGGGAGGGATGAGAAAAAGCTAAATCTGTGGCTATAGCTATAGCTGTAAGGTAAAGAGGTTACTTACAACCTTTGCAGCTGCATTCTAGAGTTTCAGGACCTTTTTGCATCAGACCATGCAAGTCTTCCCATGCTTCTCTGAGTTCATTGTTTCATAAAGCACAGTAATATTCCATTACATTCATGTACTATAGTTTGTTTAGCTATTCTCCAATCAATGAGCATCTACTTTGTTTCTAGTTTTTTAAGTGCTACTGTAGATATTTTGTTGTGTTTAGAAACTTTCTTCTTATAATTGAATTAAATGGAGTATATGACTAAAATGGGATCTTTGGATTAAAGGATCAGTGATGTCAAACTCAAATAGAAATGGATACCTGCTGGCACATGTTGACATTAAACCTTAAATTAGCATTATCTATGTTGTATTGTATTTTTATTTATTTTGTTAAATGTTTCTCAACTGCATTTTAATCTGGTTCAGCCCACTTAGGAGTTTTGCTGACTCTGACTCTGACACCTCTGATTTAGACATTTTAGTCACTTTCATAGCATAATTCTAAATTGCTTTCCAGAATAGCTAGACCAATTCACAACTTCATCAAGAGTGCACCAATGTACCTGTCCTTCCATAACCCCTCTAATATTGTTACTTTTTTTGTCATCTTTACCAGCATATGGGATGTAAAGTAAAACCTCAGATTGCTTTGATTTGTATTTATCTTATTGTAAGTGAGCTGGAGAGATCTTTCATAGTGTTGTTAATAATTTGCAATTACTTTTTTAAAGAACAGTTTGTTCATATCCATTGACCACTTCTCTATTGGGAAATGGCTTTTAGTTTCATGCATTATTGTTAATTACCTATATAACTTGGATATCACACCCTTATCAGAAATTTTTGATCCAACAGTTTTCCCCAATCAACTACTTCTCTTCTTATCCTTTCTTGTTCAGTTGTGTTTGACTCCTCATGACCTCATGCACCATGAAGTCCACAGTCAATTAGGTTTTCTTGGCAAAGATACTGGAGTGGTTTGCCGTTTCCTTCTCCAATAGATTAAGGCAAATAGAGGTTAAAAGATTTGCCTAAGGTCATGGAGCTAGTAAGTATCTGATTTGAACTCAGGTTTTCCTGACTGCTGGTCCAGCACTCTATCCACTGCCCCTCTTCTTATCCTAATTGCATTAATTTTGCTGTGTAAAACCTTTTTTAATTTCACACATTTCACTTTATCTTTTGTGATCACACAACTGTCTCAAAGCACTATTTAAATAGTGTCATTCCTCTTCTCAAAAGTCTGCAAAGGTTCCCTCTCACCTACTGAATAAAGTCCCAACTACTTAACCTGACATTCAAGGCCCTTCTACAATAAGATCCCAACCTCCCTTTCTAGCCTCATCCTCTGTTATTCCTCTATAGGAACTTTATAATTTAGCCAAATTGTTTTAATCTGTGGCTCCCTGTATATCCTGTGCCTTCTCCCTTCTGAATATTAGCACATATCATTCATTCTATGTAGAATGCCCTTCCACCATCAAAATCCATTTCATCTCACAAGTCCTAGGTCAAATGCCACTTCCTATATGAAGCCTTCCCCTGAAAACTCCATCCATAAAGAAATTCAAGCAACATTGTAAAAATGAATTGCAGACAAGCTGCTGATCTGCATTGCTGGAGAGTTTTCTTTATGGCTGATATCATAGGTCCTGACCAAAAAATATATTATTGAAAACTTTTCTCCTGTCCCTTTCCCCCAGACCTCACTAGAGCACTTTGCTCTTTTTTCTATGCTTATTGTATTATTTTGCATTATAGATATTTATGTGTCATATCCCCCTACAAAGCATAAGCTCCATGAAAGTATGGCCATGTCTTTTCTATACTATTTATCTTGTTCAGTACTCTGAATGAAGTAGGCATTTAATGTTGTTCAGTCGTTTTTCAGCCTTTTCACAGTCGTATCTGACTCTCCGTGACCCCATTTGGGGTTTTCTTGGCAAAGATACTAGAGCAGTTTGTCATTTCCTTCTCCACTTCATTTTACAGATGGGGAAACTGAGACAAACAGGGTTAATTGACTTGCCCAGGGTCACACAGCTAGTAAGTGTCTGAGGCCAACTTTGAACTCGGATGAGTCTCCCTGGCTCCAGGCCTAGAATTCTATTCACTGCGTCACCTAGCTGCCCAGGTATTTAATGAAGTCGGCTAAACTGAATTTCAGTCTAATATCACTAAGAAAGCATACAGTAGGAAAAAACACCTGATTTGGAGTCACAGGATTTCAGTTCAAATTTTGCATCTGATGCTTCCTTCCTTTTGACTTTAGGAGGCATGTCTGTTAATTAATTTGGAGCTCAGGTTACTTATATGTAAAATTAGGAGGCTATAATAGATGTTCTTTACAGTGCATTTTAGTTTCAAATCTAAGATCTCATGACATCTCATTTCCATATAATACAGATTTCCTTTTGGCAGTACATCAAAACACGACAGACCAGGTCTTCTGGTGCTGCCCCCCCCCCCAATATATTATACTCCTTTCTGCAATGAATGACGCAGTTAGGTTGTACAGTGGATAAAATGCCAGGCTTGTAATTAAGAAGACATGAGTTCAAAACAAGCCTCATACATTTACTAGCTGTGTGATCTGGGCAAGTCATTTAACCTCAGTTTGCCTCAGTTTCTTCCTCTGTAATATGGGAATAATAGAAGTACCTGCTATCTAGGGCTGTTGTGAGAATAAAATGAGGTAATAATTGTAAAAGAGATGAGTTCCCTCAATTTCCTCATGTATAAAATGAGCTGGAGAAGGAAATGGCAAACCACCCTAGTATCTTTGCCAAAAAAACTCCATATAGAGTCATGAAGTATTGGACATGACCGAAATGACTGAAAAACAACAGCAAATTGCAAAAAGCTTAGCATAGTTCCTGGCATAATAGTAAGCACTACATAAATATCATCTATTATTAACGAATCATGGAACTGCAGAGTTAAAAGGGGCTTTAGTAGTTTAATTGCTCATATAATAGTAAAGGTCCAGTAATGTTAAGTGGTTTACCCAAAGTTGCATACCCAGTTAACCACAGAAATAAGACTAGTCCCCAGTTTTCCTGATTTTCCCCAATCCACTGCGCTTTCCATTATATCAGGGACACGTGAATTACTTTGGGAGACTCTAGTCACTTATTCACTAAAACTGTCAAATTTCTTATGATGACATTATTTATATTTTATATAACAAGTCAATTTAAAAAATGGAACATGTTCCATTACTTCTCTGGCATCAATCAAGAAAGTGAGAACTAAGTAAAATTTAGATTTTCATGATTTTGAAAATACTGTGTTATGATTGTTAACACTTAGAGATTATTATTAATGAGTAAATTATAGGAACTTTGAGGGATGATGGAAGTCATTTGGTTATATGACCATCATCTAGAAATAATACCTTCAAAACTAATGTCAATATATTATCATTAAGGTTTTTGTTGCTGGTAATAATAACAACAAAATAAGGGTAACAGGAATACTCTTCTCCTTTCTAAGGGAGAAAGGGAAATGAATATTGAAAATAATTTTAAAATGGCTTACACTGTGAATCCCAAGTTTCCAGAAGTGCTTAATAACTGAATTGGGGAGGGCTATCTTAGTCTCAGTTGGTTCGACTATTTTCATATGACCCAACAACTGGTCAGTTTAGTAAAAGAAAAAAAGTCACTTCAGGGAAAAACATGTCAGGTCAATGGATTGGTGTCTATAGATCAAACACAATCAAATGACCAAGTTTTCACTTTTTTGACCTCATATAGATAGCTTAAATGGTTCCCCATTTTGATACTGAGGATTGTTGTTACACTGAAAGAACAATTATGAAATTTAACATTTTTCTTTATTTTCTCCCTTAAGTGAAGAACATGTTATGTTAATGCCCTTCTTGAACTGAATGGTGAGGAGTTTCTCTCAGGTTAAAGAGTAATTTAAATACACCATTTGGTTCATGTTCCATCCAAGTAGAGCTTACAAGATCTAATCTTTTCTAAACCTGCTATTTTCTTCAGTTTACTAGCGCCTTCTAATTGTAGTTATTAGTTCTCCCTTTTATGTGGTCTTCTCTGTCGATAGACTATTGAGTATACAGAAAATTAAGCTCAAACCAGGGGCCAAACACATTGTGGCAGACGTTAAATCATAGACTTGCTTCCCCTTCCCCCGCCTTTTTTTGTAGTACACGTAAAGCAGCTTTTAAGAGTTAGGGACAGGATTCAACATGATGCACATTTGTGTCACTTATTTAATATAATATAAAAACCTGCTGGCCTCTCATATTACCAGCCTGCTCAATCAGGTATGTCAGCTCTTTCTAGGCAACAGGTGTGCTCTTGAAACAAAGTTCAACCCCCATTCTTGGCTTATGGGAAAGGCAGCAGCTGCAAGCTTAATGCTCATGACACATGGCCTATAAGACACAAAAAAATAAACTGCTTGTTCAGAGTGTTAGTAATACACAGATGGGCTATGGCAGCCTAGATTTTCTGCTATGGACTTACAGCCTAAACTTTCAGGAAAAGGTTTTGTATTTTTTTTCCAGAGTTAACAGTAAGAAATGTAAATTTATTTAAAATCTATTCCATAGAAGCATGATCATATTTTAAAATATGCCCTCATTTGATACATCATATACAAAGATGATTATGAAATTCTAACTGATGTTTGGAGGGAAGAAAGTATTGATCACCAAGGTCATCCACATAGTGACTGAACTCAGTACAAATATCCTATATATACTTTGAATGTAAGATACAATACAGGTCCTCAAGGTTCTCTGGCAAGAATTTTTATGTTTTTGTGGTAAGAATTCACTTCTTTTGGCTTTGATGAGAAATTGCTGATATAAGGTATCACAGAGTACTGGATAACTTTCAAGCATAATATGCATTTTAATATTAAAATAATGATACAAGAATTACTTGAAATGGCTACAAACAGTAAGAACCATATAACACTAACAAGAGCTAAGAGAGTTCTAAGTTTAGAATCTCAGTTCTAAGATTAGAGCTCAGCTTAGAATCTCTTATTTGGCAGGGTTGAGATCAATTTGACTTAATAAATATTTATTGAATGTTGCCATCCCATTTTTTTGTGTTAATCTATCGTATATAACCATATCACAGAAAGTGAGCAGCATGATGATTTTTTTAACCTATCAGAATCTCTTTTAAACACAAAACCATCAATGGGCATAAGGTAAAGCTTATATTGCATTATGCTATTATTGGAGTTTCATGGGGAACATGGATCTGATACTTATCCTCCCTTCTATCCCAATTGCTCTCCCAGGTAGAACATTTTAAAAAAATTTTTTTCCAGTTATAACATTTTAAGTAACAAAATGAGGACAGTGATAACAATTCTAGTCTCTCTCAGGTACAAATGCACCCTCTTTAAATGTGTGTGTGGGATAATAGAGATATTTATTGAAAAGACTGTAGCTGCAGAGGTAACCTGAGATTCCCTGAAAGGTTTATATTGGAAATCATAGAAATAATTGAGGAATTTAGGGTTGGATGGAACCTTGGAGAACAACCACCTAAGTCTAACCCCTTTATTTTACAGATGGGAAAAGTGAGGCCCAGAGAGGTGATACAGTTTATCTGAAGTTCACAGCTCTCCTACTTGGAGAGCCATCATTCAAACTCAGGTTCTCTGATCCCAGATTAAGGATGTACAATTAAAGAAGGCACAATTAGGCAAGGATATACAATTAGAAAGAGTTCTCTACATTTTAAAACCAGGAGAAGGTTCTTCCCAATATGTGTGCTGATGTCATACTTGCATATCTACTTGCTAGGTTCACTTCAAATTCTTTAGTTCAAAGCAACTCCAGCCAGTAAACTTAGGCACATTTGGCTAGAACAACATGTTAACTTGAAGCATTAATATTGAAAGCGACAAAGGACTTAAGATATCACCTCATTCCCACCTCCATGCCTTTTTTTCCCCATTACAGATGAGGAAAAAGAGAACCAGAAAGGTCATGCAACTCATTAGAAGCATAATTAAGACTAGAATCCTGATTTTCTGACTCTAGGTCCAAAGTCCTCTTCACTTCACCTTACTACCCCAAAGTAGAAGCGAAGAAGTAATGATGATAAAAACTTTTGCTTCTTTCTCTGACTTTCCCTCTCCCACCCACTAATCTTTTAGCTGCTGTGGCACCCTTAGGCAAAGTAATGCACATTTATTCTTTTTTAGATTTACAAATGAAGGCGAGTCAGAAGCAAATGCCAAGGATACAAGATAGGTGAGTTGTGTGTGTGTGTGTGTTTTAACTTACTCTGTCCAAGCCAAAGTTTTACTTGAGAATCAGGTTTCTAGTTGCATTTAATACTACTATTAGTGCCAGGCCTGACTGGTTGCTGGAAAATCTATAGGCAGACAGATGTCTGAGCTACAATCCTTGTGAGCACCTTAACCAGAGAAAACAAAGGCAAAAAGAAAAATGAAGGCTCTGGTGAGCACATTTATTTCTTTATTCATTTGCTTCCTGGATCAGATTTGCAGCAATTGCAGTCACATGCCAACTGGCCAGTAGACCATTTAAAAATCTGTAAAAGCTGAAAACATGCAACAAAAAACAGTAACACAGTGACCTTCTTGGATAGGGCAGGATAAGTACTGAAGTTACTAAAAGCCTGTCATCTGAATCAAAAGCATTTAAGCAATCTCTAAGGTAGGGATGCTAAGCTTGGAGATTCTTGAAGTTTGTAAATATGTCTCATCTGAATCAAAAGCATTTAAACAGTCTCTAAGCTAAGGATGCTAAGGTTGGAGATTCTTGAAGTTTGTACATATATCTTGTAAAATATTTTGATAATATTTCAAGGTAAGTGATTTCCTTTGTAATTTATTTTATGCACTTAAAAACATGATTCTGAGGAGTCCAAAACTATCATCAGACTGTCAAAGAGGTCCAAGAGATAGACAAGGTTAAGAAACCCTGCTCTAAGATCATATTATGAGATGGTCTAGAAGCTGCACGATAGCCCCATTTGAGTCAACATTGGCTTACTGCTATACTCCTTAGGAAACAGAAGAGCAGTGGGGCAGTGGGGAAAGGACTGGACAGCTGATTTAGCTGTCTCTTAGCTGAGACAACACATACTTACATAGTCCTTTCAGGTTTAGAAGCAAGATAAGGTAAGAAGTTCAGTAAAATTATTTCCATTATACAGATAAGGAAATAGACACGAAAAGGTGAAATTGTCACCAAACTAGTAATTGTGAGAGCCAGGATGTGAATCTGGGTATTCAGATTCCAAGTCTAAAGTTCATTCCAATAACACATATTGCTATCCTCCTCTTCTTCCTCCTCCTATCACAACTACCATGACCACCACCACTACCACCACCACCACCATTACTAGCTCTTTATATAGAGAACTCTTTATATACATTTTCTTATTTGATCCTCACAACAACCTTGAGGGTAGGTATCTTCGCTGTTTTTCAGACTGGAAAACTGAGGCTCCAAGAGGTCCTGGGTCACAAAACTAGAAACTGACAGAGGGAAGATTCAAACCCAGGTTTTCCTCATTCTAAGTCCAGAGCTCTATCTACAAAACTATGCTTTCTGGGGTCAAGCCCACCATCCCAAGAGACATTCACTGCTCACCAAGCAGTGGCAGTGGTTATCCAAGTCATTCTCTTAGCATGAAGCAAGAAAAGCAGAAAATACTCACGTGAGCCTCCACATCCCCAGCAAGGATCTTACTGTTCCTCAGAAACTCAGCAACCATGCCATTCATCAGTTTATCAAAAGCTTCCACGGAGGGTGAAACACCTTTGAGAGAAGGATACTTTATTACTCCCTGGTTAGCTCAAGGAAACAGCTGTTACTATCCTTCCTTAGATAATGGGGCTTAACTCATCTTGTTCATGCAATTATTCATTTACTCCCTCAGTATTTATTGAGTACACACAAGGTGCATGATTATATCAGGCAGTACAGCTTAGGTGATCCACAATACAATTATTTGTTTTCCTACTTTTCATTTTCCTCAGTGACAGCTAGTGTAACCTAGTTGCCATAATAAAGCCTTGCAAATCCTCACTACTAGGTCATTCACTTAGAGGAAGCAAGGATCACAGGAGCACAGAATCATCAGATTTTAAGAAGTAACAATCAGTAGTAATCAGCTCATTGACTTGCTTATTTTGTACACCATGAGAGTGTGTGTGAGTGTGTATATGTGTATGTGTATACTTAGGGAAAATGCTTATGTGCCAGCAAATACATAGTATACAATGTCATAATAGCTAAAGTGGCAACGATCCTAACCCTCAGCTGAGGATACTTGTGAATCTGAATGACATAAAGGGTTGACTTTTTTTTCAGCCATTAATTACAAGGGATTTCTGGACTTTTTCATCTGAGATGTTTTAGTGTAAGTTCCTGTTGAAACCCAGATTTCTGTTCATAACACTAAAAAACTCAGTTTGACAACCACCTCATGAACAATCACTATTCCATTAAAAATACATTTCTTTAAGATCACATTAGTTGCCCCTGAGAGAAACAATACCTGGGGTCTTACCTGTTTGTTTTTTTTAAATTTAACTTGGAAACCTCAAATAGAGCCCTATTCTCCTGTACAAAGCCTAAGAATTCTTGTTCTAGGTGGTTCAGTGTCTTGTTCTGGGGTCTTACCTGTTTGCTTTTTTTAATTTAACTTGGAAACCTCAAATAGAGCCCTATTCTCCTGTACAAAGCCTAAGAATTCTTGTTATAGGTGGTTCAGTGTCTTGTTCATTTTCATACAGCTAGTAAGCCAAGAAACTAAGATCTGAACTCAAATTTTCTGACTCCACAATCAGGGTTCTTTCCATTATCTCACAGTGACTTCCTAAGTACAGTACAGAGCCTCTCCAGGAATGGATTGGATTAGGGATTCCAAACCTGGGGCCCACTCCCTTCCACCCCAAGGGATTCCTGAAGAGGTTTCAGGGGGACATTGAATTTATGTGGGAAAAATTGTATCTTCAGTTATCAGAAAATAGTATTTTGAGAATAGGTCCATAGGTTTCACTAGACTGCCAAAGGGGTCTGTTATACACCTAAAGGAATCCCTTGATGAGATGATCTCTATGGTCCTTTCCAGCCCTAACAATCCATGATTACGTAACACTCCTACCTATTAGCACCAGTCCCTAAATTTCTTCCCAAATCTTTAGCAGCTATTAAATAAATCTATGATGTCTTTGTGAGAAGGTTGCCTGATGGGGTTACAGCACACATACTCATTAGGGTTGGAATAGGGGAGGGGAAGTTGCATTAATTTTATTGAGTTTCCCACATAAAGGAACATACAGTGAGAATTTGTTTTCTAAATAATTATTACTGTAATCATTTAAATTTTTTTAAGCTATAAAACAGTATAATTAAATTACATGTGTACATTAAAATTAATTAAGGGAATTTTTAAAGTAAAGGATATATTCTAAATTATACTAGGCATACTATTTCTCCACTAAAGTCCTACTCAAGAATCCCTGTGGTTCAGATGTAACCCTAGATTCCTAGAGGTTCTGCTAATGGGGAAAAAACTGGTAGGAAAGGCTTTTGGTATGTGTTGGCAATGGATTGTGAATGATTGGTGAGAGAAGAGGTATATCATAGTCGCTGTGAGGAATAAGATAAATACTTATTAAGAGTAAACTAGAAGAACTGTTTTCAGAACTGAATGGATAGCTAGATCAAAGAGTTGTCATTCATGGGTTCATGTCAACTCGGAAAGAGGTCTCTAGAGGAGTGCCCCAGGGATTTGTGCATGTATTGGTTAACATTAAATCAGTGATTTAGGTAAAGACATGGATAAAATTCTTATTAAACTTTCTAAAGACACAAAACTAGGAGAGATACCTAACACAAAGGATGGATAACAGGACCATAGATTTAGGGTTGAAAAATATCTTAGAGTTCAAGTCTTTCATTTTACAGTCAACTGAGGCCCAGAGAGGGTGATTTATCCAAGGTAACACAAGGAGTAAGTGGCATAACTATGATTTAAACCCAAGATAGCAGAGTCAGGATCCCCAAAAAAAAATCTCTACAGGCTAAAACATTTGGCTAAATCTATTAAGGTAAAATTTAATGCGGATAAATATAAAGTTTTACCTTGGTTTTAAAGAAGTGACTTTGCAAGAATAAGGAGGAGACATGGTTAGAAAGCAGTTTGAAAAAGATTTGGGGGTTTTAGGTTCAATATGAGTCAACAATGTGATACAGTAGCCAAAAAAATATAATGAGATTTTGGGCCACATTAAGAGAGATATCACTTCCAGGAATATGGAAGTCATAGTTGTACTATAGTCTGGCCACAGTTAGACTATATCTGAAGTATTGTGTTCAATTCTGAGTGCCTCAGTTTAGGAATGGACATTGATTTTTGAGCTGGAAAGCAACCAGAGGAAGGTAATCAGTATGGTGAAGGGCTTCTGAGTCTATGCTATATGAGGACTCAAATGAGTATAACCTGGAGAAGATAATACTCCAAGTGGGGGTGGGGTCACAGAATAGCTATCATCAAATAAATACATGAAGAGCTATCATGTGGAAGAGTCATTAGGCTTTTTTATTTTGCCACAGAATGCATAACTAAGGTTAACAAATAGAAATATCAAACAGGCAAATTTAATTTTTTTTCTTTAAAACCATTGAAGTTATTTAAGTGGAATATGATGCCTCAGGTGGTAGTGAGTTCCTCCTCAGTGGAAGTCTTAAGTAAAAGTTGGATGATAACTTGTCAGGTTGTTGTATTGCTATTCTTTCTGGGGACTAGATGACTACTGAGGTATCTTACAATTATAAAATCCATGTGTTTCTGTGACTACCGAGCATATCAGGAGCCCATATGAGGCAATGTCCCACAAACCTCTAGTAGGTGAAGTCACCTTGATCTCATGACCTTTCTAATGACTGTGAGAAATTTTGGAGAAGCAAAAAAAATCAGATAGGGGAGGTTTCCAAGGGATGAAGATTTTGTAGTTGGGAACATTGAATGATCATCGTACCAAGGGATTTTTTAAAAAATACACTTTCATTGATATCTTTTGATATCCCCCAAATTTCCACAAATATTCCTCCCTATTCCTAGATGGCCATCCTATGTAACAAATAATATTTTTTTAAGAAAAAAGTCAGTAAAATTGATCAATACATCAAAAAAGTGTCTGAAAATTTATGCGATATTCTAGATCCATGGAATTCTCACTTCTGCAAAGGAGTTGGTGGGGAGGTGTCTTCTCCTACCTCTTCTTTGGGTCCATGTTTGTTCTTTGAAATTTTCACTGTTGAAAACATTTTGAAACATTCACTTTTGATTGCTTTGTGGTTGTTCTTTCATTTACATTGTATTAGTTATTTTGTATATTGTATTTGGCTCTGCTAACTTTAATCTACATCAGTTCACATAAGTTTTTCCATGCTTCTCTGTATTCATCACATTCATCTTACTATTTAGCATAATAATATTCCATTACATTCATGTACCACAATTTGTTTAGCCATTCTCCAGTTCTTTGCTCCTACCCAAAGGCCTGATATAAATATTCTGGTGTATATGCAGCATTCTTCTTATCACTGAGCTTCTTGGAGTATAATAGTTAACATTTATATGGTGCTGGGCCTGGTAAAACATTCTAATTTTACAATTATTATCTCATTTGGTCCTCAAAACAACCTTGGGAGGGAGATGCTATTATTATCCCCATTTTGCAAATGAGAAAACTGAGGTGAACAGATCTCTTCCTGACTCCAAACTCAGCACTCTACCTAGTGTGCCATCTAGCTGCCCCCCTAGTATATGACTAGTAGTGGAATCTTTGGGTCAAAAGGTATGGATATTTTAGTCATTTTATTTGCATAATTCTGAATGTAGCAAGGGTTTCAAGAGCATTAACATTAAAGTGGCAAACCATAGGTTTAAGGCTAGGTATAGATTCAAATGAATCTCTCTGTATCTCTCTGTCCCTCTCCTGCCCTCTCTCTTTCTTCAGATATAGAGAGACACACAGAGACACAACGACAGAAATAGAGACAGAAGTAGACAGAGACAAAGAGACATACAGACAGAGATAAAGAGAAAGAAAGAGCTAGAAACAAAAAGACAAAGTCAGAGAGATGGAGTTGGAGGGGACAGAAAATACTGAAGGTCATAATAAAGGACAAAGAAATTGTGAGTGAGAAAGTGGGAGAAGAAGTATAACAGGTTATGGCTGGAAAATAGTAGACTTTAAAACTTCAATGTGTTAGACATGGTACAATTCTGAGATGTTGAGATCTAAAGTATGACCATGCTGGGGTGCAGCTGAAATGGAGTAGAGGAGGTTTTTGGGGTTAAGCAGGTTAAGGAACTCTTTGGTCAGGGTGTCAGAGTAATTATTAAAATATTGAAGTTTTGAGGAAGATGTTGGGGAGATGGAGTTCCAGATACTAAATATATAAAGGAAATAGGTAAGCAAACTGTTGCCTAGTTGTCCTTAAGAAACCAGCTTTGATGAATAGATAAGAATGATTTAGCATATCCATTATACATAATGTGATTGCAACAGTTTGTTCTCTTGGGTAGTCAGAGAGTCTAAACATCTAACCTAAAATCTTGTTTAATCTATTATTTTCCTTAGTAAATTCCCCTTTTTACGGAAAGTGAAAAAATTCAGTTCAGCTCAGTCCCTGTCTGAGTAAGTGTGGTCCAAATTAATGAAGTTTTGTCTTACTGAACGGCCTTTCAGAATCATCTTGTATTTGAACTTTAGTTTTCTTTTTCTCCTTTTCTTCTTTTTGGTATTTTTGGTCATTTGTAGTCAGCTATCTTTAGAGAAATGTGATCACCTGAGGTCTATAGCAGAATAATGAAACATGCTGAGTATAAGACAACATGAAAATATTTTCTTACAAGTGCAGATTAATGAATCTCATGTACCAACTGTGTAGCTAACAAAAAGACACTTAAAATGAAACCACAGATATGTCTCAGTTGATGCAGAGAAAGCTTATGGGATCCTGGCAGATTTCCCTTAAACAACATTCCCTTTCAATTCCCACAAAACCATTTCTATTTTCACTCTATTCAGAATAAAAAAAAAATGAGCCTGCACATTTACGCTCACACAGTAATTTTTGTCTTTGGGCATGTAATACAACGCACAGGACTAAGTAAGCCTGAAATTCTAGAAGCACTAACATAAATCTTGCCCTGTGAAAGCTTTTTCTGACCCCCAAAGCTTTTCTCATTCTAAAGTAGCCTGAAATATTTCCAAGTGGGTATGACATGGAAGAAATTTAATGTGACAAGGCAAGATTGCAAAAAAAAGAATTGTTAATGACCTAGAGAATTTGAAAAATACTTTACCATATTACTAAACATAATACAATTTTTAAAAGAACTATATATTTTAAAAAATGTTAATGTTTTTAATTAACAAAAATCCATTTCTTTCTCTTTTCCCTCTCTTCTCATTGGAAGCTATAAAAAGAAAACTCTCGTAAACAGATATGCTTGGTCAAGGAAAATAAATTCCAGCTTTGGTCATGTCTAAAAAGTATTGGTCTCATTCTGTAACCTAAGTCCATCACCTTTCTGTCAGGAAGTGTGTAGTAGGGTTCATTAGTGGTCCTCTGGAATCACTGTGTTGATTAGAGTTTTAAAGTCTTTCAAAAGTGTTCCTTTTAACAACATGATTGTTTTTGTATAAATTACTCTCCTGGTTCTGCTCATCTAACTCTGCATCAGTTCACAAT
Organism: Vombatus ursinus; assembly: GCF_900497805.2. Lineage (NCBI taxonomy): Eukaryota > Metazoa > Chordata > Mammalia > Diprotodontia > Vombatidae > Vombatus > Vombatus ursinus. The sequence goes on from NW_020940355.1 coordinate 7,841,707, forward strand.
AAGTCTTCCTCATTTTTCTCTGAAACTATCCTTTTTGGAGAAGCTAGGTGGCACAGTGGATAGAACACTGACCCTGAATTCAGGAGGACCTGAGTTCAAATCTGACCTCAGACCAAATACTTGACACGTACTAGCTGTGTGACCCTTGGCAAGTCATTTAACCCCAATTGCCTAAAAACAAAAAAAAAATACCATCCTTTTCATTATTTCTTGTGAACCAAAAGAGTATTTCACTACATTTATATAGCATAATTTTTCCAGCCATTCCTCAGATGAGGGGCACCCCCTTATTTCCAGTTCTTTGCAACCACAAAAGAATATGACAAAAATATTTTTGTACATAAGGGTCCTTTTCCTCTTTCTCTCATCTTTTTAAAAAGGGCCTAAGGCCCTGAAATCTTAATAGCATGTTTGCTTATAGAGTAAAACAACTTCACAAGGTCAACTAAAAGTAATGTTGAAGTGTGCTTTATAAGGAATCTAGTCTAGATTGTGCAGAAAGAATGAGGAATCTATCTTTTCTTCATCTACTCTCACCTGAAGGGCTTGTGAAAAAATGAAAAGCTGAGATGAAGTCTGTGTTTATTTTGAGGCCTGTATGAGGTAGTTACTTTTTAAACTTGCTGAGGCTTGCAGCCCCTAAACATAATGATTCATTTTCTTTAAATTTCAGATGTAGAGAACTATATTTCTTTATATTCTCTTTGACAGCTTTTCTTTCTTTTTAAAAAATTTCTCAGAAGTCATACTTAGTGCCATACAGAAATATATTTATGTATGTATGTTTCTATACATATAAACACACACTAAAACAGAAAAAAACCACAGTAAAGTCTAGAAAATTGACCATGCTCTTAATAGTCCCTAATATTAACACTCCTTTCAGTAGTCCATAAATCTTTTTGTTTTCTTTGCTATAGAAATTATTTTCAAGCTTTTTTGTTCATTTTTTTATTTTAAAATTGATTTATTTATTTTTAGTTTTCAATATTCACTTCCATAAGCTTTTGAGTTTTACATTTTCTCTACCTCCCTCCCCTTCCCCTCCCCATGATGGCAGGCAATCTGATATAGGCTCTACATATACATTCTTATTAAACATATTTTCACATTAGTCATATTGTAAAGAAGAATTAGAATTAATGGGAAGAACCATGAGAAAGAAGAAACAAAACAAAACAAAAAAAGAGAGTGAGAGAGAGCAAAGAGCATGCTTTTGATCTGCATTCAGACTCCATAGTTCTTTCTCTGGATGTGGATAGCATTTTTCATCATGAGTCTTTTGAAGGTGTCTTAGATCCTTGTATTGCTGAGAAGAGCTAAGTCTATCAAAGTTAGTCATCAGTTCAACTGTTTTATGATAAAAAGGGAAGAGTAAATTGCAAGGATAAGGTAGATTGCTCAGTTCTAAATGAGGTAGCAAAGAGATCAGTTTATATTATAGGATATAAGTTCAATGACACCCCTTGTTCCTACCTCCATTGACTCCATTCACTGTTCCACATTCCCCATGAGGTCCAGTTGACCCTGAAAACAATGATTCTAGGCGGATTACAGCTTTCTCCAGTCTTTCCATCAATCCCTGTGTTTCTGCCATTCTGAAAACAAAAGTAACAAAAATGGATGCAATATCAATTTTGATGAAGAATAGGAACTTAGTTTTAGGACATACATGGTAAGAAAAACAATTAGAACTCAGAAAACTTTGCCAACAGTTTCAAAAGGACTTTTAGACTTTAAGAAAATATGCAGTTTAGAGCACAAAAGTCTGAATGGGGGGGGAGGGGAATGAGGTATATCTAGTCCATTTTCTATCCACCTGGCCCAAATGAGTCATTATGTCACCATTTTACCAAGTGTTTGTTCTTTACTTATTTTCCATTATAAGCTAATTTCTATTTACAGACCATGTGGCAGGCAACACCTACTGCATTTCTTAGTATTATTTATAGAACTAAGAGGCATCAGGTTGATTGATGAACAAAGAATTGATGTTGGTGTCTGAGAGGTCTAAGATAAGAGCTATAAAAGGTGTTCTGAAATTAAAGACCTCTATAGTTTAAAAAAATACATCTCTACAATTAAAAAATTATTAGCAACTTATCTATGATCAATTATTAAGAGTCTCAGCTGTCACCACATAAAATTTGTTTCAGGGAGATCAGAGTTCAAATCCTCCCTCAAATATTTACCAAATGTATGATCCTAGGAAATCATTTAACCTTTCTCAGCCTTAGTTTTCTCATCTGTAAAATGGGATAATAACATCTACCTCCCACAGCTGTCATGAAGATAAAAGACAATGCTTTGGAAGCATTTTGCAAACCTTAAAGCATTATATAAATAGTACTTATTCCTACTACTACTATTATTGTTGTTGCTATTATTTCCTACATTGATGTCAAAAGCATAGACATTCAAAGTTGGGAGGGAAATGGAATTCACATAGTTCAATCCCTTCGTTTTGCAGATGGGGAAAATTATGCCTAGAGAAGTTAAGAGACTAGCCAATACTACACAGGTAGTGAGTGAGGGTAAGAGCTGGTACCAGGCCCCAGGTCTTTTGTTTCTTCATTCACTGACCACATCATGTATATTGACACTTTTTTGGTGGCTGTTAAGCAAAAATTTGCTTCAAGTTTTCTTTCTTAATTTTGTACTAACTAATCTAGTAACATCATATATTTCCCTCTCCAGTAAGGTCAGAAAAGGAATTTTTAAAAAGTGATCTAGCCTCAGGATCTATTTTACTAAAAGATCACCTGCCTCAGTTTCTTTCTGTCTGAACATGTTTAGTCCCACCCCTTGGCTAGTCCATTAACTTCTCAGTGCTCTAGGACAGTAGTGTCAAACTCAAATAGAAATGAATCCTTTCTGGCCACATATTGACTTAGAAAACCACAAACTAATATTGTGTCTTACTGTATTTTTACTTATTTTGTTAAACATTTCCCAATTACATTTTAATCTGGTTTTGGTAGCACTCAGGAGTCTTACTGGATGGCTGCTAGTTTGAAACCTCTTCCTAGACAACTCTAAGTTTACAAGTTGTAATAGAGAAGATGCTGACCTCTATCAGTAGGCAGTTCTCTCACCTGGAATTTTTCCATACCAATGAATCATAGGTCTAGTCTCTATTCCTATCTCCCATCCCTGAAAATGTTCAGTTCATTAAGACAGGAATTATTTCCATTTCTTTCACATGTAGCTTCTCATTACACATAAAAGATATGACCACATTCAAAGTATTTCAGCAATTTATGAAAAAAAGCATAATGATCTTGTCTAACCCACTACTTCCAAACTGGATAAGACCAAAGATTATTTTCAGTACAGTTAATAATCACAGTCTTACATGTAATAGAAAACATTGTTCTTCATCAGACTGTGAAAAGCAGACTGGTCAGAGTTACATCCAATTTACTCACTGTCACATAAACAAAACCTGTGTTCGCCTCTTATTTAAAAACAGCCAGACATCCACCTCAGAAGCAGTGTCACAAATATTTTGTCTTGCTAATTGATAAGGATCACATTCATGTTGCTTCCAATAAATCATTCTGTTAAGTCTAAGTCCTCAAGAGACAGCAAACCAGCTGGTAACCCTCAAGTTTAATAAACTATATTAAACCAAACAGCCAATAGCAACTGGAGCTAATATAATAATTGTACTTTCAGGATCCATTAGTTGTGGAACATTTAGAATGTAAATAGAAGCAAATGTCTCCAGGGACTAATTTTTTTTAATGTATTATTAGATTGTATACATTCTTTCTCCAGCTTGATTATTTTTAAATAACTGGTAAATAATGAGTTCTTTGGTTTAAAAACCCACAAGGGTTATTTCATTTTTTTGCAATGCTTTTGGATTTTAAACAAAAACTGGTTTTTAATTATGATGGGATAGAAGAATTTGAGAGTGCCCAATATCTCTATAAAGATAAACTGGATATGTATCTGACCAATAATTTTAAGAAAAAAATAGGCATTAGATACCCATCTAAAACTATCTTAAATACCCCCAAAATTTAAAGAGTGGACAAGGTAGGGACCTTCATATGCTGGTCCCAACAATTATTTCAATAAGGAAGCCTTGGGGAATCAAACAGGTCAGTGGAATTAGGTCACTGCCCAGAAAACATTAAAAACAGACCTATATTAACCAAAGCATAGAGTGTGTAAGAGTTCTTCTCACTTTCAAGAACATAGAAACTTCCTTTCACAAATAGTATAATGCAAAAGAATGAAATACATTATCACAGGCCACATGCAGCCCACAACATTACTGAGTGTTGCAACAGAAACAGATTAAAAAGCAACTGGGAAATAGTTAATATAAATAAAAATATAATAAAACATAGAAAATATTAATATGTAGTTTTCTAAGTCAAAATGTGGGCTTCAGGAATCTTTATGTATAGTTTAGCAGCCTCTGCTTCTATCTGAGTTTGACACTATGGGTATAAAGCCTCATTCTGAACCAAATGAGGCATTCCTGTGCTGCACAGAGACTTTGTTATTCTGAAAGGTGGTCTGTCCCATAAAGTCAAAATTTCATGTGCAATAGGGTGTAAATTTTTAAAAAATTTCTTCTAGGAGCTAAGTCACACATGTACTTCTCTACTTTTTATTCCATTGGTCTTACATTGACATTTAGTTCAGCTATTATGGCCATAATTGGCCAAATGGCACTTTTAAAAGCAAGGTTATACTTATGAAACACACATATGACTTTGTTCCTTCTTGACCAAGAGTCAGATGGTAATCAGATATGAACGGTGGATATCACTATTTTGAAAAGTCCTCTACCCTGCAAATGTGGTAGTGAGGCTTTCAAAATATGGGCCAGTGCAGATTGCATTGCTGAAATTAGAATCTTATCCCAAGAGCATTCAGAATTAGAAAGTTCCTTCGTCTATTCTTTCCCTTTACACGTCAGAGCTTTTTTTTCTCTCTCTCTTCTCTCTCTCATTCGGAAAATATATTTTTTAAAAAAGGAACATAATTGAATCCTTTACATAAACTTTATGAAAGGGAAATGGGTATCTGTGGGCAGGTGAAGACCACTGGAGAAATGACGAAAGCTCCCCTAATCTTTTAATAGTTGCCCATCTGTTTGCAGTTGCCTGAACTCCATTGCTTAATTTGCCAAATGCTGCAAAAAGCTAGCCCCTGACAGAGGAAAAAAAAACGCTTTAATTTTTATAGAAAGAATACCTTCCCTTTACTTTCCATTGCCCCTCCCCCCAGCCAACAACCACAAAATGTCAACCACCCACAGAAGCTCAGACTGCCAGCTGTTTGGGGAACACTTGTTTCATCTCATGCTTAGGACTGCTTGGTATGTTGGAACCCTAGACAGCCACACGGTTATGCCCTCACTATTTTTAATAGGAACTCTGTAAAAAACACGACAGGGTCTATAAACAACAGAAGGGTGGGGGAACAGACAAGTTATCCAAGTGAGGAAAATAATCCTTTGAAATCTGAGGGGCCTCTAGAAACTCAGATATTTCTATAATTCAGAACAAGGAATACCAACGGCAATTGTGCGACTGCATCTTTCTGTGAGGTCAAAAATGTACCATCTATTCTACAGCAAGGTTGGAGATGCCCTTCAGTTTAGACTTAGAGTACTGCAGAGCAGCTGTACCCATAGGAAGCCAAAAACATATTCCATGGAGAGACATTCATACAGATGGAAGGATACGCTAATCCTGGAGAAAGGCCTATCTCTGTGTGCTCAGTGTGATCACGACTGGATTCAACATCTGCTTTCTTTCTGTGGTTATCAGATCCCAGTAGCATAGATTTTGAGTTGGAAAGTCATTTAGCCCATCCTCTCTCATTTTATAGAAGAGGAAATGATGCCTAGAAAGGTCAAATGGCCTTTCCAGAGTCACACAGGTAGTAAGTAGCAGAACTGGGATAAGAAACAAGATATCCTGCTGTCTGTCACTCCTCAATTTCTTTCCCTTGTATATTCACGCCCAGTGCTTTCAGTGACACAATGGATGAGAGGAAAATAGTATCGAGTCTAGTATCAGTTCATGGAAATCTTCCTACATTTCTCTGAATTGATAATATTTACTGTTTCTTACTATACAATGCTTTCATTACATTCATATAATACTGATGGTCACTCACTTTATTTTCAGTTCTTCGCTACTATGGAGTGTGTTGCTGTTCTGAATGTTTTGGTAAATAGTAGACTCTTCCCCCCACCCCCATCTTGGATTTCCTTGCAATATATGCACATGAATGTGATTGGGGGTGGGGAGAAGCAATGGGTATGAACAGTTATTATTTTTCTTGCAAAGTTTCAAATTGATATACAGAATGGTTAAACTGATTCATAATTCTACTAAACAGTATATTGGCATGCACAGTCCCACTAGCTGACTGTTTCCTGTTTTGATTGATCTTTGCCAAATTTACAAATTGTGAAACGAAATCCCATTTTAATTTACTTGCAAGGATTTTATTTACAATTTTTGTTTAAATGCTCATCGATGAAATTGGTCTATATTTCTCTTTTATTATTTGATTTCTCCCTGGTTGGAGTATCAGGACCATATTTGGATCATAAAAGGACTTTGGTAGAATGCCTTTTAGTCTCTGAGAGCAGTTTTTGAAACACAGTTATTAAGAAGATAAGTCACTTGTTTTGTTTTCTTGGCCAAAGTTTGTCTTTTTCTTTTTCTCTGGCCCAGATCAATTTATTTTTTTCTGAAACTTAATATTTCCTTAATCTTATACAAGTCTTGGATAACTAACTCTAGGTAATCTGCTCTGTCTTGGTTTCTGACCATATACCCCTCCCCTATGCATAAGTGAAATCTCTTGCTACTGTAACAAAGTCCTCTGATCATAGCTCTCTTCTCCCTCCATCTGGGATATGAATATAATCCTTTATATCTCAAATTCCCTCAAGATACATGGAAAGAGATAAAAATAGTTAGCCTGAAATTGCATGTTTGATTCCACTCTATTCTCATTTTCTAAAGTCTCAAACATATGATTAGTCATGATAATCACTTAGCTTGAAATGTAATATTTTACTGTTAATGACCATTAGTAAACATGTCCTCCAGACGAGAGAGAAAGAGAGAAAGAGAGGGGAGAGAGAGAGAGAGAGAGAGAGAGAGAGAGAGAGAGAGAGAGAGAG
>NW_020940355.1:7848884-7880129 GCF_900497805.2 Vombatus ursinus
AGAGAGAGAGAGAGAGAGAGAGAGAGAGAGAGAGAGAGAGAGAGAGATGATAAGTAGGGCACACACAGGCAATATGAACAATGCACTCATAGTCAGATGGACAGCTAAGCAACAAGTGAAAATAGAACTAAGGTAGTGGCATCCAGGCAGGTGGTTGAAAATCCAGTTGATATATGAAGAGAAGAGATTACAGTGCCAGAAACAAAGGCTAAACTAGCTTTCTCCTTCAGTTTGAGAAGCTTGATTAGATTTCTTGTTCAAGCAAAAAATCAATCTCAGAGTAAGTCCTCGCGGAAGCCTATAGGATATGAATGGAAAAACCTGGTATGAGTGAACACTGAAAGCTGGGCAGTTCTCAACACCTGTATATGTAACCTAACATCCAACAAAGTTTTGGGTGTTTCACATGCTGCTGTACTTGCAGAAGTGACTCCTAATTGCTGGAAAGAATTCTGAGGTGGCACCTAGTACTTGTGTAAGGGGGTAGAGTTGGTATCGCAGTTTCTTGGGAGGTTCTCGAGCCTCTTCAGGAGAGATGTGTGAAGGGAAAAAGACTTTGGAAGTTACAGACATGCAGGAAAAGCAGGCTGCTTAATATGCTCCTGATTTCCAGCTTGCCTTTCTAGGACTTTGGAGGAAGATCTTTCCCTTGGACAAGATTGTGCCCTCTCTCTTGGTTTGAGCTGAAGTCTCATCTCACTCTCAGCTAAAGAATTCATTCACTCTTCTATGTATGCATTTTGTTTTGTTTTGTTATATGATAATCTATATACCTTCTCCAATTTCTGGTTGCTTTGATAAATGGGTTTACTGATAATTCATTATTTCTGATAATATTTTATGTAATCAGTGAAGAGGCTAAGCTGGCAAGTGTAAGCTAAAGGCTACCTTCCCCCTTAAAAGTACCAGAAAGTGATATTCCTTCTGAATCTCCCAAATCATATCCCTAGACCAGAGATATTTAGGATAGGTTAGACACAAATCAATATAGGGGCAGCATACTGTAGTGAACAGAATGCTAACTGTGTGAAATTGGCCCACCTCTCCATGAGACTCAGATAACTCCTTAGTTCTTAATTACTACAACATTTTTACATGAATCCACAGTAGGAGCTTTCACACCTATGTTTCCCTACAATGTGGGAATTTCAAATCCTTTCTCTAGTGCCACAAGTGTAGAAAAGAGAAAGATAATAACTCCACCTTGTCTGTCATCAATTACATGCTTTTATTGATACAATCCACCCGTGGTGCCTATATTTTCTCTCCTCTTACTTTCTTTTAAACTCTCAGTCTTTTCTAAACTTTAAAAAATCTCATCATTAAGTTGAAACTGCTCTGTCTGAAGTTTAGAATGATTTCTTAGTTGCCAAATCAACTAATACTCCAAATATTTCATTATCTAAATATTCAGTTACTAGTATTAATCAATGAACTTTTATTATGCATTTACTATATTCTATATTTATATAGAATATAGTAAATGCTATAGAGTATAGTAAATGCATAATAAAAGTTCAATAAAAGTTTATTGACTAATACTCCAAATATTTCTGACCTCCTATAATGAAAGTTACAAAATTCCTTAAAAATGGTACTAAATATTATTTAAAAATGAAAATTATGGGGGAGTCACAGGGAGATTTAGACAGTTGTCTTGGGTAAGTCCAGCCTCTAAAGAACTTGGAGAGGTGATTATTTAGCTTATCCCTTCCCATTCTTTTCAAACCTGGCTATACTTAAAAGAATCTCAGATAGAGAGCTGCCTTTTTTCTTCTAACTCTTCAGAGAAGGGGATCCTCAAAGTCCCTTAATAATGTTTTGTGGAACTTCATAGCAAATATTTTCTAAATCTCTAAGAACTTCCCGCATTATCTCCTCCCTGGAAATAGGAAACATCTGCATACTATATGCATACACTATGCTTTGGGAAATTGAACAATTTGATCAATATAAATAGCTAACCATGTATAATTTAAGTCAAAACACTTTGATTCTTTTAACCCTCCATTTTATTTGAACCAGCTGTACTATTTCTAAAAAATTCCCTCTCCCCCCTCAAGTGCATGCAGAGATGTTTGTTTTACTGGCTTATCAGTAATAGCTATTACAAAACTTACAAAAATTACAAAACATTTCAAGTAACGGATTTTTAAAAAAAAATCACTTCAACCCTAAGCATCCCCCTGTTTTCTCAGCTTCTTACAAACAACTTCTCTAATTCTTCCCTTCCCACTCTGAAAAGGGCAATAACATAATCCTTATGGAATCAGGCAGAGGAGAAAATTCCCTTTTCTTCCCTTTCATACTCTCTACTCAGTCAGATTTATGCCTGAAAGAGAACTGTTCATTTGGAGTCAGGGGACCCTGTGGCCTTTAGCTGACATAGCTTTTCATGTGGCTTTTTTTATTTAATTCTCAGGAAGCTGGCAACAGAGAGCAAAGAGACAAAATTCAGAACTTCCTCTCAAAACGTAGAACTTCTGCCTGTATATCACATATAGTGTTCATTCAATTTTATACTTAACTGTATACCACTTAGGATTCTGCAATTTTTTGTGGGAACATTTATTGTTTCTCCAGTATGACTATAATAATAATAGTTGACATTTATGTAGTGCTTTAATTTGCATAATGACAGCATTCTTCCTTAGGGTTGCCAATCTTCCCTCTCCTAAACCCCTAAAGCCTTTTCCTCTTCTTAAAACAATCATATTCTCCTGAAAGGTGGACTATTGGGCTTGGCATTACTTGGGTCTTCTATAGCTCCTTTCCCTGCATGATTTCAATTTTTTTTTAATAAGTACATCATATTTTCAAGTCACCCAAGTACCTTGGAAACAGTTTCTAAGTATTCCACAAAGTTATAAAGCAATTGTGGGCAGGGAGGCCAACTATTATAATACAACAATGTATCTGAGGAAGTTAGAAGACTCATAAACAGAGAGATTAAGTTACTTTGGTAAAGAGAGAGTTAGTTACAAAAGATGTACTTAAAATCACCATCTCTTGCTTTCCTGCATTTTTACAAATGGTTCTCTACATGTGGAATATACTCCCTTTCTTCCTCAGTTTTGTAGACTCCCTAGCTTCCTCCAAAGTTTCCTTTTTGGATTCCATCCAGTTGTTTGCATTCTCCACCCTCACCTTCTATAAATTACTTTGTATTTATTTACTTGTGTATGTACCCTAAATAGAATGTAAGCTCTTGGGGGGCAGGGACTATTTCATTTAAACATTTAGCACAGTGACTTGCACATAGTAGGTACTTAATAGATATTTGTTGAATTGAATTTGACTGGGCTGAATTCCTTACTCATTTCAAGTTCTTTTCCCTTACTAGGGAAGCATAAATAAAACTAGGATGAGGCTTAGTCCCTGAGGGTCAGTAACTACCACAGATTCAAGGGAGACCAAATATCAGGATGAAGCATGAATGAGAGAAGTAAAATGTAAGATATCCTACACTCAGCAATGAAGATAAAACATCTAATTTCTTTGACAATAAGGAACTAGTTACGAAATTCCTGCACATGTTGTCTGCACAACAAAGATACAAAAGATATGCTAAACTATGTGTTTTTATCTCTGTAGTCTCTAGCCATGGTGTGACAGACAAGTCCTCCATCTAGAGTTTAATCCAGGCGTTTAGATCCAGAGGTGGGGAACCTGCAGCCTTGAGGCCACATGTGGCCTTCTTGGTCCTCAAGTGCGACCCTTTGACTATCAGTGGACTTGAGGACCTAGAGGGCCACGTTGACCTCGAGGCTATGGGTTCCCCACTTCTGGATCCAAAAGCCTCTATAACCTGCCCCCTGAGTACATGTTTATAAGGGCGCTCCTGGGCCTAAAGCTTCCCTGGGGACTAAGGTTAAATACTCAAACATTGAAACTATTAATATAAGCTTATTAATGTCAAGCAATTGAACAGAAGAGATAAAAAGACCTTTCCATAAACTTGAGCCCATATCAGTCAAATAAGGCAGTTTAAAACTCAATTTTAAAAGTTTCATACTATATATTTGACATATATAAACTAATTTAAATGTGTGGGTACTCTTAATGTATCTCTGTCCAACAATGAGTTGACATACTATTGGAGAAAGCAGTAGTTTCACTATGGAAACACACATATATTGTTATTCTCACTAGAAGTAAAAACAGAGGACAAAGTGAAGTTCATATGTTCTCCAAGGAGGGCAGGATGAAGAAACTGTTAGTGAGTCCAAAGGCAATAGGAAACAGCATTTAATGGGACATTTGGTTATCTCATCTTCTAGGTATTTGTGATGAATATAAGCAAACAGACCACCAGGAAGATAACTGAAGATTATTGATCAGCATCTATTGTAGAAGGTAAAGAAATAAAGCAATTCTATTAAGTGCTGGGTAGAGCAGGGGATACAGTGACAGTACTGGAGTCTAGAGGATCTGAGTTCAAATCCCAACTCAGACACTTATATTAGCTGTGTGTTCCTGGGCAAGTCACTTAACTATGTTTGCCTCAGATCCTCATTTGTTAAATGAGCTGGAGAAGGAAAAGACAAACCACTCCAAGAAAACCCCAAATGGGGTCACAAAGAATTGGACACAACTGAAAAAATTGAACTGAAAATGAACTGAAAAAACATTGAACATTAGGTCCTTGGTAAGATTCTCTAAACTACTTCACCATATAACTTCATACTCAGTGACTTCAAGATGAAAGTAGACATAAGAGAAGAGTCACTTGTCCCTTTTAGATCTTAGTTTCCTTAACTGTACAATAATGAGTGTCCCTTTCAGCTCTAGACATATGATCATACAATTCTTTGGCAAAACAAACAAACAAACCAAAAAACAAAAAACTCCAAAAAACAAAAAACCAAAACTGTAGATAAATATGATTCAGGATCAATAAAGGAAAGAGGCCAAATGTTTGTAGACTACTCAGAAACCTTACATTTATACATCATAAATACCTTCTTCAAGAATAGAGTTGGAAAATATTGGCTATATCATACACTGAATAAAATTTTTAAAAATGAAATGGACTATATCTACATAGATAGGATTGCCAAATGTAGCAATCATTTCAACATCAATTGAAAGAGTGTGGTGGATAGAACACTGGCCCTGGAGTCAGGAGGACCTGAGTTCAAATCCAGCCTCAGACATAGAACACTCACTAGCTGTGTGACTCTGGGCAAGTCACTTAATCCCAATTGCCTCACACACAAAAAAAGAGTGTGGTTAAATTATCTACTGATTAGAGCAAGGTTAAAGTAAATACCAAATTCAAAGAAAAGATAACGATGAAAAGAAGACAAAGGATATGATTATAGTATCTCCAACCTGAACTACATATGCAAGTTGCTGATTTTGAAAAATGGGAATTTTATCATTTCTTAGAGAAGTTTAATAGATGCAAAACAATTGCCAAAATAAGGATTCCAAAAGAGAGCAGAAACTACTTCAGATCAATATGATACCCAAGGTAAACACTAGTGTAGAGTTTAAGTTCGTTTGCAAAACATGAAAGAAGATAAGAGAAGATTGAGAGCAGTATTATTTCACAAAACAGCAAAAAGCAGTTGAGCAGAAAACCAATCTGTAGAGAGTTTTGGAATGAAATTCATCTCAATCACTTTGAGGCATTTTGTAGATGAAATCACAAGAAAAACACTGAATACTTATGAAATGGAATGAATCTGTCATATTTGTACAATGATCTAATATCAGTTTTGAAAATGCAACCACTCTATTCAGGTTTTGCCATCTGATATACTAGGTAAAGTGGCAATGGCAGTTAAGGAAACAAAATTGCAAAGAGTAGGTATATCTGACCAAGTACACATAGAGAAGAAACCCATGCCAGAGTTGGCATAATTTTAAAGACACTTAGGTGTTGATTTTGCAAATGATTTAAAGGCACTTAGGTATTGATTGTGAAAATGTTTCAAAGAACATATGATTTTTAAAAAATATATTTTATTGATATATTTTTAATTACCAGAATTTGATTTTTTGTTTGTACTTTTAAGCTTAAAAGATGAATGAAACAGAATTAGTTAGAAACAATGAAAAGACATCAGCAACTACTATTCATATGCCTACTTCCTCTTCATAAAATCTTTGTGAGAATGATTTATGCTTATATCAAGGATACGATAAAAATATGGTAAGAGAACAAGAAAGTTTTTGTAGACAATTTTCTATAGTAGACCATAAATGACTAATGTGTATATAGGACAGAGAGGTGTTTTTTTTTTTTTTGTCTATTGTTTACAGCACAGTAACATGTAGGATTAAAGGCTGTCCTCAAGGGATTTCTCATGCATTTGTTAAAACTATACAAGTTTATGTGACAGGATAAAACTAGGAGACATATGCTCACCTAAGGTCATGAAAAGTATCTTGTATGGAGTTTAGAGAGCCTTTATATATACATGATGAGGTTCTCCAAAGCCTCCTCAGTGAAATCCATAATCATCCACATGGAAAAACAAAGTGGATGAAAATGCACATTTCCCAGATTATTACATGCAGTTGGATGGGCAATTCATTAAATGGGGGAAAAATTGAGGTTTTTTCAATATATTCATGTTGGGGTCTCAGAATTTATTATTGGGAAGAAATTGGGTTGGATCATATTTTGAGTTTTAAGCAGTGCTATCAATGATCTTAAGTTGATCAGTGACACAATATCCCATATCTTTTATACCAATATTATCATGGTAATACTATATAATAGTCTGAATCATGGAACACAATGATTTCATAATAATCACAATTACCAGGGACCAAAGGACAACAGAAGACCCAAGGACGGTGTTTATAGCCTGTAGCATATTACCAAAGTAGTGTCAAGGACATCATCAAGAACATATCTGCCTGGAAAAGGAGGTAGGTTGCTCATGTAGTGAGAGTGAGAGAACACACAGGCAGTTTATATGATACACTGATACCCTCAAAATATAAGAACTAGTGAAAGACCTCCAGTGCATTGGGTAGTTCTAAGTAAAAAATTTATAAAAAGATATGGATAAGAATAATACAGGATGGGAAGACATGGTGATGGGAAAAGATTTGCATTATGTATCACTGGAAGGAGTACCCACATTGATCCATCTATGTACCTATGTAAGCTCCTTGGGGTCAGTGACTGTGTCTTAACTTGGCATTCTCCATAAAATTTTTTGGACATAATAATTGATGATAATAAGAATAACACTTATTCAACATTTCTGGATCTGTTATTTCATTAATATTTCCTGCAGTGATGTAGATGATGACTTTACTTTTAAACCTTCATAGATTTTTGTGGCCAAGGTAAGTCAACACCTATTGGCTAATCCTCTGGTTATGAATTTCTCCATATTTAGTTTGGATGATCCTTGGGCAGTCAGTTAATCAATAAACATCTATCAAGCACCTACTATGTGCCAGTCACTATGCTAAATGCTAGGGATACAAAAAGAGGTAAAAGACAGTCTCTGCCCTTAAGGGGCTTACAACGCAACAGGGAAGGCATCAAACAAACACAGAATGTTCAAACAAGTTATATAGGGGATTATCATGAGCAATGGATTTTGTGAATTGTAAAGTATTTTGTAAATGTGAAGTCTTATTCTTATTTTTGTTATTCTTCAACAAAAATGCCACCCTGATACTTCCTGGAAATAATCATAGGTTTTTGAAGGCTGTGTCAATGGAGAAAAAGTTTGAGCGTAGCCTGCTTATATGGAAAGGCTTTGAATGAGGCCCCAGTGATGGACTGGGTCTCTCATCTCTCAGATATGTCCCTGTCTGTCTTCTGACACTGCTACCACTCTAGTACAGGCCCTCATCACTTCACACCTGGATTATCAAAACAGCTTGCTATTGAGTATCAAGTCTCTCCCCACTCCAATCCATCTTCCACTCAACTGTCAAAGTGATTTTCCTAAAGTAAAAGTCTCACCATGCCAACCACTCCCCTACTCAATAAACTCCACCAGGATCAAGTACCAAATCCTCTGTTTGGTACGCAAAGCCTTTCATAACCTAACCCCATTTCAATCTCTCCAGTCTTCTTATGCCTTACTCACCACCACATACTTTTTGGTCCAGTGACATTGGCCTCTTTGCTGTTCCATGAGCAACACACTCCATGTCTCAGCTCTGGGCATTTTTTTCTGGCTGTCCTCCATGCTCTTCCTCCTCATCTCCATCTGCCTACTTTCCTGCTTCCTTTAAGTCCCAACCAAAATCTCATTTTCTACAAGAAGCCTTTCCCAATCCCTCTTAGTTTTAGTGCCTTCCTCTTTTAATTGTTTCCTATTTATCCTCTATATCCCAAATCTATCATTTGTTATCAAACTATCCTACCTTAGCAGAGTGATTGACCCATAGTAAGCATTTAATAAATGCTTACTGATTTGTTTGATTGACTTTGTTTTCACTCCTGCCTACCTCAATGAGTAATTATTATAAGGCTCAAAGAGTTGTGCTGTAGTGAAAAGGGCACTGGATTTGGTCCCAAAATGCTATTTACTAGTTTTGTAACAGGAAAACAAAAGCTTTTTGAGGACACTGTCTTTATATCCCCATAGCAGGCATTTAATATAGTTTGCTGGATTAATCTAGATTTTGCTTCAGTTTCCTCAGCTTTAAAATGGGCTGATATGTGATGACTTCATATTCATATAGCATCTTACAAAGCACTTCATGTACATCAGTCACTCTTATTACATGTAGAATGGTAACATGGTATAGAAGATTAAAAATGGACCTGAGACCAAGAAGATCTGAATTTGAGCCCCAGCTTGCAGCTTATGACTTTATTTAATAACCCCTGTACTACCTAGCTCAAAGAGCTGTTATAAGCCAACTATTTTGTGAGCCCTGAAGTGGTATAAATATGAGAACTACTAGTATTATAGTGCACTGAATATAACAAAGCATGTAATCATAAATTAATAAATAAATGAGAAATATAAGAAAGATGTCATTTATGATTTCATATAACCAAATAGTCTGAAGTTTTTGAAAAAAATTTGGCTCATATGCCATATGATAATTAGATGGCTTCAGGACAGCAAAACAGAACAGAAGAGAAGTTGGATGGGGTGGGTGAAAGAAAGCAGTTAGGATGAATATATAAACAAAAGGAAGCAGAAAATTTAGAGAATATTTACAGTCACTGAAAGGGAAAAAACCCTTTCTACAGAGGCTTCTTCAATAGCAAAGGGGTCTGGTTGAATCTACTTGTAAGAGTCAGTGAACAGAGCACTAGGGCTGGAATAAATAGATTTGGCTTTGCCACTCGTTAGCCATATGACTATGATCAGAGCTTCAGTTTCCTAATTTATAAAATGGGGAAAGAATCCTTATATTACTTGCCTCATGGGTTGTTGAAGATCAAATGAGATAATGCATATAACAGCACTTTTAAATTGTAAAGGGCATGTGTATGGGTTTTTATGTGTAAAAAGGACTAACTTCTATTGAGTCTTTATAAAGAGAAAAACTAAGAATAAGTATGTCAAGGCAGAAATATCTAAAAGGGAAATTTTAGTTCAACAAGGTGACTAATAAGACTGCCAGTTTTTACATCTCTACCTAAATACAAGAGAACAAACATCTGCTATGGCAGAAACATAGTATATAAATGTCATGGTGTATAAAGGTAGTGCAGTTTCATGGCATGTATACATGACTTAGAGTTAGGAAAGACCTGGGCTTGTATCCTCATGCTTAATAGCTGTGTGGCCTTGGGCACTTAACTTCGATGAACCTCAGTTTCCTCATCTGTAAAATGGGGAGGATAACTGCACTTATGCCCTCCTGTCTCTTGGATTCCTACAAGGGAGCCTGATGCCTTTTTCTTCAGGCATGGGAAAAATCTGTTTTTTAAAAGTTTGGTTACCTTCTATTGTTCTATATGTTTAGTTTGTCTTTATTATCAATCTTAAGCACAGGTACTTTCTAGAATGGGCATACTTTTTAGAAATGCAGTTAAGAGAAGTTGATTGAGACCATCCCAGGAGAGGAGAGAGAAATGCAAAATTAAGGTGCTTTGCCAGAATAATGTCTCTGTCTAGGGGCTTAGAGATTTTAAAAAAAATAGAGAATTATACGTTCTTTTGTTACCATTTCCCCGAGCTGAATGAGAATATCTGTACCAAGAAATCCATGTAAGCAATCAATGAGTCAGTTATAGGGTGGGGGTGAATAAGAGTGATTGATAAACTGCTCACCATAGCACACCATCACTGCAGCATGGAGAAAGGGCTTTGCACTATTGAAATCCTAGAAAAATGTGAGCCAGTATTATCTACCAATTCCTTTGAAGCCATAATGTATTAACTGCAGCTGATCCTTAGATACAATTAAAGTAGGGAGACTACTTGTCAGCACATTTATGACCATTAATTTCTGTTGATAAATGCATTTGAATGTAATATGTATCTTTTATTTTTTAGGTCAATTTTTTCAGATTTGAGATTGCTCTTCCCTGGTAAATCTGAACTACTGAGGCATTACTACATAATTCATTTAGATAGAAACATTAGTCATTTCTATTTTTATTATAGAAAACTAGTAACTGTTTTCTACAAATAGCATAATCTCTCTTATTGCCTCATTTCAAAAGATTTTTCATGTTGCTTTATCAAATCTGAAAAAGGGAAGTACATTGACTTTCATAAATGCAGTTCTTAAAAAGGAACAGCAAGTTGTACATAATAGATCTGTAGTTTCATGTGCAATCCTCTTTTTATTATACTATGTTATAGAAATGCTTGTTTTATTCCATAAATTAAAAATTAAAAAATAAATGCAGCTCTTGGGTTACTGTTCTTTCAAATCAAAAGACCACGGCTGATAAACGCAGTATTTGTCAGAAAGGAAATATGTAGTTTCCATGGCCAAGTTAATGACTAGGCGCTATAAGAGGGATTGCTTTTCCCCATATTATCCTAATATATTTATCAGTTTCATACTGTTTTATTATAGTTCATTTTCCAATTAGACTCAGAGCTCCATAAGGACAGGGACTGTCTCCTATCTAAACTTGTATCTCTCTTAGCACCTAGCACAACATATTAGGCACCTACAGTGGATGTTTAATGTTTCTTAAATGAACAGTTGCTTTGTCCATATCAGGTCAACCAACCTTTCAGAAGTAGGGTGCCAAACTGCTGACCTTTGCTTCCCAGACCAGCCATTAGAAATTGGGGTGGGGCATTATCTAGATTAGGTTAGGAACGGTTAATAATTTTCCTGCTCAAAAATAAATCCCCTGGCATTCCATTAATTAGATATTTATTTGGGCTTATAAGCTTCTCTTTTAAAATAAAAATATTCTTTGGAACAATTAAGTCCATCCTTAATAACTTACTATGAGTTGCCAACAGGATTGGTTGCTATTATTGGGCAGTGGGATAGTGGAAAGATTAGATCACAGGATTAATAGTAAGTGGTCCCAGCTCTGTCATTTAGTAGTACTGTAAGCTTGGGAAAGTCACCTCAGTTTTGAATCTGTAAGATGGGGATAAAAATAGTTACCTTTCCTATCTCAAAGGGTGGTTGTGAGAATAATAAATGAAATAATGTATGTTAAATGATATAAAAATGTCAGATATTATCACTTTAATTAGATAACTCAGTTTAACACTTGGTTAAAACAGCCTCATTGTGGAAATGTGACTTTTGACAGGGCTATATTCTCTTAAAGGGCAGCTAGGTGGCTCAGTGAATAGAGTGCCCAGTCTGGAGTCAGAAAGATTCATCTTACTGAGTTCAAATCTGGCCTCAGACAATAACTGTGTGACCCTGGGCAAGTCACTTAACCCCGTGTGCTTCTTTTTCCTCATCTGTAAAATGAGATAGAGAAGGAAATGGCAAACCACTCCAGTATCTTTGCCAAGAAAACCCCAAATGGGTTCACGAAGAATTGGAAATGACTGAAAAATAACTGAAAAGCACAATATTTTCTTAAATTATTCTCCTCTGTGTCTTGTATATTTCATCTCTCCTTATCATTTGGTTCCTTCTTAGCTGCTTATAATCACTAACATCTTATCCAGAAAGAACTCTCACTTGACCCTGACATTCCTTTAAACTACCATCCTATATTTCTCCTTTTCACTGCCAAATTCTTAGAAAAACTCATCTATATGCATTGTCTCCACCTCCTCATCTCCTACTCACCCCTTGCGATCTGGATTCAGGCTCTATCATTAAAGTGAAATTGTCCTCTTACAAGGTTAGAAACCATTTCTTAACTGCTAATTCCAGTGGCCTTTTCTCAGTTCTCTTTTATCCTACTTGATTTTTCAGAAGTTTTTACTTTTTTTGGTCGCTCTTCTCCTTCTCTAATACCTAGCTCCTATTCTTTATTACCTCTACCCTTCCCTTGGCTTCTGTGACACAATTTTCTTTGGTGTCTCTTTCTCTATCTATGCCTTCTTAGTCTGGATCATCATCCAGCTCCTGCCCCTTAAATGTAAATGTGCTCCAAGACTCTATCCTGGGCTCTTTCTCCTGGGTGAATTCATCTGCTACTTAGGTTCAGTTATCATCACTATATAGAGGACTTCCCTCCAGTCCAAATCTCTCTCCTGATCTCCAGTTCTCCATTGCTAACTTCCTGTTGGGCACCTGTATCTCAATGTCCCATCAGCATTTGAAACTAAAATGTAACGCATTATTTCTTCCCTACACCAAACCCCATGCTTCCTCCAAACTCAGGTTTGTAACTACAATCATCTTTGAGTCTTCCATCAGATTCAACCATCATATTCATCAGTTTTCAGGTATTACCAACTTTCACAACATCTCAGCATCCATCCTTTTCTATACACTCTGAAGCTTCTATCCTAGTGCAGACCCCTATCACCTCTTGCCTACACTGTTGCAACAGTCTCCAATTTCCAATCTCTCCTTTTCTTAATCCATTTTCCACTCAGTTGCCAAAATAACTTTCCTGAGGATAGGTCAAGTCATATAATGTCCCTGTTTTAAAATCTTTATGGGCTCACCATTTCCCTAGAATAAAAGACAAACTCTTCAGCCTAACATTTAAAGTTCCATCCTAATTGGTCACATAGCTATTTCCCCAACTTGGCATTCTACCCCCTGTCTCTGTACTCTTGGCCAATCTGTCCTAAATGCTTGAATTACCCTTTCTCCTCACACCTCTGAGGATCCTTTGCTTGCTCCAAAACTTGGCTTAGGTGCTATTTCCTATGCAGTTTTTCTAGAATTTCTAGACATGAGTTCTTGCTGTTTTTCAAAATGTTAAGTACTTATTTATCATATATCACTGTATCCTCTCTACCAGCACAATACATTAATTTAGTAAGCACTTGTTAAGAACCTACTTTATGCAAGGCCTTATGCTGTAACATAAGCTGATCATGTAGGACCATTTTGTTTTTGTCTTGCATCTAGCATTAGCACAGGGTTCATTAAGTACCTACTGTGATCCAGGAACTGAGCTAAATGCTTTACAAATACTATTTCATTTGATCCTCACGATGTCACTAGATGCTATTTTTATCTCCATTTTACAGTTGAGAATGCTGAAGCTGACAAAGGTTAAGAAACTTGCCTAGGGTCATACATCTAGTAAGAGTCTGAGGCTAGATTTGAACTCAAGTCTTCCTGATTCCAGGTACAGGTCTCTATCCACTATGCAATTAAGCTGAGAAGGGGGTTGAAGAAATTAAGATGGGAGGGCACTAGACAATCACCTACCTTGTGATCTTACTTATTATGGTATAGTAAGACCGGCTGGTGCGCCATCACATGTCATTTTGCCTCCATGTATGATGTATAGGTGTTCATACAACAGAAGAATGCTAGACCTTTAAGAACATACTTAATATTGTTTCACTCCCCTCCCTCCCAACATGCATTTTCTGAGATGGTCTCCCATTGAAACTCAGAAAGACCCTAAGGCTTTATAGAGCATTCAACAGTAAAGCAACACAGGATTGGGGAATTTCCTCTATTCCAGGCCACAGGATTAGAAATGACCACTATTTGTAGGACACAAAATATATCAAAATGTTCATGAGGTTCTATTAACAAGGCATTGAATGTCTGCATGTCCAAGCTTTTCAGCAATGTCTTATGTGACAGTCTCAGAGTGAAATGATGTAGTGAATCTTAAAAATACTCAAAAACTTCTTTTCTTGATAAAGAAGGAAGAAATGAAGCAAGGAGGGAAAGCAAGCCAACCACCTGACCTGATATTTTGAGGCTTCTCATGCTCACAAACCTTCAGGGATTTCTTTTTTATTTCCTTGTTGAATGATACAACCCAACAGAGGCTATGATTTTGTTAATCTGCACACCTGTATAACCTAGCAAGCCAAAAATATATCTGGGGAAACTTTCAATTTTTCTGAGCACAGCTGAAGAGAACTAGGACCTGATTTCAGAAAACTGAACTTCACAAGGAACTTTGCCAAAAGGTGCAGGAGAATACTTAACTATGCCACCCTAACCCCTAAAGAAAATAGGAGAGAATCTGGGATCAGTAATTTACATCTGCAGCAAAAGTTCTCTCCCCCAAACAAAAGAGACTCCTGCCTCTGCTCTCCTACCCGTGGCCACAACCTTTCAGACAATATTCCTGGGACTTAGTGGGGAAGGTGTGTCCTGTTATTACTGCCATTCTCTAGTACTTAAAGCAGCCTATTGCAGTCTAACTCTCTCTTTTTTCCCCTATCAGAGCACAGGATGGCTTCCTCTGACCCTCCTTTAACCTTAACTCTTTCTGTCCCTCTGTCTTAACTCACCTAGGTGCCTGGAATCAAGAGCCTGATCTCTATTTTCTCTTCTGATCTCTCTGCTATTGCATCTAATTTTGCCCCTCCTCCCCATTTTGTTCCCATTCTATCATCCTTTGGACATCCTTTGTAACCCAGAGATCATGGTCTTAAAGCCTATAGTGCTCTGGAACTTCTGGGGAAGAGGACAAAGAGTATGATATAGACAGCAGCTGGGAATGCTGTCCAAGGCTACTTCAAGTCACCCCACAGAACCTCCTTTATACGGGAGGAGGGGGTAGGAGGGATGGGATTGTTATGAACTACAATCTAGGACCTACTTTTGTCTTTTGATGTATATCAGTGTGTGTAATGACATGAAACTATATCAGTTCAAACTGTTGAAACTGTTGCGGATGTGAGAACACTAGTAAAATGAGAAGAGAAAAACAAAAAAAATTGGTTTGGTTACATACAAGTAATATAAATTAAAGTAATACACGAGCAACTTACTATATATCTAATTATCATGCAGGGCAATAATAATTATGAATATCATTAAATATGTTATATCTATTTATTAAAGTTTTGGTTATAACATTTAATCTCTATGTATAATTTAATGTATCTGTGACTTAATTAATATGGAAATTCCCATTTACTTATCTTGAGTGATTCTAGTTCATGCTCTCCCAATATGCCAAAGACTTTTCTCTCAGTTTTTTTCTTACATTTAATGGGTACCATTGCATCTCTCAGGTGGTTCATTTCTTATCTTACATGATTAGGCCCACCCTTTTTCAGATTATATGTTTCTTTTGTGATAATATATAGGCCAATTTTCTCATAAGTTATCTTTGGAAATATGTTCAACCTACTTGTGCCCATTGGACATCCCTCTATTCACCTATGGCTCAGGTGAATTTTGATTCTTTGGAGACTGTGGTGTTCTAATTTTTGTAATCAAACAGCATGTCTGGGAGAATATCTATGTTAAAGAGACAGGCTTCTCTTCCAGAGATCAGTGTGGGATCATTGAAAGCACTGAATGATTTCCTGAATGTCATCTGCTCTCTTTCATTCCTATATGTTCAGCATTAATTGCGTTTTGCATGCATGGTATGGTGGTTAATAGATATGGCAACCCATTCACAACTTTAAAAAATTAAAAGAAGAATTGAATACAGACAGAGGAGCTGGGGGATCTATCCCTTTTCAGAGAATAACCAGGCTAGTCTTAACTAAGAAATCTAATACAAATGAGATTGACTTAGCAAACATACCAGAATTCATATTTTCAAATGAGTGCTGTCAGCGAAAGTAGTCACTTGGGAAGGGTCATTAAAACAAAGTTGTTATTGCTCAAAATGGTTCTGGAATTCTTGAAGTATTACATTCACAATCAATTTCTAAGTCCCATAAGAAAACCAGCCTCATTACTTAATAGTTAGATGTCACTTTTTATTTTTCAAAAAACTATTATTACATAGCTTGAGCTCCGCCTTAATAATTTGTTGCATTTATAGCCTTTCTTTGTGCCTAGTACAGTCTATTTTAACTAATGAAACATGGTTATCCATTCACAACTTAAAAAAATTGAAGGGAACATGAACCTCATTCATGAGATTTGGTTCCAAATAACTTTTGGCAATTTTGCAAAATAATAGGTTAGAGGAAAAAGCACAGGGCTTAGAGTCAGGAGGACTGGGTTCAAATATCATCTAACTGGCTTACTGTTTAGTTGACCATAGGCAGATCACTTAACCTCATTAAAGCTCAGTTTCTTAATCTATAAAATTAGGATAATGACAATTGTACAAATGTGAGGAAAGTTCTTTGTAAATCTTAAACCATCATAAAAATGTGAGTTATTAGTCCTAAGAAAATTAAATCAATTCTCAAAGGACAAAAATTTTTCACTACTGAAGATATTCAAAAGTCTCAGAAAGCAAAGTGAAGAGTTTTCCAAAAATGCTTTGAGCAATTAGCATCATTACTGAGTAGTCCTCCTAGGTGACGTTTGAAGAACACAATCTTCAGCTGGATATACAAGAAATTCAGTGTACTATAAAGTATACATAAAGAACACAAAAAAATTAAAACAAAACCCAACAACTACATCATACATTTGGTCTCATTAAAACTAAGACTTGGTTATAATAAACATTAAATACCTGAATGGTAATGATTTCACTTGGATTCTTAACATTTAGAAGGACTGTTTTGGGATTACTTAGCTCTATCTCTTTAAAGAGTAGTCTAAGAAAATTTGAATGGGTAAGTTTTTCTTTTTCTTGATGCATTCCCTTATTGCAAGCAGAGGCAAAAGCCAGTCAGTTGAAATAAAAGACACTTTAAAATTGGGATGGTTCTTTTTAAAATTTCCTACTGTAACAGTTCAACCTTCAAAAGCCTAAAGAAAGACCTTAATTGCTGGCAGATTCAGAGAGCAGCCATTTTTTTTTAACGCTTCTCTTCTTCATTTTCTTTTTCTTCCTTCTTTTTAACTACATCGGAAATATCAAAGGAAGTCTTGCACAGGAAAAAAAAGTCACTAAAAGGCAATCCAGGTCTGGAAGCCAGACAGTTGCATCTTGATTGTCTGTCTACAAACCTGGGGCTTTAAGCAAAGCAAAACAAAACAAAACAAACAAACAAAAAAACCTACTCAGTCCTCTGATTGATCAGTTCCTCCAAGCCCCTCTATTTTAGGGAAACTACCCTCACTAGCCACATCTTTATTCTAGGGTCAGGGTTCTACTCCTGATTCTCCAGGACATTCTCCACCATGGCACCAACTGGGCAGCTTCTCTTTCCCCACCCCCTTCAGCTTACTTTTATGGCTTATCTTCTACCATTAGAATGTAAGGGCAGGAACTTTTTGCTTAGCATAGTCCTTGGTACTGAACAAACACTTAATAATTCATGTTGACTTGACTTAAATCCCCTAAATTTGTTGCCCTGAGACCTGAATTTGAATGCTGCCTCAGGCACTTACTAGTTGTGTGATACTGGACAAGTCACTTTACTCCTGTCTGCCTCGGTTTCCTCATCTGTAAAATGATAGTAGTTCCTATATCCCAAGACTGTTGTGATGATAAAATGAGATAATATTTGTAAAATGCTTTGCAAACCTCACAATGCTACATAAATGTTAGCTATTATTATAATTATCAGTAGCTTAAAAATTCTTCTGCAGGAACTTTCAATGAGTAGGTAAAGGCAAACAAAATATATAGCACAGAGGAAAGAACACTGGATTTGGAGTCAAAAGATCTAGATTTGAGTCCTGGCTTTTTCACTCCGTGGAAGCTGTATGACTTTGGGCAAGTCATTTAACACATCTCTGAATCTCTATTTCCTTATCTATACATTATTCCTACCCCTTTAAGAACAGGTTGAAATATACTGAATAAGCTGTGAAAGTTTATATAATCCCTGTCAGGGAAAGCACCAAAAGTAGAAGGTAAACTCCATATTCCATCCAAAAGAGCCAGTTAGAATACCTGCAATGTCTGATTAGAAACACAATGCTAGGAACATTTTAGTTGTAGCTAAGTAATCACTTGCTAACATCATTTAATTAAATATTTGTTTTGCATTAATGGTTAAAGTTGTGCTCAAGCTTTAAACCCAGTTGTAATGAGATATATTAGATCCTAGTGGGAATAAAGAAAAAGGGGTTATTAATGTTTGTGCTACAAAGAAATAATACAAAGAGCTAAATAATCCAGTTCAATTCTGGCTTCAGACACTTACAAGCTGTGTGACCCTTAACCTCTGTCTCAGTTTCCTCAATGGTAAAATGGGGATAATAATAGCTCCTACCTCCCAAGGTTGTTGTGAGGATCAAACAAGATAACTGTAAAGTGCTTAGTACAGTGCCTCGCACATAGTAAGTGCTATATAAATGTTAGCTGTTATTATTATTATTAAAATGAATATAGTAAGATAACCACATCTCCTGCATCTGACCCCTTCTCATTACTAACCACCACATTACTAACCAGCCTTCACTCAGTCTCTCATATCTTCTCACTTGTACTATTTTATAATAGCCTCTTAATTGGTTCTCCTGCCTCAAGTTTCTCCTTATTCCAACTATTCTCCATATGAGTACCAAAATTAGTTTTCTTAACTACATATATGACCTACTCTATTCAATAAACTTCAGTGCTTCCTTACTAGTTTTATGACAAATACAAATCACTCTGTTTGCCTTTTATAGATCTTCACATAGTCCAACCTATCTTTCCAGCCTTATTATCTACTGCTTTCTTTTCTGTACTCTCTGGTCCAGCCAAACTTGCCTTCTCTCTGTGCCTTTGTAAGGGCTGATATACCTGGAACACAATCCTGCCTTGCCTCTGCCTCACAGAATTTCCTCAATTCCTTCAAGAGACAGCTTACGCACCATCTTCTCCACCAAGTCATTCCAGATTTCCCAAAATGCTAGTGCCTTCCCTCTCTAATTTGTATTGATTTGTTATTTATTCTATAAGTACATTATATATATATTCTATACATGCTTATGGTTTTTCCCCTTACTAGCTGTATACTCCTCAAGGTCACGGAATGTTTGACTTTTGTCTCTATGTCCTGAATGCCAGGCACAGAATAGGCATATAATAAATGCTTGTTGATTAATTCTGTAGAATGCAAATGAATGGTCACCATAGGTCTTGAGTCTACTATCTTTTATTTTTGCTTTAATGGGGGTGAATTAGCTGAAAAACATGCCATAAATATGCAAATCAGTAGGAAAGTAAGGCACTTTGGTTTTGGCCATGAAAACTAATTAAAATCCATAGAGCCTTAAACCAGTTAATACAACTTTTTTAATATATTTAACCTAATGCCCCAGGTATACTCAACTGAGGCACTGGGAGAAACCTACTTTTAAAACTTGACAGTCTAATCTGATGAGAGTTCAGTAATATTTAACAGCAATGCTACCATATATCACTAATGATTTCACTCTAAGATCAGTGAACTGAATATAGTCAATCAAAGCCAGCTCACTTTCCTCTGATTCCTCACAGAAAAATTTCCTTTTCTTCTGTTCCTTTAAAACTATCAACATGAAACACTGAAGTCTACTTAAGTAAGCTGTTTTGGTTTCAGAGGGTGGGGGATTATCCTCCCTTGATATTACTTTAAAAGGATGCAAGAGATCTACAGGGAGTCAACTCCCTATCCCTACTAGGATCTAACAACCAAAAGAACATAAGCCTTCCTAATGGATTCTTAACATTAACTAAGATGTGATTTAAAAAAAAAATAATGAATTCCAAATTAGCCCCCCCCAACCTGAAGACCTTAATATAACCACAAAAGACAAGGTGATTCATTTTATTCATATAGGGACATGACAAACAATTCTGGTCAACTACTGATTCATAACCCCTATAATTATACTACCACATACACTCCATTTTGTGAAAGTAACAGGACATTTCTCTTTGGAGGTATGGTTCTAATCGTAGTTCATGTTTATAACACTTTATGGTGATATTTATCTATTAATATTGGTGTTTGTACCCAGCTACTAGGACATCTAATAAGAAGAAAGGGCCACATAAGACAGTGCCTATGGTATGAGATTTAACATCAGCATCTCTGTACCAAGAGCATCCAGAGATCCAGTGGCGTGCTGTTGTTTCTTATCTTTCCTTCAACGCCACAAATGCTCTTCCTTCTTCAGTTTTTGTAAAGTGAGTCATCTCAAGTCCTGTTTGGATGATAAACCAACCCCCGGGTTCTTATCTCCTCTCTCAGAGGGTGTTTGCTGTTATTCTTCTCGCCCTCAGATTTATTCAGAGGATTTTGTTATTGCTTATCAAGCTCCAAGCATTGCATGTGAGAGCCCCCGTAAAGCTAAAAGTTAAAAAGATAAGTCAAGAAAGCCAGTAGGCCCCAAAACGCAACGCATCTCTTACCCCAGCCCTAGGTGTTCTCCGCCCCTAGCCCTTCAAAAACTCGCCTAGCGCGAGTGCGTGTGCGTGAGTGTGTATTAGGGGTGGGCGGGAAGGGCATGGAGATGCGAGGAAGCAAACAGGAGGTGACCCAGATAAAGAAAGCGGACGGTTTGCGATGTATCCTAGGACGCCCACTTCCTCCACACACACCCCCTCTCAATCCAGCCTGCAAATCCCTGCCCTGTCCGCATCATCGCTCGGACCCAGGGCTGACCTGACCACACAACCAACGCCCGCTGCCCCCCCCCCCCCCTTCCTGCCCTATTTGTTCACCTTCTCTGCACCCCTCCAACCAAAATGTCTTCTCACCACGAAGGGCCCCTCTGCACGCGAGCACACACACATATCCACGCGCACACATACAATCGCACACATAAACACACGTGCACACACGCGTGCGCATCCACAAGGCTCCAGTCCAGGCTGAGGTCCCTTTATTCACCTTATAGTCCTCCCTCGCAGCCCCTTCCCCAACCCCACCCTTTCTACTGAACTTCCAAAGAGGGCGGTTCGCGGGCATTCCGGCCACCGCCCACGCTGCTACCCCTTCCCCTATCTCCCTTCCCCTCCCTCTCCCCGTTCCCCATCCCCCTCCTTTTCCAAGCCTGGCTGGTGCTTAAATTACCTGTTTTGATGACCTGGAGTCTTCCTCTGCAAAGAAAATGCGCGATCGGGTGCTCAATCCCCCCCCTCCTCCTCTTTCCCTCCTCCCTCCTCCCCTCCTCCCGCTGGCCGCTCCTCCTCCTGCTCCTACTCCCTCCTCCCCGTCCCCTCCCCCCCCCCAATAAGCGTCGGTGTCAGTCACTCAGCTCCCAGGGAGAGTCGCCGCCAGCTTCCGGGAGCTCCAAATACAGACAAGTTGGAGAAAGGCAGGAGGAAGGAGGAGGAGGGCCAGAGGGACAGAGAAAAGAGCCAAAGCTGGGGATGGGATGGGGGGGGGCGGCGTGAGGGTGGAGTGGGTGGAAAGGAGGGAGGGGGACTGGAGCAGGATGGAGGTACCCCAAAACAAAAAAAAAACCCAAAGCCCAGCCCATCAACCTGCACTTCCAAGCACTCTAGTTTATACAAGAACAGTAATTCTACTTACTGCCTCAGTTGTGACTAGGCAACGCTGCAAAGATGTCCTTGGAAAGATTCAGAAGTCTCCGAGCTAAAGGTTAAGAGGCAAAGGAGGCGGAGCCTCCAAAGATGGGTGGGGAGGAAGAGTCTGTCTTCCGCTTTGCTTTGGAGACAAGGGACAATAACAGTGTTTCCCCCTATTTTAGGGAAGGCTGAATGTTCTTGGGAACACTTTCTAGCTTTATTTCAGGCCTGCTTACTGAATGTCACTCAGGACACTTTTTCCATGTGCCTCTACACAATCTATCCCCTATTCATTGCCTCCTCATCTTCACCAAAAGGAATTCCTAGCTTCTTTATCCAACTCTCTCCAGACGCTGGGCTCTCTCCCCCATTGCCTTTTATCTACTTTTTTATACACACTTCTGTGTGAGTTGAAATGTAGGTTCTTGAGGACCAGGGACTTTCATTTTTGTCTATCTCCTAGCACAGCCACTTGTTTAGTATGTCCTTAGCAAATTCTTGTTGATTGAAGAACTGTTTATTAATCGCCTACTCTGTGCAAGACACTGTGCAAGGATTTGTAGTAGATAGAAAGACAAGGCAATATCCCTACCTTCATGAAACTTACTGTTTATCAAGGGAAATATGAGGTACACATTCAATAACTATGTAATAAATACTTAATAACTATAATTCTTCAAAATTCAACAGATATTTATTAAGCACCTACTATGATGAACAAGGCACTGTACTAAGCACTGGGAATACAAAGATGGAAAGGACACATCCTGATATCAATGAATTTAGAAGATAATGGGGGCCTCTGAGGCCCTTTCCAGCTCTGCATCTCTGATCCTAAAAATAGTAGCTAGCATTTAAGAGAGCTTTAAGGTTTGCATAGCATTTTACATATTATCTCATTTCATCCTCACAACAACCCTATGAAATAGGTATTATTATTATTGCTATTTTAGAGATGAGGAAACTGAGGCTGGAGAGCTTTAGTGACTTCAGATCCTATGCAAGTAACTTTAATTCAAGGGAGAGCAAGATTAGTACCAAGGAGAGGTACTTGAGAAATTTGCTGAGAAATACATCACTTTTATTATGACAGGGCAAGAAATTTATCACAGGGGAGGTGAATCTGAGTTGGACCTTGAAGGAAGAAAGTGATGACAAAAACAGGAGATGGAAGGAGAGGGGGGGCTCCATTTTATTCTTGGAGAATGGCCTGGGCAAAGGTACGCAGGTGGGAAAGACCATTTCACTGGACAGAGAGTAGTCTAATTTGGTTGGACCTTAAAATAATTTTTTTGGGGAGCAGCTAGGTGGAGCAGTGGAAAGAGCGCAGGGCCTGGAGTCAGTAAGACTCATCTTCCAGAAGTCAAATCTGGCCTCAGACACTTACTAGGCGTGTGACCATAGGTAAGTTCCTTAACTCTGTTTGCCTCAGTTTCCTCCTCTGTAAAGTGAACTAGAGAAGGAAATGTCAAACCACTCCAGTATTTTTGCCAAGAAAATCCCAATGGTGCCATGAAGAGTCAGACATAACTGAAATGACTGAATAAAATAAGGGGAGGCCAGCCAGTGTAGGCACTGCCTTCATTAAAGCATGTTACAATTCAATTTGTGACTTAGTAGATAGATTCCTGAGTTACTATAACCAAAAATATCCATCAACTAGTGGTAGTTTGATTTTTTATATCTTGAGCCTTTTTAATCTTGATCTTCAGACTATAGACACTTTGTCAATCACCAGCTTGTACAAGGACTTGCCATAGCTTGAGATCTGTTAGTGTAGAGCTCCAGAACTCAGGGTCACCTCTGAAAGATGGTGAGTCATTGGGGTTGGATTTTATGGTAAGAATATCAGGTAACTAAGGAGGAATAAATGAGCTGAGTCTTGCAAAGAATAACAAAGACAACAAAAAAGGGATTTTAAAAGCTATGTTTGGGGCCAAGAGAATAACCCAAGGGAAGAGAACCACAGCTAAAGCTGGATAAAGGAAAGGAAGAGAATAACCATACTATGGTAACCACTATGTACCAGTTACTGTGCTAAGCACTTTGCAAATATTATCTAATTTGATAAGATAATAATGTGTGATAAAGAAGAGGCACATTACTCAACTCATAAGTTGCTTCTATTTTCTCTATCAAGGAGAATGATATTAAGCCTGAGAAGAACAAAAATGTTAATGAGGAATTAAAAGCTAGATACATGAGACATAAGGTGAAGATGAGCAAGAGTGCATTTTAGCTGCCCTTAATGAATTCAAGATGCCAGATCTGGAGGAACTGAAATAACTCAGGGTACTGAAATAAATTCCAGAGTTTCTGTTGATAATTTTTTTAAATTGTAAAACAGGAGATCTGCCAGTGAGTTGGAGATAGGCAAATGTGGTCCTGATTTTCCCAGAACAGTAAAGTGCATGATTTCTGGTGAAGTTCTAGAATATGTTGTTAGGAAGAAATTTTGTGAGTACTCAGAAAAGGAAATGATCACTGAAATCAGCACGAGCTTATCAAGAACAAGTCATGCCAGGCTAACCTCACCTCTTTTTTTTTTTAACATGGTTACTAGACATACCCAGATTTTTGCAAGATATTTAATAATGTCTCTCATGATACTGTAAACCGTAACTTGATTCTACCATTTCCACATAGCTATTGACCTATATGTCTCCTCCTCTTTATGATTTATACTCCTTGAAAAAGTCATCTATGTCTCCTCTCATTTTCTTCTAAACATCCTGTAATTTGGCCTCTGACCTCATCATTCAACTGAAACTGTCCAAAGTAACTGATGATCACTTAATTGTCTAATCTAAAGGTCCCTTCTCAATCTTCGTCTTCCTCGACTCCTCAACACTATTTGACACTGTTGATCACTTTTTCCTCCTGTATTCTTTCTCCTTTCTAGGTTTCTGTGGCACTACTCTCTTCTGATTCTCCTTGTCATCTAATTTCTCAGTTTTCTTTTGTCATATTTACTTACTGTAGATAGCTCCCAAGTCTCTGTTCTGGGTCCTCTTCTCTTTTCACTCTATACTTTATCACTTGATGATCTCATCAGGTCTTATGTGCTTAATTATCATCCCAAGATCTAGATATCTAGCCCCTAGCTCCTCTTTGAACCTCAGTCACATATTACCAGCAGCCTTTTGGAAATCCCAAAGTGAATGGCTCCTAAGCAACTTAAGCATAATATATCCAAAAGAGAAAGCATATCTTTTCACCCAAACCTTCTCCTTTTCAAAACTTCCCTGTTACCATTGAGGACACGACCATTCTCTCAGTAACCCAGGCCTCAGTGTTATTTTAACTTCTCACTGTCAATAACTTCACATAATCCAATCCAATGCTGATTCTCATCAATTCTACCTTCACAGTCTCTTTTATACATCCTCTTCTCTCCATTCACACAATCGTCACCCTAGTTCAGTCCCTTTCACTTCTTTACTGGACTATCGCAATAGCCTTCTAACTGGTCTCTTTATCTCCTGTCTTTCTATAACTCCAATTCATCCTCTATTAAGCTGCCAACATGATTTTTCTAAATATAGTACTGTAAAATTAATTCCTAAGTAGATAAATGGTCTAAGGATGTGAATAGGTAGTTTCAAAGGAAGAAATCCAAGTTATCAAGAATCATATGGGAAAAATGCTCCAAATCACTAATAATTAGAGAAATACAAATTAAAGCTACTTTGAGCCAGGCAAAGAAAATAAGAGGAAAATAATGAATATTAGAGGGGCTTTGGGGAAATAGGCACACTAGTGCAATAGAGTTGTGAATTGGTGTAGCCATTCTGGAAAACAGTTTGTAATTATGCCCAGAAAGTTACCAAATCGTGCAAACCCTTTTCAGCTATAAAACTACTAGTCATATACTCCTGCCCCCAAATCAAACACAAAAGGAACTATATGTACAGAAATATTTATAGCAGCTCTTTTAATTGTAACAAAAAATTGGAAACTAAGGGAGAAACTTACTATTTTGGAATGGTTAAACAAATTATGGCATATGAATGGAATGGAATGTTGTAATGACATAATAGATGATGGACTAGATAATTTCAGAGGAAATCAGGAAGACCTACCTTTGTAAACTGATGCAGAGTGAAGCAGAATAGGAGAACAATTTTGTAATGATAATGCCATTATAGAGAAAAATAACTTTGAAAGGCTTTAGATCTTTGATCAATGCAATGATAAACCACAAGTCCAAAAGAAGGAAGCTGAAACACATAACTCACTTCCTAATAGAGAGGTGATGGACTTAAAATGCAGAAAGAGATATCCATTTTTGGACATGGACAATGTAGGAATTATATATTGAAGGATTTGGTTTTTCTTAAAAATGTGCTTGATGGGAGGGGTAGAAAATATAGATTGACTTTTTAAAAAGTGTTACCTGAAAAAAATTATATATACTCTCACACAATACGGTAGAGATCTGACCTTTTTAGTCTCTTATTTGATGAGTTCGGGTGGCTCTCCATTGCATCTAGGATCCAAAATAAAGTTGACTTTTATTTAAATCTCTTTCAACCTTACCAGTCTTTTTTATATTTTATTCTCTTCCACACACTCCACAGTCTAGCTATGCTAGCCTATTTGTTGTTTCTTGAACATAACAACCCATCTCTGTGTACTAGCTGCCTCCCACACCTGGAACGCTTTGCCCGCTTACCTTTGCTTATGCAGAGGGCCTTTCCTAGTCCACCCCCCCTCCCAGCTACTAATACTTTCCCCCATTCAGATTACCTGTGATTTATTCTGCATATATCTCATATACCTAATTATTTGCAAGGTATTTTTCTCATTATAATGTAAGCTCCTTGAAGGAAGGGACTATTTTTGCCTTTCTTTGTATTCTTAGTGCTTTGTAAAGTGCTTAGAATATAGTAAGCCCATATAAATAAATGTTTGTTGAGTGACTGACTGGACCAGATAGAAAGATGTGAGATATATGATAGACAATTGTGTGGCTTCAGAACTGGTTGAAGGACTGGGCTCCATAAAAGGAGTCTCTAGTGGCATGCTACAGAAATCTATGTGTTTGATGTGTTTTATCAATGATTTGAATGAAGGCATAGGTGGCATACTTATGTTTGCAGCTTCTTGAAATTGGTGAATAACATTACCACATTGGATGGCAGGATAGGGATCCAAAAAAAAGATTTCAGTGGGGCAGAATGAAGGACAAATTTAATCATAGAGATAAATATAAAGTCTTACAATTGGAATGATATAATTAGGCAATAATTCATATGGAAAAAATAAAATGCTAGCTCATTATGAAACAACAATGAAACAGCATCCTCAAAAGATAACAAGTAGAAACATAATGTCCAGGAAGAGGGAGGTTAGCATCACATTCCATACTCGGAAGAATATTGTCTTTACTTCTGGGAACCACAATGGTAAGTCTGCTCATTTCCAGAGATGGCCAACCAATATGTTGGGGAACATTTGAAACCATGTCATACAAAGACAGGTTGGCTCAGACTAGAGAAAAAAAAGATGAAAATGGAAGAACAAGATTTCTCTCTGGTAGCTGGAGATTGTCATTTGAAAGAGGAATTAGTAGATAATATCTGAAGATAATTCCAACTGTAAGATTCTATTAATCTATGATTTTATATAATAAAAAGGTATGATAAGAACACAAGTGAAGTACAGATTGTTTTGCAAAGTCCAAGGAAGCAAATGTTGTTTCCAACTGCAGGATTCTGAGGAAATTTTGTGAAAAAACTGGCATTTAAGTTTGAATGTTGAAAGATTTGTAAGATTTCATTGCATAGATGGTTTGGAGGGTATAGGGGAAGAAATTGTAGGCATAGGAAATGTCATGAGCAAATGTTGGTAGGTGAGAAAGTGCAAGATATATATAGGGGACCCTCCGATGTTTACTTTGATTCCAGTGTTGAACATGTACAGATAAGAAACCTAGGATAGTGCCAGGTTGTGGAAAGCCTTGGAGGCCAGAACAAGGACTTTGAACTTTTATTCAGTTGACAATAGGAAGCCAATGAAGGGTTTTGAATAGTAATGCTCAATATATTACTCTGGTAGCATGTCTAATACCAACATTTTTTGATTGGCCAGAAGTTAACCATAAATTTCAGAAAATTTAGAAATGGAACTATTTGGATATAGTAGGTATTGCTTGGAAAATTATTTGTGTCCTTTTTTCTCCATGAAAGAAAAAGAGAATTATGTCAGTATAAATGAATGAATTCCAGAAACTCCATGAATTCCAGGAAGATTCCCATCAACATGAGTCTATGTGCTTCTCTGGTATTTATCTTCAGGGATGGGATGAGTGGGGCAGGATAGAATGGGGATCCTATCAGTGGGGGCCAAAAATTGGGAGAAACAATAACAACTTAAATTTCCAGTTATAAGGTGCTTTGTGAATATGATCTCAATCTATTTTCACCTGGTGGGATAGGTATGACAAGTATTATTATTATTCCTTTTTCATAAAAACAAAACAAAACAAAACCTGGGAAGCTCAGGGAAGTGAAACAATAAAACATTTCGTGCAAACTACAATAGCTACAACTTGACAAATTCAATATGGTGTTGGCAAATTGGAAAAAAAAAACAAAGGAAAATATGTTAACAAGGACTCTCACTGGTTATTTTGGAAGCTTAACTCATGTAAAGTGATCACCCAAATTAGGAAATTTATTTTTAGGCAATTAGGGTTAAGTGACTTGTCCAGGGTCACCCAGCTAGTAAGAGTTAAGTGTTTGGTCTAAGGCTGGATTTGAACTCAGGTCCTCCTAACTTCAGGGCCAGTGCTCTATCCACTGCATCACCTAGCTGCCCCTTAATTAGGAAATTTAAAAGAGCCTAGAAACTACCTCAGTCAGCAAAAACTTGGTCTTCTTGCCTACGGGAAGGAAATGTCAGTCCAGGGCACCATTGGCTTATAATAGAAACTTATTTGTTAGATTTTCTGAAAAAGGATGATGGAATCCTATTTTTACTATCACTTTATAAAACAGTGAGGAAGAGAAGAGGGGAAAATGAGTTTGTAGAAAGATGAGTTTGTTGGCATGAGGACCAATTAAGGCAGATCACTCTAACAGCATTTATAAATACAACTGGAAAAAGTACAACAAATAGATGAAAAATGGAACAGACTTTGTCAGTATATCTATAAGAAACTATTTTCTTCATTGATGATGGTGGACCTAATTACTCTCTCTTGGGTCTAATGTCCTGATTCTTGACATGCTCACCAAAGGGACTGGTCATTATCCTGGATGAAATCTAACAGGGAGTCCAAATTGAGGAGGCCCTCCTTATAAATTATAAGGTTCTTCAGATGCTCCTGTTTATGGATGTTGTTCTGATTGCCTCAACTTCATTGATGTTCATTTATCTTGATCAGACAGTACAAATGAACAATGAACTAGGCACAAAATTTAGAAGGATAAAAATGCTAGGCTATATGTGAGAAGTTATGCTATGGTTGTATTAATTAATGATCCCAAGAAATCCACCCCTATTCTTCCAGTGATGCTATATTGCTGTGAATCATGAAACGATGTTTAGAGAATCAAAATAATGGATGACCCAAAGGGCAATGAAGAGAATGATCAATCAAATGACAAGAACTTATTTGCACTAAGAGCCAGACATTGAGGACACAAAAACAAAATGAAAACATTCCCTTCTCTCAAGAGTTTATATTATGCTATTGAGATGAAGGAACAAGGTACTAATCTGTCAAGTTTCCAGCCTGGTCTTCTGCCTTAGGCAAAGGAGAAAACATCATTGCTTCTGTTCCTAAAAATTGCTCTCTCTTCTCAACTTCTATGACTCTGAAAGGACTCCACCATGAAGCTAAACTCAATGGACATTGAAAAGCCTTCTAAAAATTTCCTTTAATGATTAACAAATTTTCCCTTGGTCATACCCTTCATATTTTAGTGATTCAGAACCTGTAAGTATATAAGTTATCATTCAAACCTGATTCCTTCGCTGCCCAATCCTTATTCCTGTTCCCCTCAACCCATCCTGTCCCCAGTATACTACCCCAAAGCTAGTCACTCCTTCCATTGTGCTCTTTGGAATGTCTGTTCCATAGGCAACAAACCTGTTTTCATCTTTCTTTTTTTTCCTTTCCCAACTCTTTTGGCTCACTTCCACCTGGCTTCTTCCCTGACCACCCTTTTACCACTAGCTGTACTTTCACTTATTCCTCTAACTCATTAGTTTTGGTGGTGGAGTTGGAATACTTGTTGCCCACTGTCACTTCTGGGTTATCTCCCTACCACCATCACTCAGTAACCTTTCTTCCTTTGAAGTTCACTCAATCTCTATCTACCACTTATTCTAGTAGTTATTGTCCAAGATGCTTCTCTCTTTCCTCAATAAATTCAGTATCTTATTTACAATCTTTCTTTTCTCCCCAACTCCTCCTCTCATACTAGGGGACTTCAACCTATATATTGACATTCTTTTAAACACCTTAACCTTCCTGTTCCTCAACTTACTCATTTACTATGACCTTTTCCTCCATCCCACCTCAACCTCATACATAGATGCTCATACCCTTGATCTTACCATCATCCACAAATACACTACTTATCTGTTCATCAGGTCTGATATTCCCTTAGCTGATCACAATTTATTGGTGTTCCACCTCTCCCTCTGTCTTCCAAAACCAAATGCTGCTTTGTCCACACCATGACCTCTAATCCCTTGACTCCTCAGTTCTCTCCCAGGCCACTATCCCTACAGTAGTGAGAGCAATGATTATTTCTCTCTTATATTAATAACCAACTATTGGATCAGCACTAAGGTTTTTCCCTTTCTTATTTCCTCATTCAGAAATCAGCCCCCATAGCTCATCAATCCAGCCTTTGAAAGCCAGGGTTGATGATAAGATGAAATATTGGGCAAGATGTACCCAACTGGAGAAACTTAGATCTGATCAAAAGGTAATGAAATTACCTGGAGCAAATTGTCTGGGGCAAGTGGTGAATTCAGGTCCATTGTGTTTTATCAGACAGGTCCGAATGGAAGTGTATTCTCCCTTTGGTCTAGATTACCCTAGATAAGAGGTGGTCTGGGCAGAGATAAGTCTCTGTCTAAGACTGAGTGATCAGTCATGTCCATTAGTCCCTCATTAGAATAAGCTCAGCTCTCCTTATAATATTCATTCTCTCATTAATTTTAACCAATCAGAGTTATCACCTGTGGAGGATACTCACTCTTCCAAGGGCATATAAGCATTGAGAGGCTTCCATGAGGGGTCTTTGGTTTATGAGAGACAACCAAATGACTATCCTTTTACTTTGACTAAAATATTATTATATATTTTAGTGAAAGCATGTGATCAACTTCCTTCTTCCTTCCTTCTTTCCTTCCTTCTTTCTTTTCCTTTCTTTCTCTTTCTTTCTTTCTTTCTTTCTTTCTTTCTTTCTTTCTTTCTTTCT
>NW_020940355.1:7880139-7986280 GCF_900497805.2 Vombatus ursinus
TCTTTCTTTCTTTCTTTCTTTCTTTCTTTCTTTCTTTCTTTCTTTCTTTCTCTGTTTTAGCTCAGAATTCCTGAACTCAAGGAATCCACCATGTTGGCTCAGTAGCAGGGATTGATACAGGACCGTGTCACTACTACTGGAACATTTCATTGTTATTTTAAAAAAGGCTGCATACATGTCCTAGGGCATAAGATAAATCTGTAAATAATAATTGTGTTAGTAATTAAGTATTCCATTAACTTAATCAATGAAACTAGCTAAACACATGAATTTCTTTTTTAGATTTTTTTATTGAAAGGTACATAATACAGAAACCTGTCAGTGAGCATAATAGCATTTTGGCAAGAATCATCTTTCTCCCTATTGTAGGTGTTCACCCTACACAAACACGCAAAAACAACAAGCCAAAGTGGATTGTCTCTGATTTCAACTGGGCAGAAAGTTTTCAATATAAATCAATTCCTCTTTCTTTATGTGGTTTTGCTTAATGGATGGTATCATATGTTAATTTCCTATTCATGTTTGGATATTTTAATTGCGTTTTTTTTTTTTTTCAGAGTGTGGGGGATAGCAAGAAGGCCAGTTTGGCTGAACAAAAGACTGTAGAAAAGGGAGTAATAAATAATAGGGCTGGAAAACTGGATTAAGGCAAAGTTGTAAAGGGCTTTAAATGCCAAACAGAGAAATTTACATTTGATCATAGAGTCAAAAGGGAAGCACAAGAGTTTATTGAGTGTTTGTGTGTGGGAGGATGATGTGATCAGACCTACTCTTTGGGAAAATCATTTTGGAAGGTGTGTATAGGATAGCTTGGACTGGGGAGGGACTTAAAGCAAGGAGACCAATTAGGAGGTCATTCCAATAGTGCAAGAAGAGTTCAGATGAAGGCCTGACTGGGGTGGTGGCTATGTGGAGATAAGGGGACAGATTCAAGAAGTACTGTGGAGACAGAAACAGCATGCTTAGGCAACTGGCTGGATATGTGGGAAGGATAAAAATGAAGAGTCAAGGATGACATAGAAGTTTCCAATCAGAGTGAATGGAGGGATGATAGTGCCCTTGAAAGAAATAGAGAATTTTAGAAGAGGGGTGCATTAGGGGCAATGATAACATAATGCAATATCTATCTATCTATCTATCTATCTACCTATCTATCTGTCTATATATATATATATATATATATATATACAGATGGCAGCACACTCATGGTTGTATATCCCCAGTACCTCACTCTGTCCCACCCAAAATGAAAAGGTGGGGGGATGTTTTATTCACTAGTTACCCTCAGAGTGTAAAGCCTGTCTTCTGACTTGTGCCTGTTATAGCTGTTAGGTGATTTTGGTTGGGGGGGAGGTATACTGAGAGAGGGGGATTTTTACAATGGTATCAACATACCTGCTGTTATGTGCCTTGCTTGGATTATGTTATATAACTCCCCAAAGAAGAAGGGAACTTACATACAGGTAGAAAGGAGCATAATGGGGAAGTGTTAGGTAATAATAGATGAAGGGTTAGATGTGATTGTGGTGGAGACAAATCTCACCATCGACTATTGTGGGGAGGTTTGGATGTGCATCCCATCTTTCCTCTCTATGGTTGAATGATCATACATGCCTTGGGTTATACCATGGCCTCCTTAGAGTCCCTTCTACTCCTCTATTTTGGGGAAATAGTGGTCTAAAACAGAGATGTCAAATATGCATCCCATAGGCCTCATGTGGTCCATAATACTCTTGTAAACCAGATTAAAATATAATTATTTGAAATATAAAATATGATTATTTATATGTATGATATGTAATTAATTAAAAGATAAAATATAAGGTACATAAAATACAACAAAATTTAGATAATATTAATATGTGGTTTTCTGCAGGAATCCTTATGTACAGTTTAATTGCCCCATTTCTATTTGAATTTGACATCATTGGTCGAAAGGCCAGGCACACAAAGTGCATATTATCATTATCATAATACTATTTTGTGATTCTAAAATTATGTATATTTTGGTGAAAATGCTTTTACATACTAACGTAAATTTCTATATTGGTGTGAGGGTAAATTAAAGGTGTGAGGAACTCTAAGGTGCTAGTGAAATATTCCTGAAATAGTTGACCATGGAGTTCAAGGTGGGTATCAAGGCAAACAAAGTCAAAAGACTGGTGGGAGAAAAGGGAAAAGTGAGGTGTTAAGGACCTGAAGGGGACGATCAAGTTTCATATGATTGAGAAAGTGAGAGAAGTGGAAGATGGAGAAGCTATGATCAATATACAAAGAATTTTAGAGCTGAAGGTCTTGTAGGCAGAGCACTTTCAAATGATTGTGAGGCCCAAGGTATCAGACAAGTGGATGGCTAAGTGGAAGAGGACTAGAGGTTAATGATGTTGAAGAAATTGAAGTATGGGGGTCAAGATATTAAAAGTCATCAGTGGTCGTTTGAAAGATCATGGCTGGAGGCATAGTTGGTGTGATTCAGTGGAAAGAGCACTAGATTTACAACCAAAGAATCTGAGTTTGAATCCCACCTTTACCACTTGCTGCCTTTGTGAATCTAAGCAATTTACTTACCCCCTCTGGACCTTATTCTCCTCATCTGTACAATAAGGGGATTGGATTAGTGGATTTCTAAGATCTCCTGCAGCTCTAAATTTATGATCTGATGACAGTGTGAAGAGAAAAAATGAAACTAAGTGCTGTAGTTGTTAAGAAAGATAGGAAAGTGTCCTGAAGGTCAGGAGACCATGACATCACATGGGGCTTATGTAAATATGTGGTATAAATGGATTGTGTGTGGAGTTCAAAATAAGAGAGTTTACGGCGTGATGGGAAGGAAACAATTGTCTAGGAGTGGTAATGAGAAACAATGAGTATGTAAACCATTCTTCAGTTCATGTATTAGGGGTAAGTGAGAATAAACAGTGGGCTCCACTGGAAAGAGTATTGAAAGAACTGGTTTCATCAATAAAGCCAAGTTTTAGTTAAATGAAGAACTGGGAGAGTGGAATATAAGCTTCTTGAGGACTATTTTCTTTTTGTCTTTGTATTCCTAGAACCCAGCTAAGTTCCTTGCTCATAATATGCACTTAATATATGCTTATTGGAATGCATCGAATTGGATTGTTTAAAAGTGGAGGATGTTAAACAGTTTGCTTATAGTAGGACTAGTTCCATGAGGCAAAGTAGAATATTGGTATGGAATGTTGCCAACTTCCCTCCTTCAGGCCCTCATTACTTTCCTTCTACCCCACCCTATCCAAATATACCCCTTTTTCAACTTTGCTACTGTAGATGGCAATATCATCCACTCATTGATGGTCTCTTCTGAACTTCTGGTGGGTAGGAAGAGAGTGAAGATAGCAACCCTGCAACTTGCCTCCCCCCCAGTGAATTAAAAATTGAGACGAACCTAAAGGCATATTAATGGACTGTTGTTTTTTTTTTATTTATCACAATACAAAATTAACAGAGTCAATTTTATTAGTAGTAACTGGAAGATTATATCTAGGCAGATAAGAACAGCACCAACAACTGAGTGTCATTTAGAATCAGTACAAGAATAAAAAGGAGATATCCCATTCCCACTGAGCAAACTTAGCAGGGAAGAATAAACCTGACAGAAATAAGAGAAACTCAAAGTAATCCCACTCTAAGGCTGTTCTACAAAAAGGAAGGATTGAGTTAGAATTTCTCGAATTTGTGTAATGTAAAAAAAAATAATTAAGGCTGATTAACTAGCCTGCCCTTTTTTGCCTGCTCATATCATGTTTTTCCTTCCTGGAATATTCTTACCCTACATCTTAGCCTATCAAAATCATATGTATATTCTAAGGCCCATTGAAAAGAACCTTCTTTAAGGAATGTTCCTTAAATCAAAGGATGAAGAAAAATAATCATATATACAAGATCTTTTTTAGTAAGAGAACTAAGGGGGCGACCTTCAATTAGGAATGACTGAATAAATTATGATACATGAATGTAATGGAATGCTATTGTATAATAAGAAATGATGAAAGGAACAGTTTCAGAGAAACCCAGGAAGACTTGTATGAAATGATACAGAATGAAATGACCAGGAGAACAATTTTTGCAATAACACCATTCACTAGACAAACAAATTGAAAGTCTTAAGAATTCTGATCAATGCAATGGCCAGTCATGATGCCACTCATCTCCTAATAGGGTGGTGATGGACTCCAGAAGCTGAATGAGATATATATTTTTGGATATGGACAATGTGAAAATTTGTTATCCTTGACTATGCATATTTGTTAAAAACATTTTTTTTCTTTTCTTGCCTTTTTCCCAATAGGGAGAGTAGTGGAAGGGAGGTAGGGAAAATACTTGCTAATTGAAAAAAATTATAAGTGAAAAAAAAAAAGACTACCTCCTAGGTCTTCCCTAAACATACAGCATGGAAACAATCTTATCATCTCTTGCACTTCAATCGTACTCTGTTTGCCTCTTTCTTAGGCACTGTGCTTTGAATTATAATTATTTGTATAGATCTTGTATCCACAATTAGATTCTAAGCTATTTGAGGATAGAAACTGTGCCTCATCCAGCTTTGTATTCCTAACAGTATTCATCAAAGTACCGTGTGCATAATTGGCACTCAATTTTTGTTTGCTTGAATGAATGAGTTAATTAATATATAGGCTGAGTTGCTGGTCTCCAAAGTGATGTGATTTGATGAGCAAACTCTTCCCCACACATAATCAATTTGATGTCAAATCTTGTCCTTTTATCTTCATGGCATTTCTCACATATATATATATATAATATATATATATATTATATATATATATCTTCACTCATACAGCCAATATAATTTTATTAGGTCTTCATTGTCTCTTACCTGGACTACTATAAAAACCTTCTATTTGGTTTTCTTGTCTCTCCGCATTCCAATCCATCCTCTTCTTATCTTCCATAGTGATAGTACTAAAATTCAGGTCTTACCATGTCAACTCTCTACTCAATAAAGTAGAGTGGCTTCCTAATAACCTCAGGATCAAATATAAAATGCTGTGTTTGGTATTTTAAGCTCTTCAAAACCTGACCCCTTTCTACCTTTGCACTTACACATGACTTCTCTTCATGCCCTCTATGATTCAGCTACACTGGTCTCCTTGCTTTTCCCACGTCTCAACTCTACTGGCTTTCTTCCATGCTTGGAATAGTCTTCTTCACTGCTGATCCCTGGCTTCCTTAGCTTACTTCAGGATTCAACTCAAATCCTGTTTTCTATATGAAGACTTATCTGATCTCTGCTTTCTCTGCAGTCTCTAAGACTGCCTTCCACTTCCATTGTATAAGTCATGTATGTGCCTAGTTATTTGCATGTTGCCTCTTTTATTAGAATGGGAGCTCCTTGATAGTAGGGATTGTGTGCCTCCTTTCTTAATATCCTAAGGGTTTAGCACAGTGCCAAGAACATAATATACACTTAATAAATAAATACCCATTGATGGACTCTCTGCTCCAAAATATTTCCTTTACTCAGGCACCATACTACCTGAAGTTTCATTATCAGTAGTTTTTTCATTTGTGTTTTCCCTCAATTCTTCTCCTACCTGTCTGACTATTCCTTCTTAGTCAAATTTTGCTGGCTTATGATATATGTTCCACTCTTTAACTGTGGAGGTAACCTCTAAGGCTCTGTCCTGAGACCTCTCTTCTTCCTCTACGTTTTCTATCTTGGTGGCTTCATCAACTCCCATTGATTCAATGACTATTTCCAAGCATATGATTTTCATATCTTTATATACAACCCTAATCTTTCTCCTGAATTCCACTATCATATCACCAAATCCTCGTTGCCCACTAGTTACTATGTGGCACAAGGGATGGAGTGTTGGATTTGCAGTCAAGAAAATATGAGTTTAAAACCTGCCTTAGACACTTACTGTGATCCTGGGCAAGTCTCTTAACTCTTTTAGCCTCAGTTTCTTCCTGTGTAAAAAGGGGATAATAAAAGGGGGTAATAATAGTGCCTACCTTATAGGATTCTTGTGAGGGTTAATTGACAAAATGCAAAGTGC
This sequence comes from Vombatus ursinus, assembly GCF_900497805.2. Lineage (NCBI taxonomy): Eukaryota > Metazoa > Chordata > Mammalia > Diprotodontia > Vombatidae > Vombatus > Vombatus ursinus. The sequence goes on from NW_020940355.1 coordinate 7,886,181, forward strand.
TTTGCAAATCTCAGAATGCTATATAAATACTAACTTTTATTGTTATTAGCTATTGGAAATTTTGAACTACATACCCTATAGGCATCTGAAACTTAATATGCCCCAAACAGAACTCATTACCTTCCCTTTATCCCTCCCTGTCCAAACATACCCTTCTTTCAACTTTGCTCTTGTAGATGGCAGTATCATCCATCTTTCTTGCCACTCAGGCTCCAAATCTCAGAGTTATACTCAACTTTTCAGTCTCCAACCATCATATCCTATCTATTGTCAAGTTAATTCTACCTCCACCATGTTTCTCATGACTGCCTGCTTTTACTCATTCCAGTTTGGGCCCTTATCACCTTATCACCTTATACTACCGAAGTGCCTTCCTAACTGGTCTTCCTGCCTTAAGTTTCCTCTCTAATCTGTCATTCATTCAAGTGCCAAAATGATATTCCTAAAGCATAGGTATGATCATGTCATTCTCTTACAATATAAGCTCTACTGATGCCTTATTACCTTTAGTCAGACTAAATAAAAATGAATATTCTTGCCACTCAAAAACTCTTCACAAGGTAGTTCCAACCTCCCTTTCCAAGCTTATTAAACATCATCTCTTTTCATATATAGAGTAGGTAGGTGGAAAGTGAATACAGCACTGGATCTGGAATCAAGAAGGCCTGAATTCAATCCAGCCTCAAATACTTACTAGTTCTGTGACCCTTGATAAGTCACTTAACCCTGTTTGCCTCAGGTTCCTATTTGTAAAATGAAGTAGACAAGGAAATGGCAAACCACTCCACTATCTCTGCCAAGAAAACCCCAAATGAGATCACGAAGAGTCAGACATGACTGAAATGAGGTAAATAGAAACTGTTTCTCTTTTGGTGAGCAACCCTGAGGGTCTTCCCCTCCCAGTTTGATTTTTTTTTTTTATTAAAGGGGCCATCCCTTGACTTACTCCTTAAAGAGGCCTATTCAGTGAATGGATGTTGCCTCACTCAAAGTGAGAACTTGAGAAGACCTTAGCTTAAAAAGGCCAAGGTCTCCCATTGCATCCAGGGTCATCTCTAGTTGTCCTGATCTATATCTTGCTACTGGACCCAGATGGCTCTGGAGGAGAAAGTGAGGCTAGTAACCTTGCACAGTCCTCCCTCTCTCAAATCAGAGTCAATTGCAAGTCATGTCATCAACCTCTTGATGTCATGGCCCTCTTTGGGAATGAAAGACAAACACAACAACGACTGAAATGAATCAACAACAACAACAAATCTTTTACATACTTTCTGTTTCCATCAAACTGGCTATTTCTTACAAATGCCATTCCATCTCCCATTATCTTTTACTTTTTCCAAGTTATACCTCATCCCTGGAATGTTTTCTCTCCTCCCTTCCAGTTCCTAGAATCCCTAGCTTCCTTTCAAAGCTCAACTTAAGTATCATTTCCTACTTGAGGCTTTTCCTGATATCCCTAGCTGCTAATGCTGCCCTCTAAAATTACCTTATGTTCACTTAACATATTTTGCATTTACTTATAGGTGTATGTTTCCCTTGATAGAATGTAAGCTTCTTGAGGGCAAGAATTCTTTCCATTTTGTCTCTGTATCACCAGTGCATAGCATTCTGCCTAGTACATAGTAGATGCTTCTTAAATGCTAACTGATAGATTGAGTTAAATAGTGCTATTTCCCTGTTCTTTTTTTTTTAAATGCAAAAACTCCTCAGAAGGAAAATACATTGAATCACTAACACCTTAATGTGTTTTTCTTGGAACTGGTACTGGGTGGCAGGAAGAAGAGACAGATTTGCGATCAGCCAATCTAGTTGGTTGGCAAAACTGGTACAAGATCAGAAACAGTAACTAGTATGTCTCCTAAAAGGGTGAGTTATGCCAGTTAAGGCTTCCCATAGAGGAGACTACCTTATAATTGACCAGGGTTTTCTGGGAAGCTATTAAACATATGAGCAGCAGGTTAGTTAGTTATATGTATAATGTATATATATACATGTATGTGTATATACCTATATTTCTCAGCAAGAGAATGGCCTGGGAAATTTGCTATAGTGAAAAACGGCAATAAATATAATAGATGAAACCAGCCCCACACCATGCTTCACATTACATATAGCATCCACCTGAGTGTCTTGCTATTTGCCCTACTATAGCCCCATGTCTCCTTATCAGGAACAATGCCTTTCAGATGACTTCTAGAGAGTATACCTTACCTCCTTGAGGCTCTGCCTGGTGAATGAATTCGAACTCCACTCATCCACTATATCTAGTGAGCCCTAAACCGTGCTTCACATTACATTCTGCAATTCTCACTGTGTATCTTGCCACTGGGCGTCTTTTACCATTCAGTCAATCTACAAACATGCATGCCCTCTTCTCCTTCCCCTCCGATTTCCATCTCCAGTAATCAAATGAATACTACCATTACTTCTGGGAAGCGTATGACAGTGAGTGGCTTCACTCATCAGTCTTGTGAATATTCAGTCCAATACTCTCTTTCCTGGCCACTATTGCCCTATACATCCTGTCTGCTCCAATTAGAATGTAAGTTCTCTGTGGGTAGACACTGATCAATTTTGTATTTATATCCCTAGTGCTTAGCTCAGTACTTGGAATATAATAAAGCATTTAATGAATGCTTTTTCATTTATTCATAAGTAATATACAAAGTAAAAAAATCTGTTGACTTATGATCATCTGGCAATCCAAGGCAGTAAATGGTAAATTCCAGAATAATAACATTTTTCCAGTCAGTCATCTTCATACTCAGGGACTCAAAGTAAATTATTTTAAGTGAACAGCAATGGAAATCTAAATCTGTCTGTTTCAGCACAATATTAATAAATAAATTAGAAAATATTGACACCAACTGATTGGTTAGGCCTTGGCCAGGCTTCTTGTCTGGAACACAGTACTATGTTAGACTATTATGCATTAGTGTTCAGATGTTATTCAACCTCACCTTGCATTCTGAAATTGTTTTAAGAAAATGAGATTGGTTTAAATTGTATCCTTCCTCAGACTTCATATTTTCTAGACATAACATAATTGCTTTTCACAAAATGTGAGTGACAGAGGCATGAATTATTAGGTATCCTATCTACCTCACAGGGGTATTGTGAAGGTCAATGAAATACTCTACCCATTTTTTTCTCTTCCCATTTGGGACAATGTTGGTAAAATACCAATCTGGGTACAAAGGACTGAACTTTTAATCCCTTCTAGATTTTTCTCAGTGACCTTTTCAGCTGCCAACGTAGGAATTTTTCTGTAGAGCAAAGATACAACCAGCTTAAGTAAAGGAAACCAACAATCTTACAGTTGATAATAACAAATGAGCTCAATCAATAATTTCCTCTGTGCCTTGCTCTTATCTACACCCTCTTCAAGGTTTTGGTAATAACAGTAGAATTTGAAATCAATCTCATTGGTTTTTTTGTTATTATTTACAAGTATTACAGAATATCTAGGTCATTTTTGCTTATATTTATGAGTCCAATGATGTGCTGAGCTGCACAATTAGGGTTATTGACCAATAGCTTTGTGCCTGAGTGGAGGAACCCACCATATGTAAATCTGTAGCAGAGTATTGAGCACATCCCTCTGCAAGTTTTATGGTAGCTGTCCAGTGAGTCTATCATTGAGCTTAGATTTCAATAGAACTTGATTGTTGGAGAACTGTGAACACGTGAATGAAATTTTTGGATCTCTTTCCTCATTTCCCCAACCTCACTCTCATGCTGGTATAATCTGTGAGATGACAGAACTGAGAATAGTGTCTGATCAGTACTTGTGTGGTACGGGGTGAGAAAATTGTGTGAATAGGCAGCTTTACTGCCATGTAAATCAGATGTTCCAAATTTTACAGCTCTATTAACTAAATTCTCTCATGATTTCCTTTTGACTCCAGGAATGTTGATGGAGAGAAATGGTAAAATTAATGAATAGCTGAAATGATAACAACAAATACTGGATTAAGAGTTGGCAGACTTGAATATCCATTTTGCTAATAACTACCTTAAACAAGTTCATCAATTTCTCTGGACCTCAGTTTTCTCATCTATAAAATGGGGCAGGGGGCTGGATTAAATGGTTTCTAATGCCCCTTCTAGATCTAACAATTGATGATTCCATAGAAGTAGAAAGGAAGGGGCACACAACCAAGCCAAATATTAAAGACTGCCACAGGCCAGTCCTGATGATGTCAGAGATGCTAAAGCCCAGAATAAGTTAAATGAAGATAAAGGAGGGAGGAGGACTGGTAAGGTCGACAAAGGGCTTGTTTTGTATGGAGATATCTTCAGAATAAGAAGATGAACAAGAAAAGGATTTACCCACTTTTGTAGATGGGTAATATTAACAGATGACAGAATGAAAAATCCCATAACTCAGCTTCTGTTTTGCTCCAGTTTTCTCTATTAAGGAAACTTGTTTTTAAACTGGGAAACATAGGAAAATATGGATCACAGGCAAGTGAAGCTCAATATTGTCAAGGAAATAGTAAAAGAAAATATGTGTGAGATTTAGCTAGTCATTTTACCTTTATGTGCCTCAGTTTCCTCATCTGCAAAATGGAGGATTCTTTGGGGGAGTATTCTTTTTTTAAAATATAATTTCTTTCATTTTGCTCCTATTTATATATTTGAATATTTGTACTTTTCAAGAGAAGGTTCAATAAAGTTCTTTTTTTTTTTTGCAAAAAAGAGGGGAGGAATTACATGGTTTCTATGTTCCTTTAAGCTCTAAATCCTATGATCTTTTGAGTTGCTTTAAATGTATTCAAATCACCTGACTCAGATGAATTACATCTTAAGAAACTCACAGATGTGATCATAATGCACAGTCACTAATATTTGAAATATCATGGAGAATGAGGAAAGTTCCTGATGAGTTTAATGTATGTATCTGTCAAAATTCTAGAAAGGATTGCATGGTCCCTTCCAACTTGAAATCTATGATCTAGTGATTAGTAATCAGTTGATATTCATTTGAAAATTACTTTTATTTATAAAGTTTTTGTACATACTTGGAAATTATCATATGTGTGTATAATGTTTATAATGTGTTCTTGTCTGTGTACATGCTCTTTTCCCCAAATAGAATGTAAGTTGCTTGCAAGAAAGAAGAATTTCATTTTTGCCTTTTTATCCCCAGGGCCTTGTACCATGCCTGACATTTACTTAATTAATGCTTGCTGAATGAATGAGTGAGTGAGCAAAACAGTTGCAAGTCATGATAAAATATTTTATTTCATTTTTTGTGTGGGAATTCTAGTAGTTAACATTTATATAGTACTTTAAGGTTTTCAAAGTTCACTGTGAGGTAGATAGTATTATTATCATGCCTGTTTTTTTTATTTTTTTTCCATGCCTGTTTTAAAGATAAGGAAATTGAGGCTAAGAGATGTTAAGTGACTTGCCCAGGGTCACGTAGGTGGTAAGCATCCAGCATGCTGTCCATTTTGTCACCTTATACTAGATTGGTGGACTAGGAGAATGTTTTGGATGTGTTTCATCTGGATTTTAGCAAGACATTTGAAAAAGTTTCTTATACTGTTATGGAGAAATGTAGGATGGATGATAGTATTTAAATACATTCAGAATTCATTGAGCAGTCATTATCTAAAAAATTGAGTTAATGGTTTGCTGTAAACCAGAAGGAAGGTTTCTAATGGAATGTTGTATGGCTCTGTCAAATACTATATCTTGTGCTATTCAACATTCCATCACTAACTTGTATAAAGAAAAAGAAGACATACTTATCAAATTTCTGAATGACACAAAGCTACGTAGGGAAGTTAATTTGTTATGAAAGAGAATTAGGATCTAAAAGGTTTGTGATAATTAGTTGAAACAATCGCAATGAAATATAATAGCAATAAATGTGAACCCTGCACTTAGGTTGAGAAAAAAATAATTGAACTAGTACAGAGTGTAAGGGAATTGGTTTGAAAGGAGTTCATGTGAAAAAGATCTGGAGAATTTATAGGACTGCAAATTCAATGTAATTCACAGTATGGCATGGAAGCCAAAAAAGTTAAAAGTCTTAGTCTGCATGAATAGAAACTTAGTGTCTAGAACACTAAAGGTGAACTTCCTCCTGTACTCTGCCCTGGTCAGACCAATATGAAGAGTGCAATTGATGAGCATGTCCCATGGAGGGTACCCAGGATAGTTAAAGGAATTAAAATCAGGCCACATAAATATTGGTTGAAAGAAGTGGAGAAGACATCAATGGGCATAATGACTGTTTTCCGGTATTTGATGGACTGTCATTTAGAAGATATATTTGTTTTCCTTTGCCCTAGAAGGAAGAATTTGGACAGATGAATGAAATTTAATTGGTGGCATAATTCAACCATATACATATGTATACATACATACATATGTACATATATATGTATATAAAATTAGGAATTTTATAACTATTGAAAGTGTCCAAAAATAGAATGGATTACCTCAGGAAGTAGTGAGTTCATTACTGGAAGTTTGCAAGAGAAGGTTGAATGACATATAGGGAATATTCTAGAGAGGATTCATGGTTTAGGGATAAGATGGTCTAAAACGGGCCTGTACAACCTGTGGCCCACCGGCCACTTATGACCCACTGGCCTCTTGCATCATGCCAAAGGATTTCGAGTAGCCCATGAAAAATGTAGACAAAAACATCCTTTGTATGTAGAGGAAATCCTTTGGCAGGCCAGAGGTTATACAGGCCTGATCTAAAAGCTGTCTGCCAATTCTAAGATTTTATGATTCTAGATATAAATCTAAGAGTCATTCACATAGATAGAAAGGATGTTAAAACTATGAAAGCTGAGATTGTTAATGTAGACAGTGTGTAGAAAGAGGTTTAACTGATATTTATGGGTGCAAGTGGGGAAAGAAGAACCATTGAAGAAAACAGAGAAGAGGCAGCTATGAGATAGGAGGAGAATCAGGTTACTATAATGCCATGGAAGTCATGGAGAAGAGAGTGTCAAGAAGGAATGGGTGGTCAGTATTTGCCCCAAACTGCAGAGATCAAGGAGTGTGATGACAGAGAAAAGACAATGGATTTTATGACTAGGTCATTGGTGACCTTTAAGAAGTTTTTAAGTAGAATGTAGATCTTTAAAATAGACCTTTGAACAGTTTTAGTAGAATGTCAGGTGTTGTAGAAGCCAGATATCTGCCAATTGAGGGTAATTCAAATGACTGTTGAGAAAGTAGCAGTAGTGCTTATAGACTACCCTTTCCACAAGCTTGACAGTTAATGGAATGGGGGAATGGACCATGGCTTGAGGGGCCAACAGATGTCAGTAATATCCATACTTAGCCATAAGACTGTCTGGCATTTCCACATTGACTGTTCTCTTACTCCACTCCTTCCACCAACCCATTTTCAGTTTAGACTCTAGGATTATCTGTAGCTTGGTCCAGGTAGGGAAGAGATATTAGGAATGACATTTTGGCCAGTGGCACCAGTAGGATCAACAGATGTGGAAGCTGCAGCTTCAAGAAAAGCATTGGGGTTAGCAAGAAAAGAAACAAGGACTTCAGATCAAATGGGTTGGATAACCAAGAATACACTGAAAGACATTTTAATTTGAAAATACATCTCTATCCTGATCCATTGGTGAGTGAGGAACAGAGCCAGGAATACAAACTCCATTTCCTTAATTATATTCTGGTGCTCAAACCACAATTTTGATAGAATCACACTATTATTCTAGAAAAGAAAAGATGACATTAAAATAAGAAATAAGTAATTGGGTCATAAGATTGACACACTGATAAAAATACTATATATTATACCTGGAGAGTCAGCATGATGCAGTAGAAAGAATACTAGATTCTGAGCCAGAGGACCTGAGATTAAGTCCTGGTTCATCTACTTACTAACCTAGGTAAGTAATTTCACCTTTCTTAGTTTCCTCATCAGTAAAATTCTATTAATTAAATAATCAAATGAAAGGTAAAGGATATATGATTGCTGCCACAAGGATCAAATGAGATTACATATGTGTGTATATATGTAGATAGATATATCTATATCTATACATCTCTATCTATATCTACATAAACTTTTGTAATCATAAGGAGTTACACAAGTGTAAGCTAGAGATGTTATACTCTATATACTCAATTTATTTATTTATGTTCTCTCATGTGAGCTTCATGATAACCCCATGAGGCAGATACAAGAAGTATCATTTTCTCCCCTTCTCCACAAAGTTATTTAAGTGGATTACGAAAGTCCCATAGTACAAGGTACTTAACAGTGGTAGAACCAGGCAGGTTATTTCAAAATCATTATACCACAATGGCCTCAGAAGTATCTTCATGGATAGGTAATGTCTTTTTGAGACACTTAAGAGTCATATTTTAGGAAATTTTAATGTAATTTTTTTATGACCAAATGGTAAAACTATGAAAAATGGGAGGTCTTAATTGAAACACTGGTTGATATATATTCCTCTTCAGGCCACATTTGGGACTTTCTCTATTATTCTCCAGAAACCCTTTCACTTTGGATGCTTACTCAGTTCTAGAATTCACACATTCCAAGTACGCACTGTTTCTACAGACTGTGTCTCTGATTGGATGACTCTTCACTAAACCTCTATTTAAAGACAGTTTCCAGGACAGCCAAATCTTATTCCTCTCCAGGATGCCCTCTGGACTTTCTTTACCATGAGGCATAGTAATCTTCCTCCTTCTCTCTTTTCAACCTCCTTTTATGAGCTGTCTTCCCCAATTAGAAGGTAAGCTTCTTGAGGCTTTTCTTTCTGCTTGTATTTGTATTTGAAGCACTTAGCACAGTGTCTGGAACACAGTAAATGCTTTATAAAAGCTTATTGATTGATCTTGTTGAAGTAATTTGATAGTTAAATGAAAAATGAGTCATGAAAAAATTTGAACTCCATATTACAAAAATGTCTCTAAAATATTTTTCTTTTAATGCTTTTTGTTTTTTAATTTCTATAAATGCACCCAAAAATATTTCATTAGTGAAATATGACTCAACATAAGAAAAAAACCTCCTTTTAATTAAAGCTAACCCAAAATAAAATGTTTGCTTTGTAGGAAAGTGAACTTCTTTCACTAGAGATCTTTTCTTGAATTAATTTATTTATTTTTAGTTTTCAGCATTCACTTCCACAAGATTTTTAGTTCCAAATTTTCTTCCCATCTTTCCCCTTCCCCCTCTCCAAGATGGCATGCAGTTTGATATAGGCTGTACATATATATTCATGTGGAACTTATTTTCACATTAGTGATATTGTAAAGAAGAGTTAGAACCAATGGAAGAAACCATGAGAAAGAAGAAACAAACAAAAAAGAAAAGAAAAAAAGAGAGAGAGAAAATAATATGCTTTGATCTGCATTCAGACTTCATAGTTCTTTTCTGGATGTGGACAGAGTTTTCCATCATAAGTCCTTTGGAGTTGTCTTGGATCCTTGCATTGCTAAGAAGAGATGAGTCTATCAAAGTTAGTCATTGCACATTGTGGCTGTTACTGTATACAATCAATGTTCTGGTTCTGCACACTTCACTCAACATCAGTTCATGTAAGTCTTTCCAGGTTTTTCTGAAGTCCATCTGCTTATCATTTCTTACAGCACAATAGTTAGAGATCTTAAAGTAGAGGCTGAATGACCACTTATCAGAGATACTGTAACTGAGATTTATGATTTTGGTAATATTTGGATTTTGTCACTTCTGATACCCATTTAAGTCTAAGATTCTATAAATATATCATTAAATACAAGTAGATTAATAATGTTAACTCTAATAGAGTACTTATATGACTTAGGACTAATATTACTACCTCTTTATTTATGTTTTTCCTAGAACATGATTAATTTTTACAAAGTTATTGTTAATTGCTGAGAAATATGAATATTCTTTAATGTTCCTATTCAGAGAACACCCTAAGTCCTCCAATATTGCTCAGTTTTTTTGTTTCCTTTTTATCTTTCTGTTAGATTTATCAAGCTCTGAAAGAGAAGAATTAATGTTGCCCACAATTATAGTGTTATGAACTTAGATGCTACGCCATTTGGTGTATAAATAATTAATAATGATACTGTTTTATTGTCTATGATGAATTTTCTTGTAGTATAGTTTACCTATTTATTTCTCTTGATATTGTGAATTTTTATTATTGTTGTATCTGAAAGAATGAATGTAGTTCCTGCTTTTTAAAGAATTACCCAATGCACAGTAAATTTTGTTCCAGTTCACATTTTCATTCTGTCTGTATTTTTATTTTTTAAATGTATTTTTAACATGCAGAAAGTTAGTGAGATCTAGTTTCTTATCCATACTTTTATGGTATTTTATTGGGGATTTAGTTCATTCAAACTTAGTGTTATAATCTTTAGGCTTGTGCATTCCTCCATTCAGTTCTTTTGCATCAATTTCTTCCCTCTTCCTTTCAGTCAGCACTTGGCCTCCCATCTCTTCTCCTCACCTTCCCATTTACCTGTTCTGCCTCAAGTTATTTCACTTTATTTATGTTATTATTTTTCTTTTTTCTTTTAATTAATAAAGTAATTAATGAATTAATTTGTCTATTTTTACTCTTTTCCTCTCCTCACCTGGATAAGAATATTGTTCATAATTCTTCTTGTTAACTTATTTCTCATCTATCCTCTTGAGTATCTAAGACATATTAATTCACTTGTAGTGCCTACATATTTTTCCTCTTGTTTTTTCTGATGTCTAGTCTCTTATTCATGGCTCTACATGCTAACCATTCTTTCTTTATTCTCTGTATGTATATTCTACAAATAGGGCTTCTAGAGATCAAAACCTTTGCTCTTCCCTTCATTTTATTGCTCTCTTAGTAGATTACTGCTTACTGTCCTTTTCCCTATCTGTTTCTTTATCTTTGGAAGAGTCTTTTTCAGATAAGCCTAACTTCTTGAAATTTTAATTCTTTAAGGAGAAATGAGGTATGATTGGAGGTTCCTTTCCTTAATCACAGGGTCCAGTCCTACTCCATGCCACTCAGGATAACATATGCTACCTCTGGACTTATATCTCCATGACTACTCTGAATGCTAGTTGTCCAATGAATCTATGTACACCTTCTGCTCATACACTTTTCTAAAGTATGAAAAAAGCAGAGAAAAGGGAGCTGCTTACTTTCTTAAAATAAACTTATTACCAGGCTCCTGTCATTGACCCCAGAGGTGAATGCTTTGACATCCCCCTATCTAGTAAGAAGACATATCCATCCTGCTACCCCTACTGTTACCCTACTCTCCTATTCCCCAAGGCAGGTCAAGTAACTAAAGACACCCTGTCTCCCTCTTCTTAAAGGTGGTTCAAGTGAGAATGTGTTTCTGCCTTCCTCCTATCACTCACCTATCTTTTCTCCACTTGATTGACTTTCCTCTGAATTATGCCCACTCACTCCTGAGGTGTGTAGGTGTGTACATAGTTATGTACATATCTATCTATAAATGTGGGTAGGTAGGTGGTACAGTGGATAGAGTGCTAACCCTGAAGTCAGGAGGACCTGTGTTTAAAGTCATCCTCAGATGCTTACTAACTGTGTGATCCTGGGCAAGTCACACAATCCTGTTTGCCTAAAATTAGCTGGAGAAGGAAATAGTAAACTCCTCTAGTATCCTTGTCAAGAAAACTCCAAATGGGGTCACAGTAAGTCAGATACAACTAATTGACTAAATGACAACAAATGTATATATGTACACACATATGCACACATGTATATATACATGCACATATACATATATGTTCATTAATGAGGTAAAATGGGTTTTAGTCCATGGAGATGCACATACATTCATTTATGATGTAACAAGTACATGTAGTATTAATTAAATTTTTTCTCTTTCCCTTCTGATTCAGGTGACCAAGATGGTCAAGCAAAAGGATCTCCTTTATCAATCCATTGGTCTCACAAAGGTCATCCAGGAACTTTCTCTCTCTCTCTCTCTCATACACACACACACACACACACACACACACACACACACACACAATGCAGAATGGCAGGGTGCCTTGTTAAAATTAAAAATTTATTATTCAAAATTCACAAAAATTAATAATTTTAAAAGAAATGAAAATAATTAAACTTTCAAATAACATTAAAATATATTTGTAACATCTCTACATCAGAAGTTTTTAAATCTTTCAACTATACTAAAACTTTTGGGACACTGCAAATTTTAAAAATTTATTTTTTTCCAATTATATGTAAAAATAATTTTTGACATTTATTTTTTTTTAAATGGAGCTCCAAATTCTTTCCCTTCCTCCTTTTTCCTCTCTCATTTACAAGGCAAGCAATTTGATATAGGTTATATATGTGTAATCATGAGAAACATATTTCCATATTAGTCATGTCGTGAAAGAACACACAGACATAAAACCCATGAGAAAAATAAAGTAAAAAAATATGCTTCAATAAGCATTCAGACTCCATTAGTTCTTTCTCTGGAGGTGGATAGCATTTTTCATTATAAGTCCTTTGAAATTGTCTTGGATCGTCATGTTTCTGAGAATAACTAAGTCATTCATAGTTGATCATTGTACAATACTGCCATTACTGTGTATGCTGTTCTCCTGGTTCTGCTCACTTTACTTTGCAGCAGTTCATGTAAGTCTTTCTTGGTTTTTCTGAAAGAATCCTGCTCATCATTTCTTATATCAAAATAGTATTCCATCACAATCATACCACAACTTGTTTAGTCATTCTCCAATTGATGGACATCCCCTCAATTTCCAATTCTATTTTTTCCTTTTTTTTTTTGACTAGGCAATGGAGTTAAGTGACTTGCCCAGGGTCACACAGCTAGTAAGTGTTATGTGTCTGAGGTTGGATTTGAACTAAGGTCCTCCTGACTCCAGGGCCAGTACTCTATCCACTGTGCCACCTAGCTGCCCCCTCAATGTCCAATTCTTGGCCAACACAAACAAACAGAGCTACTTTAAATATTTTTGTAAAAATAGGTTCTTTTCCCTTTAAAATCTTTTTGGGATTCCCTTTAAAATCTTTTTGTAGTGGTATAGCTGGGTCAAACGATATATGCATGGTTGTATAACCCTTTGGGCATAGTTCCAAATTGATCTCCAGAATGGTTGTTGTATCAGTTCACAACTCCTCCAACAGTGCTTTAGTGTCCCAATTTCTCCATACCCCTTCCAACATATCATTTTCTTTTTCTGTCGTATTAGCCAATCTGATAAGTGGGAGGTGGTACATCAGAGTTATTTTTAACTTGCATTTCTCTAATCAATAGTGACTTAGAGCTTTTTTATATGACTATAGATAGTTTTAATTTCTTCATCTGAACACTGCCTGTTCATATCCTTTGACCATTTATCATTTGGTGAATGACTTGTATTCTTATAAATTTGAGTCTGTTCTCTGTATATTTGAGAAATGAGATCTTTATCAGAGAAACTTGCCATAAAACTTCTTTCACAGTTATGATTGTTATGTATTTCCCTCCATCCTATTTACCTCTTGTCTGTCCTTCTCTCTCTCTCTCCTTTCACCCTGTCCCTCCGCAAAAGTGTTGTGCTTCTGACTACCACCTCCCCCCATGCACCCTCCCTTCTATCAGTCTCCCCTTGCCTGTCTCCCCCCTTCCCTACCTTATTCCCTTCCCTTCTCACCTCCTTGTAGGGTAAAACAGATTTCTATACCCAATTGAATGTGTATGTTATTCCTTCTTTGAACCAATTCTAATAAGAGTAAGCTTCAAGTGTTGTCTGCAACCCCTTCCCCCATTTCCCCTGCACTGAAAAAAGTTCTTTCATGCCTCTTTTATGTGAGATAATTTACCCCATTTTACCTCTCCCTTTCCCTTTCTCCCAGTGCATCCCTCTTTCTCACCCCAATTGTATTTTATTAGATATCATCTCATGATGATATGTGTTTACATATACTTCTTCTTACAGTCCTATTATACGAGTATCATCTTCCCATGTAGGAATGTAAACAATTTAACCTTATTGAATCTTTCATGTTTTCTTTTTCCTGTTTACCTTTTTATGCTTCTCTTGAGTCTTGTATTTGAAAGTCAAATTTTCTTTTCAGCTCTGGTCCTTGCCCTCTGGAATATCACATTTCAAGCCCTCTGATCACTTAATGTAGAAGCTGCAAAATCTTGTGTTATCCTGATTGTGGCTCCACAATATTTGAATTGTTTCTTTTTGGTTGCTTGCAATATTTTCTCTTTGACTTGGGAGCTCTGGAACTTTGCTATAATATTCTTGAGAGTTTTCATTTTGGGATCTCTTTCAGGAGGGAGTCAATGGGTTCTTTCAATTTCTATTTTACCTTCCAGATCTAGGATATTAGGGAAGTTTTCCTTGATAATTTCTTTAAGTATGATGTCTTAGGCTCTTTCTTTGATCATGGCTTTCTTAACTTTTCTCTCCTCAATCTATTTTCCAGGTCAGTTGTTTTTCCAATGAGATATTCACATTATTTTCTATTTTAAAAATTCTTTTGGTTTTGTTTTATTGTTTTTTATTGTTTTTATGTCTCATGGAGTCATTAGCTTCCACTTACTCAATTCTAATTTTTGAGAAATTATTTTCTTCAGTGAGCTTTTGTCTGTCTTCTTCCGTTTGGCCACTTCTGCTTTTTAAGGAGTTCTTCTCTTCAGCGAATTTTTCTACCTATTTTACCATTTGTTCTACTTTGTTTTTTAGATGTTATTTTCTTCAGTATTTTTCTGTGCCTCTTTTACCAAGCTGTTGACTCTTTTTTTCATGATTTTTCTTGCTTCATTCTCATTTATTTTCCCATTTCCCCCTCCACTTCTCTTATTTGATTTTTAAAATGCTTTTCAAGATCTTCTGAGGCCTCAGATCAAGTCACATTTTTCATTGAGGATTTGCATGTTAGCTGTTTTGACTTTGTTGTTTTCTTCTGAGTTTGTGTTTTGATCTTCCTTGTCACCATAGTAACTTTGTGTAGTCAAGATCTTTTTCTGTTTTTTGCTCATTTTTCCAGCCTATTTCTTGACTTTTAACTCTATGCTATAGTGGGGCTCTGCTTCCAGAGTGGAGGGGGCACTATCCCAAACTTCAGTTTTTCATGCTGATGTTTTCAGAACTAGCTCTGGGAGTCTGTAACTTTTCAGTTCTTCTAAGGTGGTATGATTTAAGGAGAGGTGTGACCACTGTTTTCCCGGCCTGTGCTCTGGTCTGTGAGTAACCATAAGCACCCTTTTCTGCCCTGGACCTGTGACTCCTGTGTGCTACTGCTGTAGTGTGCTACTGCTCTTCCTTGCCCTGGGTCTGTGATCCAAAACTGTGTATGGGCAATGCAACATAGTCCCACAACTATTGCCAGCAAAGGGTCCCCTATCATCTTCTGACCAGTTATCCAATCCCCTTGCCATCTGTGAGCTGAGAGCTCTGGAAGCCGCCGCTATTGATTTAGTCACCCCCGTGGCCTGCTGTGGGTGTACTGGATTGCTCTTCACCCTTGCCCCAGTGAGACAGATCTTTCCTGACAGCCTTCTAAGTTGTCTTAGGCTAAAAAATTGTTCCATCCCATCCCTTTTTGGTTCTGTTGCTCCAGAATTTATGAAGTATTATTTTAAAAGTTTTTTTTTTGTAGGGAAATTTGTGAGAGCTTAGGTAAGTTGCTGCCTTTACTCAGTCATCTTTGCTCTGTCCCTCCCCTGAATATACTTTATTTTTATTTTTATTTTTTTGTGAGGCAATTGGGGTTAAGTGACTTGCCCAGAGTCACACAGCTAGTAAGTGTTATGTGTCTGAAGCTGGATTTGAACTCAGGTCCTCCTGACTCCAAGGCCAGAGCTCTATACACTGCGCCACCTAGCTGCCCCCTGCATATACTTTAAAAAAACCAAACGACAAATTGCAAAAGTTCAAAGTTTTTTCTACAACTCTACTTCTCGTTCCTCTTTATATATCAAAATGTTTGTATTTGCTGATGACTAAATTCACAATGAAAAAGAAAATTTAAAGTTACATAAAAAGAATATGTTTATACCTACATTTTGAAGGAAATTTAAGGGTATACATTAGAAAGAGAACTGAAATGTGTACTAGGAAAGCCTCGTTCTAAACCTGGATTTGCTGATCATTAGCCCTGGGGCGTTTGATAAGTCATTTCACTTCACTGGTTCTCAATTTGTTCATCCCTAAAATGAGGAAATACCAATCCTACTTACTTCCCAGAGTTTTTGTGAGGATCAAATAGATAATATACATGAATATCCTTGGTATTTGAACAATTTTATTTGTAGAAATGGACAGAAACCTGGATGGTTCTAAGAGAATCTCTGAGAAAGTGCCACCCCAGAGAAAAGTAATGAGAGGACCTGAAAGTAACCCTAAAAGAAAAAGTATTTATGGAAAGCAAAATAGGCAAAATATTTTATTTCTCAGCAGATAATTTATACACACATGCACATACAAACATACATATGTAAATATGCTTGTATGTAGATAGATAGATGATATATAGAATTTGGAACTCTAAACTTTAAATAAAAATATCAAAATGTTGGAAAAAAAGAATATTCATTTCATCCTATTCCATGGATTCAACAAATGGCTTTTCAAGATAATAATATAGTGACATACATAGATATGTATGTTTATTATTATTACTTTGAGGTTTGATAGCTGAGAAATTCTTACAATGAGAATGTTTTGGGAAATGTAGAACAATTGTACAGTGCCTATTTGTGGCATGTTTAACAGAAATGTGAATTTTGGTTTCTCCTCATAAGATAGAGGTGAATAACTTCATACAAAGGGACCTTGCTTTGAAGAAGATGAGAATTGGAAACAGAGAAGACAGAAGAAGCTGAGGAAGGAAAGGAAGTGATCAAGGAAACTGAACAGAAGGCTTAGAATTGAGATTCCCCCAGATGCTTGAAAGCAGCTGAGACTACAAGCCCAGAAAAGTAGATGTCCTATAGAAAACACAGCTGAACTGAGAGCTAAGAGATGGAAGGAAAGAAACACTTATGAAGTGCTTACTATGTCCCAGGAACCTGAGGGCAAGGTCTATCTTTTTTTTTTTTTCTGGTTTTGTTTTGTTTTGTTTTGTGTATCCCCTTAGCACAGTGCTTAGCACATAGTAGGTGCTTAATAAATGTCTATTTATTGATTAATTGCTAAGCGCTTTACAAATATTATCTCATTTGATCTTTACAACAACCCTAGAAGGTAGGTGCTATTATTATCCCTATTTTACAGTTGACAAAACTAAGAAGTTAAGTGACTTTCCTAGGGTCATATAATTAGTAAGTATCTGATGCTAGATTTGAACTCAGGTCTCTCTTGACCCTAGGTCCAGTGATCTATTGTGCCCACCTAGCAGCCTCATAAGAACTTATCACTTGTGCTTCTCCCTTACTGAGTAGATTGGAGGAAAATTTTTGATTCTGGGAACTGAATGGAGTAAGAACAATCCTCTTTTGCTTAACTGAGCTAGCTGCCTGGGGAAAGGAGAGGTCTTCCTTGCCCTTTACTGACCCTGTTGGCTTAGAAAGGGAAAAAATCCTCCAGCACTCAACCAAGGGAATAAAACCAAATCTCTGCCGATCCAAGGTTTAGGGGATCTACTTTTGCTATACAACTGTGGTTCCACTGCCTTAGAGCCCAGCAAAGTACTTCTAATAGAGCAACCAGGGAAGAAGTAGCCTCACATAGTAAGTGACTTTTGGTGCTGAATGTTCCCTAAAGAGATCATCTGGGAACATGGGTTCCCTGATCATGTACTTCCCTGTTTGGTTTCTGTAAGTTTATTCTTAGTCTTCCCCATGGATGCTATATGCCTTGGTGGGAGAGTGTGACCAAGTTTTATGGCTGGACCTTTGTTACATTTATTTTTGTTTTGCATTGTGTAGTAAATGTCTCATGATATCATTGATGTTGTCATGGTTTGTTTAAATGGGAAACCTAGTGGTCAGTTCTCAGAAGCTACAATTATAAGTAATACCTATATAGTTTTTCCACAGTAGGGTTACTCATCAGAGTCAGAGTGAGTTGTAATAGTATGGTAACTCCTATCTAGGAAAATCCCTGACTTTTAAGGGATCAAACCAAGGGCAGACTCTAGAGACAGAGAGTTGAGAATTAATGCCATATGTGGGATATGTATGGACATATAATTTTAAAAATTATATCTGATTATATTTCATTTAAAATATATTTTAAAATTATGAAAATGTGGCCATTTGTATATTAAGTACTCATTATATATTTATATGTTTAAATATATTTAATAAATACATTTATTATCACATATATTTGAATATTAACTATATTTAAATATTTAAAATAGCTTTTTCAAAAATATGTAGGTGAAATTACCACCATCTCCATCATCATCTACCCTTAGCCCCTGGTGGATATAGCACTGGATCTTTTGTGCAAGAACCCCAGAAATAGCAACACCCCAGACAACCTGCTGTGTTCCCAATTAGTACCCTCTCCCTCCCCAAGCCATCATCAAGGGGAACAATTGTTACAGAAAATATCCCATTGTTCTCAGCACCACCACCATCAACCATCACCATCACCACCACCCCCACCACCACTAACAACAATTACTTATAAACTACTGCCAATGGTCAGGTAAATTCCAAAGTCCAGAAATAACAGTACTTCTAAATGCCTTGTAGCCATCATCCAAGGCAGTAACCCTTGTGGAGATGCAACCTGGTAATTAAATTTCTTTTGAGACTGGATCTTTCTCTCTCTCACCAAGACTGGAAGTGCAGTGGCCTGATCCCACTGCAGAATGGCACAGAAAATTTGACCAGGTCAGTTTCCAACACAGATCAGGATGTCCTTCATTAGGTAGGTTGGTGGCCCTGTGTTCTGTGGGCCCATCATATTAGTGACAGACTTAATTGAGTTATCCAATCAACTTTATCTGTACTGCAACTCAACTCCAAGCTTAAGTTGCTGTAGCCCCTGCTTCATAGGCAGCTCTGAAGAAGGGAGGGTTTGGGGTGCTCTTAGATGCACAGAGGCACCCCAAGATAGTGGGAAAAAGCCCAAATCACAGCACGGATCTGCTTGAATTCAACTCAGATCTTCTTCCAGCCAGAGAAAAAGTTGATTAAAGATAAGCATATAAGCCAGACTCCAAAGGAACCCAAACATCAGTGATCTAAATAGGGTTCAAGGTGGTCAGGTGATGCTCACAAGGAAGAGCAGCATGAGGCAGTCTAGAAAACTCAGAGTCTGAGTTGGGGCTGGGGTGGATAGGCCAGGTGTCGCCCTTAAGTTGGGTGGGCATGAGGGCTCTCGGCTTCTAAGCTTGAGAACAGCTCAGCATAAGCATGGGGGAAAGGTGAGACTTAAGTACAGACTGAGGGAGGGGCCATCCAGTTTGGGGTGAGGGGAGGAGGGGTCCTGGGAGATCTGGATTGGGGTGGCCAGGTTTAAGGGTGGGAATGGCCAGGAAAGCAAAACAATGGGAAAGCCAGTTGATGGGGGAGGTGGACCATTTGGAAAAGGGTCCAGGTGAGAATTTCTGAGTGATTTGAACAGACAATGAGAATAGATAATGAAGGGAGCTGGAAGGGGAAATTTGCTTTCAAAGGGAAATAAGACAGTTTCTAAAACTTTAAGGGTTTCCTGGACCAGTAAACAAAACTGAAGCCAGGTTCTTTTTGTCAAAGAGAGATAAGTGAGTCTACAAGGAATCTCAAAGTTTTAAGGTTTTTCTGGAAATTGTAGGTAAACCTCTTCATTTCCCCCTCAAACAAATAGGAACCCAAATTCTTTTGGGGTAAGGGGCGAAGGTCTTGGCTTCTGAAACTGTTTCCTGCTGGCAAGGGGCGTAGAGCTGTCCTGCCTCTCTGGGTCCTGTTTGAGGGGTGAAACTTCAAAACCTGGCTGATGCCAGGTTCAGGTACACAGCCTGAGCAGTCATCTGGATGTTGATGGCTCTGACCCTAGGAGAAAGAAATCTAGCAAGACTATTCAGTAACAAACACAAAAGAAGTATAATTAGTGGGGGAATTAGAATAGGGGCCAAAATAGAAAGAAGCCAGGACTCCCATGAAGAAGATGCCAAAATATGAGCAGTGCAGAACTTTACCTGCCCAGAGTTGTTGTTAAACATGCAACAAAATGTAAACATTATTGACAGAAGGATGGGCTGGCTTGCCAAATACAGACACAGACAGACTTCTTTATCTTGACCCATCCCCCTTCAGCTCAAGATCCAGAAAAAGAAGTTCTTGCAATCAAAGTCCTTGGCATTCTCAAATGGTCCAAGGTCAGAGACAGATATGGTTTTATCGATGGAAATTACACGAAGGAAAATGTATTACCATCTGTTTTGTCACTGCACCTGAAGGATCACTATGTCTTTCCCTCATGATTGAAACCTACATTTGTTGTCTCTCCCATTAGAATTTGAGCTCATTGAGAGCAGGGGCTATATTGCTTTTCTATTTGTATATCCTGAGCATAGTAAAATATTTGAACATTAATGCATATTGAAATATAAATAGTTCATTATATAATACACATTTAAAAAATAATATAGTTAGTTAATAAGAACAGAAAAGAACCAAAGAGTTAAAATTCAAGGTAAAAATTCCATCTAAAACTCAAATAGGTCTAATGTATTTATTCAGTAGCTATCTTTTTAGACTCATTCTTCCAATATCTTCCAGTTCTTCTAATATCACCTAGACTGGAAGTTCAGTGACTTGATCCTGCTGTCAACTGGCACAGAAGCTTTGACTCATTCACTTTCCTACACTGGTTGGGTCACCCATCCTTAGGCAGCTTGACAGTTTTCTATATAGTGGAAACTCAGTGAAGCTTTAGCCCTGCTGCAACTTAGAACTCCCAAGCTTAAATGATTCATCAGCCTCAGCTTCCTTGGTAGCAGGGCTTACAGTCTTGCCCCACTATGCCTAGCCCATCCATAGGGGCTAAATATCTAAGAAAGACAAGGCTCCCAGTATAGTAAAGTATTATAAAATGATTGGTAATTTTCAGTTATCAATGGGTTTTGTATGTTATATAATTTTCTCAGTGGAAAAAAAGTTTTTTGAAAGTGATATATAAAATAAGATAGAAAAATACATTAAAACATAACAATAGCTATCAATATACTAACTTTCATGTTTCTTATAGTCAGCAGGTTGGTGACTGTGAGAAGTAAGAAATGGTTATATTTCCATATAAGGAAACTGAGAGGAAAGGAGCTCTGAGTGAGGAGCTTCAAGAACCAGCTAAAGTTGGGTGAAACTGGTTGTAACTACATGTTATCTCTTTTGTGCTGCATAGCACCTAACATAATGCTTAGGCACACAGCAGATGTGCTTAATACTTGTTGATTGGCTAAGACAACCCCATAAATAAGTTTTGAAAATCATAGGACCCTGTCACTAATTATTCATCTTCACCAATCCTATCACTTCCAACTTCTCTAAGTTAGGAGAACAGAAAGACCTATCTTAAACATTCAGAAACTCGTTAAAGAGGCTGAAAGTAGGACAAAGGTTAAGCTTTACTTAAAGTGTGCATGCTTAATAGGCTCATGAATATTAGCTTCTCTGGGCGGGGTTAAGACGCCATTTTCTGAACATGCGATGTATGAAGAAGGTGGGAAACATACCAAGGGGAACATGTGGTAGGCATTGCAGGAAGTCTGTGAACTATACTAACTTCTACCAATGAAAGTCAGCTAGGAGGGACTTGTGGCAGGGAAAAGGGATATAAGGCTTGCTCTCGCTTTTTGTAGTGTGTGTGCTCATCTCAAGTTCCACACCCGCTTCCTGCAGGAAGCGTATTAAAGGTTTCAACTGCTTCACTCAACCTGAGTCTGTCTAACTTACTGTGTCTATTTGGGCACCAGAGGTTATTTCCAACAGTGACTATAAAACCTACTGCCCTTTTTCCTTTTGATTCCACCAAGGGGGATCTTCCGCCTAGAGCAACACTTACAGGTTGTATAGGAGCCAATGAAGTGGCTCTTATCATCTTGCTTAAGTACTAAAAAGAAATCTCTTAGGCAACTAGGTGGAATTATTCAAATCACCCAAGGCATCTCCTGCTGAGAAGCTAGTTTATTCTCCGAGTCCTCTGGGATACATTTCTTCCACGGACATTATTCATTTTGAGAGGAGAGGACCAGGAAAGATTCTAGATTCACTAAGCTAGAATCTCCCACCTTTATTTGGTCTGCTTCTTTCTGTTCTCAGGCCCAAGTATTTCACCAACAACTACAAAATTAATAAAAAGTGAAATAATCTAGCTATTTATGTAACTTTAGAATTGGGAACGACCTTAAAGATTACCTAGACCAACTTCCTTACCTTACAGCTTACCCAGAGAAAGATTATTAGTGCAGAATAGGGACCAGAACCTGGATCTAGTATGTAAACCCCTGGGGCTCCCCAAGACCTTTTCCAGATGACTCATGAGATCAAAATTATTTTCATAATAATATCTAAGACATTATTTGCCTATTAAAATACTCCTCCTTTTTCTGACTATATTTTTGTGGCTAGATTTTCTTTACATATTTCAACCTAAATAACATGTCACAACAGATTGAATACAGAAGCAGATATGAGAATCCAGTTATCTTCTATTAAGCCAGACATTAAAGAATTTGGGAAAAAAGATGAACAATGATACCCTTCTCACTAATTGTTTTGGGAAAAATACAATCATTCTAAATAAAAATACATTACCAATGTTAACATGTAATAGGTTTATTATTGTCATTTTAAAATGTATTGGTTTTAATTTCTAATATGGTAAACACTTATTGCTATAATCCACATATATAACATCTCTTTGGGGTCCTCAGTAAGTTTTAAGAGTGTAAAGGAGGACTGAGACCAAAAAGTCTGAGAACCATTGGTCTAAAGTGTAAAAAGCTCATTTTAAATACTTTTCTCCTCATTCACTTGAAATAGAGTAATATCAAATAAATAGAGTAGAATTCTGGGTCAGCATTATTCATTGTATTTAGTTTTAGACAAAATACATGTCTTCAAAAACTGTAAACCAGAAATTTATCTGCTTTGGGAAAGCATGATACACATGGCAAACCGTAATAACTGAGAAGACAAACAAGGACAACAGTAATACCTGAGGGAAAAAAACGATTATTCTCTTCGTACTCTTTATAGGTGAGGAAGCATGTCGAAGGAGGAAGGGTAAAAAGAATAAAATGGCTACACTGGACAGTTCCTTTTTTTGTCTTTGTAAAAGCATACCAAGACTACATTTGTGTCTTCACTGTTTCATGATAATGTCTTGGGAGGTTTCCTTCTTGTCTTTCTATTCCTTTGAAAGTTTTATTGTTGTTGTTTGTTCTTCATTTTTTTAAGAAGACCAATAACATCATGAGGGTGAAGTCTTGACTTTAACATAAATTGGATTTTGGTGAAGCAGAGTTGGGCAAAATTGTCAGCCTCAATCTCTCTTCCAGAGTCATTAAAGGTCCAGTAACAGGACAAAAGTCAAGATGACTGGCAATGGTTTGGGATGCAGTAGAAGACCTTAGCCTTTCTAAATCAAAGTCATTTCCCAGGCTTTAGTTGTTCTGAGGAAACACCCATTCAAAGACTAAGGGCTAGGCAAGAATTGAGATAACAGATGGCCTAATTTTCCATCACAAAAATATCAATCTAGGAGAAGATCCTCAAAATTTCTTGCCAGAACAGAAATAATTGCTATTCACACTCATTCTAAGCCATTGAAACCTAAATAATGAGCCATAGAGGATTGGGCTGGGGCTCATATTGACTATTCAATGAAAGCCAGACTGATTTGGGTTTAAAGGTGCAGTTGAATAGCTTCAGAAAGCTAGGTGGCCTAGTGGGTAGACGACCAGCCCTGGAGTCAGAAAGACCTGAATTCAAATCCTACCTCAGACATTTCCTAGCTCTATGACCCTGGGCAAGTCACTTAACCCTGTTTGCCTCAGTTCCTCATCTGGAAAATAAGCTGTAAAAGGACATGGCATACCACTCCAGTGTATTTGCCAAGAAAATCCCAAATGGGGTCATAGAGAGTTGAACACAACTGAAATGACCCAACAACAAGAACAAGTAGCTCTATATGAAACACAAAGGGCTGGTCCAGGGAAAATATACTGAAGCAGCACAGGACAAAAAATAAATCGTCCAAACTTTTAGAGAAAAATCTAGTCTCTCAACCCTCAAATATCTTACAAAATATGTGGCCAAAAATTATATTCTTACGGAGAGAGCAACCACATGTAAGGATATGGTCCCCCAAGTGGAGAGAAGGACCACATGGGGTGAGGGTCTAGAGGTGAGAGGCAGAACAGACATCTTTGGCCTCTTCCTTCCCAAGCAAAGCTCCAGGCTGCCAGATGTCTGCACTGAAGGCAGTGCAGGGGACAAAGTACTGGATTTTGAGTTAGTTGACCTATGTTTGAATGCTAGTTTGGCTATTTACTATTGGCCTGTGATCTGTGCTAGTGTTTAACCTTTCTGGTCCTGTTTCCTCATTGATAAATTGAGAAGGTTAGACTAGATGACCTCCCCCATTCCTTTCACCTCTCCATCTATATAATACTATTATGCTTATAACACCTGTGTGACCTTGAACAAGTTACAGCCTCAGTTTCCTCATCTGTAAAACCAAAGGAGTTGGACTAGAAGATGTCTCAGGTCTCCTGCTGTCAGTCTTTCTTTTTGCATATATGTGGAGTCCCAGAGCTCAGTTCAATGACTGGCATATAATAAGTGCTTAATAAAATATTTTTTCCCTTCTTTCTTCATTCTTGCAGTTCCCAGTCCTATGAATAGCTACATTTTGAATTTCTGTTACTTCCTATTCACCCACTAAAGAAAAGGAGTTAAGGAGTAACCACAGCAACAACAAGAATCTAAAAATGAAAAAAAAAATTGGAAAAAATGTGATTCTTTGATGGAATAAAAAAAAAAACCACAGCTAAATTACTGAAAAAGGCTCTGTTGGAAGGCCCTGTGAAGGTGAAACTCCTGGCCTCAGAAGCCAGTAAGTTTAATAAGAGAAGCTAAAATGTAGCATTTTAGATACATTGTTTCATCTGATCCTCACATAAGCCCTAAGAGGTAGTAAGCTTGAGTTATTTTCTTCATGTTATTGCTGAGAAAATGAGGATTCAGAAATATGATGTTATTTGCCAAAAGTAACACAACTAGTAAGAAGCAGAGAGGCATATTAAACCTAGCTCTTCTGGCTCGGATATAGGGTCATAGGCATTAGTGATCACATAATCAAACCTCCAAATTTTACAGCTGAAGAAACTGAGGCTTGACAGGTAAAGTGATTTTTCTAAGTCAATCAACAAGCACTTACTGAGCATTTACTTTGTGCCAGTCACTGTGCTAAGTCTCTGCTCTCCAGGAGCTCATCTTGAGGGAGACAACATGCAAAGGACTGTGTACAGGCAAGATACATTAATAAGTTGGATAAAATCTCAGAAGGAAGTCACTAACATTGAGGGCGAATGGGAAAGGCCTGGATTTACACTGATATTTGAAGGAAGCCAGAAGGTAGGGATGAGAAGGGAAAAAGCATTCCCACCACAGGATGGTCAATGAAAGGGCAAGGAGTCTGGAGACGTAATGTTTTGTGCTGGGAATAGTGAGGAGGCCAGTGTCTCAGAAACGAAGAGTGCATGGATGGGTAGGATCATAGCGTAAGAAGACTAGAAATGAAAAAAATAAAGGTCAGGCTGTGAAGGACTTTAAAAGCCAAATAGAGGATTGCATATTTGATTCTTGAGATAATAGGAAGGCATTGGATTTTTACTGAGTGAGGAGTGACCTGGTCAGACCTGTGGTTTAGAAAGATCACTTTGGTAGCTGACTGGAGTGTGGATTGCGGTGGAGGGGGCTGAGACCTGAGGCAGGGAGGCCAACCAGCATGCGATTGCAAAGACCGGGTTTGAGATAATGAGGGCCTACATTGTGGTGGTGGCAGCTTCAGAAGAGAGAAGGGGATTAATTAGAAAGATATTACAAGAGTCCAGAGAGTTCTCATTAGTAAGTGGACCATTCTGTAGATGCCTAAGTAAAGAAATTTTTACGTATTTTTACATAAGGGAGGGAGGGAGGGAAGGAGGAAGGGCACCCCGAGCCTGAAAAGGAACATGGTGAAGGAGTGCTGGGGCTGGCTAACTGAGACGGAGAATTCTTGGCGGGGCAAACACGTAAGAACCAGACACGGACATGGGAGAACACTGACTCGCAGGGTCGGGGACAGACACTCGGTATCAAGAGAGGACAGATGGAAACCAGACAATCAAATGGGGCAGGGGAACAGCGGTGGTGTGGGTCTCTCCCCATGTCAGTTCTGTTTTCACTTGGAAAGTTTTTTGGGGGGATGGGTGGGAGGCGCGAGTTCCAAGCCAAGGGTAGGAACAGAGAGAACACAGTACTATACAGAAAAGTTTTTTGGAATGAGGATTTCTTTCAGAATTATTTACATAAAATCAAATTTGGTACTTAAAGAGAGAACTGTCTGTACTTGGTAACAGACTGGATATGGGGGAGAGAGAGGTGAGTGATAATGAGGGATTGAGAATGACATATAAGTTGTGAGCCTGGCTGATTTGGGAGGATGGTGATACCCTCAACAATAAAAAGGGAAGTTCAGAAGAGCTTGGTTTTGGGGAAAAATCTAATGGGTTCAGTTTTGGGCATGTTGAATTTAAGATGTCCTGTGTACAGGACATCCAATTTGAGATGTATGGGGTTATGCAGTGCCTCCTGGGAAGTCCTAGGACAAAGACACAGAGTTAATCAGGGAGATTAGGAAACTAGAGGTAGTGGTGAGGAGGAAATGCATTCCAGGAACGGGGTCCATCCTATGCAAAGGCTTGGGGACAGAGAAAATGGAAAATTATATTCAGGGACTTGCAAATAGGCCATTTTGGCTGGATCATAGAATACATGAGAATCCAGTATTCTTATCATTATATGATATATGGTATTATATGGTATTGGCTTTCATCCTAACATTTAATGTTGTCTCTAGCAGGACCGGGATATGATATGACCATCCAAACTATTTCTAAGTTGTGAGAGGTTGTTTGGAGATGCCATTGTTTCCTATCACCATGAACAATTGCCTAGTTCCCTCCCCTTCCTCAATTCTAGTTGTTGCTTCATGTCAGGGGGAAGGGTGTGGAAGGTTTGGGATCAAGGAGAAATATGCAAGGGTTTCACTTGGGCAAATACACCAATCAATTTTATGTTCATCCAGATTAGACTGGCAAACACTAGAAGAACTCTGGACCAAGCCTAGCTAAAGTCAATCTAATAATTCAGGATTAGGATTAGAATGCAATTCATGGACTATAAAATGCCATAAAAATGCTACATATGATAAGATTGAAAATGATGCATTAATTTAGATGTATCAACAATATCACCATTAAGTATCATATAACATTAAATATTATAAAATAATATTATTAAAATGAAAATTAGATTAAAATAAAACACTGCTGTTCTCAGCCTCTATATCCACTAGGACAATCAACAATGATAGGCCAGAAAGGCTTCCCTTCAGAAGAATGGGAATTTCTTTAAATCTTCTATAACATCAATTTCTGATGGTCTGAGCCTCAGGAAACAAAGAAACCAAACCAATACAGACATACCTCATTTTATTGCACTTCAGAGATACTGTTTTTTTTTTTTTAAAAAAAACAAACAAAAGCAAATTGAAGGTTTGTGGCAACCCTGCATCAAGTCTCTTGGCATTATTTTTCCAACATCATGTGCTTACATCATGTCTCTATGTCACACTTTGGTAATTCTTGCAGTATTTTGAACTTTATTGTTCTTGCTATATATTATGGTGATCTGCAAGTTGACTATTGTAATTGTTTTATGTCGCTGCCAATAAGGCCTAATAAGACAATGAACTTAATTGATAAATGTTGTATATGTTCTGACTGCTCCCTCCCTGTCCTTGGTCTTCCCTATTCCCTGAGACCCAACAACATTGAAATTAGACCAGTTAATAACCCCACAAAGGCCACTGACTGTTCAACTGAAAGGAAGAGTCAATCAGTGCAGCAAACTTCATTGCTGTCTTATTTTAAGAAATTGCCACAGCTACTCCAACCTTCAGCAACTACCACCCTGATCAGTCAGCAGCCTCCAACATAAAGGGAAGATGCTACAACAAAAAGATTACAACTTGC
Source organism: Vombatus ursinus (assembly GCF_900497805.2). Taxonomy (NCBI): domain Eukaryota; kingdom Metazoa; phylum Chordata; class Mammalia; order Diprotodontia; family Vombatidae; genus Vombatus; species Vombatus ursinus. Next base: position 7,914,359 of record NW_020940355.1, read on the forward strand.
TGAAGGCTCAGATGATGGTTAACATTTTTTAGCAATAAAATATTTTTAATTAAGGTAGGCATATTTTTTAGACACAATACTATTGCAAACTTAATATACTGCAGTATAGTGAAAACTAAATTTTACATGTACTGGGAAATGTAAAAAATTCACGTGACTAGCTTTATTGCAATATTTAATTTATGGCATTGGTCTGGAACCAAACCAGCAACATCTCTGAGGTATGCCTGTAATTCCAATCTTAGAACCATAAGGCCAACGAAATTCTGAGCTCTGCCTCCCTGCTCCTCACAGGAAAACAAGCCCAACCAACATAAAACAGGTGATGTTCCTATCCCAGGAAAGTTCCATTTTTGCTTAAAGTTGGATATTTGAGGGAGGGACTTTTAGGGCAACATCCTCAGCATTTTACAACTCACTTGATGGACCAGCTGCTTTATTTATCTCTTCATTAGAATTAATGGAATGAAAGACACGGTTTTTGATCATAGACTTGGCCTAAAATTTAAATAATAATAAAACACACTAGACTTGTGATTTCATCAATATAGTGAACATATGGTATGGAAAACTCCCTCCACATATGCAGATCAACAACTCTTGGGCAATGGTTAGTCTTAGACAGTTGCCAGCATGCATGGGGAAGTTAAATGTCTTGTCCATTTGGTCACAACTAGTATGAGTTAGTGGTAGTACTTCAGCCCAAAGTCTTCCAGACTTCAAGGCCTCCCTACTATCTACTATGCTATACTGCTTCTCACTAAATATTCTACTTAAAATTTTAGTCCTGAAACAAAAGTTTATAAATATTATCCAATCAAAAGCATTAATACTTTAAGAAAATAGCTCAAAAGCCACCTAGAGGTTACTCAGGTTTCCTGGAGTCAGCAGAGCATGCTTTAAGAAGTACTACTCAAGGACATAATTAAATAAAAAAAAGAATAAATAAATATTTGCATGACTTTCACCCCTGTCCCTATGTCATTTGGCTAGTTGGGGAATCCCTGATTAAGTTTTTGTTGCTGAGTCATTTTTCAGTCACGTCCAACTTTTTGTGACCCCATTTGAAGTTTTCTTGGCAAAGGTACTAGAGTGCCATGTCCTTCTCCAGCTTGTTTTACAGATGAGGAAACTGAGGCAAATAGGGTTAAGTGATTTACCCAGGGTCACACAGCTAGTAAGTGTCTGAGACCAGGTCTGAGCTCAGGAAGATGAATCTTCCTGACTTCAGGCCTAGTGCTGTATCTACTGTGCCACCTAGTTGCTCCTGATTAGGTTTGAACCCTATTAAATATAAGCAACTAGGTGGCACAATGGATAGAATGCTAGGCCTGGAGCTAGGAAGACTTGAGTTCAAATCTAGCATCAGATACTTCCTTGATGTATGACCCTGGGCAAGTCACTTAACTTACATCTGTCTCAGTTTCCTTAGCTGTAAAATGGGAATAATAATAGCACCCACCTCCCAGGGTTGCTGTGACAATCAAATCAGGTAATATTTGTAAAGGACTTAGCATATAGTAGGTGCTTCATAAATGCTTGTTCCCCTCACCAGTCTTCCCCTGAATGTAACAATATTGACTCCTGCCTCAAAAGAAAAGGAAGGCTGGTTCATGCTGGCCTGAAGTATTTTAGACCTGGGTTAGCTTCTGAGGTCACCTTGACACCTGAAAGGTAGAGAATGTTGGCTCTCTAAGCTCCTACAACCTAAGTCTTCTGAGAAGTTGGAAATATTCCTGAGGCACTCTTCAGAGCAAGGAATCATGAAAGATTTTTGTCACTTTGACAGTAAGATTAGTTACTAGTTATAGAGCATTATAGAAGTGATTCCCATCTATAATTTTTAATAAGTTTCTCAAAAATACCTTCTTAAATGAATAATTTGCATTTATGTATTTGATTTATTCATATCCATTCTTTCTAGTCTCTAGGACTTCTCAATCAGTCAATAAGCACTTTTCAATTCATCCACTATGTGCCAGGCACTGTGTTAAATGCAGACGAACAGGGTGCTATTTTTTGTTTTTGTCTACACTGAAAAACGAGCAGGTAGGTGGTGCAGTGGATAGAGTGCTGGGCCTGAAGTCTGGAAGACCTCAGTCCGAATCCAGCCTCAGACACTTAACTAGCTGTGTGACCCTGAGTAAGTCACTTAACCCTGTTTACCTAATTTCCTCATCTGCACAAGTTGGTGGAAAAGAAAATGGCAATCCACTCTAGTATCTTTGCCAAGAACCCCAAATGCATTCACAAAGAGTCAGATACAACTGAAGAAAAACACCAAAAAAGCAAGACATCTCTAAAACCTAGGCTAGAGAATCTCATCTGTTGGCATGTAACACCCTAAGTATACTGTTGCCTCAAAATGTAACAAAAATCTTAAAACGAAATTAGTTGTAAGTAAAAAAAGAAAGATAATACATACTTTTTGACACTTTTGGGGGCTGTATCAGGTCAAGGAAACAATAATATTTAAAACTCCAGAGAGGATAAAAATGATTGGTGTAGGCATAATGATAGTTTATACTCATGAAAGGTATTTTGGTTATATAGTACTTTACATATATTATCTTATTTGAACCTTGTCACATTACTGTGAGGAACATTGAGCATACATTACATAGATGAGAAAACCAAGGCTGTTGGATGTTAAGGATAATAGGATTTGGAGCTGGGAAGGTATTTTCTTAAGGATTATTAAATTAATAATTATTTTATTGTTATAATATGTTGTAACAATATATGTGCATCATATTATATTGTATTATTAGAACATTGTGTATAATGCAATATTATAATATTAAAACAATTAAATTAATCCTGAGATTCCTAATCTTTGTGTGTGTGTGTGTGTGTGTGTGTGTGTGTGTGTGTGCTGTAGACCTTTTAGGCAGGTTACCAAAGCCTATTTGACCTTGTCTCAAAGTAATTTTTAAAAAAAATTCACAATTGAAGTAAATGTTAAATTTCATTTAGAGTTTAATGAAAATAAAGAAAATAAAGATTTAATGAAAATAAAGAAAAATAAAAAATTGTTTTCTATCCAAGGTCATAGAACTCCTGAAGTCCCCCTGTGTGGATACACAGACCCCTTGGAGATCCATGAACCCCAGGTTAAGAACCCCTAAACTTGTCCAGCCCCTGCATTTTATCAGTAAAGAAAATGGAGGCCTCTGAGAACTGGAATAATTTGCCCAAGATCTCCAAATAAGTCAGTAGAGGAGGCAGAACTGGAGACCACTGCATTCCGTCCTCCTATACTTACCTTAAATGTCGATTTCACATTTCTGACATAGTACTAGCCTTTCAGTCCAAATTAACTTTCATCAAGAACAGAAGAAAGCCTTTGTCTCCCTTCTCCTCCCCTCCCCTCTTTCTCTCTCCGGTTCTTTTCCTAGGGCTCTCCCAAAGAAACCCAGCCTTCAAAATGCCTTCCCCTTGAGAAATGTAGATAAAAACGCAGTCTTAAAAAGGTTAAATTCCATCTTCAAGAGCTCATATCTCAATGCACATAGATGGGGGTAGGGTAGGGTGAGGATAGAAGAGTGGGGAAGGAGCATTAGAAGTAGGGGAAGGTCAGAACAGGAGGCTGAATGAAGCACAAGTTGGCCAACCAGTAGTTGCAGAAAGATTTGCTTGAAAGATTAGTTGGGCTTTTCCTCTCTGGGGTGTGTCAAACTGACACTGGTTCTAAAACATAAGGGCTTTCAGCATTTCTGAAAATACAACTGTAAATTCTTCTAGTTCCCTGGAAACAATTTTCCCTAGTCAGACCATCAAGTCACTTTATGCAATAATACATACCTGTACAAACATACATGTGCATAATAATGCAACATGCAAATGCATACATATACCCATGCAATATGTGCTATGTGTACGTACATGTACAATGCACACACATAATATACCCAACACATGCAATCAGAACACATACAAAATATTTACCACATATATGTACACTTGCATATGTAGCTAATATATACCATGTATGCAACATATGTATATATGTATTTGCTAAAAAAAAAAATTCAGTTTTTTTCTATCTCACTTTCCGTCCTCCTAATGCAGCAGCTGCATTTTATAAGTCAACTCTCCTGGCTTCCAGTCTAATGAAGCACAAATCTTCCTCCCCATCTTTCTTTTTCTTATCTTCCCCACCTCCAGTTCTAGTCCTAACAGACATAATAACAAGAAGAGGCATTTGTCCCTGCTAATTGGCTCACAATATCCCCTCTTTATTTCTCAGCTCGGGGTGTCAGTCTTCCATACTGATAGGATATTGGTCATTGCTCTCCAGGGAATTCATCTCATGCTTCTGAAAGTGTGCAAATGTTTGTGCCATTACTAATACAGCAGAGAAACTGTCAGATCAACCCTGAGTTCTGGCTGGCCAAAGGCCAAAAATAAAATTAGAGCACTGAACTAATTAATGTTATAATAGCTAAATGGAACTGAAATAATTTTTCATATTTACTAATCGGGGATGGGAAGAGAGGCTCTTTTTTTCTTCCAAGTTTAGAATTCATTGCATCGAAAGGCTCTCCATTTTACACCAAATTCAAATCCCTTTGAGATTCAAATTGTACTACTGTTGGCAGCACTCAGCTTCCTCCTTAAATTAAAAAAAAGGGGGGGAGGTGGAGAGTGGGGAATACCAGGGCAACAACTGCCTTTGCCTCCAGGAAAGAGAATTGCATGCACTTTGGCTTTTGAGCTTTCCAGAGAAGCTGTCCACTCTCCAGGCTGGAGAGGAAAACCAGCAATTATAGTCCTGATGCAAAAGAGCTCTTCAGAAACTAGAGCCCCAAAGAAGTGGGGGCATTATAAGGCCTGAGAGCCTATGGCTAAACTTTATCTCCAATAGTATACCCTTTCCAGAAACCGTGTAAAGTTGCAATTGCGTCTTTCTCAACTTTCTGCTAGGCTCCATGTCAAGGCTATTTTGGGCTGCCAGCTCATTCCATTAGCCTGTCAGGGTAAAGTGGCTTCAAGTATGCAGGGACCATTATCACAGGAAGGTGTGGCCTCTTGCTCTTCAAAAATCTTTGCTGAGGTTATTGTCAGTGGAGGTAAGAGCATAGTTGACTAGTGTGCCTCTTTTCACCCCTCATGCCACCCTCCATATTCCTTCTTCTCAATTTTCTCATTTTTCTAATATGACGTAGTTAAAGTGACAGTCGAACATTGTCTTTTATAATAAAAACAACCATAGTTATATCTAAATCTACCTATCATTTTAAGGTTTGCAAAGCATTTTGCTATATTATCTCATTTTATCCTCCCACCAATCCTAGGAGATAGATGCTATTATTATCCCCCTGTGCAGGTGAGGAAACTGAGGCAGATAGAAATGAAGTGACTTGCTTAGAGATTGGATTTGAACTCAGATCTTCCTGACTCCAGGTCGAGCTCTCTATCCACTAAATTCCCATTCTTGTAGCACCATAAGGACTATAAAGTATTATGCTGGAAAAAGTCTTATAATGTAATAGTATAAATGTCATTCTCCTCATTTTGCAGAGAAGGAAACTATACTGTACTGATAGATCACATCTGGAGTACTGTGTCCAGGACTGTCACCCTTTTAAGGCAGGATTTTAACAAATTGGGGGATGTTTAGGGCAACCAGGACAGTGAATGGTTTAGAGGCCACACTCCAAGGATTGGCTGGCTGTTTAGTTTGGAGGAGGAAAGTGTTAAGGGGTCATGGGAGCTGTCTTTCAGAAGCATGAGGGCTGTTGCATGAAACAGGGGTTCAACATGGTATGCTTAACCCCAGAGGGAAGCTTTGGAAGCAAAGCAATGACTTTAAGTTACAGAATGTTAGAGTTTGACTCAATAGAAAGAAAAATATTGTTCTAACCATTAAAATTGTCCAAAAGTAAATTGGGACTCCTCAAAAAGTGTAGTGGGAATGGAGGAGAAGATTTCCATCACTAGAAATCTTTAATCAAAGGCTTGGGGCAGCTAGGTGCTACAGTAGATACAGCACCAGCTCTGGAGTCAGGAGGACCTGAGTCCAAATCTAGCCTCAGACACTTAGCACATCTAGGTGCTTAATAAATGTTTATTGATTGATTGATGTGTACATGTATGATATTTACAATTAACACAAAATTTAGTATTTTCTCCATTATTCCACATTAGTGCCAAAAAGGGCTTGAATGAACTGGATCATGGCCTTGATTCTCCACTTAGTTAGTGGGTGAAGACAAGGCCTTAGAAGTATCACATTTCTTTTCAGAAGGTAGTATATAGGACATTATCAGAGGTCAGAGATACTGCTAAAACACTTGAAAAGGGAGATGGAGAAACAGTTGAAATCAGAGCTCATGTTGGGTAGATAATTATTTCCTTTAATTAGGTCAGTTCCATCATGAAACACATTGATCATCTGAAATATATCCGTTCATGATCTTGGAAGTAATTCAGTGTTTAATGTCAGAGCATAGATGGTTCTGTCTGATAATTAAATATAAGTATGCTCCTTGTGGGTAACTACATGTTATCTCTTTTGTGTTACATAGCACCTAACATCTTAAACTGGATTATCTCAAAGGCATCTCAAACTCAACATGTCCAAATTAGGACTCCCCTTTTCCCTGAAACTCTTCCTCTTTCCTTCTTCCCCACTTTGCTGTACTATGCTTATTCTACACATTCAATCTATTGGCAAATTTTGTCATTTCTACCTTCATAACATCACTTAATTCTTCTATAACCTCTATTAATAACATCTTTTATTTCTTTTCTCTTTACTCACAATGCTGCCACCCTGATTCAGGCTCTCATCACCTGACACCTGGACTATTTCAACAGCCTTCTGCTTGGTTTCCCTGACTTATGTCTCTCACCACTCCAGTCTGTCTTCCACTCAGCTGCCAAAGTGATATTTCTAAAATCAAGGTCTGACCATGTTCCCACCTTCTCCCCCCATCCCAACCCCTGCCTACTCAATTTAATCCAGTAGCTCCTTACTACTTCCATGATCAAATATGAAACCTTGTTTTTTTTTTTGCCATTCACAACCTTGTCCCTTCCTATCTTTCCAGTTTTCTTATTCCTTATTTCCCATGTTACTGGCCATTTTGCTTTTCTTTTCATATGACACTCTATCTCTCCACTCTGTATCTCTTCATCTGCTCTCCCACATGCCTGGAATGATTTCTCTCTTCACCTCTACCCCTTGGCTTCATTGTCTTACTACAAGACTTAGCTCAAATCCTACTTTCGGCAGGATTCTTATTTCGGTTTCATCACCTCTCCCTCCCACCTCATCCCTACCCTAGTGCCTTCCTTCTCAGAATACCTTCTATCTACATATCTTGTATGACCATAGTTGTTTACAGGCTGGTTCTTCCATTTGAATATGAGCTCCTTGAAGTAAAGGACCATTTTTGACCATTGCTCCCCCCTTTTTTTGTATCCACAAAGCTTAGTATAGTGCCTAACATATAGGATGTGATTAATAAATGCATTTTGACTGACAATATTCATAATGACTACAACAATTTAGATAAAGAGATCTTAAATTCTGAGTACTACAAAAGTCACTGAAGGTTCTGGAGAAAACACACCTTCCTTCTCATGGCAGAGGGTGGGTGGGTATGTAATGACTAGGACAGAGTATTGTATACATTGTCAGGTACTGTCATTGTATTGGATGCTTTTGTTTGTTTTCCTTTGAAGGAAGAAAGGATTCAATCTGGGGGCTAGAGTATGGAGAAGACTATGATATAAAGGACATTAATAAAACCCTTTAAAAAGTAAGTTTGTTACATAATGATGCACCAATAGGAGCACTTTATATTTATTATATTTGTATTTATATTTAAACATCTCTCCTTAATAGAAATAAGCACATCTCTCTCCATTTATATATGGATATCTACATTTATGTGGAGATTGCCAACTCCATATTTGGATACATAGATCATGTAATCACTAGGCACTGGCTAACTCCTACCTACCTCAAATGGAAGGTACACAATTTAGATCTATGTAATTGAGTTACATATTCAGAGATAAGGTGTTTATTAATTTATGGTGATTATCATTACATAGATATAATCGATAGATATAGAGACAGATATAATTAGTGGACCATTGGCAAATAAGCAGATTAGTCAGACTTGCGATAAAAAACAAATATCTACTAAAGGTCAGTATTATCCAGACTGATGTATAAATGAAAATTTATGCCATATATAATATATGTCCTTTCCTCTCCTTAGAACAAGAAAGGGAGATGTTTCACTGAAATTGGTGGTGTCTATCTTTGTCACAGAAAGATGAAAGGTTTCACATTTTATAAAAAATTAGCTTTTTCTGACAAAGACAATGTAAGTACAAAATCAGAATAGGAGTGGCACAAAAATGCATTTTTGTGTGTGCATATGGGAGAATATTTTTAATCTGATTACTTAATTTTGAAATGTGTTGTCCTAGTAACCACTATGCCAAGATGCCTCATACTTGCAACATAATTCATAATTCTATAAAGTCAGAAAAACCAAACCTTTAAAATATTAACATTAATGAAAGACTGAATTCATCCTGGAAGCAGTCACTTGTTTTAGTCATTTTTAGGTAAGTACTGCAATGATTCTTTATTTTTTTCTGTTAGTGTCTCACTATTTCCTAAAAAGTCTATCAATATTTTAGGTTTGTAAGTAATACCTTTTCTCTTATCCACCTTTGAAAAGTGTTCATGTTCAAATGTGCAAGAATCATGCTTAATTGCTTGAGGCCTATCTTGAACCGCAGTGCCAAAATGAGGAGGATAATAGTTTGTGGGGTGAGTAGCAGCTGTGCAGACGTAATGCCATTAGCAAAATCCTTACACTCATAAGACATTTTCTTTCCCTTGAAAATAGTTAAGGTCTGAGCAGAGAATAATGAGATAGGGTCCATAAGCTGTATAAATAAGCCCATTTCAGGAGAATTTTTTTTTTTTTTTTACTGGTTGTAGACAGGTCTAGTTGAAATTGTGGAATTATAATGGCCTGAAATAAGGACAGAGTAAAGTATCTCCTCTATGTTTTATGAAGACATTGTTTTAAATGTTATGTCTTTCTTTTAAGGAGTATCATTTTAAAGAAGTATCTTTGTTTTATGCTTTGAATGAATTGTCTCTCTTTTTCTTGACATAATTCTTGTTGATTTTCCATATTCTTGTAGTTACTTTTTTTAAAAATTAATCTTATTGAGTGATAGCTTCATGTAGAACCCTGTATGGGAGAAAAAAGCAAACAGGATTCGTGTCTTTATGGAGTTTAGTCTAGATGGTAAAACAAATGAAAAAAAATGAAACAACGGAACTAAAAAATATCAGCACAACGGTCAGTTATTTAATATTGATTTATGTAAATACTCTGCTATCTATAATTTTAAAAGGTAGTATTATTAGTATTTGCCTCTCATTTCTATCAAACTTTAGAGGAGGTTAGAAAGAACTTCTGAGTGGAGGAATTGGGGAATACTTAATGTATGAAGTGGCTTTTGAGTTATGACTTGAAAAGTAGGTAGATAGTTTCCCACAGGTGAATCTGGTTTATACTGAATGGCAGCATGGAGAACATTTCTATAGGAGGGAATTGGCATGAGAAAAAGCATGGACTGGAAAAACATAGGTTGTTTTTGAGAGACTAGAGAGATGGGATATATGGCCTATAGGATATATGAATGAATGAATGAATGAATCAACAAGTAACAACAATGTGCTTGGAATTGTTCTAGGTCTTAAAGAAGGGTAGAATGACAATGTTAAAAAGCTAAGTGGATGATGAGATATGTCAGGTTGTTTTGTTCAATTTTCTCTTTGTTACAAATGATAGTTCTACAGGGAAATAATTTATTTGGCAGTGATAGTGACATTTAAAAATGTCAAAAAGGCATCAGGAAGACATTTTAAAATTTGCAAAGGTGTTATCCAACAGTTGATTATGATATGAGAAGATATACTGAAAACAAAAAAATGTCAGGTAAAATTTCTGTTTTTTTTTCTGTTCTTGATCTACCTCTCTTCCCCAATATGTCTTCAACATGTGAGCAGCATGACATAGTGGATAGAGAGCTGGCCTGAGTTTGAGTCTTGCTTCTCACGCATAGTGGCTGTGTGACTTTGGATGAATCAGTGTTCTTGGCAGTTATCTAAGAGTATGAATTGTAGAGAAAGTGCTGACCAGCATTGGTGGAGGGAATTTCCTTAACTAGGAATTCTCAATTAAGGAATGAATGAAAGAAAAAGAATTTATTAAGGGCTTACTATGGGTTAAGCTGTTGGGATGCAAATAGAAAAAAAAAAGAGTCTTCCAAGGACCTTACACTCAAATCAGGGAGAGATAACACAAAGAAATAAAGTTCTACTTCAGAGTAGACAGAAAAGTTCAGAAATCATGAGGCTTCAGTGGCAGTGTTGGTGGCAAGGCCCAGAAATCTTTAGGTTATATTAGACAAGTCAGATGACAGTGTCCACATCTGTAAGGTATAGAAATAAGGCAAGGCCTAGGATGCAGTGATGGGGCAAATGGAAAGGCCTAGTGGTCCTCCATCTCATTAGAAAAAATTGAGTTGGTTACTTCCATCTCATGCAAGTGATTAGAGCAGTTGAAAAACCCAAAGAGCATCTGTCTGTCCTGGGCTACACAGTGAGAGTTACGGAAAATATTTGGGGACGATTTTTATTCAATAGTGGTGCTGGATCTTCTCTATTTCAATGAAATCACAGGTTTAGTCCCCTTACACCATCTTCCTCATGATACCAACTGAGAGTATTTCACAGCACCTGGAACTGTTTAATAAATATTGATTAAATTCAATTCAGAAAGCATTTATTAAACGCCTACTATATGTAAAACACTGCCCTAGGCTCTGGATATACAAAGATGAAGACAAAACAATCTCTGTTCTCAAGGAGTACTTTACTAAGGGATATAATATGGATACAGATATGTCTATAAGAAAGAATTTACAGGGGCAGTTAGGTGGCACAGTGGATAGAGCACTGACCCTGGATTCAGGAGGACCTGAGTTCAAATCCAGCCTCAGACACATAAGACTTACTAGCTGTGTGACCTTGGGCAAGTCACTTAACCCCATTGCCTAGCCTCTCCCCCCCCACCCAAAAAGGAAAGAATTTACAGTGGGAAGGGAAATCATGGAAGCCTTCTTGGAGGAAGTGGAACCTGAGCTGAGTATTGAAGGAAGATTGAGATTCTGAGAAGCAAAGCTGAGAAGGGTATGCATTCCAGAACTGGAGACTATATGAGATGAGAGGTGGAATATTGAGTTTAAGGAAAAGTTAATAGTTCAGTTTGACTGAATATAGAATGAGAATGAAGGTGAATCATATGGAATAATGTGGGAATGGTAGATTGGTTCTAGACTGTGGAGTCACCGAAGTTTTTTTTTTTTTTTTGGAGTAGAGGAGTGACATGGTTAACAGGTACCTGAAAAAGAATATTTCAGTAAATGTATATGGAGAATTGATTAGAGAGAAGAAAGATTGGAAGGAGGGAGATAATAACAATCACAACAACTAACATTTATATAGTGCTTACTATGTTCCAGGAACTGTGCTAATTTAGATAATTTAGGAAGGTATTAAAATAGCCCAGGCAAAAGGTTATTAGGGCTTCAACTACCCTAGTGTTCAATGGAAAAGGTGTTTGAAGAGAGAATCAACAAGACTTCACAAGTGACTGGATATGTGGGTTGAGGAAGAGGAAAAGCAAGAATGATTCTAAAGTTATGAATCTAGATGAATGGGAGGATGGTGGTGCTCTCATGAGAACTAGGAACATTTGGAAGGTTTAGTGGGAAAGATGGTAGACATGTTGAATAGGAATTGACGTCACTTACTGAAATAAAGTGGTTGGGGATGACATAGGAATCTGAGGGAAGAAGGAAGGTTCGAAATAGCTACTTCAGGCATTATGATAGAGAGATGATTGAGAAGGATAGAAGGATTATTGTGCTTTAATGAAAGCTGAGGTAAGATCAGAAAACCAGAATTTCTAAGAGATCTCTGCAACATATTTGAGTGACTTTCTCTTCCAGTATTCAGCACTAAAGGAAAAGGAGCAGAAAAGCTACAAGTAGGGAATTATTCAAGATTGAGGAGCAGGGCAAGAATGGCAGTATGCCAAGGACCCTGAGGTTAGGAATCTGGATGAATGGCTAGATAGTGGTTGTCTCAACAGAAATAAGGATGTTTGGAAGGAGAAATTATTTAGTGAGAAATATGAGTTCAACTTAAGATATGCTGAGTAGGAGATCATTTGGTGGGAAGGGGATTGGAGTTTGTATATGGATCTGGGGGAGAGAGAAGGTTTGAAATAGTCACTATAGATCTTGTGATAGAGAATTGATTAGGGAAGAATAAAAGGATTGCTGAGCAGCAGTGAGGGACCAAATGAGATAAGAAAGCTGGAATTTCTAAGGAATCTCTGGAACAGATCTGAGTGACTTCCTCTAGCATTCAGTAGCAGAGAGTGAGTAGGAGTAGAGAGGCTGACCCAATGTTCAGGGATGAGGATAGACAAGAGTATCAGCAGGACAAGGCAGTGATATCTGTGATGGAGAGAACCTTTTTTTTTTCTTTTTTTTTTTGAAGTAATATTTTGTTTTTTCCAGTTGCATGTAAAGATAGTTTTCAACATTTATTTTTTATAAGATTTTAATTTAAAATGTTTTCCTCCTTCTCGTCCCCCTTCTCCAAGATGGCAAGCAATCTGATATAGGTTATACATGCGCAATCATGCAAACATACTTCCATATTAGTCATGTTGTGAAAGAAAAAACAGAACTAAAGGTAAAAGCCACAAAAACCAAAAAAAAGTGAAAATAGTATGCTTCGATCTGCATTCAGACTCCACAGTTCTTTTTCTAGATGTGGATAGCATTTTCCATCATGAGTCTTTTGGAATTGTCTTGGATCATTGTATTACTGAGAAGAGCTAAGCCAATCACAGTTGGTCATTGCATAATGTTGCTGTTACTGTGTACAATGTTTTCCTGGTTCTGCTCACTTCACTCAGCATCAGTTCATGTAAGTCTTTCCAGGTTTTTCTGAATTCTGCTTGCTTATCATTTCTTGTAGCACAATAATATTCCATTACATTCATATGCCACAACTTGTTCAACCATTCCCCAATTGATGGGCATTCCCTCAATTTCCAACTCTTTGCCACCACAGAAAGAGCTGCTATAAATATTTTTGTACATGTAGGTCCTTTTCCTGTTTTATGATCTCTTTGGGATACAGGCTTAGTAGTGGTGGTATTGCTTGATCAAAGGGTATGCACAGTTTGATTGCTCTTTGGGCATAGTTCCAAATTGTTCTCAAGAATTGTTGAATTAGTTCACAACTCCACCAACAATGCATTAGTGTCCTAATTTTCCCACATTTTCTCCAATATTTATCATTTTCCTTTTCTATCATATTACTCAATATGATAGATGTGAGGTGGTACTTCAGAGTTGTTTTAATTTGCATTTCTCTAATCAATAGTGACTTAAGGTATTTTTTTTCATATGGCTATAGATAACTTTAGTTTCTTCATCTGAAAACTTCCTGTCCATATCCTTTGACCATATATTGACTTTGACCATATGATGTATTTTCTTATAAATTTGACTTAGTTCTCTATGTATTTGAGAAATGAGGCCTTTATCAGAAATACCAGCTATAAAAATTGTTTCCCATCTTTCTACATTTTTTGTCAAATAGTGAGTTCTTATCCCAGATGCTGGAGTCTTTGTATTTATCAAATGGTAGATTACTATAATCATTTACTCCTGTGTCTTGTGCACCTAATCTATTCCACCAATTCACCAATCTATTTCTTAGCCAGTACCAAATAGTTTTGATGATTGTTACTTTATCTCCATTGCATATAATGTTTGCTGATGGTTTTAGATACTACTTTATTTAGATACTACTTAACATTTTAAGAAAAGCTCCATTTATTCCTATATTCTCTAGTCTTTTTAACAGGAATGGGTGCTGCATTTTCTCAAAGACTTTTTCTGCATCTATTGAGATTATCATGTGATTTTTGTTGGTTTTGTTATTGATATGGCCAATTATGCCAATGGTTTGTCACATACTGAACCAGCCCTGCATGCCTGATATAAATCCCACTTGGTCATAGTGTATTATCCTCATGATAAATTGCTGTAATCTCTTTGCTAATATTTTATTTAAAATTTTTGCATCAATATTCATTAGGGAAATTGGTCTATAATTTTCTTTCTACATTTTTGCCCTTCCTGATTTAAGTGTCAGCACCATATTTATGTCATAAAAGGAATTTAATAGGACTCCTTCTTCACCTATTTTTTCAAATAGTTTTTATAGTATTAGAAATGATTGTTCTTTAAAAAGAAAAAAGTAGAAGAAAATGTAAAATACCTCCTTAGAAAAACAATTCACCTGGAAAATAGATCCAGGAGACATAATTTAAGAATTATTGTACTACCTGAAAGACATGATCCAAAAAAGAGCCTGAACAGCATCTTTCAAGAAATTTTCAAGGAAAATTGCCTTGATATCCTATAACCAGACAGTGAAACAGTATTGAAAGAATCCACTGATAACCTCCTGAAAGAGATCCCAAAATGAAAACTCCAAGGAATATTGTAGCCAAATTCCAGAATGATCAGGTCAAGGAGAAAATGCTGCAAGCAGTCAGAAGGAAACAATTCAAATATCAAGGAGCCAATTCTATTTTTTTCATTCTTTTGATTTTGTTTGACTGATTCTCAATGTCTCATAGAGTCATTAGCTTCTACTTGCCCAATTCTAATTTTTAAGGAATTATTTTCTTCAGTTAGCTTTTGTACTTCCTTTTCCATTTGGTCAATTCTACTTTTAAAGGACCTGTTTTCTTCAGTGGATTTTTTTTTCACATTTGGCCAATTCTGTTTTTTTTTCTTTTTAAGGAGTTGTATTCTTCAGTCAATTTTTGTACTTCCTTTTCCAAGCTGTTGACTCTTTTCATAATTTTCTTGCATAACTCTCATTTCTTTTCCCAATTTCTCTTCTACCTCTCTTGATTTTAAAAATCCTTTTAGAACTCTTCCAAGAGGACTTTTTGGGCTTGAGACCAATTCATATTCCCCTTTGAGGCTTCACATGTAGTCATTTCGACATCATTGTTCTTTCCTGAGTTTATGTTTTGGTCTCCCCTGTTGCCATAATAGCTTTCAATGGTCAGGGATCTTTTTTGTTTTTTGTTCATTTTAGAAATTGAACTCTGCAACTCAGATACAGGGGATCACTGTCCCATGCTTCTTATACTGTGGGCCAAAGTCCTAGTCACTGGCTATCTATTCTGGGACATCTGGGACTGACAGCTTGCCCAGTGCTCTAGGGTGGGCTGGCCTAGTTGCACCTATTGTGCCCTGGGTTCTGGGACTGGCAATTTGCTTGCTGCTCTGGGGCTGGAGGCCATACAGTTGGCCTGCTGGGCCACTGGCCTGCTGATCCAGAACTGTAGGGCCTCAGTTGCTGATCTATGCTGTGGCTAAAAGCCTCCCACTGGCTTGTCTGGACACTGTGCTGTGCTCCCCTTTTACCTAGGTAAGACCGAACTTTCCTGAAATCCTTCTAAGTTATCTTGGGCTGGAAAATTATTTCACTCCATTTTTTGGTGGATTCTATCACTCCAGAATTCTTTTACAGTCTTGATTTAATATTGTTTCCAAGGGAAACTGGAGAGAGCTCAGGCAACTTCCTGGCTTCTCTCTACCATCTTAGCTCTGCCCTTGGTGGAGAAAACCTTAAAGGAGAGACTTCTGAAGGATGGTGGCTGAAGGAAGGGTCTGGAAGTGGCAGTGAAGAATATTCTTCCTGGATCAATGTTTTGGGGAAAACAAATTGTTCTAGAAAGGGCAATCAGTACCTCAGATGTTAGAAAGAACATAAGATGAAGAGATATAGGATGAAGGGAACTTAAAAAAGAGCTGGGTTTGTAGAGGGCATAATAGAAAGAGAATACTGAGGAAGATGGTGACTAAGGAAGGGCTGAGCTGGACTTCTTGAATTAAACTGAATCACTCAACTCTCCTACTTGCTCCTGATGCTGATTTTTTTTTTCAGGAAGAAAATTGAATGTTTCTGGGAGCTGTCATTTGCAGATAACATTCTACTGACACATTCATGAGATGCTTTCTGCAAACTGTCTGTAGTGAACAATCTAATATATCACTGTTAAATTGCAGTTAATGTAAGGTCACACAAAACATTAGTCATAAAATGTAAAGTAAAAATTCAGAACTATTTGGGCTTTTATTAAAACTGGGTAGAGATTCTCAGTAGAATTCCCACATTTATTACCCTGGATCTGATCCTGCCAGCCTAAACATTTGGATGCTAGCACAACATCCCCATACAAAAGCTTGGGACCTAGAATGACTAATAATTCTTCTGCCTAAACTTTAAGTACTCCAGTTCAAGCTGAATTCCATTAGGATCCTTAGGAGCTTCTCTGGCTAAGATCACTAGTATGGTGAATACATCTTTCAAAATTGCTAATCATCTCAACTATCTGGCAACGTAACATGGAAAGTTCAGAGTGCTGTGTCACTGGGAACTTATTCTATTACTTTGGAACTAGGGCATCAATGGCTCACTCAGCCTTTTCCAAACAACAGTATTTCTTATTAATAAGGTTCTCCACATAGCCATGGATAATTGATGGCTTTCAGTGGTTTTACAGGGCTGCATGTCATCCTAGACAAATAGGGCACACAAACAGTCCTAGCTTACAAATGCCCAGGTGTCCCCTAACAGCAGACCATAAAGAATTGACGCAGGGCATTGGCATTACAGCTATTCCAGTTTTTGCAAATAGCAGAGAAGTACTTTCCCTGGCCTGGTGAATTTCAGAGGTGTCAGTATGCATGGGCCCAGGATGGGTGGGGATGCTGAGGAAACACTGTCTTTGAACCTGGTTTAGAGATCACTAGTCCAGACATTTTGGATGACTTGTTAAGTAAGGTAACTTTGGGCTCAGACCCTGATAGTAGCTTCTGATTCCTTTCTCCCCTTACCCAGGTCACCCTGACTTCATTTCATTTTCATGTCTTCTTTCTTCCCTTTGATTAAACATTTTAATGAACTTCCTCAATATGAGGCTGTAAGATAACAATGGATTACAAAAGGAGAATGTGTGCTTTTTCTCTAACTAGATATACTAGTAAGCATTTGAAAGACAACATCCTTTCTGATTTGTCTTAGGTGTAGTATGGAATACATCATAACTAAAATAATAGAACCAAAGAATGAACATTAGGATGCTGCCTTTCATGATCACTGGTAGTTAATAATTAATATTGGTATTGCTCAAGGTCACCCAGTGAGTATGTGGCAGATTAAGATTCAGGTGTCTAATGGTTTTTTTAGTTTACTATGCTATTTCCTTTAGATAACTCATTCATCCCTTTGATCAAATCAGTTCCTTAGTGCTCTGCAGACCCTAATTCTCCCTAAAGTTCTAATACAGTCCAATGATATGAATTCAAACTCAGGTCTTGATCTATGGCACAATAATCCTGCAATTTAGGGAAAAGGTGTCACTCTCCATATATATACATACATATACATATACACACATATGCACATTCATACACACATATACATATATATGCATATATACACATATCACATAATTTAACTAACTGTGGCTACTCATGTTTCTTGGAGTGCTTTAGTATAAAATGTAATTCAATCTATTACTGTCCCAATAACAGGCAATGTAGCTAGTAAATGTTGTTGTCATTAGTCCTTTGTTTTCAAAGAGGACCAATGACATCATGGGTGATGTCTTGATTTGAGCATGAATTGGATTTGAGTGAGGTAGAGTTGTGCAAAGTCATCAGCCTCATCCTCTCTTCCAGACTCATGGAAGTGTCAGCCACAGGACAAGAGTCAAGACACGACAGGCAATGGCCTGGGATGTGGTGGCTGACCTTGGTGTCTTAGATGCCTGACCAAGCTCTAAGCACTCTACAGCACCTGCTTCAGCCACCTTTGTGACCACTGGAGCAAATTGTTCTCATTTGCCCATTATGCTGGGGGAAGTCTTCACATGCTTGTGGTAGACATCTTCCTAATTTGGTTTGAGGCCTCTTGGTTACCCTCAACCTGGCGTAGCCCATCTACTGAGAGGGTTTTACCAGAGCATGGCCACTGCATGTGCTACAGCTTCTTGGAGCCTTGGGTGAGAGTTGGGTGACAGGTAGATACCAAAGGTGAATGAGCAGCACTGAAAAGGGCTCAGCAAGCTCTCATACCACAGGTTCTAGTCCTCCCTGAACACCCCATACACCCCAGCTACCAGATACAGACTGGACCTTAAAGTCCAAATGACCTGGGTTCATATGTTGCCTCTGGTAATGTGAACGTGGGCAAATCATTTGTCCTCTCATGGGCTAAACAAATCTCTAAGATTATAAATTACAAAACAGTTGCTGATCTGCTTTGATAGAGGGAGTTTCCTCTCTGGGAGCGCTTTATCCAGATGAAATCACAAGTCTGTACCTCCCCCACCACCACAAAAAACCCTCAAACCTCAAACAATAAAAAATATCCATTTCCCCAAAAACAGTTAAGCTGAGAGATTAAAACAATGGTCAGGAGAAAGAGGAAGATAGTCCATGTTTATTCCCAGATTAAATATTAGAATGTCAAAAGCCCAAGTTGCAGGAAGCTATATAAGGAATTGAATAACTTTTTCCCTTAAAGGTTATAATTTCTATTTTTTTTTGCACAAAGGAATCAGCCAATCTGTTTGACTTAATGCACAAGGTAATATCTTTTATTCTGCTATTGTTCTTCAACATTAATACTTCAAAGATCTGTGATTTCATTATTACTCCCTCCAGGGGCATTGATTACAACCTCTCAAGAATTTAGAAGATGGTTTTGCAGTGGCTGAAAAATGGGTCATCTTGTGGCCAACCAGATGATGAAGCTCTTTCGATTTCTCTCTACTGCTCATCGAATGACTAGACTTGTTACAAAATGTGGTTTATTTAGATCTGGAAAAGACATCAGACATTTAGTCCAACCTCCTCATTTAATAGATAAGGAAACTGAGGCCAAGAGAAGATAAATAATGTGGCCAAAGTCATATAGGTTATAAGTAGGAGAGGAAAGGATTAGACCCAAATCCCCAATTCACATGATCATTACAACAACTCTATTGGTTAGGTATTTAATATTTTTTTTTCATTTGACAGATGAGGAGACTGAGGACGGTGGTTAGAAATTTGGGGTTCAAAGAGATCAAATGAATTGGCCCAGATAACAGTGCAAGTGAATGTGAGAACTAGGACTTAATCTCAGATTTTCCAACTAGAAGTCCATTGCTGTTTCAAATTTTTAAGGTTTACATTGAAAGATGTTACATGACATCTATTTGTGCTAGGAAGATGCAATCCAACTGATTTATATTTCTGCGATATCTCAAGTATAATGTTTTTTTCATGTTTCTCAGTCACGAAGTTTCTTATCCTGATTTCATAAGCCACTCTTCCCAAGACCCAACATGTCAAATATTAGAGAGATGTCCTTTGTCATTTATCTGACTCCCATTCAGTAGGTCAATGACATCTACATCAAAGATAGGCAAAGGAAGTGATGTCTATAGATAAACAAGGTAGTCCCTGGTAGGGGCAAAAGTATTTGAAGAAAAAGCTCATGTGCTCCCCTCAAAGTTTTATGGGACAGAGAACAATTCTTAAAAGATAGCAGAGGAGAGGAGCAAGAATGAAAATCCCAGAGAAAAATTAACCCTACTTTCAATCTAAGTTGGTTGTATAGCAAGGTCCTGATTAATGCAAATAATGAATCTGTCCCCTAAAGTGGTGGCATAATTTGAATTTGCACTGCATATTTTCATTGGACTGGAACCAGTGGCCATATTTCAAATAATTATAACTGCAAATTTGAATACATCAGCCATCGCAGGAAATTAATTAATTGCACTAATCAAGACTTAGCTGAACAATGCAACCTATTTAAAGGCACCATTTGCCATTCCTTTGAAAATGGCTCTAAAAAATAAAAATAAATAAAATTTAATTAAAAAGAAAATGGTCTTGCAGGTGGCTTGTGAATATGGGTTCTTGATGCTCTGTTGTTTGAAATGTACACTGAGAAGGAGGCCTTTTCAGCAGATGTCCTAATAGAGGTTGAGCTCTTGACAGGTATCACTGCACTCTGTTTTGACAAGAGTGGGGCTGTGTCTTTGCAGATGAGATGAATGGACCATGATATAATACATCTGTTCTTTTGGGCAGTCTTTAAAATAAATGCAGGTTGCTATGCAATAGATTCAGCTATGGTGATTGATTCTAATTTGAAGACAGTCAAAAAAAATAAATCAGTTGTATATATATACACATGTATATACACACATATAATACACATGGGTGTATTATATATGTGTACATATGTATATGTGTTATATACCTGGATTGTATCTTCTGGATATAGTCTGACAAGCCCCCTAGATTTTTGGAAGAATAGTTTGTAGTATTCAGAGAAAAGACAGCTGGGATCACATGGCTTAAGAGTATATAGAGGAAGTTGGACTCAAGAAGGATAAAGTGCTCTCAATAATAGAATTCTAATGGCAGTAACAATTTTAATGAGGAAGAAAAAGGGAAGCTATCTAAGGAGGTGAATGTTGCTATAGAGGGAACTCAATCAACTGAGATCTTTAAAAGACATGGAGACTTTTCTGGGAGCCAAGATGATGGAGTGGGCAATAAATCGCTGTAACTCGCATATTCACCTCTGAACGACCATAAAATAGCACCCCAAAACAAATCCTGGAACAGCCTAAGCAGCAAAAAGATGGGGTGAAATAATCTTTTAGTTCAAGAAACTTGGAAGATCAGCAAGAAAGGTCTGTCTCATTTGAATAAAGGGGGAATGTAGTCCAGGACAGGAAGTATCCCAGCAAGCCAGCAGTAAGCCTCACCTCAGCAAACCAGCAGGAGATCCTGAACCCCATTGTGGTGTAGCAGGCAAATGCTAAACCAGGACCCCCTCACATGCCTTAGCATAGCCAGGAGAACAGGCAGATTCCAGTTCCAAATTTTCTTTCTCCCACCCCTCCCCCATCCACTGTGAAGGCAAGCAATATATCAATCATACATATGAAATCATGATATATATATATATATTCATATTAGCCATATTGCAAAAAAGGCAAAAAATATAGAAAAAGAAAACTGTACTTCAATTTGCACTCAGAATTCATTAGTTCTCTCTCTGGAGATGGATAGCATTGTTTTCATCATGAGTCCTTTGGAATTGTCTTGGATCATTGTATTGATTAGAGTAACCAAGTCTTTCACAGTTGATCATCATTAGAACATCACTGTTACTATGCACAATGATCTCCCAGTTCTCACTTCACTTTCCATCAGTTCATATAGGTCTTGCCATGCTTTTCTGAAACCATCCCCTCATTGTTTCTTATAGCACAGTAGAACTCCATCACGCTCATATGCCAAACTTGTTTAGCCATTCCTCAACTGATGAATGTCTCCTTGATTTCCAAATCTTTGCCACCACAAAAAGAGCTGCTTTAAATATTTTTGTACATATAGGTCTTTTACCTTTTCTTTTGATCTCTTTGGAATATAGACCTAGTAGTGGTATTGCTGGGTCAAAGGGTATCTGCAGTTTTATAGCCTTTTGGGCATAGTTCCAAATTGTTCTCCAGAATGGTTAGACAAGTTCACTACTCCACCTGTACATCATTAGTGTACCTATTTTCACTTATTCCCTCCATCATTTGTCATTTTTGATAGGTGTGAGGTGGGACTTAAGAGTGGTTTTAATTTGAATTTCTCTAATCAATAGTGATTTAGAGCATTTTTCATATGACTATAGATAGCTTTAATTTCTTCATCTGAAAATTAGCTGTTCATATTCTTTGACCATTTATCAATTGCAGAATGGCTCTTTAGTTTTTGAATTTGATTCAATTCTCTGTATGTTTGAGAAATGAAGCCTTTATCAGAGAAACTTGTTATAAAATTTTCTTGCCATTACTTCATTGCCTTTGGTACTTTTTAGCCAAATGTAGTTTCCCTAATAATTATCTCTTTAAATGAGGTTTATTTTTGCTTTTGCTTTGTCTAAGATTATGATTGCTGCCCCTGCTTTTTTTTTTTACTTCAGCTAAAGCCTATTAGATTGTGCTCCAGTCCTTTATTTTAATTGTGCATGTGTGTTTCTGTTTCAAGTGTATCTCTTGTAAACAACATGTTGTTGGATTCTGGTTTCTAATCTATTCTGCTATCTGCTTCCATTTTGTGGGTGAGCTCATGTCATTCACATTCACAGTTATGATTCGTGTGTATTTTCTTCTATCTCATTTTACTCTCTTTTTTCTCTCTTTCTTTTCCTGTCTCTTCTCAAATCTATTTTGATTCTAACCTCTGCCTCTCTTAATTTGTCCTCCATTTTCTCATTCTCCCTCATTTCTCTATCCCCTTCCTTTCCTTTTTCCCTGTTGGATAAGATAGATTTCTATGCACAACTAAGGTGTATACATATCTATCTATCTATCTATCTATCTATCTATCTATCTATCTATCTATCTATATTCTTCCCTCTTTGAATCAATTCTGAGGAGAGTAAGATTGAAGCATTGCCTGCCAGCCTTTATTCCCCCCTCCATTTTAAAAGCTTTTCCTTTTTTGCCTATTTTGTGAGAAAATTTTCCTCCATTATACCTCTCCCTTCTCCTTTCTCGTAGTGCATCCCTCTTTCCCCCTCTTCATTTTTTTGGAGATCATTCCAACATAATTGACTTACACCCATGTCCTCTGTGTAAATTCCTAATAGCCTCCCTAATAATGACAAAGTTCTTAAGAGTTACATAAATCATCTTCCCATATATAAATGTAAAGTGTTTAATCTTGTTGAGTGCCTTATGATTTGTCTTCCATGTTTACTTTTTTATACTTCTGTTGAGTCTTGTGTTTGCATGTCAGATTTTTTTATTCAGCTCTGATCTTTTCATCAGGAATGCTTGAAAATGCTCTATTTAATTAAATATCCATTTCCTCCTTGAAGGAATATACTCAATTTTGCTGGGTAGGTTATTCTTCATTGTAATCCTAACTCCTTTGTTTCTCAGAATATCATATTCCAAATGCTCTGCTCCATTAATGTGGAAGCTACTAAACCTTGTGTGATACTGACTCCATGATATTTGAATTATTTCTTTCTGGCTGCTTGCAATATTTCCTCTTTGATTTGGGATCTCTGGAATTTGTCTGTAATATTGCTGGAAGTTTTCACTTTGGGGTTTCTTTCAGGAGGTGATTGCTGAATTCTTTCAACTTCTATTTTGCACTCTGGATCCAAGTTATCAGGACAGTTTTCCTTCATAATTTCTTGAAATATAATGTTTAAGCTCTTTTTTGATCATGGTTTTCTAGTAGTCTAATAATTCTTAAATTATCTCTTATTAATCTATTTTCCTAGGTCAATTATTTTTCTAATGAGATAGTTCACATTTTCTCCTATTTTTTCATTCTTTGGACTTGGTTTTATTATTTCTTGATATCTCATGGAGTTGAACTTTTATTTTCCCAATTCTAATTTTTTTAAAAAAATGATTTTCTTCAGTGAAATTTTTTTAACCTCTTTTCCCATTTGACCAATTTGGCTTGTTAAGGAGTTCCTTTCTTCAGTGAAATTTTGTGCCTCTTTTACCATTAGGTCAATTCTTTTTTTAAAGGTGTTATTTTCTGTAAATTTTTTGTGCCTCTTTACCAAGTTGTTAATTGTTTTTTTTTCATAATTTTCCTGCATCACTCTCCTTTCTTTTCTCCAATTTTCCCTCTACTACTCTTCTCTTTCTTGAACTCTTTCAAGAATTCTTGTTGGCTTTGGGTCCAGTTAGCATTTTTCTTTGAGTCTTTGGTTATAGCTGTTTTTGCATCATTGTCTTCTTCTGAGTTTGTGTCTTGGTCTTCCCTGCCACCATAGTAGCTTTTATGACCAAGTTCTTTTTTTGTTGTTGTTTGCTCATTTTCCAGCCTATTTCTTGACTTTTAACTTTATATTAAAGTTGGACTCTGCTCAACTAAGGGTGGGGACTGTCTCAAGTTCAAGTTATCAAAGCCTGAGCTTTTTTGTGCAGCTGTTTTCAGAGCTAGTTCTGGAGGTCTGCAAATTTTTGGTGCTTCCAAGGTGGTATGATCAGGGAAGAGGTGTTGTCATTGCTCTCCTGGTTTGTACTTTGGTTTTTACTGAGGAAGGGCCCTGTTCCCCTGCACCCACAAGCACTAGTGCTCCTTGGCCCTGGAACTGTGACCAGGTTCCCTGTCCCCTGCAGCCATAAGCACTAGTCTCCTCTTGGCCCTAGAACTGTGACCAGGGCCTCTCCTCCCTTGTGACTGATCAAAAGTGCTTCTTTCTGAGATGTGACTTCGACCCAGAACTGCATATGGCAATATAGTTGCCAATCAACACCAGTTTTACTAGGTGCCAGCAATGTAATCTCTTTCTGATCACTTACTGTCTCTGGGCTGAGAACTCCTGAAGCTACTGTGGCTGCTTTGGCTGCTGTTGCTGCCCCAGTGAGTTTGTCCCTGGACAGGCCTCCACCCTGGTGTCATTGACCTCTCTTATCAACCTCCTAGATTTTCTTAGGCTGGAAAAATATCTCACCCCAACTTTTTGTCAGCTCTGCCACTCAGATTTCGATTTGAGACATTATTTTAAAGTTGTTTGGATGGGAAAGTTGAGAGAATTCAACTGGGTTGCTGCCTCTAATTCCCAGAACAATAATTGTTAAGTTTAAACCCAAGACAATCTAGGAACTGATAACAGAGTACCTAGTGACCCTCAATTAACTCAGTACTTAATGAAAGAACTTGCCGTTGTGATTACTTGGGACACGATGGTTGATCTCTGAAAAAAAAAATTGTTGAGTGTAGGAGAGATGAGACAGGACTGGAGACAATATTCTAAAACATAGAGAAAGTGAATTCTTCAAAATGCAGCTTGATGACCATGACTTTAACTGTAGGAAAGTCTAGAAAAATTCTAGAATGTATTTATAAACTGACTAACTTATCCATAAAGCTACTTAAATCCCAGGGGACTATAATGCATTCTGCTACTAAGGGTCCCCAGCTCTGGATTCATAAGGACCAATCAATCCAAAGGAAGCCTGAGCTCTAAAGAAAGGTTATTCTGTATTCTCTGCCTGATTATGTCCCAAACATAGTGCCCTGGGGGGAAAACTCTTAAAAATTGGATTTGGGTCTTTTTTAGGACCTTCCCAAAATGGATTAAGAGAATCTCTTCTACAAAGATATTCAATATAAAAAAGCAAAATAGATCAGGTATAGAATAGCTATTTATTTCCTCCACCACAAAGAAATGCTTAAAATACACACAAAAGACTCATGAGCATGCATTGGTAAATACTTAAAGTATGACACAAATATTTAAAACACAATACAATAACTGAAGTCAAGTCAACAAGCATTTATGAGACTAGGATGATAAGTACCTTTGTTAGTAATATGGAAATTAGGAAGAGGGGAGGGTTTGGAAGGAAAGATAATGAATTCAGTCTTTGACATGCTGACTTTAAGATGTCTATGAAATATCCAATTCAAGATGTCCAATAGAAAGTTGGAGATTTGAGACGGGGATTTAGGAGAGAGGTTAGGACTGGATAAATATCAGAATCATCTGCATAGAGATGAAAATTGAATCCATGGGACATAACAGAAGAGAAGAGGGCCCAGGACAGAGCCTAGGAAGGGGGAAAACACCCACCCCTAGCAAGTGTGATCTGAATTAAGACCTAGCAAAAGAGAATGAGAAGGAATGAAGGAGAGGTAGGAGGATAACCAGATGAAATCAGTGTCATAAAAACCTAGAGAGAAGAAAGTATCAAGAGGAAGAGGGTGATTGAGTATGTCAGACTGCACAGAGGTCAAGAAGGATGAGGACTGAGAAAAAGTCATCGGATTTTGCAGTTAAGAGATCATTGGTAACTTTGGAGAGATTAGTTTCAGTTGAATGTTGAGATAATAAGTCAGATTGCAGAGATATCGCAAGTGAGTAAGAGGAAAAGAAGTGGAGACAATAATTGTGGATGGTTAGCAGAGATGGCAGGATCAAGCGAGGGTTTTTGAGGTTGGGGGAGACATTTGTCAGCAGTAAGAAAGCTGCTTATAGACAGCAGATAGAGATTCATTCTCACGAACTCCATGAATAGGAACAAAGGTACTTGTAGTGGGAGTCATACAAAGCTGAAGCTTGGCAGGGTGAGATCTTTGATAGGATAAAGGGGCAAAGGACTTAAGAGAAGGGACAGTGTAGAATTGAACTGGTCCACAAAGAGGTCAAAATCTCCCAGTGAGTTCATCTTTTAAACATTAAAACATTAAAGACATTGTGGAACTGCTAAATAGGCATTTCACTTTCATCTATTGCCTGAGCAACTCATCCAAGGTCCTCATCTTTTGGCAAATCTGGTATGCATGGCTTATTATCCTGTCTGTGGCATGTTCTCTAAGAGGTTATAGCTTTAGGGAGAACCTCTTGAAGGGCAGCCTCCCTAACTGAAGAAAACAATATTTCCTGGGCTCTCAAGGTAGCTCCACCAGGCTTGAAAAATCCATTTCTCAACATTGCTAGTTGGTCACTTGTGCTCCGAGCAGAAAAGGCCACTAGGACTTTTCAATCCAGTTTCTTTTCTTTATTTTTTTTTAGGCAATCAGGGTTATGTGACTTATCTAGTGTCACACAGCTAGTAAGTATTTGAGGCCAGATTTGAACTGATGCCTTCCTGACTCTAAGGTCTTTGCTCTATCAACTGCACCATATGGCTGTTCCATTCAATATGGTTTCAATCTTATCTAGTCAGTACCTGCTCTTGTTGCTATGTATGAACAGCCAACATAACTGCTGAGGTAGTATGAGGAATTCCACCACTGTCTCCCATGATGGGAAGTCCAAGAAAGAGGCTCAAAGGGTTCTGGGGTCACACATGAGTAAAACTCTCAATAGACAGGAAGAGAGAATTCAAGAGGATAGAATTGCTTCTTTTAAATTCTACTAAGTCATCTGCTATTTCTGGCTTAATGGCCAATTCTTTTTTTATGTAGCCCCAAGTTCCAGGGGAGGGTGCATATGAGGAACCAACCATAAACCTCTTTTTGCTCATGCTCTTTATCAAGGGTCCTACCAAAAGGGCCAGGGCACATATGTCATTGGAAGAGGACTGGCTCCATTGATAGTACATGTGCTATTGAAAGGGACCCACAACATATGTGTCCCTTGAATGCTCACAGATCTAAGCACGCTACCCAGAAAGGATGACCACTATTACATATTATTATTTTTTGAAATTTATTTATTTATTTTTGGTTTTCAACATTCACTTCTGTAAGATTTTGAGTTTTACATTTTCTCCCATTCCCTCTCCTCCCCCCTCTGCAAGATGATGTGCAATCTGATATAGGCTATACATGTATAATCATATTAAACACATTTCCACATTACTCATGTTGTAAAGAAGAATTATAATCAAAGGGAAAAACCACTAGAAAGAAGAAACAAAAAAAAAAAAAAGAAAAAATAGTATGCTTTATTCTGCATTCAGGCTCCGTAGTTCTTTCTCTGGATGTGGATAGCATTTTACATCATGAGTTTTTTGGAGTTGTCTTAGATCCTTGCATTGCTGGGAAGTGCTAAGTCTAACAAAGTTGGTCATTGCATAATGTTACTGTTGCTGTGTACAATGTTCTCCTGGCTTGGCTCACTTTACTCTGCATCAGTTCATGTAAGTCTTTCCAGGTTTTTCTGAAGTCTGCCTGCTCATCATTTCTTTTGGAACAACTGTTACAAATTATTAAAGGATAATTTGTCAGTACTTAGAAAAGGAAATGTTCATTAAACCCAAGATGAGTTCATCAAAAACAAATAATGCCAGTCAAATCTCATTTATTTTTTTTGATAGCCTTATTAAACTGCTTGTTCAAATGAATACTATTGATGATGTTTCTAGATTTTACTATGGAACAAAAATCATCTGGAATATTATTTTCAGTTCTGGGTAACACTGTTTTAGAAGACATTGATAAGCTGTAGAGCCTCCAGAAGAGGGCTTCAAAAAACTGAGGATATTTAGCTTGGAGAAGGGAAGAATCAGGGGATATATAATAAACTGTCTTTAAGTATTTGGAAGGCTGTAATATTGAGAAGTGAATAGATTTTTTTCTGTTTGGTTTCAGAAGGCAGAACCAGGAATAATGGATAGAAGTTACAAAGAGGCAAATTTAACCTTGATGTCCAGAAACCCTCCGCCCCCCACCCCAAAAAATACTTCCTTACAATTAGAACTGTCTAAAAGTGGAATGACCTGCCTAGAAAAGTGATGTTTCCTTGGAGGTTATCGAGTATTGGCTGAATGGTCACTTGTTAGGTATGTTATAATGGAGATTGCTTTTGTAGATAATTTGGATTAGAAGGTCACCGAAGTCATTTACAACTCTCAAATTCTGTGATTCTGTGAAAATCATTCATTATACAGGATGGTGAGGGGTGATATTTGATTACTGTTATCGAGTATTTGAGGAGGCATAGCGCAGAAAAGGCATTGATCATGTTTTACTTGGCCCCAAAGGGCAAAACTAGAGATAAGGGAAGGAAGTTGAAGAAAAGCAAATTTTGACTTGACATGAGAAAAAACTTTCTAAGAATTAGAGAAGTCCCAAAAGAGAACAGGGTGCCTTGGGAGACAGTTTCTTATCACTAACGGTCTTCAAATGGAGGCTGAGTAATCATTTTTCAAGGTTGTGGTAGAGGGGAGATTTGTGTTTAGGTTCAGGCTAAACCACCAGATGGCCCTGGAAGGACCCTTCTGATGTGATGCTGATTCACCATAAGAACTTGAATTACGTCCAGAAGACCCAGAAAGTACTATAAAACAAATCTCACAGAGAACTTTGTGCATCAAAAAAGGTGTCTTGCTTGTTTAAAAAAGGGCCCACCAAAACCATAATTCCAAAATTTAATTTAATAAACACCTATTAAACATCTACATGTACATTGTTCTAGGTACTCTGGGTCCTACTATGGTTAGATATGTCCCTACACTTTGTATGACTCAGATGTAATAACCGTTTAAAAACTTGGGGTCTAGTCCTAGTTCTATCACTAACTACCTTGTATCCTGTGAAAGTCATTTAATTTCTCAGGGACTCATTTTCTTCATCTGTAAACTAAATGAGTTGGACTAGATGATCTCTAAAAGCCCTCTGTCTATAAAATGCTATCACTATGAATTTGAGAAAGGAACCTTCTACTCTGCTGTAGTCAGAGGTCAATATTGGTTAAAGTCTCTTGTTTAAGAAAAACCTGGTAGCTTACCATCATGTCTGTATCATTAAACATGAAAATTTAAGGGAAAAATTCATTAAAGGTGGATGGATTCACATAGAAACGGGATCCTGGATGGTCTGACATGAAAGGGAAGTAAGAGGGAAACAAGATATTTGTTTTGTAGCCTTAGGGACTGAGTTCCTGAATAGAAATGAGCCTTCATCCTATGTGTGGTTAGGAAACTAGAAACTTTGCCAATGGCTTGTCATTGTGGAGATTTACCTGACTACAGCCTCTTTCTAATCTTATTATCTTGACCAGAATGAAGGACAAACAAAAACAACAGCAACCTCATTATATAATTATTCACCTTCACTTATGGTATAGTCCAGTCCAACTGGTCTTCTTGCAACTCCTCACAGATGAAATTCCATCTATCTCTTCCCATGGCTGGAGAACACTTCCTCTTGGCCTTTACTTCTTAGAATTCCTACTATCCTTCAAAACTCAGCTCAAGTGCCATCTTTGACATGAAGGTTTTCCTGTTCTGACCCATTCCCAGCAGTTGGTGTCTTTCCTAGTAAATTACCTTGTATTTATTTTGCATGTACTTCTATGTATGCACCTATTTCCTCAACAAAACACAAACTCCCTCGGGGCAGGGACTATTTCCTTTCTCTCTTAGTATGTCTGGCTTCTAGCACAGTGCCAGGTATAAAATATTGTGCTTAACCAATGCTGATTAATCAGTCAGCATTGATTTTCTCTGCCTTGTGAACTATATCAAACCCTAGTTAGCAAATAACCTCCAGATGTTATCTATATTCTTGTTCATGAACCCCAACAAAGAAAAAAATCTGGAAAATGTGTAACATCCCTCAAAAAATGTTTTCAGAATTACCCTGTGGAACAGCAATCACAGTGGCTATGGAAGATGAACTCAGCTGGAAGTTAGAGAAGTAGGAAAATGGGGTGAAAGAATTTTAAATGTAATATGATTTTTTTTTACAGCTTTTTGCATTTACATTTCTGAACGCAGTGGGGCTGCTGGTTAGCATCTTATCCGACAGAGAGGGTGTTACATAAACTCCATGAGGCTAGAGCAGGCAGAGATTCTATAGTTCAAAGGCAGTGAAATCTCTTCATTTTGGACAATTTAGTGCCATGTGGGCTTCTCAAGTTTCTTTATTCATGCCTCTATGGTATCTTAAAGGCCTTAAGAAATTTGTGGGTTGATTCATGGAGCATTGGTCATAAGAAATCTGAGGTAACATTCTTCTAAATAGAGTTCTGGGCTAATTTTGAAAATGCATTGTTTTAACTGTTACTTTCCCCACACAGTCGTATTTGAAATATCTCATTCTAAGAAAACTGAGAGACAACCAGTAAGCCAAAAGTGGCAGCTGGGGAAGATTAAACATACACACACACACACACACACACACACACACACACACACACACACACAAAGAAGGCAAGAGAGTCTGAGAGGTAAGAGGGGCAGCTGGGAGATTTAAAGGATGTGGCCTCTAAGCAGCTGAAAGACATGGCAGAGACTGTTTGAGAGCTAAGTGGCTTTGTGTAGGCTAAAGAAAGGATGCCAAAGCAGATAAGGAAAGCAGCTGTTGTAAAAGCTAGAATTGTAAAGATCTCAAAATGCTCAGTACATAGACATTTTTAAGGAGAAGGCAAAAGACTTGCTTTTTCTTCCTATTCTTGTGTTATTCACATCAGGAGCTTCTTTCTTTGTTGGCTTCTCCTATTCACTCATTTCCAAGTTCTGTGTTGTTGATGGGTTTTTTCCTAAGATGTCTTTGCTCATCCTAAAATCAATCATTCACCCTACTCTTTCCAGGGATTCTTCACCTTGTTTTCTTTCATGGAGCCCTTTGGCCATCTGGTAAAACCTATGGACCCCTTCCCAGAATAAATGTGTAAAATAAAATATATAGGATTACGAAAGAAACCAATTATACTGAAATACAGATATCAATATGTATTTTTTAAAAAAAACCTCACATATCTCAGGTTATGAATCTTTTCTCTACCCTCCTGCTAACTTTTTTCTCCCCAATGTTCTCAGATTTTTGAGTAGAAACTTTTGATTTTTACTACTTGAGGTGTTTTTTTTTCCTTGACAAGATTATTAATTACAAGTGACTTCAACAGAGTGGACAGGCAATCAGAATTTATTGCTCTTTACTTTGAAAAGCTTTTTTTTTTTTTTTTTTTCACTATTTCTGCCTATGCAGAGCAAGGATAGTAATATATGCAACATAGTTGGAATTATTTAGCTCTCAAAAATACCTATGAAACTTTGATATTTATTGGCCTCTTATTTTCTAATAGTTTCTTCTTTACCTCACAACAGCATTAGAACTATTTTATTTCTTTTTCAGACACAGATGTTATTAAGATGAAATGTTAATTATTATTAATGGCACTATTACTAATCTTTTTTGAAAGACAATCTGGCATAGTGGATAGGGAAACTAGTCTTTGAATTGCGAATACCAGAATTGAATTCTGACCACTGAAACATACTGGTTATGTAACCTTGGGCATGTCTATTGACCTCTTAGTGCTCTAGGTAACTTTCTTCTTTTTCATTAATTTTTTATTCAGTTAACAAACATTTATTTTCTCTGCCTCCCCTACTAGAAAAAGAAACAAAGAAAAACAAAATTCTTTGAGCAAATAAACATTCAAAAGCAAAACAAATTCAAAAGTTGTTCATATCACCAAAAATGTGTATCTCATTCTCATCTTCAATCCATCACCTTTCTGTCAGAAGACAGGTAGCATTCTTCATTATTCCTAGTCCTCTGGAATCATGATTGGCCATTGAAGTGATTAGAAGTCTCAAGTCTTTCAAAGCTGTTCTTTTTTTTTTAAACAATGTTGTTATAGTCTAAGCTGTTCTCCTTGTTCTACTGTGATTTGTATCCATTCATATAAGTCTTTCCAAGTTTCTTTGATCATTACATTCATATATAATTCATTAAACTATTTCCAATTGATGGGCACAACTTCAGTTTCCAGGACTTTGCTGTCACAAAAAGAACTACTATAAATATTTTTTAACATATGGGTCCTTTTCTTCTTTCTTTGATCTCTTTTGGAGAATAGTCTCTAGGTAACTTTGTAAGACTACAAATTGAAGAAAAGATGCCATCCTGCATTGGTAGAGGGTGTTTCTTCTCCTGGGAGTTCCCTATATCAATGAAATTATAAGTCTTGTCCCTATCCTTGGCAATGGGTTGCATGAAACAAGGATCCTAACTCCCTATACATTCTCCTGAAAACGTTGCTGTGGAATCTCTGTGACTGTGTTTCTGCTGAGTCCATTAACTTACTTTGGGGCACCTCAGATTACAGTTTAGGCCTTTTGATGTAAAGTATGAAAGTGAGTGATTTCAAGCATTGGTAAATGTTAACATTTCCGAGAAGTCCAGGAACACTCACAAAGGGCAGCAAAACATAAGGAGATGTTAAGGAGGGAGCATTGGTGCTGATAAAGGAAAGGTAGTGTTTAAATGGACTTGGATTAATGTCAGTATTAAAGCCTTGATACAGTTCTTAGATAAGGAAGGAAAGTTTCCTAAAAATGAATCTTTGTATAGTGGTTAGAATAGCAGGCTAAACTTTGCAGGCTATACCCCAAAGAGATCAAATAAAGAAGACAAGTACTCATGTATACAAAAATATTTGTAGTAGTTATTTTGTGGTGGAACTAGAAACTAAGGCAGTGCCCATCAGATGGTGTTAAACAAAATATGGTATATGAACGTAATTCTATTGTCCTGCAAGAGATGATGAAGGGGAATGTTTTCAGACTGGTATGACCTGATACAGAGTGAAATCAAGAGAACAGTTTATACAATAACAACAATAACATTGTAAAGAAAAATTTTGAATGACTTTTAGTAACTCTGATCGCAATTCCAGAAAACTCACTGACATGTTATCCACCTCCTGACAGAGAAGTAATGGACTCAGAGTACAGACTGAACCATCTATTTTTTGGACATGGCCAATGTGGAATTTTTTTCCTTTTGACTGTGCATACTTGTTACAAGGGCTTTGTTTTTATTTCTTTTTCAATGGAGGAGATGGGATAGACAGAAAGCAGATTTTTTTACAATTGAAAAATGAAATAAAATTTAAAAATAAGTCAGTGTTCTTTCCTTCCCTCCAAAAGAAACAAAAACAAAAACAAAATATGCAGTTTATAACTCTCACTACAACTTAGGAAACTTTTCCTTCTGCATTGCCTTTAACCAGTTGCCATATAAGTATCAACATACATCTTAATACCAAATCCAAAGAGGAATCAAAATCAAAAATCAAAATCAAAATCAAAATAAAATTACTGATTGACTGATTGCTTTTGAAACATTACTGTGGAGATACTGGTGGAATAATAAAAAAAGGCTAACATGAAGACTTTTATACATCAACCTCAATGAAAAGCCAGTAGAGCAGTTGCTAATGAACAAGGCTAAGGAAATCAACTAAATGAAGGATGAACTCTTAACTTTGTTTATTGGGGGCAAAGATTAGGCCACAGCAGCCCTGAAGGCTAGAAGTCACTGTAATCTTGTGTTACCTAATCTAGAATAACTAATTCTGATTGAGGAGAAACTTCATTTTTAGTCAGATTTAGTTAAAGTGAAGAATTATAATACATTCACTGTCAGTCACTTGCTCATATTACAGAATTTCAGAGTTGAGAAAGACTTCAAATGTAGTATAATTTAAACTTTACATCCATATACCACATTCAGCAACTGGTTCTTTTTGTTGTTGTTCAGTCATTCAGTCATGTCTGACCCTTTGTGGCCCCATGGACAATAGGCCCTTCTTTTTTTAAATTAAATTAAATTTAAAAATATTTATTTATTTTTACTTTTCAACATTCATTTCCATAAAATTTTGAGTTCCAAATTTTCTTCCCATCTCTTCCCTCCTCCCATCCCAAGATGGCATGCAATTTGATATAGGCTCTACATATACATTCATAATGAACCTATTTTCACATTAGTCATATTGTAAAGAAGAATTAGAACCAATGGGAGAAACCACGAGAAAGAAGAAACAAACAAAAAAAAAAAAGAAAGAGCAAATAATATGCTTTGATCTGCATTCAGACTCCATAGTTCTTTTTCTGAATGTAGACAGAATTTTCCACCATCAGTCCTTTGGAGTTGTCTTAGATCCTTGCATTGCTAAGAAGAGATGAGTCTATCAAAGTTAGTCATTGTACATTGTGGCTGTTACTGTGTGCAATGTTCTTCTGGTTTTGTTCACTTCACTCAGCATCAGTTCATGTAACTCTTTCCAGGTTTTTCTGAAGTCTGCCTGCTCATCATTTCTTATAGCACAATAGTATTCCATTATACTCATATACCACAACTTGTTCAGCCAAGGCTCTTCTATCCTCCACTATTTCCTGATGTCTGCCCAAGCTCATGTTCATTGCTTCTATGACACTATCCATCTCTTCCTCTGCTTCCCCTGCTCCTTTTGCCTTCCATCTTTTCCAACACTAGGGTCTTTTCCAATGAGTCCTGTCTTCTCTTTACATGGCCTAAACACTCAAAATTCAGCTTCAGTATTTGTCCTTCCAATAAAAGGTTTGATTTATTATGTAGCCTTTGCTTATAAACCTTCATATAGAGGATCATCTGTTAGTCAATCAGTCAATAAGCATTTAAGAACCTACACTGTGTGAAGCTCTGGAGTTATGAAGAAAGGCAAAAGACAGCCTCTGCCTTCAAGAAGCTCACAATCTTATATGGGGAAGGGGATTATGCAAACAACAAGATATGTACAGGATAAAGTGAAGATAATCTCAGAAGGAAGATATCAGTATTAAGGAAAAAATTGGGAAAGGCTTCTTGCAAAAAGTGGGATTTTAGCTGGGACTTGAAAGAAGCCTCTACTTCTCAAGACCACCCATTCCTCTTTGGAAAGTTCTAATGGCTAGCAAGTTTTTCTCTGCATTAAGCCCAAATTTGCCTCCATTCATAACTTCTAGTTCTGCCCTCTGGGCCAAGCAAAACAAGTCTAATCCCTCTTCTACAGGACAACTCTTCAAAGCTTGAAGATAGCTATCATTTCCTCTGCAAGTCTTCTCTTTTCCGGCCTAAATATCTTATGGTGTTTTGTTTTTTTTCAGCCAATCCTCAGGACTAAATGTATCTAATAAAAGGCAATTTAAGAGTTGGAATTAATGTCCATAAGCTGTCAGTAGGATAGCAACAGGAAGGTTTGTATTCTTTCTAAGGCCAAGTAACTTGCCACTAATTATTCTAAATGTCATCATGTAAGAGACCTATCAGGTGATCTATAAGGAGCAGACCGGGGTGTGATTGAGAAAGGGATGCAGTGTAACAGGTGCCTATGAGTGCACAGGTCCTATTAATTGGTTGTGCCCTTAGAGATAATGATTTTTGGCTACTTTGCAAGTGAGTCTTGGAGAATGGGGCTCTGTCCCTTCAGTCATCTATCTTTATCTTCGTGTTCATATGTACACTCTCTCAAGATAGGACAAAACAGTTAAAAGAATTTCAATGTGACAAGTTCTCACCTCCTGGGATTCTATCATCTTAAGTTCTATTAGAGGAAAAGCACAGCACTTTCTTGCACTGCTAGAATATCTGTTCCTAGAAGTTTTCACCCATGCTTATGCACTACATTCATATATATGAACTTCCTAACTCTGAGGAGAAATCTTTTAACAATATGATTCCTTCTCTCTCTCTCTCTCCACATATATACATATACATTATTATTAATAAACAAAGAAGAAAACCACACAGCCAATTTCTATAGTCCTTCAAATTCATTTCAAATTTGTCGTAGAATTAAGGATACAGGTCTAGATCATTTCTCAGGCATTTTCCAGCTCTAAATCTCATAAGCTCATCCTCAAATTCTCCCCATCCCTCACAATACTTTCAAATCACGATGTGTCATTGAGTGACCCCACTCTATTGTTACACTTCAGTAATTCAATGTATCTATGATCTCATCGACGTGGACATGCCTTCCAACAAAGAGTATTTTAAGCCTAGCTTTGCGATCTTATCTTGTGTGACCCTTGTCAATATCTTCCCACAAATCCTCTATAAGGGATCCATTCAATGAGCTGAAGTCTTCCTTGTAGTCTTTCAAGATTACATAAGTAACAGAGCAACACTTGGATTGGCCATATGTCATCTCTTGCTCTATGGCCAGCCCATCTCCTTTTCTGGTCACCTATCTGGATGCTGTCCTTTACCATCCCAATCCAACTTGAGATCTGGGACTTCATTGACAAAGGGAATTCCCAGTGAGGAAACTCCCTGTACCAATATAATTTGTCAGTTGTTCTATACCTAGCAAAAAGTACATACATTTGGTCGTATAATAATATTTTTTACCAAATTATTTTGATCTGGGTTCCCTCTTTTCTCATCATCTCTTTCTATATCCCTCTCATCCCACACATCAGAGTAATGTATGAAAGTAAGCATAAGTGAAATCAAAGTGTTGAAAACTACATCCCCTCTCAATACACTCTTTAGTCCTCCTACCCCATAGGGGCTGGGTAGCATCGGGGTTGTATCAGAAAATTCCTTTCTGATTAATGTTCACCAAAACCAACCAAACAAACAAACAAAAAACTGTTGACAGATGAATATAGTTTTAATATGGGGAAAAAAGATGAACTTTTCTACTTGGCAAAATTACAGTGTAATATAATTATAATATTTAAGACTTTATTTTATGTCTGTTTCACATATTTGACTTTTCTCGAACACATTATTGGAACCACCAAATAAATAGAATAATAAATAATTGATGTTCATTTAATATTATAGTGAAATACAAATTAATTATAACTAAGTGGCAAAATGGAAAACCTCCAATTTCTTTAAAAGGTATGGATGGTTTTCTGATAGCATGCTGGATTAGACTATGCTGTCAGAGAACAAAGAAGATGGGGAAGGGAAAGTTGATGAGGCTGGACTTTGTAAAGACATTGTTAGGGAATGACCAAATATTTTGCAGAAAAATTGAAGGGATTGAGATTTTGTAATAATACTGTTGATTTATAGGTTTTTCTTTCCAAGAATTACAAGATTCTTTCACATATTAAAAAGAGTATGGTACAGAAGAAAGAGCACTGGAGCTAGCTGTTGAGCTTTGGCCAAGTCAGTTAATCTCTGGGCCTCAGTTTCCTCATTTGTAAAATGAAGGAGATGGACTTGATGACTTAGGGCCGACTTTAACTTTCAATCTATATGATCTCATTTTCTCCTTAAAGAATCTTTGAAGGAAGGTGGAGCACATATAAACAGCCTTACTTTACATAATGAGAAATTGAAACACTGAGATATAAAATTACTTAGCCAAGGTTACCATTAGATCTCCAAAATTTTGATTTGTGACAAGTACCAAAAATTAATCCCTTTCTAAGTAGTCTGAATGCATGAGCAAAATGACGTTAGACTTTCCATGGAAACAGGCTGAGATTGTTTGAGGGACAAAAAGACTGAGAGCAAATTACGTAATTTCCTAGTACCTTCCCCAATCTCAATTTCTCTTCATTTTAAATATCTCTTTGGAGCCAGAATCTAGAAAGAGCTAATGACAGCAGAAAAAGAAGTGCCACCTAGTACCCCAAACATTGCACATGGCAGGTAGTTAATAAACATTCATTGAATCAAAGGAATGAAATATTGATTCCTCTATTAAAAAGAATTCATCTTTGTCTCCCCTTCCCAATCTCTTCTACCTTTTTGAAGACTTTGCTAAATCACAAGTTTGATTATTATTGAATCTCAGAGTAATAGCAACTATAGGTACTATTCAATACTCCATAAAAACCCACTTCTAGGAGAGAGAAAGGTAAAATCCACCTTTGGGTTAACACTAGAGCTGATTCTTATTGAGGGCTACTCAGCATGGCAACAAGGCAAATTTCAACTATACGATATAGCTATTCTCCCTCTCTCTTGTGCTAGGCTTGGAAAATGAGAATTTGGAATGAAGGCCTTGTAAAGCTTTTTCTACCTTCTGACCTGCATCTAATTTAGCTATTTCTCTAGGCATAAATTAAAGAAAACAAAAAGCCAGTTATGGGGAGGTAGACTTGTGGCTTTATTGGGACATTCTTCAGTGCGACTAGAAGTATTTTAATAATAAAAAAAATCAGATAACTCCAGTATCTACTTGAGGGACTTAGTGAGATGAATATATTTCTCTCCATTTTCAAATGCTCAAGCTAGTATTGTCAGTGTCTATTATTTAGCAAGGGGCAGCTAGGTGGTACAGTGAACAGAGCACCAGGCCTAGAGTAAGGAAGACTTGAGTTCAAATCTATCCTCAGACACTTACTAGCTATGTGACCCTGGGTAAGTCATTTAACCTTGTTTGCTTCAGTTTCCTCATCTGTAAAATGAACTGGAGAAGGAAATAGCAATCCACTCCGGTGTCTTCGCCAAGAAAATCCCAAATGGGGTCACAAAGAGTTATACATGACTGAACAACAAATTATTTAGCAACATCAACTTCTGGTGTATTGTTGGCAAATGTTTTCCCTGCTCCCCCCAAAAAGTTTGCCCCATTCTAAATTATTGAATCTGATGATGTATCAGTTGAGAAATTGGAAATATATGGCTTATAAGGACACAGATTTATGTTGAGAAATGCAAGTAAATAGCAACATCAACAAGCCAAAGTGTGATCAACCAATGAGGATATTCATAAATCTTTATCAGATTCCAAGACAAGATATTAGGTGAGAGCTACTTCAGTGCAAAATTCGATCTCTACAAAATCCCTTCCCCCCTCCTCTGACTTTTTTTAACCAGGTCTATAATTTCACCAGTGTAGTAAGCTCCCTGTGAGCATGGGAGTCGTGTTTACATTAGATAACACTATCTGCTCATGAAGCTTGGCACCTTCTTTGCAATTTGTAGTTTTAGAGAATTGTCTGGAACACTGAGAGAATAAAGTGACTCGCTCAACTGGCATGTATCAGGATTTGAACCTAGCTCTTTCTGATTCATTGTGTACCTAATTAGCCAAATGCCTCAAATAAGAGCCTAAATATCATATGATAGACCATTAAAAGACTTTCAGACTCTAAAATGATATGATTCTGTGTGTGATGGTGATGGTGAAGAAAACTTGATCAGATCAAGTTCCATAGAATTCAATTGCTCATAGCTAATGAAGCACAGAATGCTGGATACATCAACATATCAAAAATTGACTCTATGGCAACTATTGAGCACTTAGAGGAATATTCTAACTTTAAGGCCAATTGAACAAACCAACTTCATATTTACCTAGAGACAAAATTTAAAGCCAAATTTTATAAGGCAACAGAGTACTGTAGAAATGATGCTGGATATGGAGACAGAGGACCTGGGTTCAATCCCCAGCACCATCCCTGAACTACTTATACAATGCTGGGCATATCCCTTAATATCGTTAAAAGAAGAAAAAGAAGATGGATTTGGATTTAAAGGCTTCTATAGTTCTTCATAGTTACAAATTTATTATCTTATCACTTCTCCTTATGGTTTCCCTAATAGAATTCCTAAAAGTCCATGCCAGCCAATGGCACATTCCACATCTTACTGAACAATATTTTTAAAGAAGAGGAGTCAGATCATTAAAAAAAAAATCCTAAATAGACAGCAATCATTTAATTGGAGAGACTAAGTTGTTTATTACCAGCACCTATTTCTTTGTTTACTAGACCCTCAATTTTCCTCTGTAAGACTAATCTCTTTATAGCCATTACCATTATAATGGGACATCTCTATGTATCCAAAATTCTAAGCCCCAGTTGATGCCCCTCCCCCCCTTTTAAGTAAAAGTCAATGTAACAAAATTTCAGGCCTAAAGAATTCAAATTAGCATTCACTACAATGGGATTTGACTTCTATCATTAGCTAAAAACACTGTCCTGATAATAACTTAATGAAATTTATGCCAGTGTACCAAAGCCTGGTCTCTGGGAAGCTGTGTGTCCACTAGGAATTTTAGATATAAATCACGACTTGACTCTAGTTAAAAGGAGACATTCTTCACTTTTATTGCATAATTATAGACAATGCAACAGTAGATTTTAAAAATTATATTTAACACAAGTGAATAGTTTAGAAGATCTGAAATGTTATAAAGCAATATACATACTGAATAAATAATATGCACAGGAGAGTCATGTCTACATTACATAACACTGGCTAGTATTTTGAATACTTAAAATAAATCCAGTGAAAATGGATAAAGTCCATAAAAATGCTATCCTGTCTTCCCTTGTATGAAATTGTTCAAGTATAAAAAGTCCAATACAGTGTAAAATATTATTTGATTTAGGTTAAGAATAAAAATTGCAAGTATTGTAGTTTCATGAGAAAAATGTAAAGCAGCATTTTAAACTACATAAAAAATAGTGGGGAAATTGGACTAATGAATTGCCAGGAAAGTAGATCTACACGAGCAAAATACTGAAGAGGAAGTAGTATGAAACTAGCAACACATTCTGTAAAAAACCTAAACTCTGTTAATGTAAGAGTACCCTCTCATACAGTGCACATACTGAATTTAAATAAATCTAAGTCAACATCTTTAGCTGAATAGGTTAATATTTAATATGCTACATCTAAACCTACTAAATAATTTATGCCATGAGATGAATACATAATTTTACAGTGTCACATCTAAAGTTCCTTTCTTTAGAGTGCAGCATCGTAAAACTTCAAAATAAATATTTTTTAAATAGCATTACAATTAAGGCACAGTATAAACCACATATCATTAACCCTTGAAGAACTGTAGTCTCAGGAACCTTGTTGTCTTATTTACTGAGTTCCCTAATAAATAGTTTTAAATAGGACTCTGTAATAGACACAAAAGTCATATAAATCATTTCAAAAAAGAAAAAAAAATAAGTTTCCTTAAGACAGTTCTCAAAGGTTCAAATTCTGCAAACTTCTTCCTGCCTTTATTCACAAGCCACGAGTCAACGTAATAAATAGAAAGAGAAGGCTGTTGTAGTAAAGGGCTGATCCTATTTCAGAATCAGAATAGCTGACACCAGCAGTTAAAAGTTTCCCAAAATTGAAACAGGATGGGGAGAGGGA
Source organism: Vombatus ursinus (assembly GCF_900497805.2). Lineage (NCBI taxonomy): Eukaryota > Metazoa > Chordata > Mammalia > Diprotodontia > Vombatidae > Vombatus > Vombatus ursinus. Next base: position 7,955,900 of record NW_020940355.1, read on the forward strand.
TTAGAATGTGACAAGCTCATCAAACAAGCACAAGTGATGTGTTCTTTCCAGAACTGTCTGTGTTATTGATTGTCTGTACAGCTGTTGCACCCATTACTTCCACATCACTTGCTCCATAGTTCCACTCATCCAGAGGACAGATGAGAAAATAGCTTTGGTGCCTGCCCACCATTTTACCAAACGGCCATGCTCCTCAGGATTGTTCGATGCCCATTATGAGACAGCAAGAAAATCACTTTCTTACTTGAACAAGTTCTATAGGCCATAGTGAAAACTAGAAATGACAGTCAGTGCTTTAATTATTTTTAAAAATATGTTTTAAATGTTATATAAGCTACATATTGCTCACTCTGATTTCTTTTCCCTGGTTTAACTTTTTCAAAACAACATTTTCTCATTTGAAAAAGGCAGTTTGCTTCCCTGATACTATTTTAAAAAAAAACAAACAACAAAAACCCCTTTATTTTATTTTGTCAAATGAAGTTCTATTGTTACTCCTATAGTCTTTTCATGGCAGTGCATTGTTTATTCAGTGTCTCCTGGATTGACTCCTGAAACTAATTCCTCCCACTCCCCTGGCCCTCACCCCTTTCTCCCATAGCAACACGATTGGAGTACAAAGACAGTGGAATAAAAATCTCCTGATTTGCAGTAGCGTAACTTTTCTTAAAGCTGCTTAGTTAGTGTTAACCACCTTATTATCTACTTAAAACTGGAAGGCTGGGGGAAAATAGAGAAAGAAATTCAACTCTCTTCAGATGGCTGGTCATTCATTATTGCATACGGTCTGTTTGCAGCTGCTGTGGCTGATACTGGCCAAATGCTGCTGCCGCTGCCGCTGCTGCTGCTGCTGCAGCAGCTGTCCCAGGTGCTGCCGCGGTGATTGGCTGCTGGACTGCATAGCCGTAGCCCCCAGCAGTGACATATCCTGCAGCAGCTGGAGATGCTGCATATGGGTACTGGTCATAGGCTGCTGCCGCTGCAGCTGCAGCAGCTGCTGAGTATTGTGCATATGCAGCTCCAGTGTAATCAATGTAAGGTGTGGTGGAGGCAGCAGCTGCTGTAGGTTGGACATGTGGAATTACAACTCCAGGCTGCACAAAAGCCTGTGGATAAACATAATGGGCAGGTATCCTGTTGAGAAATAGAAAAGAATGTCAGATCATGGTGAGCTCCTATGTACAAAAGATCTGTTGTTCAGAAGTAAAACAAACTCAAAATTTAGTGGTTATTATGAGCATAGGGTTGCCACAATAGCTACATTCTAGCAGTCCAATGAATGCACTCTGGCAGTAGCCCAAAACATATGTAGTGATCAGAAAAAGAAGCCAACAATAACTGGAGCTAAACACATCATGACAGCATTCTTATTTATATTGTTTGCTCAATACCACCAAATATGAATTAATCGCCTCATCAATAGTTAAGGGAATAAGTCAAGGTTTAGGATTTCAACATTCCACTTAAAGGTATTAATAGCTCTTGACTTAAATATTAGAGTCAGATTTTAGAAAAAAATTAAAATCACTCTATAAAAGAAAAAAAATTCTGACAATCAGAAAAATTCTCAGTTGCAAGCATTGGACTTTTTTCTCTTTTTTTAAAGTACCCTGTCACCAGTTAGGTCCAAAGGATGGGAGCTAGTTTGTCTTTACTGATTCACTGAAGAAAATTTCAACCAAATATTTAGGCAGGAAAATGGACCTTGTTTAATTATCATGGCAACCCTACTTAAAATTGCTATGCAGACTCAGCACACATTAATTTCTCTGCAACCTCAGTCACCCTTATTAAAAAATAAAAAAAAATAAGAAAATGCAGGCGACAAAAAAAGTTTAAAAGTTCACAGGTGTGGTAGACACAGCAGAATCACACTTTTCAAACGAACTGTAGTGCAGCTCACTCTGTCATAAAAAGGCTGTTGTGGGAAGCTACAGAAATGCTATTAACATTCATTGCAGTGGTTCCCAAGTAGATGTGAAGCACACTTATTTTTGAGGGTAAAATTTGTAAGGACACAAGGGTCAATCAAACCTGTTTGACTATCAGGCAACTGATGTCAGCCAGCTTGTTTATCTCTATGCAAGACAGACAGAGGGGTTGGGGGGAGGTGATGAGGTAGAGGGGGTAGGAAAATGCATCTAAAATATAATAAAATATATAATATATGAAAAATAAAATATAAAATATAATTTTAAAAGGTTTATAAAATATCTAAATAAAAAGACATTTCTTTTCACATTCACTAACTCTCCATTTTCTTCTCCAAACCAAAGAAGATGTAGCTTTATTCTTTTATAGGAATGGTGATTCCATTCATATGTACGTGTAGAAATGAAGTCTTTTATTACATAATACCATATAAAAGCTGAGATGTAGCCTGTCATGTGAAATCAAGCACCCGTTTAAATTAATCACATGGAGCATACATTCTCCCATCTCACTTATAAAGTTCATGTGATTTAAAAAACAAGTTTGAGCTGCAAAAAAATGCACATCTCAATTCTTAATAACGAAATTTCATTAATCCTTAACTAAAATACCCCTATAAATATGTGACCTATTGATTCCACCTTTGTACAATATAACCACCAGTGGAAAACACTCCAGATATCTAGAGACATTACACCAAAATTCCATCCAAAATTTAGCAAATCAACAAAACCTATTAAAAATTCAAACAGTGGTTGTCTTTAAGCTTGCTGTTCAGGAATCCTAAAGTTAGAAATCATTATGAAATTATATTTGTATTATTCACTTTGCTTTTTCAGAGTTTCCCTTAAACAATACTCATATCTATGCCAGCCCAAAGCACAAAAAAGTTTATTCTAATGGTGAAAATACAGTGAATTTTACTAGACTTGTAGTTCCTTCCCTATGCCAACACAAACCACGTCATCATATATTCCGGAGGACACTTAGAGATATTCTTAACTGTTTGTTAGGAACTAGACACAAAGCCCTGCCCATAAACTCTTGTAATTTTTTTTCTAAGTTAAGTAACTAACCTCACTAAAAGTAACAGGCGTTGGCATTATGAAATGTTATCCCTGTGGATCATCTCTCTCTCCATTATATTGGTCTCTCCCAACCTTTCACTATCATGCCATTTTACATGGGTGATTGACAGCACAGGCTGCGGCGGGGCTATTTTTGATCATGTCATGAGACAAGGGTTTCAAGCAGAGTAAAATGTCTTTATAAGGCCAAAGAAAACTCTGCTGTATCTGCTGTAAAGGCCAGCAAGCATGGATCTCACTAATACTGAAACATTAACCCCACTGGACTCCTACAGGCCTAAAGCAGCTGAAGCAGTGACTAGGTTGGCATCTTTGATTAGGCTATTAACTTGAACAAGTTTTGCTCTGGGGGAATGAGGTTTGAGTTTGTGTTATAAGATTTGATTTTTTTTGCATTTGCTTATTAACTTTTTCTCTTTTAAGTAACAGAGATATGTCCAGAGAATTACATTTATAAGGGGAGTCCTGTAGTGTCCCAGTCGCCGGAGACAATGTTTTCCCACTGAGAGTAGCTTTTCTCTGATTTGATTATGCCAATGAGTAAGTAAACTTGTCTTAACACATGTCAACAATCTGCATCAGACTGCCTGTGAACATCAAGTGAGGGAAAAAAGAAGAGTCTGGGTGGCATATGAGTTAACTGTGGCATAATCATTGAAGACTGGGGAAGAATTCAAACTCCTTGAGGGCAGGGACCACTTATTTTTCATTTTTATTTTTTTGTAGCCCCAGTACTTAGCACAGGACCTGGTACATAGTAAATGCTTTACAAATGCTTGTTGAATTGAATTAATAAATGCATTTGAATCACAAACATTAAAAAACAAACAAAGCCTGGGAAGAGGGTAAAATTGAATATCAGGGTAGCATGTTTGCAATGGTCTCCCCAGGAAGACAACCCCTTCTCCAGACTGGGGAGCCTTTACATGAAGTGTGGTGGACTTCTCTCTGCCATATTTCTACTAATTCTCTCTCCCAGTTCAATCTCAGAAAGTAGAGGCTAGGAGGTATGGCAAAAATGAAACAAAGAATACAAGCCTGGCAACCATCTTTTGAACTCTTTTATTTCCCACCCATACACCCTCACTACCACCTCTCCAAGGTCCCAGGAAGAGAAATCTTCCTCAAACACAAACCAAAAGAAGCTTAACAAAACATTGTTCTAAAATTAAATAAAGTAGAACAAAACACTGCACATCAGATGGCTGTCCTAACTGTAGTCGGGAGCTTAGTATTTAGTGGTTCACAGTACACTTGAAACTATTTAATTTTCAAATAAAATGGTAAAGTTATTATTACCTTAAACTATACAAACAATAACAAAACCTTTTACAGACATCAACAAAAACCATGTACCACTTATCCACAATTTGAAATAATCTCATCTGATTAGGCATAGTACTTAGGATAAAAGCCCATTCAGTGAAAAAGAAAACAAGTTTATTTTCAATTTCAGAATGCTTGAACAGCAGAGTAACTCGCCAAATTAAGAAGACTAATTCTACTTGGAACCTGTATTGTTTGTAAATAAATACTTAGCACAGTGTCTGACACATAGTAGGTGTTTAGTAAATGTTTATTAGATTGAATTAAGTGAAGTTAAATAGAATAATTTATTCAGCCATTAATAGGTGGCTTTTGCAACTAATAACCACCACAGCTGAAAATGTGTTGCATTTAAAATTTCCATGTAGCACTTTCAACTCAAGTTCATTTTGTTAATCTTCTGCTCAAAAACATACAATGGCTCCCTATTGCCTAATACATTAAAACCAAACTCTTCTGATAGACATCAATCTCACCATAATCCTATTATCCAAGTTTATTTCTCATGACTTCCCAATATTTGCCATCTGCTAAGATCAAGTTGGTTTCCTTATTGTCACCACAGGAACATGTCAGACTCATTCTCACTTCTGCGCCTTGGCTAATATGTCTCCTCCAACTCCCACCCAGAAATGTCTCCCTCCAACCATCCATTCAAATTCTACCCATCCTTTAGGATTCATTTATCCCATCATCTCCACAGAGCCTTCTTCAACACTCTCTCCAATAATGATCTTCCTTCTTTGAGCACACGTGCCATATAATTTAGCAGTTTGTTATATCCTAAATGATTTAGGAGTGTTAGTTTTGTCTCTGCACATAAACTATAAGCTCTTTGAAAGTACAGAACATGCCTTATATGTCTCTGTGATCATCTACTGTCTAGTAGAGTGTGGCATACGTAGTAGGCATTAATAAATTTTTACTTGGTTAACATTACGTTTCAAAATGACAGACTACAAGATCTGTCAAATCATGATAAATTACTTCCCACAATTCTCTATTACTTATGAGTAGAAATGCTAATCACATGCATAAGGAATTACATATATATATATATATATATATAGTTTTTTTTTTGTTGTTGATCCCCAAACTATTGTGGAAGACCATTGATGAGTGGCTATCAATATAATAAGGCATTTTTCAATTACTTCATACTTCCCTCACTTAGGTTAAAAAAAAAGTAAGTTTAGGTAGAAAGAAAGAAAAAAGAGTAGGTCCTTGGGTGTAAAGATGAGGGCTAGAAAAATACACTAAAAGTGCAACTTGTCAGCCGATTCTTCCTTATATACACCTGGAAGCATAGAAGGCACAACTAGCCTGGCAGCCAGATTCCAATGCTCCAGGCCACACATATGCAGTAAACTCAGATTAGGCATTAAGAAACCATTAGTTGGGGGGGGGCACAATGCTCCTTAAACAACTGGTATGTTTATAAAACTTAACTTCTGGCATCCACACAAGTTGCAAGGTACAGTATAGAGAGTGCAGACTACAGTCATCAGGAAAAATTAGCTGGGATAGCATCAGTCCTACACATTGTCTGAAAGAGGGGGAAGCAGGTAGCTGAGTTACAGAAGACTGCCAATCACAAAAATCAAGAAATGCAAAAAATACAGGTAGGCTTCCCCAAAGTTAGGTGTATGAAGTAAATATTAGTGCTACTATACTCAGAAATAGTCTGATTATTAAATCTGATGGGAAGAATTGGCGCTCCAAATTAGAAAAGCCCAAGCAGACATACATTGTTAAGAGACAGGTCCCCATACCCACCAAAAATTAATAAAAGAAAAGAAAAAATGACACCCCCCCCAAGAAACTAGAACATGCAAGCAGTGAATATCTTTTCTTACATAGTGAAGTCACACATTTTAGCACTCACTACAAAAATATGGTTAAAAGGAAGTCACAGGCTACAGCTTAAAAGCGAGGAAAAAAAAGACCCTTTGCTCCCCATGGCAAAGTCAAAGTCAACAACACTCCTCAACACCACCACCAAAAACCAAAACAAAAAAGACCTCCCCCCCCCCAAAAAAAATCACTTTTCACTACAGCTCTTTTCAATTAAATAAAAAGCACACGTTTAGCTATCAACACCACTTCATTACCGTAATAAATAAAATAAAGCACACGGAGGTCTATTGACTATTATGAAAATAAAACAACAACATACATGCATCGTTAATCACCATCTTAGCTTGTGTGTTTGAGTCTACTGGTTACAGAGTTTAATTCCAAACAGAACTATTCCACATCTTATCATCATATCCTTCTGATCAGTTAGCTTAACTGTATACGATCCCTGTCAGATTAGAAAGAGATAAATAACATTGAGACAAGCTGAAGAGTTAGAAGATCGATGGGGCACAGTGGTCTTGTACACAAGTCATACCTCTTTTTTTTTTTTAATCATAAGCTCAAGAGGTGTCTGGATTGGAGGACTGCATACTTGATCACATAACTTGACTCATCTAAAAACATTTATAGCATCACCATCAAGAAGCAAAACAGGTATTTTTTTTAAAAGAGAAATCAGGAAAACTCAATGGCAGGATGATATTGTCCATGTGTGACAAAGGCAGGCTAACAGATGATATACTTGTACTTTGGAGAACCTGTTTGATTGACTTACCCAAAAGGTCTCTGTATAAGAGCTGGGTGAAGTTGTTGAACACCAAAGGCAAAACCTAACAACAAAACATATTACATTCTCTATATGAACATTCCAACAGCTACTTATTACTGCTATACATAAAATATACAATGACAACTTTCATTTTATATTTGCATTAGATACACTAATTTAAGTCAGGTAATTTTTTTTAAAAAAGAGAAAACTATATTTGAGGAGTGGGAGAAGCTGACAAACCCGCATTTAAACAAGTTTTTAAAAGTTTCATATAGCCCACTAGTTTGGATTTTGGCTTAAAAATAAATCATTCAAAATGAAGACAACAACTGATAGAAAGCAGAGCATTCATTATGTGCAAAGTTTTGCTGACATAAACACACTCTAAAAGACCTTAGGAGGATACCACAATGAATAGTGCTTATGAATTCAACTAAGCACAACAATACTGCTTCATGTTGAATTTTCCCCCACAAATATCCTTATCCTATAGCATACTAAATTTATGAGTTTCAATGTTTATAATACTAATTTGAACTTAGTATATGACTTCAATGGTCTATGCAAGTTTATAGTCAAAGAATCATAGATTTGGAGCTCAAAGAGATCCCAGAGCTCATCAAATGAAATTCTCTCATTTTACAGATGAGGAAACTGAGACCTAAAGAGGTAAAGTGATTTGCCCAAGGTAACAGCTAGTAAATTGCCAAAAGTAGGCTCTGAATCCAGGATCTCTGAGTCCAGAGTCTTATCTCATCACACTCTATCATACTATGAGTAGATTTTATGGATAAAACTTTTTTTAAAAAGCCAATAAAACAAATTATCTCTTCTTTTCTTTTTCTAATAGGTATATACTTACAATGTACTAAAGATATACATTTTGTTTTTCTCTTATTGAAAAATAGATACTTCAAATTGCTTGCATATCAGTTATCTACCCCTATGTTGGTATACGGAGACACCTGTCATTGCCAAGGCAGGGAAAAATCTTTTTGAGTACAGTTTGGATTGAAGTAGAAATCAATCCTCAAGATTTTAGAATCTTAATAATCTATGCATCTAAACATAAAAATTTGCTTTTTTAAAATTATATGTATCTTCTACTTTCAGTTATCCATGCAAATGGAGGAAGGCAGAGTTTTGAATAATCCTGAATAGCAGATTATCAAATAATCACTTCTGCTTTATAATACACAAGGTGTTTTCCCCCTCAGCAGATGTCCTGTATTACTTATGGTTTGTTTAGGCTAGTACTCAGATTAGTTTGCATTCCCCAAGCACATGTCAAATGAGAAGGGAAGCAGCCCAGAAGAGTATTAGGTAGACAGGTGTAGCCAGCCTGGGATTAAAAATTTGGCACAAATAAGGGACATGTTGATTGTGCCTGCAGATAAATGAGAAGAATAAACTGCAATCGCATGTTATTCATTAATGAGTAAGACCTATAAATCTGGGTCCATACAAAGCCATCTGGAATAATATTTCTTTTTTATCTAAGATTATGCTTTTTACAGACACTTTTCTATGTTTGCAGTTTACACATATCTTCATTTATCTTTAAAGTGAAAAAATGTTTCTTTATAGAATGACCAATGAAAAGCACCACTCTACAATAAACCAACGGGTTCTGGGGAAGGCTCTGTCTTCTGAATCATTGTCTCTTTCTTCACAAGTACCAAAAAGGACTGTTTCTCACCTGGTTGCATGATCCTGGGTTTTGCCCCCAAGTATGCCAGATTCACGTTGGCCTTTCTGCCATCAATGATAGGGTTGGGATCCTTACAGGCCCTTTCAGCAGCAGCTCTGTCAGCCATGGTGACCTTAGCAACATACATACACACACAAATGCTACAAATTAAACCTGTGAAGGAAACTTACTAAGCACTCACACACAGGCACTCGTTGTCTAGCATTTCTTTATCATGATCCCTTTCATTCCACAAAAGGAAAAAACAAAAAACAAAAAACCTTCCCGTTGGCCTGCAAAGCACTGCCCCCAGCAAGCAGAGGTTTGGAATCCTGATCTCCCTTGTCTTAACATTCTCCCCCTTGCCTGGCACTGCTGGTGGTCCCTATCCTTAGGCCAGGAAAAACAGTCGTTTAAAGAAAATGGCTCATTTAAGAAAGAATAAACCTTCCCCATCAGCCTCTTCCAGAATACTCTGTTCGATATTCTGTATGGGAGCTCTGTGACCTCGCTAACTTTAGGCAACTTCCTGACCTTGACTGCATAAGTAAGCCCAACCCTAATTAGGCATCCCCCCCCGCCCCCATAAATGGTGCTTTGGAAAGCAGCCACAAGACTCAGTTATATTAAAGCACCTACTTTTTAAAAGGTTAAAAAAATAAAATAAAAACAGGGGATGGGGTGGAGGAGAGAAGTTAGGACGGGGAGGGCGGATAGATAGACAGCAGCAGCTTCTTTGGAGTGTCCTCTCTATGACCCAATCGGGATCGCCAGGAGACGAGCATACTTTTCCAAAGCCATAGGGCAGCTAAACTTGCTGCCATCAACGTAGGAAAAGCCATTTCCCAGAGTAGAGGCTCATAGTCACCAGCCTCCTCCTCCCTCCCCTCCTCCCAAAGAGGATCTAACTTTTTTCCTCGCAACATCAAATCCTCCCAAACACTACAAAATCATAGATATCTTCCACACTTTTACTCCCTAGAAAACCCCAAGAGGTTCGGGAGACTGGCCTTCCCATTCCCTTTCCCCCACTCCCTCTGGTCGAAAAAAGTTTCAGCTCAGCCTGTGGTTAATATTAGCCTGGTCCCCCCTGGTCCCCGCCCCGAATCGCCGGCTTCCTGGGCACCCCTATTCCCCTCCTACCCGAGGGGGATCCCTAGTTTCTTCTGGCAGATGGGGCTCGCCTTTGTTCTCCCTTTCCTTCTCGCTCTCAGTCCTTCTCTCCATCTTCAAGGTCTCTGACCCCCCTCTCCCAATAACTCCCTCCCGCCTACTTACAAATCCATAGCCCCGGGATTTCCCCGTCTGCCGGTCTGTGATGACCACCGCCTCTTCGATCTCCCCGAAGACCTCAAAGTACTTGCGCAGGCTGGAGTCGGTGGTGTGGTACGGAAGCCCCCCGACAAAGATTTTGGTGTATGTGGTGTCCTTCTGGGTGGTGTGCATCTTCCCGCTCTCCCTGCGGCTCCGGCTAGGGCTCCGGCTCCGGCTCCGGCTCCGGCTCCGGCTTCGGCTCCGGCAGCGGCGGCGGCGGTTGCTGCTGCTGCTGCTGCGGCTGTGGCTGCTGCTGCTGCGCCGGCCCCTCCGCCCCTTCGTTTCCCTCACCCTCTCGAGTCCAGCCGAAGCCAAAGGCAAGCCCAGTGGGGAGGGGGGAGGAGAGCTGGGCAGCGTGCGTGTGTATGTATGTGTACGAATGTGAGTGTGTGAGTGTGAGTGTGTGCGTGTGCGCGTGTATGTCGGGGATGGTGGGCGTCAGAGCAGCCACTGAGAGATCTTAACACCGGGGTGAGGGTCGTTGGGGTTTCCAAAGTCGTAAGCAACCTCAGCCTGTAGCCTTGCTCCACGCTCGTCTCCCGCTCTCCCCTGCCGGTTACAGTCCAAACTCTCCTCTTTTCCTCGCTTCTCAGTTCTTATTAGTAGACCATATGGATATACATTTATAAGTACGAATACATATAGATATATTTTTTCAAATACAATCTATTTCCACTCACCCGGCAGAGAGCCCGAAAGGAGAAGCGAGGTACCCCTCCACAGGCAACAGGGTGGGAAGAAGTGGGTGCTTTTGAAGGTAGATTGTTTATCTAAAAGAGATCTCCTGGGTGGGGGCTCTGATCTTCTCCTAGGGTAACCCTACTGAGTGTCCAAAGAACAGGAAGAACTGGCGGTCACTCAGGCGGCTGCAGCAGCTGCGGTAGGAGAGGTGTTCCGGGACCGATGGCACGCCGCGGATTCCCTTCTCCCAGTTTCCTTCCCCCGGCCCTAAAAGCGGAGGATGGTCCTGGGTGTTGAGTTACTCTCCACTATCTTTCTTCCCCTCCCCTCCCATGCCGGGGGGTCGGAGCCCGGCTGGGGAGGGGCGCGGGCCGGGCGCCTGCGATTGGCCGGGTCCCCACCTGGAGCAGACACCGCCGTCCCCCAGCTGTTGCGAACAGCTGCTTCTCCTCCTGCGCTCTGTTGAGCTGCCCGGGCTTGGCTCGGGAAGCGAGAGCCAGGGCAGAGTTGGGGATGATTGAGGGGCGGGTTCGCACTTCGTACTGGCTGCTCTCACTAGTCTCAAGTCACAGTTTCACGACCCGGCCTCATCTCTGGAGTCTGGGGCGCGGAGGACAGAGCCTTATTCAAAGTTGCTTTGGTTTCCAAACCTGAGAAAACGCATATGGAAGCTAGGGACTGGCTGTGCGTTAGAGACTTTAGAGAAAGTCACTAGAGTAGCTATCCCGTTCTGAGTGCGTCTGTGTTCTGAAGCGGTGGGGAGTAGCCCTCCCACTCTAGGCAAGGCAAAGGAAGAGGTTGCGTCTGCCAACAGGTTTTTGGGGGTGTAAGGGAGGTGCCGAAAGGAGCAGGAAGCAATTGACAGTGTAGAGATAAAAGTGGGGGGGGGAGGCATAGCTAAAAGGCAGAAGCAGTTGCTTTAGAATGCTGTGCACACAGTAGGCATTTAATGAATGCGGATCCTTTAACGCTGACGACTCTACTGAATCAAATAAGGTAGAGATGGGCATCAGTTACCAATTTCTATTTTGAAATATCATAAAATGAATATTTAGCAGATCAGCCATCCAGATTTCCATCCATGCACCAAACTGGTGGAAGGTTTAAAAGTTAAGTTTTCTCTTAAACGAAAACACAAGCCATTGTCCATTATTTGAGTCTGGCTGGTGGTTTTAAATGCTATCTGCTACCATTTTATTATGCTCTAACCAAAAATTATTTCAGACTTAACTAATGAGGTACACAGGCCTCTATGCCCTCTCTATATTTCAGAAAAAATATGGCTATCAGTGCACCAGGGTGTTTTGAAACAGTTCTCTAGCTTTTAGAATTGTTTTTTTTTTTTTTACCAAGAGTATGTTAAATCAGGCCATAAAACTATTCTAGTTCTCCCTCTTCCACTCCAACTACTGACCTCCCTGACTTCCTTTAAGTGCCAACAAACATCCCACTTTCTGCCATATACCTTCCCTAACTCCTCTTAATTACAAAGCCATCTCTTTTAATTACTTTCTATTTATCCTGTAACTAACTGTGTTGTATATATTTGTTTGCATATTGTCTCCCCCCTCCTTAGATTGTAAGCTCTTGTATGGCATGAACTTGGGAATCTTTATGCCTTTCCGATTGTACCTTTACATTCTACATTATACAATAATCTTTTGTGTCTGCTGGACTGCAAACTTCTTGAGGGCAAGAACCACATTTTATTTTTCTTTGTTCTTTAGTGTCTAGCACAACTTTGCACATGACAGGCTGTGCAAATGCTTATTGAATGAATGAATGAGTGAATATAAGAACCATGAAGTAGATTAGTGTCCAGTAATCTCATTGCATCATTTACTTATAGAATGCAACTTCAAAGTGATTTTGAGTACAAGAACAATGAAAAGTAAAATAATTTGGAGGTGAAATCAGTATAGGGGCAAAAATCAGTTCTTAATGTGTGATTATAACCTTGCCAATTTTAAAAAAGGTGTTTTCATATTATGTAGTCACATCCTATACTTTCTGTTTTTAGGAGATTCTTTGAAGAAAATATATCTCTTAAGGCAGGGGTGCCCAACCTTTTCATGAAGAAGGCTACTTTTCCCCCCTTGAAATCTTAAGAGGAACAGTGAAGCCTATGAGTCTAAGGGATATACTGTCCTCCCTTCTTGATGGGAATCACAGTAAACCACAAAGAAGGGTTTATGGGTGGTGGAGGGCAGTGGTGTAGCATCAACTTGGATACCTACCAGGCTAATTCTCTGAAAATGACCAAGTCTTGCTCCAATCCTATGAGAGAGAGATCTAGTCACTCTAACTCCACTGTACCCAGGATGGAAATGGCCTTCTTAGCTAGCTGATATTTTCTGTTGTTTCCATCTTTCAGATAACATCTCATGAAAGAATAATTCATTTTCTACAAAATGGTGCATAGAAATTTTCTAGTTCTGAAGCTGAAAGATAATTAAAAAAACTTGGTATCCCTTGTTGCTATGTGATTCAGTGTGTGTAGGCATCTGCCCAACAATTGATACTGATACACCTCAGTCTTAGGGGCTATTGCTCCTTGTTTTCCAAAATTAATGTCATGTCCATTTGTTAGCATTGCCTTCTGCATAAAGGTAGTCTCACTTGCAATGGCCCAAACTGTTTTGTTTGGATTTATGAATCTAAGCCATTTTTTACCATGTAGCCTTGAACCTATATTAGCTTTCTGAATTCAGTGTTTCATGGGTATTAAATACCAGATATTTTGGCATGATTATACATTACTAATTCAGGTTTGAGAAACAATACTCGGATGATCCTTTTACTCTCTCAGCTGCTTTTGCCAGTAAGGGATGCTCATGTATTTGTAGTTAAGAGATACAATTTAAGTTTCTTTTTAGTGAAAAATCCATAAACTTTTCTAAAACTGATACATGATTTCCATGCTAGTGAAATTCAAATTAGTCTTCACAGATGACACATAAACCCCAAATTTTCACTCCTGTGTTAATCATATTTGGTTAAAGGAGAGGCCCAAAACAAAAAGTAAGGAGACAGGTTCTACTCTAGATTAGGCCCACTAACCAGGGGTGTTCCCTAAGTTTGTGTCCTCATCACCTCCCATGGTTTCAGTGATCATTTCTATGTTGATGATTCCCATATCTACTTGTCCAGCCCTAGCCTCTCTCCTGACCTCTGGTTTCACATCTTCAACTGCTTCATGACATTTTGAACTGGATGTCTTTTAGACATCTTAAAATCAACATCTCCAAAACAGAACTCATTAACTTTTCTCCAAACACTCCCATTTTCCTAGAATTGTCAAGTGTACCACCATCCTTCCAGTTAACTGGGTTTGCAATCTAGGTTTCACACTCAACGCCTTCTCCTCGCCCCCCATATCCAATCAGTTGTTAAGTCCTTTCATCTTCTTAACATCTCTAGTATATGCCTACTCCTTTTTATCCCAGAAATTGCCACCACCCTGATACCAGCGTTATTGCCTTATGGGTGGATCACAGCAATAGCCTACTGGTTAGTCTTCCTGCCTGCAACCCCTCCCAGGTGCAGTCCTAACATGAAAGTCTGACCATATCAACTGTTCCTCTCATCCCCATTCAATTAACCCCAGTGACTTCTTATCACTTCCAGGATAAAGTGTAAAATGATCTGTTTAGATTTTAACTCCTAGGCACTTAATAAATGACTAAGACAGAGTCATATGACTCTGGGCAAGTCACTTACTCTCTGAGGTTTGGTTTTTAATAGTTTTTTTTTGATGAGGCAATTGGGGTTAAGTGACTTACTCAGGGTCACACAGCTAGTAAATGTCATGTGTCTGAGACTGGATTTGAACTCACGTCCTCCTGACTCCAAGGCCAGAGCTCTATCCACTGAGCCATCTAGATGCCCCTTTTAATAGTCTTAATAATAATTAATCTGTCTACTTTTAGAACTTATTTATTGTGAGGATCATATGAGGTAATGTAGGTATTTAAATGTGCTTTAAAGAGATTGTGGAAAGAACAATATTATGGAAAGAACCAGTACACCTGGGTCTGAATTGTGACTTCTGTCATTACCTGTGTGACCTTCCTAAGGTCACACTCAAATCCTCTAAGCCTCTGAGTCCTTGTATGTTGTACAAAACCATTTTTAAGGCCATCTTTCAGCTCTCAATATCTGTGTGAATTCTTAGCACTAAAAATTGAATATAAGGTATTATTATTTAAATGCTATTACGCACTTTTCATTCAAATTCTTATTTTTCATCTAATTACCTCTTTGAGAACAGATCCAGATTTCATATCCATTAGCTAGAGAAAGAAGAAAATCAGTATAAATTCCTAGGTTTTTTTTGCAAGTGAAATTAAGACTTTGAACAAAACTGAAAACAGTGCTTGGTTTTAGAGACCTGGGAGGGTACTTGAGACTAGATGTATTATTGCCATAGGTCATTATTTAAAAAAAAAAAAAAACTTACTTGCCAGGTTAACTTAGAGATTTATTTTTTTTTTTTAGAACAGAGAGAACATTACAGAACAATTATGTCTCATTAAAGTGGACTATTTGCAGCTTATCTAGGAAAGACACCAAAGACACTATGATTTCAGTGCAGCGATTTTTTTTTATAAAGTTCATTAAATGTTTACCCCGAATCTACCCAAGGTTTCCCTTGGGGACACAACCAACAGGTTTATGGCCTTTCCAGAGCTCTTATGATCAGTTGCCATTTCTCCTTCTCTGGGTAGATTATTCTATCTCTGTGCCAGATAACAAATGTGTGTGTAATAGGTTATGCTGCTATTTTAGTGTGTAGAAGAATTGGCAATCACATCTCCAACCAACACAGTTGAGGCCACCCTCCTGGGGAGAATTACATCTCTGTTGCATTCATGTAGGCTGCATCTATGCTGTTAGAATGAAGTGTAAAAATGTGGTAAGTCTATGGAGAATTCAGGTCACAGAACAATGTTCACTTGAAATATCCAAATGATTTAGACCAAAGTACTTGGGCAGGGCTAAGTCCTGAACTGATTGTTTTCCATTTTCTCTTGCCCATGTTGAAGTGGCTCTACATATACCCCTTTTAGAGATACTCACATTTTTACTTCTATTGTTTAAGTCTAAAAGGGAAGAAATAGAATTCAAGCATATTAAATTCATACTATAATTTTTCATTTAGGTCTCAATTTTGGACTTTGAATAGTGTGGGAATAGATTTGGAATTAGATAACTGCCTAGATATTTTAAGGGAAGAGAAAGTACTCTTTGAGATGGATTAATTGGCTTTGTCCTTATGACAGTTTCACTAAAATAAACCTTCCCTTTACAGGGGAAAATAGCATTGTATAGTGGGAAGAACTCTGCCCTGAAAACCACAAGTTGAGTTCTGGGCAGGCTTTGGCACAAATAGTGGGACTTTAGTAAAGTTACTTAAACTATTTTCTAATAATATATATGAAATTGCATTATAAGTTGTGGTGGCATTATTTAATGGTACTTTCCACATTTATTCACATTCTTATTTGACTTCTAAGGGAATTTTGAAGGAAAGTCTTTTTCATTGGCAAAAAGAACCCTCTCAGATTTCACATAGCTTAGTTTTCTTTTTCTATCACCTAAACTTCAATTTCTTAAAAGCTTTGAAATGAAAAGGTTGGATTATATGATCTCTAAGACCCTTTCTGGATATAATATTCAATGAAATCATATAATTTTCAACTTGCAGCTACATATAGCATTACTATGCCGTCTTGTCTGCCTTCCTCACTTTGCAATACTTGTGAAATCTTCTTTCTCACAATTATCTAATTAGAATATTTCTGTGTGCACCTTCTTTTTTTGACTAAAGTCCTAATCTTCTGGGCCATGGAGATGGCCCTGGTTTCTTGAAGGCCATTAGAGGGCACAAGCTCTGGTCAAGGCCTACCAAGCTGGCTTTGAATATAGACCCCATGATGTCTGTTAGCTGAGTTTCAGCCTAGCTAAGTCATGAGAGACTCATCTGACCAAAGATGAGTAATTTTTTCAGCCACAGCTCATGAAGACCATCCACCAAGAAGTGGAGAAAGAGATTGTAATTCTAAGTAGGAGCATGAAGAAAGCATATCCACACCCATGAAACGACAGATTTTTGAATTATTGAAGCATTTGTGCAGTGATTTCCCTGTATGCTATCTGGCACTTGGAATACGTTTAGCACTCAATAAGCTTAAATACAGTCAACTCCAAATTGCCCATGTGTGTCTCAAACACATTGAGAATTACACACCCATATCTGGGAGCCATCTCTCTGAATTACTGAAGGCCTTTCTCCTGCTTGCCTGGATCAGGGACGGGACAGCTGTGTAGTATCCTGACAGAGCCCTGGGATTGAAGTAAGGAAGAAATGAGTTAGAATCCCACTCATAACACTTACAAGCTGAGTGATTCTGGGTTAGTAATTTAACCTCTCTGGTCCTAAGTTTCTTCATATGTAAAATGAGAGGGTTTGACTAGATGAACCATGCCCCCCCATGGATACAGAATGGTAATGTGATTTCTCCAAGATCAGGTAGCTAGTAAGTGGCATAGTCAAGATTTGTAACCAGTTTTCTTGACTTCAAATTCAGTGCTCATTTAATTCAGTGTACATTTATTAAGCAATTAATTACTTTAGTTTGGGGTAACTGGGCCATGTGCTGGGGATATGGAGGCAGTGCCTATCCTCAAGGAGCCTATACTTTACCAGAAGTGATATAACATATGTTCAGATAATTAAATACAAAGCGCCTAGAAGGTGGAGATCATTAAAAATCAGAGAGATCAGAAAATGTCTTGTGTGGAAGGTGGCTCATAACTATGCCATGAAGGAAGTCAGGAACTGTAAAAGGAGGAAGTGAAGAGGGAATGTGTGCTGTAGTCATGGGGACATTCATCAGACTAATAACACTACCTAGATTTCTTGAGTCATAAAGTTCTATTGTCCAGTCACTACTGACACAACTAAAGATTGAAATCTTAAATGCTAAGTGTTCACAGGCAATCCGAAGCTATAACACCCAAAGAAGACCTGGGAACCAGGAGTTGAGCAAAGCCAGATTCCTACTTCACCCCATCACCCTTCACTTTCTGGTCCAGCTTGTGTCAAATAAATTGTAATAGTGCAGAATATTTATCATGACCCTCAGCAACAGTTTAAATGGGTTAGGACCAATGTTAGGAAACAAAACACAACACTCAAGGGATCTTTTCATTTAAAGGGCATAATCTATCTCTCTTCCTTATTCTGTTGGCAAAATACAATCCTAGTTCTCCAGGCATGGACATTTCAAGCTGCTTATTTCAGAGAATCACAGAGTGAGAAGAGACCTCAGAAACCATTTAATCCCTTCTACCACATAGCAAGCAAGTAGAAGTTCATCCTTCCCTTGAAGACCATTAGTCGGGAGGGTGGGAGGGGTGGCTTGTTACTTTTAAAACAACCCATTGTACTTTTGGAAAACTGTAATAATTAGAAAGTTTTTCCTCACAGGAAGCTTCAATCTGCCTCATTGCAACTGCCATTCACTGTTCCTGGTTTGTTCTCTGGGGCCAAGCAGAACAAGTCTATTGCTTCCTGAAGGTTCCAATCATATTCTTCTTATCTTATCTTCTCCAGGCTAAATATCCCCAATTCCTTCAAAGGATCTTCATAGGATATGAACTCAAGAACCATCACCAGACCCGATTGTCCTCCTTTGGATATTTTCTAGTTCATCAGTGTCTTTTCCAACAGGCGGTGCCCAGGACTAAACACAATATTCTTGAAATGAGCTGACCTGGGCAGATGTCATTACTTTCCCTAGTCCTGGACCACTAGTGGCAATGAAGTGGTGTAGTGGACATTTGGATCTGGCCTCAGGAAGACCAGAGTTAAAAATCTGGCCTTAGGCATTTATTATATATGTGGCAATGTTTCTTTCCCTCAGTTTCCTAATCTGTAAAATGAGCTGGAGAAGGAAAAGGCAAATCATTTCAGTATCTTTGACAAGAAAACCCCAATGGGGTCACAAAAGTCAGATATGACTGAAAAATGACTAAATGACATCATCATCATCATCATCATCATCATCATCATTAAGCTTAAGATCACAGGGGTTTTTTTGACTGCCATATCATACTATTGATGCATATAGAGTCTGTGATACACTGAAATATCCAGATCTTTCCTAGCCAAACTTTTGTATAGTTATATGTCCCTTGTCTTGAAGTTGTGAAGTTGATTTTATGAACCCAAGTGTATGACTTGACATTTAAATATCAGTGGATCTGTGGTCTCATCAGTATGAGTATTCCTTCCAATAGCTCAGCTCGCACCCCATTCATGACTTTTAATCTCATGCAACTCTTTTTGCTTTCCTTCTATGAATCCTTCATAGGGAGTCCACTCAAATGTGCTGAGAGCCTTCTTCCAGCTCTTTTGCTCATTGATTATCCTTTGTCCTGACTACAAGAATGCTCCACCATCTTTTCTAGTCATGTACCTCTCTGATGGTCTCTCCTATACAGTTCTTTCTTTTGGCAATATATTTTTGCATACTTATTGTCACAATGTACTTTACTTATGCTTCATTCATATCTTGCTTTTCTATCTCTATCTCCAGTGCTTAGCACAGTGCTTTGTACATAATAGTACACATAGATGCTTAATAAATGCTTCATCTATCCATCCATCCATCTATTCATTCATTGCCCTTTGGGTGAATTGCAATTTTAATTCTTTGGAACCTGATTTGTTTCTATGCAGCATGATCAGAAGATTGATGTTAAACAGATATTTTGGGAAGTAACTTAAGGTCAAGTGGGATCACACTGCATAATTTCCCAAAGTCAATTCAGTTCACTATCATACTTACTCAGTTCTGGGCTTAGTTCACTGATCATCTAAATTTTCTGTCAAAAATACTTGAACTGATGGACTAGCCTTATTGGCTGTCTGTCTGCCTACATACAATAGTATGGGTGATAAGCATTCCTCATCTACTTGATTTTTCCAGTTTGTGTATTTGGGCTAAACTCTTTTGAGCAATTATTGATCTCATTTAGGAGGTTCTGCAATGCTCTGGATATGAATGCAATTAGGATATCATCTACAAACAGGAGTATGTGGAGGATCTCATTATTTGAGATCCCTCTTTGATTAGGACTCTGTGTTGGATATCCTCTATGACTGTGGCAACCTTTGGTGATTATATCTTCCTCTTTTATGCCTGGCTTAATAATAATCAACAGAGAGTTGATAAACAGTTATTTCCTTTCCTTTCTTTCATTTTTCAAGGAATCTTACTTGATTTTAGCATATGTATGGATGTACCTTGTCAGAGAAGAGACTTTTAGGAGGCATTTTGGTTTGCTAAATCAAATGTTTCCTTATAATTAACAAATAAAAGGCACAGTGGGATCTTGTAGTTTCTTCTCTTTTAGCCAATTAATTGTATAAAGGTATGATCTGTTAAATACTTTTCATTTGTGAAGATCTTCCTTCTCATATCATCATCAAGGATACTCCTAGTATGTTTGTGAATTATTAAGATGATTTTGTAGAGATGGGAAAAATAGGCTTATAAGTCACAATCGAACAGTAAAATGTGTACTCTGTAAAACCAAGGACTATTTTATTATGGTCTTTGTATTCCCAGAGCCTGGAACAATGTTAATAGTAGCTGCTTAATAAATGTTTGTTGAATTGAATAGAATGTTTTCTCAATGGCTTTTTCCTCAGAGCTGTCCCTTGGGAAAAAATCGATATCTTTGCATTTGATATTTTCTCCTCTTTAAGATATCTTGAGAATCAATCCTTCTATGCCCTCGAGACTGTGTTGCCTCCAGAATAAATGTCCTCTGTCTATACTAGGTCCAGTCCAGTTGCTTTCCTCATCATTGCTTTCTTTAGTGTCATTACTACTTTCTCATGTTCTCCATGTTACCCAATAGGCACTGTGATGCTAGAGTCCAAAAGTGGCAGCTTCATCATCATTGATGAGAAAAAAATGATAAAAATTATAAAATTATAAAATTTGATCTTATGTTATTTAATCCAGTGTTTCAGCCTGTCAAGATGTTTTTGAATCCTGACACAATCATTTAGCTATCTTTGTTAGCTATGTGTCAATTGAAAATTTGGTGAGCATGCCATTTATGTTTTTATCAAAGTCACTGATATATTAATAAAAATATCAAATAATATATACTGAAGAATAGGTCTTTGGGGAATTCTACTACCCTCTTTCCAGTTGACATTTAATATGGTCATTTGACCAGTCCCAGAATCACCTATGTTTAGCCCATATATCTCTATCTTACCTACAAACATAGCATAAAAGACTTCACCATATATTTGAGAGAATTTGTAAAATATACCTGTGCAGGTTGATGTTTTTTCAATAAACAAGAATTTATTTTCTCTCTTTCCCACTTCTTCCCCCAATACATTAAGAAAGAAACAGAAAGTCTTTGTAAAAACATGAATGGTCAAGTGAATCAAATTTCCACATTGGCCATGCCATGTCCAAAAAAATTATTTCTCATGCTGTATCTAAAGTCCATCACTTCTCTGTCAGGAGGTGGGTAATATTCATCATCAGTCTTCTGGAATCATGGTTGGTCATAGCATTAAAGAGAGTCTCAATTCTTTCAAAGCCTGAAGAGTTTGGGTGGCCACTCTAAGAAGTGAGAATGCCCTCTAAGATCCTGAGTTGAGCTATAGCAGCCAGACATCATGGTGGTGTGACACATGATTCTTTTCTTAGGTATGTAGCTTGGGCAATCTGAAGAGCATATTAAACTCATATTTGGAAGCTGCCACCAAATCAAATTTACTGAATTTCAAAAAGTATCTCTACCTTCAAACTGATATCATTTAGGAGGTCTATATTATGAAATATATCCATAAGGTTATGTCATTGAATTTTTAACAATACAACTGAACTCATCAATGCACTCACCTTAGGAAGCAATATATTCACAGCAATGAAAGTTCTATTACACAATACATTTCTAATACTTATAGAGGCAATGTGGAAGTTTAGTCCCACTTGTAATAGATTTAGGGGTCCATGAAGAATGCATATCCCACATGAGACTGGTCCTTGCCTGGGCTTGCATTTGCTCTAAGGGTTTGTCTATATTAGGTCTAGGGATCTATATAAATTATCACATCTGCTTGTGTGTTCTCCTATTATTGGAAAATTGCTCAGGCCTGGGCATATGGCTATGGTGTTCCCGTCCTTCTTGGGGGACATCCAAGTGGGATTACTGTTCAGTTCTTTCCCCTTTTCCTCCATTTCAACTTGAACTGAAACTAGGATACCTCCTATCTCTATAAAGCAGAGGTTCTTAACCTGGGGTTTGCGGACTTTAAAAAAACATTTTGACAATTATTTCAGTATGATTAGTTTCCTTTGTAATCTGATTTTTTTTAATGCATTTAAAAGACATTCTCATAATGAGTTAATAGGTTTTACCAGGCTGCCAAAGGGATCCATGACAGAAAAAAAACATTAAGGACCCCTGCTTTAAAGGGATCAAAACCTTTTCTCAAATCAATTCAAAAATCATTAATCACACAAGTCAAGAATTTGGTAGCCTCCTGATTTTTGTTTATATAATAGGAGGAACAGATTTATTAGTAATAACATTGAGGATAAGCAACTAAGAACACATCGTTTGTAAGGAAAAAACTGCCTGAGCTTTCTGAAATGGGAAATAGACTATGCTTTTCCCCTTAAGCTCTGCCCTTCCCCCCAAAATGGAGGGGAGGGGTTCAGAAAGATATTGTTCACTACATAATAGAGATATGAGCTTTGAACTAAGTTCCTTCTAAAAGGCAAGGGGTGAAGTGGAAACAGTGGGAACTGCTCTGCAGTTTCACCAATAAGCCCTACCAAATCTTAGCTGGGGAGAATGCTCACTTCTTAGCTTCTCACTTCCAACATCTGCTATATCCAGGCTTTCAAAGAAGGAGGCAGGGGAGCAGGCATCTAGAAATTAGTTGTACAACTCCACCCTGCCTGCCATACTTCCACATAGGGGGAATGAACAAAATGGATGACTGATCCTAAAAAAAAAAAATCAAAAAAGATGTTTGCCAAACTCAGCCTTTCACAGAATTTGGCTCTCTTATGGTAACACTCCCTAAGCAACGGTACAGGAGCCAAGTGGGATCCTTCTTTTAGATTCATCCTCTTTTCCTATCAAGCTCAGAGTAGCACCATGGAGACCTCCACTACGTCTGTCTCTCGATCTGGGAGAGATGATTCAAAGGAAGTTGAGGGGGAGGAAGGAAGAAGAAAATGTGAAAGTCTGGGGAGGGAATATCTTCCTCCTGATTCAAAGAAGGTGTGACAGGAATCCTATGTTGAGTGAGTGATTGAAACCTATTCCCAAGCTTTCTAATACTCTTCCAGAAGGTAAGTCACCAATTGGTATTATTTCACTGACTAGATAGCATGGAGCCAAGTAAGGGAATAGATAGATGCATCAAAATTCATCCTGAATAGGTCAAGTATTGAAGTGTGAAGACATTGGGGTTTTGGTTAAGGGTTTTTAGTGATTGAGGTGTCCTTGTGTGAATTACCAAACCTCTGTAGTTTTAAAAAAATTTTAGCTACAAGACAAAAGGAGCGATAATGATGATATGTGCTTTTTAAGCTGTCACACAAGGATGTTATAATAATAAATTAATATTTTTAGACCTCTAGTATCTAATTATTTTTGGCTTTTAAAAATGAAACACAACTGGCTTCCTGACCCCCAATAACAGCCACCAAAATAAAAGCCATCTTCCCATTTGTAAAACAACCTCCACATATAATCAATCCAATACTTTTATTAAAAATGCTTTTGTGGTATGTATTTGACTCCTATTTATCACAGCCCAAGTCAAAAACTGTTCTGCCATTTGAATATGGAACAATGCCATCCCCCTCTTGCCCTGAAAATATGTCTGCCAGGCAATCATCAAAACTATTTGGTACTGGCTAAGAAAATAGAGTGGTGGATCAGTGGAATAGGTTAGTATACAAGACACAGTCAATGACTATAGTAATCTACTGTTTGATAAACCCAAAGACTCCAGCTTCTGGGATAAGAACTCACTATTTCACAAAAACTGCCAGGAAAACTGGATAATAGTGTGGCAGAAACTAGGCATAGACCAACATCTCACACCTCATACCAATATATGGCTGAAATGGGTACATGATTTAGACATAAGGGATGATACCATAAGCAAATTAGGAGAGTGAGGAATAGTTTACATGTCAGATCTATGGAGAAGGGAAGAATTTATAACCAAACAAGAGATAGAGAACATTATGAAATGCAAAATGGATAAGTTTGATTACATTAAGTTAAAAAGTTTTTTGCACAAACAAAAGCAATGCAACCAAGATTAGAAGGAAAGTAGAAAACTGTGAAACAATTTTTACAGCCAATGTTTCTGATGAGGGCCTCATTTTGAAAAAATATAGAGAACTAAGTCAAATTTATAAGAATACAAGTCATTCCTCAATTGATAAATGGTCAAATGATATGAACAGGCCATCTTCAGAGGAAGAAATTAAAGCTATCTATAATCATATGAAAAATGCTCTAAATCACTTTTGATTAGAGAAATGCAAATTAAAACAACTCTGAGGTTCTACCTCACACCTATAAGATTGGCTAATGTGACAGAAAAGGAAAATGATAAATGTTGGAGACAATGTGGGAAAATTGGGACACTAATGCATTGTTGGTGGAGTTGTGAACTGATCCAACCATTCTGGAGAACAATTTGGAACTATGCCCAAAGGGCAACCAAACTGTATATATCCTTTGATCCAGCAATACCACAACTAGATATATATCCTAAAGAGATCATAAAAAAATGGAAAAGGACTCACATACACAAAAATATTTATAGCAGTTCTTTTTGTGGTGGCCAAGAATTGGAAATTGAGGTTTTTCTCATCAACTGGAGAATGGCTGAACTAGTTGTGTTATTTGAATGTAATGGAATATCATTATGCTATAAAAAATGACATTCAGGTAGATTTCAGAAAAACCTGGAAAGACTTACATGAACTGATGCTGAATGAAGTGAGTAGAACAAGGAGAACATTGTACACAGCAATAGCAACATTGTACTATGATTAATTATGATAGATTTAGCTCTTTTGAGTGATACCATGATCGAAGACAATTCCAAAAGACTCATGATGGAAAATGCTAACCACATCCAGAGAAAGAACTATGGAGTCTGACTGCAGATTTAAGGATATTATTTTCACTTTTTTTGTTGTTTTTTTTTCTTTCTTGTGGTTTTTTCCTTTTGTCCTAATTCTTCTTTTATGACATGGGCAATGTGGAAATATGTTTAACATGATTGTACATGTATAACCTATATCAGATTGCTTGCTGTCTTGGGGATGGGGGAGGGAAGAAAGGGAGGGAGAAAAATCTGGAACTCAAAATTTTACAAAGATGAATGGTGAAAACTATCATTACATGCAATTGGAAAAAATACTATTAAGGAAAAAAAGAAAATATGTTTGCCACAGAATGTCATAATCATTGGAACAGTACATGTTTTGACTTATGAAAATGAGAAACAGTGGTGTTGCTACTAAAGGCTATTCAAGTGATGGGAGGATTAATATTACAAAAGTTCTTTGCAAAAATGACCACATGGTTGAGTGTTCTTCTCAACTTTGAAAGGTGATCTTCAAGTATTTTCCTACAACTTTAAAAATCAGCTTTTCCTCCCCTTTATCTAATGACCCTTGAAAGATTGAAACTGAAATCTGTTTCTTTTCCAACTTTTTCTTTCTTCTGTTGGTCACACATATGGATGGGTGAGAAGCTGTTATTAATTTATTCTTAGAATAAAATAGAGACCAGTGAATATTTTCCCTTGGAAAAAAGAAAGTACAGATTGTCCCAGAATGCCTTGGACTTTGTGCAAGCATTACTGTGCAAATCACTAGTTCTTAAAAGAAAAAGGGCCATTTTAAGGAAACAAAACATGCTGTGAGTAGGTAAAAATTTAAATGTAAATTGAATATATGATCTTGGCCCCAATATAGTTGGTTTATTTATGCTGAGATATAATTATTTCACCCACACTAGAAAATTTCTGAAGGGTTGTAGACTAGCTCCTAAAACTGTGGATGGCTGATGGAATTTTTGAAGCTGTCTGTAAAATTAACTTCTGACTTGGGATTGACCCATTTGACTGTGTAATGGACCAGGACCAAAGCAGTCAGTTCATCAGTTGGCTAACATTTATTAAGTGCCAACTATGTTCCAGGCACTGTGCCAAGTACTGGGTATACAAAAAGGCAAAAGATAGTCCTTGCACAAGCAAAATACAGGGGGTCCCAAAAGTCTTAGCATAGTTTTAAAACTGTACTTTAGCACTTAAAACTACACAGAGACTTTTGAGACACCTTGTATATTCAGGATAAATTGAAGATAATTAATAGAGGGAAAGCACTAGCATTAAGGGGATTGGGAAAGGCTTTTTGCAGAAGTAGCTGGTTTACTCATTCTCAGAGTCTTCTCATACAATCTGTCTTTAGTTCATGAATCCATTTTGGGTTTCCCTTGGGAACATCAGAATGCAAGCATTCTGGGGTAACAAACAAAAAATATAACAGGTTTATTTCACTGGATGAAAAAAATTGCAACAAATCATGTTTGAATACGTAAGTAGTCAAAACAACTGTTTTCTTTCTAGTGAATCACCATCTTACCCAGGTTTTACTCCAAGGGGAAAGCACACAGAGTTTTTAGAGTCAAACCTTCCTTCTGATGATGATCACCTTCCCAGGCACTGATATAGCCTTCTGGATTTATAGTTCTAACCTGAGGCCTTCTTCCATCTTCCTCTTACCTGGTCCATTGAAAGAACTCAAAGTTGATAGACTATGCTGCTCCCTTCCTCCAGACCTTCACAGCACACAAAATTAACCATCCTGATAAAGGACAAGGTCTGAGTTTGTGTGCATTCACACACATATGTGCATATACACATATTTACATACATACGTGCACACATAGATACACATAGATAGATAGATAGATAGATAGATAGATAGATAGATAGATAGATAGATGGATAGATAGATAATTGGTTGTTTTCCTTCCTTCTCAAAGAGGATCAACATGTAAAAGATCTTTATGTTGTGGTCAAGGGATAGACTATGTCTGATTGGATCAGTAAGAGTTTGGAAGGCTTTAGCATAGGTCAGACACAAATAGTCCATGTGAACATTTGGAGCGGAGATGTCTCTAAATTTATGTATCTTACATTTATTTTGAGCTCCTTCAATTCTGCTTTACTCATAAAGTACAACATCAGAGTTGTGCTCTGTACAGTAGAGTTTGACTGCTTGGTAGTTTGAATCCTTGGATGTGTCTGGTGTGTGTATGTGTATATGTATATACATATGTATGTATCTATATCTATATCTCCTCTAGTTGACTCTCTGGGAGGTTTCAAAGGGGTAATATATCCCCTGTGAATGTCATTATCCTAAGATCAGAGGATCATTGATTTCATGCTTTAAGGGCTTTTAGAAACCATCTAGTCCAACTCCTTTATCTTTCAGATTTTCTATAATTTCAGATTAGGAAACTACAGCCTAAAGAGATTAATTGATGTTGACCAAGGGGATTTATCAGAAAATGAATTTTTTGAAATGAAACAAAAATTTATCAGAATAAAATTAGTGTACACTTTGTCAAAGGAATACCTTTATCTCACATACTTCTATCATTTAATTCATCTCTTTCTGAATACCCAGTTCAGTAGTTTTTTACCTTTTTAAAGACTATATCCAGTCATAGATAATATAATTCAATTCAAACAGAGAGCCTTTAGTAATAGCTCACTCTACTTTAAAGTACTGCTTTAGGGGGAAAATTCCTTCCCAAAAAAGAGAATATAAGAGTTATATCAGTTTTATAATAGTTTCTCAGTCTACTTCATCACATGGTGTGAGAGGGCAATTAATATAATTATTTTAGCCCAACAAAAATTGCCTAACAATTATTATCAGGGCAGCTAAAAATAAACAACAATACTAGATTAAGGACTGTGCAAAAATAAACTTTTCACCAACTATGAATAGGTCCTAAAAAACACAGAGCTGCTTCCTTCAATACCATGAAATCATTGAGGTACTCGACATTATCCATTGTGCTCATGTCAAACCTGAAAGATGAATCCCTCCTTAGAGAATTGTTTGCTTGTGATGATGCCAACATAATTTAAAACATACAGTTTAATAACAGCAGTTATCAGATTCTCCATTGTATGATCTATTACTCTTGGTCAGAAGATCCAGCTAGGTATAAATATGCAATTTAAGATTATGTTGAAAGTTTATATTGTTGACTACTGCTTGCAGTGGGCTAATTAGGGATGTTAGGAAAGTAGTAATATATTGTTACTATAAAAGTCAATAAGACAGCTAGATGGCTTAGTGGATAGAACACTGGGCCTGGAGTTAGGAAGACCTGAGTTCAAATCTGACCTCAGACACTTACTATGTGACCTTGGGCAAGTCACTTAACTTCTGCTGGCTTTAATATACCTGAGAGGGAAATCGCAAACCATTCCATTGTCTTTGCCAAGAAAATCCCATGCACAGTATGGTCCACAGGATCACAAAGAGTAGGACATGAATGAACAACAAAAAATAGTCAATAAATATTTATTAAGTATCTCCTATGTACCAGGCACTGTGCTAAGTGCTGGGAATACAAATGCATACATAGTTAGTGTTCAGTTGTTTTTTAGTCATGTGACCCCATTTTGGGTTTTCTTGGCAAGCATACTGGAGTGGTTTGCCATTTCCTTCTCTAGCTCATTTTATAGATGAAGAAACTGAGGCAAACAGATTTAAGTGACTTGCTCAGGGTCACACAGCTACTAAGTGTTGGAGGTCACATTTGAACTCAGGTCCTCCTGACTCCAGGCCGAGTGCTCTATCCACTATACTTCTGAGTTGCTCTCTCTCTCTCTCTCTCTCTCTCTCTCTCTCTCTCTCTCTCTCTCTCTCTCTCCCTCCTACCCTCAAGGAGCTTACGATTTAATGGGGGAAGACATCACACAAAAGGAAGTTGAAAAGGGATAGTGGAGGTACTCCAAGAGGGGCCATGATGCAGAAAGTAGAAAAATCCCGCAGGAGTGTAGCAAAGTGGGAAATGAGAAGATGCCTGTGCTAGGTCCCATCCTTAAATGGAGTTCATGGCTTTGCCCTCCAATCAGAGCAGCAGAGAAATATGAGTCCCAGGGTTGATTGACTCTTGCAGAATAATCAGGTTTTCCCAATGATGGGAAATTATGGGATAGATTTTCCAGGGTTGTGGTGGAGAAGTCAGATAAGTTCCAAAGCAGTACATCGAGGAGGGAAATGAGGAGATGTCAGTGTAAATGTTAATGAGACTTTTAAAAAGTATTATCGCTGTCTCCTGTTTTTATCCCACAGTCATTTGCAAATATATCGTTCCTCTCCCCACAGTGAGCTTTCCCTTATTTTTTTTAAAGGTAAGCCCAAACAACTAACCCAACAATAGTGCCTGACAGCATATGAAATGTTACACACCTGGGGGCCTCTACTTCTCCGTTGGAAGGAGGATGGAGAATCTCTTTTTTAGAGACAAGAATGGTCATTATAATTGCATGATTTGTTGCCTTTTTTTTGTGTTTTTATTTTCACTTACATTACTGTAGTCATATATATTGTTTTCCTAGTTCTGCTTACTTCATTCTGTATTAGTCTGTAGAAATCTTCTAGTTTTTTTCTTAATTCATAATTTCTTATGGTACAATAATATTTCTTGTACCATAATTTGTTCAGCCATTCCTCTGTTGATGAACACTTATTTAAGTTCCATTCCTTTGCTATCATAAGAAGTATTGCTATGAATATACTGGTCTTTGACTTTCTGGGAATATATCCCCAGGAGTGGGATTTCTGGGCCAAAGGGAATGAGCAGTTTTGTTACTTTCCTCAAATAATTCCAAATTTATTTCTGTAATGGTTGGACCAATTCACAGGGGTTAAATACCCTCTACTAGCAAGGTATCAGAATGTATTTTTCCTGAAGCTCTTAAAAATAGGTAATTTCTATCTTTTGCCAAATTGATGAGTATTAGATGAAATCTCAGAACTTTAAGAATTGTCATTTCTCTTATTGTCAGAGCAATCTTTTATATGTTGTAATTTTTTGGAAGATTTTTTCATATCTTTTGAGTACTTCTCTATTGGAGAATGACTCTTGCTCATGTAGTTGTGATAATTCCATACATATCTTCAGTATCAGATTTTTGGTAGAAGTAATTGATGCAGTAATATTTTTCCAATTGATATTTCTTGTTATCATAATTTCATTAATTTTATTAATGCAACATTAAAAAAGTTACATAACAAGTAGTTTTTATTATTTATGATCTATCTCTTATTTGGTTGATTCCTCCCCCAGTCAAAGCTGTAAAAATCCTTTCATTGTTTCCATTTATTTTTGTGATATAACCTATTTTAGATTTAGATTTAGTTAGACAACTTATTCCTCCCAGAGTTGTGAGGATCAAATGAGATATTAATTGTAAAGCACTTAGCATACTGTCTGGCACATATTGGCTATAATCTTTTTCCTTTCCTTTCCTTTCCTTTCCTTTCCTTTCCTTTCCTTTCCTTTCCTTTCCTTTCCTTTCCTTTCCTTTCCTT
>NW_020940355.1:7986380-7996866 GCF_900497805.2 Vombatus ursinus
TCCCTTCCCTTCCCTTCCCTTCCCTTCCCTTCCCTTCCCTTCCCTTCCCTTTCTTCTCCTTTCTTCTCCTTTGTAATTTGTTGTATTATATGATGTAAGATGTGGTTTATATTCTAAAGTATTTTTGAACACTGAGTTATTTCATTCTCTTATTCCTGAATATTGCTTATCTACTCCAACTCACTGATTAAAAAATTTTTTTTAGCCAGTAGTAAATAGTGTTGATGATTACTATTGTATAATGTAGTTTGACATTTAGAAGTGCTATTCCTTCATCATTCCTACTTTTATTCATCACTTCCTTTGAGATTCTAGACATTTTGTTCCTCCAATTGTTTTTATTATTTTGCCAAGTCCTATAATGTAATTTCTAGGGAGTTTGTTGGGTATAACATTAAATTTATAAATTAATTTAGATATATCATAGTTATTATGTTTGCATGGTCCAACTACAAGCAATGAACATCCCTCTAATTATTTAAATCTTCTTTTATTTCTGTAGAGTGTTTTGTAATTGTGTTTATAAAAATCTTTTTTTAATAATAATAGATGCTATTTATGGAGCATTTTAAGGTTTGCAAAGTATATATACTTTAATGTATAACCTCATTTGATCCTCACAACAACTCAGTGAGGTAGGTGAGGTAACATCCTCACTTAACAAATTAGGAACCTGAGGCAAAGGATCACACAAAATGGGAATAAATTCACTTTAATTTTTAAATTTTAAATTTTTTAAAAATTTTTAAAGAAATATATACCATATATATGGTCTTTGGTTTTTTTTTTGTTTGTTTTTTGGATTTTTTTTTTTAATAAAGGTAACAGGATCCTACATCTCTCTCTGATGACATTCCTGACGTTGTTTCTCCTGTTTACTTCCTTGCCAATAATGTGCTATATTCTTCCCATTACTACCATTCTCTATAATCTTCAGAGACTGCAGCATTCCGTTACTTGTAGCCATTTGGCATCATGTATATTATTGAAAAAGCTAGACTAGCCATGTGGTGAAAGAAAGGGATGGCCTTGTTTCATTGCATTAATGTGATGCCAGTATATCTAGGTAGAGATTTTTAACAGGAATCCATGGAAGGTTTATCCACATTGTGAAGATCAAAGATTTATACAAGTAGAGGTAGCACTGAAAAAATTAGCCAGTGTCAGGGCATCACAATTACCAAACACTGCAATCATAAGTAATCACTTCTTGAATTCCTCTCATGCATTGCAACAACTTCTATGGTTCCATAGGAATAGATTTAAAGACTGTTATTTCTGCTGGTTGAGTTGTATCATTTTATTCCTTGTCAAAACATCTGTTTGCTCTCAAGTAGACACAGTCTCAAGGTTGTGGATGATGGAGGGGCAGAGGGTGACTGCTAGGTTTGTGTTTGTGCTTGGCATGCATAGCCTTTTAGGAGGTGTTTCCCCAGTGTTGGGTCAGTCAACTTTTGCCAACCAGTAGGAGCTGAGGACAGAGCTGAGCCTGTTACCGCAATTCTAAATAGCCCATAGGAGGTTGTAATAATCAGAGTTATATTAGCTGTCATGCCATGATTTTAATTCAATGCTGACAAGTCCCTGTCATCAGGTTGGTGATGTTTCCAAGGGTCTGTGTATTGAAAGGGTAAGGACTGATTGAAGATTACCTCAAAAGTAATTTAAATAATTTATAAACATACATCTATGGACACAAATTAGAACATGACCTAATGTTTCATTGGGGAAATCCAATAACATGGCCTGTTAACTGAAAGACAACTAAACACTATCATTTACCATGAATGGATTTCATAGAGACATTTTTTTTTATTCCACCTGTCAGAATAAAGAGAGGGGCAGTCAGCTTGCCAGCTTACCAAATGTTCCCAGCTCCTGAATCCTGCAGCCTCGACGTAATTATATCCTTTTTATTTATTGATAAACACCATATGCCTGTCATGTCAGAGATCAGTGGATGTCATTAGACTGTACTACAAAGTCCTCCCTCATTATTCTGTGCTCCATTCATTCTTGTTAGAGCTTTACTCCTGAAAACTGGGGTCTCTGGGGCATTGAGAGCAGGACAACCAACTTGATTAGCATTTCTTTGATAGGCTAATGCTGGTTAGGGGCACTGAAAGTCACAGCCTCCTCTGGATTATCTGCTCTCCCTTAACACTGTGGCACAAATGATCCAAAAGAGTAGACAATCTAAAATATAATTTTTTCTCTTGGGTTTTTTCTGGTAAGCATATTTACTTTTCTGATGACTGTATTCAAGATTTAAGTGCTAACATTGAAATTCTTTTGTATTCTTGAGCTCATGTTGGCTAGAGGCAGCCTTGAAGTGTGTGGATAGAAGAAGCAAGCCATCCAAATAGGTTTTTTTCCCATTAAAAAAAGTTCTGAACTTAACAAATAACAAATCAAATAGATATTTCCATATACATGGCAGAGCAGAAAAAGAAGATAGTACATGAAACTGCAGATCTTTATGTACGCTGTGCTTTTCTTTTAAAGTATAGGATAAATTGAAATTGTAGCTTTCAAAGTTATCCTGTTTGTGCTTATTTTTGGCCTTCCTTCTGTTCTCTTCTCTGCTTTAAAAAAAGATACTTCCATGACCCTCTTTTCTTTCTCAGCAGGGCAGTTAGTACAATGGATAGAGGACTAAGCCTGGAAGACCTGAGTTCAAATTCAGTCTCAGCTGTGTGACCCTGCGCACATCACTTACCTTCTGTTTGCCTCAGTTTTCTCATCTGTAAAATGGGGATAATAACAGCACCTGCCTCCCAGGACCGTTGTAAGGATCTAATGAGATAATAACTGTAAAGCACTTAGTATAGTGCCTAGCACATAATAAGCACTATATAAATGTTAGCTATTATTACCTATTAGTAGTTTCTTTTCCTTTTTGCTTTTTTTCTTCCCTTCCCTATCCCTTCCTTCCCTTCCCTTCTCTTCCTTTTCCCTCCCTTTCCTTCTTTTTTCCTTTCCTTTCCCTTAGTTCTATTCCTCCTCAACTCCCAATCCCCTCCATACAATGACCATTAATAAATCCAGAGGACGAATAATGAAACAAGCTATCCATTACAGAGAAATGATGGATTTAAGACACAAAATTACACACAGATAGGCAGACATCTATGTATATACACACAATATATATATGTACATGTTTTGTATATATGTGTACATAGCCATTGAGAAAATTTGTTTCATTTGTCTATGCATATTTGTTACAAGACATTTGTTTTAAATTTTCTTTTTTCCCCCTCAGTGGAGTTGGGGGTAAGTGAGAAAGAGAACATATTTTTGTTAATTCTTTTTTAATGGAAATGTCAGGAGTACTACAGATGTGAAATGATATGTTCACTTCCAGATCAGATCTTATTAGTTTCACTTAACTGTTTTATTTTTATTACAAGAGATCCTTCATGAAGTAGTAATCCGTAAATGTTTGTAATGTAAAAACAAAACACAACAATAAAACTGAAAAAAAGAAAGAGAACAGAGCCCTTGTAATAAATACGTATAGTTAAACAAAACAAATTCTCACATTGGCTCAGTTAAAAATTTTCTATCTTGTTCTGCATCTTGAGTCCATCACTTCTCTGTCGAGAAGTGGGTAGTATGCTTCATTTCAGCTCTCTGGAATCATTGTTAGTCGTTGCATTGATCAGAGATCTCAAGTCTTTTAAACTTGTTTTTTTTTCTGTATAATATAGTGTTGTTTATGTATAAAATGTTTTCCTGATTCTTCTTTCTTCATTTGCATCAGTTCATACAAGTCTTCCCAGGTTTTTCTGAAACTATCAATTTCTTCATTTTTTATGGTTCGATAATTCCTTTACATTCATATAACATGATTTGTTTAGTCATTCCTCAATAGATGCCATCACTTTAGTTTTTAGTTTTTTTGTTACTACAAAGAGAGTTACTATAAATAATTTTGTACATATGAGTCCTTTTCCTTTCATTGATCTCTTTGGAGTATAGGCCTAGTAATAGTCAAAGAGAATGCAAAGTTTAGTGACCTTGGGGGCATAATTCTAAACTATTTCCCAGAATGGCTAGACCATTCCACAGCTCCACCAGTTGTGCATTAACATACCAATTTTCCCTTGGCTCCTTAAACATTTATTTATTTATATTTTGGTCAACCTTTCCAATATGATGGATTGCAATAGAAGCTCAGAGTTGTTTTAATTTGCACTTCTCTAATTATTAGGGATTTGGAGCATTTTTTCATGTGATAGCTTAGATTTCTTGCCTTGAGAACTCCCTGTTCATATCTTTGGATAATTTATGTATGTTTCTTATTCTTATAAATTTGTATTAGTTATTCATATGTCTTGGAAATGACACTTTTATCAGAGAAACTTAGTGCAAAGAGTTTTTCCCAGTTAAGTGTTTGCCTTTTAATCTTAGCTGCATTAATTTTGCTTGTGAAATTAAAAAAAAATTAAGTCTATTTTATCCTTTGAAATTCTTTATCCCTTTTTTATTTCTGAACTCTCTCTTTTCTTAATTTTCATCCTTCATTAACTCTCTCTAGCATTTAACTCAGTTGCTTACCTTCTTCTCCTGGATATTCTCTTCTCTAAGTTTTCATGACACTCTGTTCTCCTGGCTTTCCTTCTATTTGTCCTACTCATTTTTTAAAGTGCAGCTCAAATATTTCCTTCTCCAGGAAGCCCTCCCTGATCACCCCTCCAGTAATGGCCATCCCCCTTGTACCTTATAGAGCTCTATTTTTTCACCTCTCCAAACACCTCTGTGTTTGAGCTTTATTTCTGTACCATACTATAATTTCCACAAGGGCAGGAATTGTGTTTTCTCTAAACTTTGTATCTTCCTCTAGTACCTGGTACAGTGCTCTGAACATAGTTATTGTTGAATTTAATTGAATTGAATAGTGAAACTTTCATGTCCCCTAAAAGGACAACTTTTTAGAGAGCTGGGACACATTGAAAGACTTTGATTTGGAGTTCTCAATTCCAGCAATAATGTAGTTAACAAGAGAGTAATCATGTATAAGATGACAACCTGGTCTTATGTCTTTTATCAAGTTTGTAAAATGTTATTCAGGTACAGCTTTTAAAGTAACAATTCTATGCTTCATGTACTAGACAGGTCTTATTCTAATGCCTCATAGTGGCTGGCCCTAGGTTTTCAAAAGTCATGTCTACTGAGTGCAAGCTCTGGACATTTCTATCACATCAGAGAGGTTTCAAGGAAGGTACCAGTGATAGACTCTGACCTCTGTCTGAAGAACACACTACCTAAGTACAAGGAAGCTCATTGCCAGTAGGCTGATGATGAAGTTGATAATTTTTTTGGTTATGGCAATAAATGAAACAAAGAAAAACACAAAATGGCTACTTCTGCTTCTGGAATGATAGGTAGAGTAGAAGGAAAGAAGACAGAAGTGGCTCATAGTTTTTAGACCATTTGTAGCATGAATTTTTTACAGATGGTACTTTTGATGTTTGGGTGTCACGGTGGATGGAGTGTTAGACTTACTACATTTCCCAGAAGCCCATGTTGTTTCCCTTATTAAATTGTAAACTCCTTCAAAGAAGAGACTGTATTTTTGTTCATCTTTGTAACCCCAGGAATCAACACAGTGCCTAGCACTAGCAAGTGCTTAATACATGCTTCATCTATCTATAATAATATTAATATCTAGAATGTGATGTAGTGTTTTAAGGTTTGCAAAGTGCTTCACAAATATTATCCCATTTTATCCTCACAATAACTCTGGTAGTTAGCTACTATTACTATTCCCATTTTACAGATGAAGAAACAGGGGCCGAGGCTAAGTGAGTTATCCAAGGGTACATAGCTAGTGAATGTCTGAGGCTGGATTTGAACTCAGGTCTTTCTGACTCCAAGACCAGTGCCCACCCCTTCAAGAGTCCCAATCCCTCTCCCCTATCTTCCCAAATCCCAATCCACAGACCCCTCTAAAGGTCCCTCCCTGAGAGTAAATTTGAACATTACCAGCCTTCTATTCCCACCTGCTTCCTCTGTATTAGTTCTTCCTTTCATTCCCCATTTTTATACTATAATTCCTCCCTTTTACCTTTTCTACCCAATTTTGTTTTTTAGAATCACCCCATCATACACAACTCAGCCCCAACTTTTCTTTCAAACTATATAATAAACAGTTTGACTTTAATGAATGCCTTATAATTAGTCTTTAATGTTCCTTATATCGAATTTTCCATTGAGTTCTGGTCTTTTAGTTACAAGTACCTGAAAACTTTTCAGTTTGTCAAATGTCCATTTTATTTCATTCAGTATTATAATTAACTTCACTGGGCAGTTTATTCTTGGACACAACCCCAGCTCTTTTGCTCTTTGGAATATAATATTTCAAGACCTACAGTCTTTTAGAATGGAAGCTTCTAGGTCTTGTGAAATCCTGACTATTTCCATGGCATTTAAATTATTTTTTTTCTTGTTGCTTGCAGTATTTTCTCCTTAACCTGGCAGTTTTGAAACTTGGCTATGACATTCCTATACATTTTTCTCCTGGGATCTCTTTCAGGTGGTGAATGGTGGGGTTTTTTTTTTTTTCCAATTTCTACTTTACCCTCTTGTTCTAGAACTTCAGGGCAATTTTTCTTAACAATTTCTTGTAATATTGTATCCGGTTTATTTTTTGATCATAACTTTCAGGTAGTACAACAATTCTTATATTTGGGAAGCAGGGCCAACATGGTTCTATGGACAATGTCCTGGGCTTACCCCATACTAACTGTGGGGGGTGAGGTGGGGTGAGAATTGGGAGAGGAGAGGAAGCTGTGTTAGGGAATTTGAAGCCAATCAATTCCTGGGGATAGATTTTTCTTTTTGATAAAGCCTCCCTATGTTGTGGGAGGAAAGAAGTTGTGGCAGAGTTGTGGTTCTATCACAGGAATTTATTGTGATATAAGGTATAAGGAGCTGTTCTTAATCTATTTTTTGTCAATCTACTTTCCAGATTTCCCAGCAACTTGTTGTCAAACAGAGAGTTATTTCTCCAGTTGTTGATGTTATTGAACATTTGGTTATTTAGTTCGTTTCTGTAGTCTATTTTATTGACTTTCTTTTGTATTTTTAAAACTGGTATTAAGTAGTTTTAATGCTTTATAATATACTAAGAGATCTAGAAGTGCTATTCCTACTTCCTTCCTCCTTTGTTTTTCATTATTTCCCTCAGGTTCTATACATTTTGTTCTTGGAAATGACTTTTAAAAATTATTTTGTCTAGCTCCACAAAATGCATACTTGGTTATTAGGTATAACCACTGAATCTGTAAATTAAATTATGTAGTATTATTTTCATTATATTGGTACAACCTAACTCTGAGAAATTACTAACCACCCAATTATATGTCTTCCTTTATTTCTGTATAAAGTATTTTGTGACTGTATTTATTTAAATTTTGAATGTATCTTGCTACGGAACATTGGTAATAGCAAGGATTCTGGAGTCAGAGAACCTGGGTTCAAATCTTTCCTCAGATACATAGGACCAGTGTGACATTGGACAAGTCAAGTGATTTTCCTGGGCTTCAGTTCCCACACCTATAAAATGAGGAGCTGGACTAGATGAGCTCCAAAGTTTCTTTCCCTTCTTGCTCTCTGACTGGTATCTAATTATTTCATTGATATCTATTATTCCTCTTTATTTTTGTTATGACTATATAGAAATGCTGATTATTTTGTGGATTAATTTTGCATCAGGTCAAGGGCACAAGCATTTATTGAATACTTATTACATGCCAGATTCTGTACTAAGCCCTGTGGCTTAGTTCCTGTTCTCAAGGAGCCCACAGAGTAATGGGGGAGACAACTTGCAAACAAGTATGTACATACAAGATAGAGAGGAGATAGAAAGTAATTTCAGAGGGGAGTCGTTATACTCCACTCAATAAAGGCTGAGGTATGGCATACATGTGGACAAAGATCCTACTTACACTTATTATAAGTGAAAGAGATATGCCATAATGATATTCCTTCAAGTAACACAAGCTACCCATAAATGCAATGAATTATGGCTTGTTAACTCATTTGCATATGATTACTTTCAGAATATTGAAGAATATAGCTGAGAGACCATAAATCAAAGAACCATTTGTGTCCTTAGGAAAATGTGTGTATTGTCTTTTTTGTGTCATACCTGATAGAACTGAGGCTTTGAATCATTCAACCTGGTCTACTGTATATATGACCCTGATTTGAGCCAGTGATTAAAGAAACTAAGCACAGGAGAGGTAGGAAGAAGCAAAGGACAGAAGAGAGAGAAAGTAACAAGAATAACTGCTTGCAGAAGCCAAGACATCAGAAACAATAAGACAGAACACAGAAGGGAAAAACAGCAGCTGCTTTGAGCTGAGACAATTGACTAAAAACAGATAGACTCTTCATCTGTTTGCTAGGAGCTGTGTTGACTGGGAAAGAGGCATTGCTTTGCTAAGAGCTGATTGGCAGGATGAAAGCTGCAGTGCCTTTTGTCACTCAGTATCTAACTTAGGTAACATTTTTGTGATTTCTCTCTTTCCATCAAGTTTTCATTTAGTTTGTCCTCCTTCTTATTTTTATCTCCTTAATGCCTTCTTCTCATCTGGCTGTTTTTCATCCATCATAATTTTTGAGCTCTTTCTAACTTCCATCAAAGTATCCCAAACTACCCTTTCCATCCCAAATTTCCAAAATAGCAGAAATCTCCTTGACTCTCCAGCTTACTTGTTATGTAGGAAATGTATAATGGATAAGTATTTCTGGGTGACTCTGTAAATTTCTGGGTGATTCTCCCATATTAGTATATTCTGCATTATATTCTTCCATTCATTGGCCACACATGTACTTGTTCCTTCTTTATTCTATATGTCTTTTTAAAGTAAAGCTTCTGGATTAACAAATTTGAGCTCCTCTATGTCACTGCATTTGTAGATCTTACCTATCTTCCCTTTCATTTTGTTTGTTTGTTTGTTTTTGGTTAGGACCTTTTCCTGCTGAGCCTTACTCTTAAATTTATCAATTCATGAGTGAAATAGCACTTAATGGAAGCTGTGTCATGAAGGAAGAGCCACTTTTCTTCCTCAGATATGAGGACTGATCTAATTCCCATCCCTTATCACAATCACTAACCCCTTCTAAGGCCAGGATTTATGTAACTCCTTTCTTGGATTGGGCTGCAGTCTTTGGAGGTACAAACAATCCTTGCCCAGAGAAACTAGGAACATTCTTTAATTGCATCCTTTCATTTCCCTCTTCTGGGTATGAAATCAGTATCTAATCTCCTCCCAACCCAGTCCCTCTTTTCCATTCCTTTTATCCTACTCTCCCAAGTACTCCTTTCCTTGTTGAAAGACTAAATAAATTACTATCACTTCTCTGCTCATTTCTGTACTAAATGAGGTTCCTCTCTAGCTCCATTCTGTCTCTTATCTCTCCTGTACTCACTCAAGCAACTTCTCATTATGTTATCCCTTTGACAAAAATAATAATTCAATTAAAGGGAATTCATGGAATATTAATTCAATGCTTCTTCTCTTTTCCTGAATCTTACAGGTCCCCTTAAATCTTTAGTCCCTTAGGCACTCTTTTTTTCTTTTATTTTAGACTTCAGTACTAAAACAAGTAAGCAATAGAGAAAAGAAAAAGAAACACATTATAAACTCAAGTACAAAATAAGAAAAGAAAAAAAAGCATGTCATGTGTATAGCAGAACATAAGAGAGGATTCAAAATATATAGCAATAAATTTCCACTTCAAGAAAGCTTATACAATAAATACTACAAGTTGTATTGAGAGCTGCCCATCTTTTTGCTTCCTTGTAAGTTTTCTTTTGTTCTCTGCTGTGCACTTTTAACTTTGTTTTTTATTTCTTTCTTCCTTCCCCCTCACCTCCAGAAGGTTACAATTAAGTGCAGATATATTTATATATAGATATATCACACTTACACATATATGCACATATATATAGACATATATTTTCCCCAACAAATTCTACTCCTCATCTTTGTTTTTATGTTTGTGTCTCTTATTTTTTATTCTGCCTGACTCCTCTACTTTACTTCTAACCACTACCTTGCCCTCTTTTTACTTAACCTACCCCCTCCAAAGATCCCTCCCTTGTCCTTCCATTCCTATAAATCTAAACATCCTTCTATACCTCCTTTAACCTATTCCCTCACCACCCCCTCAGAGAACCCTCCCTTATCCCCTCCCCTTCCTATCTCCTTAACATTTTATTTCTTTCTGAATTTAGAAGACTTTTATACTCCTCTCTCTCTCTATATATATAATATATACATATATATATAATATATATGTATGTATGTATTGTTTCCTCTTGAACACATTTCCAATGAAAATAGGTTTCCAGAAACTAAGAGCCCTTCTCCACCATCTAATTCCTCTGTGTTGGCTCTTCCTCTTGTACTTCATTTATATAGATAATTATTCTTTTTAGCTGTTCCTAAATAGTTTTACTTTCTAAAGT
>NW_020940355.1:7996876-8204916 GCF_900497805.2 Vombatus ursinus
ATAATTATTCTTTTTAGCTGTTCCTAAATAGTTTTACTTTCTAAAGTCACATCATACTCAGGTCTACCTCAATCTTTGTTATGAACTACCCAATTATTAAAAACAATCTTAGACATATATTTTACATTTTACATATATAAAAGGTAAACAATCTGTCCTTAGTGAATCTTTTGTAATTAGTCTTTGGTATGTACCTTATATTTCTCTTGGCTCTTGTATGTCAAATCTTCTATTAAGTTCAGTTTTTTTTTATGAAGTCCTGAAAGTGTGACAGTTCAGTAAGTGTCCTTTTTTTTTCATTCAGAATTATGCTTGACTTTTCTGGGTATGATATTTTCAGCCAGAACCCCAATTTTTGCTCTTCAATTTATAGTGTTCCAAGACCTGTGGTCTTTTAGTGTCGCCAGTGCTAGGTCTTGTGTGATTCTAATTGTGGCACTGCCTTATTTAAATTGTTTTTTTCTTTTTGGTCATAATATTTTATTCTTGAGCTGGGGGTTTCAGAATTTGGCTATAATATTCCTGTGGGTTTTCCTTATAGGATCTCTTTCAGGTGGTGATCAACAGATTTTTTTTTCTATTTCTACTTTCCCCTCTTGTTCTAATGCTTCAGGGCAATTTCCTTTAATTATTTTTGTACTATTGCATCAATATATTGTATTATAGTATCACTATATTATAATATTGTATCA
This sequence comes from Vombatus ursinus, assembly GCF_900497805.2. NCBI lineage: Eukaryota > Metazoa > Chordata > Mammalia > Diprotodontia > Vombatidae > Vombatus > Vombatus ursinus. The sequence continues at coordinate 7,997,569 of NW_020940355.1, forward strand.
ATATTGTGTTTTTCTTATGTTTTCTCTTCTTGATCTGTTCTCCAGATCAATTGTTTTTCTTATAAGATGTTTTACTTTCTCTTCTATTTTTTCATTCTTTATATTTTGTTTTATTATTTCTCCTTCTCTTATAACTTAACTGGCTTCCCCTTGCCCAATTCTAATTTTCAAAGATTCATTTTCTTACTTAAGATTCTACTTGAGGGGCCAGGCCTGGCCAGGCCAGACCGTGAGGTGCCGGAGCCATGGGGCAGCCAGGAGCTCGGTGGCAGTGACTGAGGTTGAGGCTGAGGAGATGGGGGACTGAGGTGGCATGGGCAGCTCTTGGAGTCGGAGGATGGGCCTGTGGATAGTGGAGGAGTTACAGGTGGTGACAGGAGCCGGAGCAGATGCAGGTGGCAGGGGTAGCCCTGACCCTGACCATAGCCCTGGTTTTCACCCAGACACCCTCCGAAGAAGGAGATGGAGAGGGCATGAGCCCTCCAGACTTGAGGTACCACTGGTTACAGGAACCTTTGTTCTGCTCAGCTAGTGGATTCAGCAACTACTGAGATATCCTGAACTGGTGTGTGGTGATACTGGTCTTGAGCAATGCTAGATAATTTTTGGAAAACATAATCAAGTACAGCATTCTAGTGGACCAAATTCAGGTGTTGTTGTTGTTCCTGAAGGATGCCTACAGCTGGCCCTCCTTGTGCCTCATTATAGTAGCCAATAGGTTTCCATTAGCTGCCTTCCAAGTATCCATAGCTGGGTGTGTGCTGGTTCCTTTTCACCCTTCTCCACAGCACAGCTAGGTCTGGCATTCCTTGTCAGCAGAGGTTCCCTCAGTCTTCCCCCACTCAGATGCCCAACTCCCTTCACAACCCCTGGGGTAAAAGTCTCTGTGGCTGGGGTTGAGGCTGCCTCCCAACCCAGCTAACCTCCGGGCTTGCCACTTATTTAAGTGGGGAGCTAGGACCTAGCCTGGAGGTGTTTACTTTTCACACAAACCTCTTTCTGGGATTTTTCTTCAGATCTTCTATTGTCTCAGGAGGACCGCTGTTGTGCCCCTACTTTTATTTATTTTTACTGCTCTATGTTCTGTGTGAGGAGCTATTTTATCTCATTTGTGGGGGGAGTCTTGAGAGCTTGGAATTTTCTGATCTGCTCTGCCATCTTCCTATAATCCTCTCCCCTTACATACTCTTTATTCTCACATTTCAATTGCTTTTTTAAAATAACATAAACATGAGAAAATATTTTGGAAAAAGGCTAGTCAGAGCTGTATACATGTAGAGTATTGGACTTAGTACCAAACCAAATACTTGAATCAGTTAGCAAGCAATGAATATAAAACATCCTTGACTTTCTGTTAGGCAACCAGTACAGTGCTTTTGGGTTTTGAACTTACACAGTAGGAATTATCAGAGATCCATGACAGAGAAGGATAAGGAGAAGAATGGTCTTCAGGTGCCTAGTACCATTTTGAGCTAATGTGCCTAAGGAATTTTGGAGGGCTTTGACCCTTTCTAATGGCTCATTAAGGAGAGGAGTTGGTGGCCTGAGCTACTTGGCATTGTGCAGGATGATTTCATTGAATTTGGAAAGATGTTGGAAGAGCATGGGAAAAGGCTGCTGAAAGCTTTTAATCAGCTAGAAAGCACCGATTTCAAGCTATAAGTTGAATGTGATCTTATAGGATCAGAGATGTAGAAGGGATTTTAGGCACTATCTAGTCCAGCCTCTTCATTTTATAGTTGAAGAAATGAAGGTCCAGGTAGATTCAATGATTTGTCCAAGGTTGCACAGGTAGTGTCACAAGTAGGATTTCAATTCAGTCCCTCTGGCTCCAGAACCAGTGCTCTTTTCAGTGTCTCTGTCAAGTGTGAGGGTTGTTTGGCAAACCTTTTGTTCTTAGCTATAAACCTTGTTCCAGCCTGCCTAAACAAATGAATTTCAGATTTGTGGAATATCTCATCACCATGCTGCTAACTCAAGCTTTGATTGACACCATCTCTCAGCCTCCTCTCCTCTCTGATTGGAGGATTGGAGAGTGGAGTACCAAATCCTCCCAATGGCTTTTCTTTATAGAAGGCAGAAACTGGACTTTTGTTCACTCCACTCTGCATCTGCTGTTCTGATTAGTTTCTAGACCACTGAACAGGGCTAGGTACCACCTGGTCTCCCCATCCCTTTCCTGTCTCCTTTTGTGTGTTGTCTCTTCCCATCAGATTGTGAGTTCCTTGAGGGCAGGGACTTTTTCTTTTTATTAATTGCATGCCTAGAACTTAGTTCAGTACCTAGCACACAGTTGGTGCTTAATAAATGTTTACTGGATTGGACATGAATTGATAAAACCTTATTTACTATGTTGATTCACAGTATCACAGTATTTGTTGTTGTTCAGTGGTTTCAGTCACATCCAATTCTGCAAGACAACATTAGGGATTTTCTTGGCAAAGATACTGGAGTAATTTGCCATTCCCTTCTCTGGCTCATGTTACAGGTGGGGAATTGAAGCAAACAGGGTTAAGATTTGCCCAGGATCACACCAGATTTGAACTTGGGAAGATGAGTCTTGCTGATTCCAGGCCTAGAAATCTATCCACTGTCCACCACCTAGTTACCAATCCGCAGTATAGCAGACATCTCAATAAAGACAAAGTCCCTGTCCAGTTAGCTTATAATTTGGTTACAATACATACCAGAGTCCTTCTCCTAATTATATTCCCTAGATTTACTACAAGAAGATCATTCACAATGACAGTGTCATCATAAAGCATACACAAAAGTACCACAAGAGAGAAGAAATTACATGATAAAAGCTCCCACCCTTCCAAGATGATTGCACATTACTTTTCCCTCATTTATTCCCCAGTCTGGCCTGCCTTCTCTTCCTTGTACACTCCATCTCCTGCCTCCAGGCCTAGAATACTTCTCTTCTTCTCCTCTATCTCTTGGAAATTCTGATTCCCTTCAAGGCTTCAACCAAATGCTACTTCCTCATGCCCTCAATCATTAGGGAATTTAGTCTGTGTATTTACTTATATGTAAGCACATTGTGTCCCTTAAATAGAATACCTATAGACTCCTTAAGGGCAGAGACTGCCCCACTTTTGTATTTGTATTCTCAGCACCTAGCAGAATACCCAGTACCTAGTAGCTACATAGTAGTAATGAATATATGTTGGTTAATTGACTCTTTTTCTTCCTACAAAGTCATTGATAAAAGTGTTGAACATGATAGCGCTGAAGGAGAACCCCATAGCAAGGCACTTGAGTTATCTATCCCCTATATTGGCATGATTCTTATAATTCAACACACCTTATTAATGTTACCTCTACTAGTATGTAGGTCACATTTCTCCATCTTGACCACAAGGTCAAGTTTTAGGAGAGGCTGTAAGATTGCTACAGAGAAATGAAATTCAGAAAAAATGTAGGGATCTTGTTAAATTAAAAGTCACATTATGTTGATGACATTGCCTTGAGCTGTCAGTGTAGTAATGCCATCAAAAAGGAAAATTGGGCTAGTTTGTTATCTGCAACAGTCTCTCAACTTGTTTCCCTGGCTTCAATCTCACTATCCCACTCCTCTGATATATCTTATAAGCAGCTTTCTGATAATCTTCTTGAAACACTTTCATAATAGAATTGGAGAATCAAAGAAGCACAGAGCTGGAAGGGACTCCAGGGTTCATCTATTCCAACCTGGACCTGAGTAGGAATCTCCTTTATAGCATCCTCAATGAACTGTTGTCCAATCTCTGCTTGAAAACCTTCAGGGATTGGGAGGGAGCCCCTGCCTCCTGAAGCATCTATGCCAACTTTGAATAGCTTTTTTTAAAAAAAACTTTAAATAGTATTTTATTTTTTCCCACAATTACATATCAAGAAAATTTTTAGCATTCATTTTTACAAGATTTTGAGTTCCAGTTTTTTTCTCCCTCCTTCCCTCCCTCTCCTCCCCTCTTCTGAAAATGGTAGGCAATTTGATATAGTTTATACATATGCTATCATGTAAAACATTCCCATATTCATCATAGTTGTGAAAGAAGAAATAGATCAAAAGGGAAAAAAGAGAAAGAATAAAATAAGTTTAAAAAAAACCACGTTTCTATCTGCATTCAGAGTCCATCAGTTATTTGTCTGGATATGGATAGCATTTTCCTTCATGAGTCCTTTGTATTTGCCTTGGATCATTGTGTTGATGAGAAGAGCTGAGTCATGCATAGTTCATCATTACACAACGTTGCTGATACTGTGTACAGTCCTGGTTCTGCTCATTTCACTTTGATTCAGTTTGTAGAAATCTTTCCAGGTTTTTCTTGAAACATGACTGATCATCATTTCCTATTGCACAATAGTATTCCGTTACATTCATATGCCACAGTTTGTTCAGCCATTCCCCAATTGATGGGTATCCTCTCAATTTCCAATATTTTGCTACCATGAATAGTGCTGCTATAAATATTTTCTGCACATGTAGGCCCTTTTCCCTCTTTTTTGATCTCTTTGGGATATAGACCTAGTAGTGATATTGGTGGATAAAATGGTGTGCACAATTTGGTTGCCCTTTGGGCATGGTTCCAAATTGCCCTCCAGAATGGTTGGATCAGTTCTCAACTCCACCAATAGTACATTAGTGCCCCAATTTTCCCACATTCTCTCCAACATTTATCATTTCCTTTTTTGTCATATTAGCCAATCTGATTGGTATGAGATGGTATTTCAGAGTTGTTTTAATTTGCATTTCTCTAATCAAAAGTGAGCTCTTCTCTAATTGTGAGTATTTTTCTAATCAAAAATGAACACTTCATATGCCTATAGATATCTTTGATTTTATCATTTGAAAACTGTCTGCATATCCTTTGACCATTTATCAATTGGGAAATGACTTGTATTCTCATAAATTTGACTCAGTTTTCTACATATTTGAGAAATGAGGCTTTTATCAGAGACACTTGCTGTAAAGATTGTTTTCCAGTTTTCTGCTTTCCTTCTAATTTTGGTTGCATTGGTTTTGTTTGTACAAAAACTTTTCAATTTAATATGATCAAAATTATCTATTCCACATTTTGTAATGCTCTCTATTTCTTGTTTGGTCATGAATTTTTTCCCTCCCCATATATCTGACAGGTAGACTCTCCCTTGCTCTTTTAATTTGATTGCTTCATTGTCTATGGTACCTTTTTAGCAAGATGTAGTTTCCTTCCTTATCTCTTTTAATTAGTTCTATTTTTGCTTTTACTTTGTCTAAGATCAGGATTGCTACCCCTGCTTTTTTGACTTCTGCTAAAGCATGATAGATCCTACTCCAGCCCCTTACCTTTACTCTGTGTGTGCCTCTCTGTTTCAAGTGTGTTTTTTGTAAGCAACATATTGTAAGATTCTGGTTTTTGATCCATTCTGTTATCTACTTCTGTTTTATGGGAGAGTTCATCCCTTTCACAGTCACAGTTATGATTAGCGCCTATGTATTTCCTTCTATCCTATTCTTCCTCTTGTTTGTTCTCTTTCTCCTTTCACCCTTTCCCATCTCACCAGTGTTTTGCTTCTGTCTACCACCTCCCCTGATCTGCCCTCCCTTCTGTCAGTCCCCACTCTCTGCCCCCCTACCCAACCTTTACTTAATCTCCTCTCCTACTTCCCTGCCAGATAAGATAGGTTTCTATATTCAACTGTTTGTATATATTATTCACTTTTTGAGCCAATATTGATGAGAGTAAGGTTCAATCAATGCCCATTGACTCTCTTCCCATCTTTTCCTTCACTGTAATAGGTCTTTCTCACTTTTTCATGTGAGATAATTCACCCCATTCTACCTCTCTCTTCCTTTTGTACCCATTGTCCTCCTCTTTCTCATTCCTTAATTTCTTATGTAATTCCCTCAAATTTTCCTTATACTCATACTCTCTGTCTATGTATATTCCTTCTATCTGTACTGTTAGTGACACAGGGTTAAGAGTTATATCTTCCCATGTAGGGAAGTAAATAGTTTAGCTCTATTGAATCCCATATGCTTTCTTTTCCCTTTTTCCCTTTTCCCCTTTTTATGGTTCTCTTGGGTCGTGATATTGGAGGTCAAATTTTCAGTTTAGTTCTGGTCTTCTTCTTATGAAGCCTTGAAAGCCTCCTATTTCATTGAATGACCATTTCCCCCTTGATCTATTATGTTTAATTTTGCTGGGTAAGTGATTCTTGGTTGTAGTCCTAGATCCTTTTGCTTTCTGGAATATCATGTTCCATAACCTCTGATCCTTTAATGTTGAAGCTGCCAAGTCCTGTGTGATCCTGATTGTGATATTTGAATTGTTTCTTCCTGGCCACTTGTAGTATTTTTTCCTTGATGGATAGTTCTGAAATTTGGCTATAATGTTCCTTCGGGTTTTTATTTTGGGATCTCTTTCCTGAGGTGATTCTTTCAATGGTAGATTCTTTCAATGCCTATTTTGCCCTCTGGTTCCAGGACACGGGGGCAGTTTTCCTTGATAATTTCTTGAAAGATGCTGTCCAGGCCCTCCTTTTTATTACGGCTTTCAAGATTGTGATATTGTCTCTCCTGGATCTATTTTCCAGGTCAGTTGTTTTTTCCATAAGGTATTTTACATTTTCTTCCATTATTTTATTCTTTTGAATTTGCTTGACTGATTCATAATGTCTCATACAGTCTTTAGCTTCCACTTGCCCAGTTTCAACTTTTAAGGTGTTGTTTTCCTCAATTAGCTTTTGTATTTTCTTTTCCATTTGACCAATTGTACTCTTTAAGGAGTTATTTTCCTCGTGGTTTTTTGTATCTCCTTTTCCATTTGACCAATTCTACTTTTTAAGCAGTTTTCCAAGCTGTTGACTCTTTTTTCATAATTCTCTTGCATCAGTCTCATTTCTTTTCCCATTTTTTTCTACTTCTCTTATATGATTTTAAAGCTCCTTTTTGAGCTCTTCCATGAGTTCTTTCTGGGCTTGAGACCACTTCCTCTTTTTTGGGGGGGTTTTGCCCATAGGTGTTTTGACATTGTTGTCCTCTTCTAAGTTTGTGTCTTAGTCTTCCCTGTCACCATAATAACTTTCTATGGTCAGATTCTTTTTTTTTGTTCTTTTCTGCTCATCCTTTTTGGGGAGGGGGCTTTTTCCTTTTTTTTAAATTTGATTTCTGCTCCCAGGGTGGAAGAGGCTCTGTGTCAGGCTTCTCGTGTCAGTGGCTGCAGGCCCTGGCTATTTACTTGGTGCTGTGCTGATGTTGCCCTGCTGCCCTTGGGGGACCCTCATGTCTAATGCTGTGTTGAGGGGGTGGGAGGTGACTGGCACTGCTGGAGGCTGTAAGGATCTGGTGGCTTACCTGGTATGAACTGGGGTCCTAGTGGTGGTGTCTGGCATATGCTGAGGCCAGGTGGGGTTTTTCTGCATTTCCCTGGAGTTATACTGAGGCATGTGGAGGTCTGGCCCCTGGAGGATGTTTTTTTGCCCTGGACTACACTGAAGCACAGGGAGGAGTGGCAGCTAGAGGACACTTGCCCACCTGGGGCTACACTGAAGCACATGGTGGTTCTCATAGCTGTAGTCTGCCAGTTCCCCTGGCTATGCTAAGGTACAGAAGGAGTCTTGGTGTTGGCATTTATCTGCTCCACCACACTGGGGCTCAGGATCTTCCACTGGTTTGCTGAGGTGGGACTTGCTGCTGGCTTGTTGGGATGCCTCCTGTCCTGGAATGCACTCTTCTTTTACTTGAGTGAGATGTACCTTTTCTTGCTGATCCTCCAAGTCTCCTGGGCTAAAAGACAACTCCATCCCCATCTTTCCACTCTCTGAGTTCAAATCTGGCCTCAGGCACTTATTAGCTGTGTGACCCTGGGCAAGTCTTGGGCAAACCCTATTTGCCTCAGTTCCTCATCTGTAAAATGATCTGGAGAAGGAAATGGCAAAACAATCTGATATCTTTGCCAAGAAAATCCCAAATGGGGTCATGGAGGGTCAGACACAATTGAAATAATTGAACAACAATGACATGTGCAAGAGGGATTACATTTATTCTGCCTGGCCTCACAAAACAGAAGGAAGGAAGAAAATAAAACAAGCATTTATTAAGATCTACTATGTACCAGGCACGGTATTATGTTCTTTACAAATATTATCTAATTTGAACCTTTCAACAACCCTGGGATGTAAATTCCATGATTATCCCTATTTTATATTTAGTGTAACCGAAACAAACAGAGGTTAAGTGACTTGCCCAGGGTAACAAAGCTAGTGTGTGTCTGAGGCCAGATTTAAACTCAGGTATTCTTGACATCAAGACCAGCACTCTATCCACTGTACCACCTAGCTGCCTAGAGGCAGAATAGTAGGGCAATGGACAGAAGTTAGAAAGAAGTTTCTTTAGACAACATAAGGGAAAATTTCCTAACAGGAGATATCTCAGAGTGGAATGAGCTGTGGTAGATTCCCCTTCAGCTGGAAATCTTCACAGACTACTTGTCATGAATATTGTAATGAGAATTATTTTGGTGGCAGAGGTTGGACCAGATGGCTTCTGAACTCTTTTAGCTGAATCTTTTCTGAACCCTTTCAACTCCTAAAGTCAGTGATTCTCCCATTTTATAATTCTCACCAATTGGCCTTTGTTTTTTCCTCTGGGGCCAAGTAGAACAAATCTAACCCTTCTTTAATATGGCAGCTCTTCCAATATTGAAGACAGAGTTGTCGTGTTGAGGCATCTTTTCTCCAGGTCAAATATCCTCAGTTTCTCCCCCTGATCCTTATATGATACGGTCTCAATCATCCTGGTCACCCTCCTCTGACTGTGCCAAGCTTTATCAATGTCTGTCCTAAAATGTGATACCCAGCTTAGTTCCTCTACATTAGGCTCACATGTAATATAAATAGGCACCACTCACGCCACATTGACAGAAGCAACAGAAATAAAGTGATACCTAACCCCAGGAATGTGCTATTGCTCTTTGCAAGAATAGAAAGCATTGGACTTTGGATCACACTGAAGATAGGCTGTGCCATGTGTTGGCAGTTGAGATTGACAAAAAGTGACATACAAGTGAAGAAAAGGGCTGAGAAGGCAGAAAATTGAAGTATAGAGAAAGGTAGAAATCCTTAGTTAATTGGTGAAAATGACCCAGTCATCAGTAGAAATCAATGTATAAAATTGGTTTAAAAAATGACTGTGGCTGAAATAAACTAACCACTAATTTCACAGTATTCAAAAATCACAGGCAGGTGGGTCATACTAGGGCATTGGTCAAGAGTGTAACTAAACTTTAATAACAGCTGGGAGCCAGGACCCCTAAGATGTAATCCCAGTTCTGCCACTGTATAGAGGCAGCTCGATCTCTTGGTGGATAGAATATGGGGCCTGGTGTCAAGAAGACCTGAGTTCCAATCTGGCTTCAGATTCTTACTATCTATGTAGCCCTAGACATGTCACTTAACCACTATCTGCTTTAGGTTCTTTAATTGTAAAAGGGGGATTATAATAGCACCGACATTCCAAGGATTGTTGTGAGGATAAAATGAGATAATATTTGTAAAGTACTTAGAAAGCATCTGGCATATAGGAGGCCCTGAATAGATGTTTGTTTCCTTCCTTGGGAAAGTCACTTTACTTTTCTGGGCCTCGGTTTCTTCATCTGTAAAATGAGGGATTGAACTAGATATCTAAATATATTTTTGACTTTGAGAATCTGTTTCTTTTGTACTGAATAACTTTAGGACAAGGTCAAACTATTTGGAAATAAAACAAATCACAAATATCCTTCTCAATATATGGAAGATGAGAGGGAGTAAAACGTGAGATGAAATATGGTATGGTGTCTTTGAGGTACTAGGGTGAGAAACTGTGGTAAAAATCTAAACTAGAATTAAAAGATAAAAAACAAATTATTTGTAAAGTCAGCATACTCTCATACTTCTGTGAAAAATATTCTTGAATTGGAAATTGGGAGAATGCCCATCAATTGGGGAATAGCTGAGCAAGTTGTGGTATATGAATGTGATGGAATACTATTGTGCTATAAGAAATGATGAACAGGCAGACTTCATAAAAACCTGGAAAGACTTGTATGGTCTGATGCTGAGTGAAGTGAGCAGAACCAAGAGAACATTGTACACAATAACAGCCACATTGTGTGATGACTAGTACTGATAAACTTAACCCTTCCTGGCCATACAAGGATCTAAGACATCACCAGAGGCCTTGTGATGGAAAATGCTATCCACATCCAAAGAAAGAATTAAGGAAGTTGAATTGCTATTTTTTTCTTGTCTGTTGAGTTTTGTTTCCTCTTTCTGATGGTTCCTCCTATTGGTTTTAATTTTTACTTACAACATCACTAATGTGAAAATATCTTTAATATGAATGTAAATGTGTAGCCTATATCAGATTGTGCACCGTCTTGGGGAGAGTGGTGGGGAGGAAGGGGGAGAAAAAAATTTTAAACTCAAAAGCATATGGAAGTGATTATTGATAAATCAAAATAAATGAAGAAAAAAAAGAAGAAAAAGAAAAAGATTCTTGAAACTCAGGAAGAAAGAGAGATAGAAATGACCCAGTCTCCAAAGAGAATCCAATCAATCCCTTTCCTTGGAGAAGGAAAAAGACTCCAGCAGCTTGAGTGACTTTTAAACTATTTCATGAGTGGATTGATTGAAGGAACAAAGGATATTTTTGCTGGAGAATAGAAAACTTAAGATGAAGATTTCTTCAAGTAAGCTCACTAGGATACAGAATCTCAAGGAGCCTGACGTATCATCTAGTCTAATATTACATTTTAGAATTGAAGAAACTGAGGCCTAGAGGAGTGAAATGAATTGCCCAAGGTCACATAGAATCATCAATCAAGAAGCATCTTTTGTATGTGTACTGTGTACCAGGCTCTGAAGCTACTACGGGCTAGGCCAAGGACCTGGACCTGCAAATTCTTTGATATATGAAAATCCTGGGTGAAAAAATTCCCCCTAACCAACACATTCTCTGAAACTCTTAGAGAATGACCTAAACAAGTAGAAGAGAGGTTTTGTACAAGTAGATACTTGAGCTTGTTCTAAAAGTAAGTGAGAGATTCTGTGAGACAGAGGTGAGGAGAGTGTTCACTGTAGGCATAGAGCCTAGTGAAAAGGTACAGAGTTTGGGAATGATGTGCCCTTTGTGAGACCTTAAATAGCTTGCTATAATCACTGAAGGGCTGTGATATGGAAGGAGGACTAGATTTGCTTTGTCAAACCCCAGAGAGCAGAACTAGGAACAATGAGTGAAAGTTGTCAAGAGGAAGATTTAGGTGCAAAGTAACAGCAACAACCTGTGTGACTCTGGGCAAGTCACATAGTGCTGTTTGCCTCAGTTTCCCTACTGTAAAATGAACTGGAGAAGGAAATGGCAAACTACTCCAGTATCTTTGCCAAGAAAATCCCAAACGGGGTCATGGAGAATCAGAAATGACTGAAAAACAACAACAACTTCCTACCAATTAGAAATGAAATGGGATGTCTTAGGAGATAGTGTGTTCCCCATTATCAGAGGTATTTAACAGAGGCTGGATGCCCATAGGGAAAGGGTGTTATAGAAAGAGTTGTAAATGTATAGCCTATATCAGCTCACGAACTGGTTAAATGATACCATCTGTAAAATGAGGGGCTAGAGCCATATTCCTTCCAATTCTAAAATCTTATGATGTCTCTGACATCCCTGGAGATTCTGGAATTTGTCATCATGTTCTGGGACCATTCCTATACGTCAGAGTACTGTTGGAATGAGTTTTGAGGTGCTCAAACTTTTGATAAGGGAAAGAATATTAATTGAACAGGACACTGGGTTCAAATGATTAGTGTGATATTAGGGCAACAAATTGAATTGTCAGAGTTTAGAGCTGAAAGAGGACCCAAGAGATCATATAGCCATCTTCCTCATTTTCACAGATAAGGAAACTGAGATTCATATGGTGGGCAAGAGACTTGGGTTCTAGTCCTAATTCTCCCATGATATTAGAGCCAACAAATTGAATTGTCAGGGTGTAGAGCCGAAAGAGGACCCAAGAGATCATATAGCCATCTTCCTCGTTTTCACAGATAAGGAAACTGAGATTCATATAGTGGGCGATAGACTTGTCCATGTTTACACATAAAATTAATGGGAGAGTTAGGACTAGAACCCAAGTCTCTTGCCCACCGTATGAATCTCAGTTCCCTTATCTGTGAAAACGAGGAAGATGGCTATATGATCTCTTGGGTCCTCTTTCAGATCTACACCCTGACAATTCAATTTGTTGGCTCTAATATCACACGAATCATCTGAACCCAGTGTCCTGTTCAATTAATATTCTTCTTCTTGTCAGAAGCCTAAGCCCCTCAAAACTCATTCCAAAAAAAAAAAACTCTGACATATAGGAATGATCCCAGAGAATGACAACTATCTCCCTGTCTATGTTAAGTAGACTGATAAAGCCAGTATGTTCCAGCTTATTTGTACCAGTATATTCAAGCAGATGCTGATCTACAAAGCATTTCTTATTAAATAACCATTTAGAAATGAGGAGAAAAAGGAAAGTATAGAACCCAATGCCTAATCAAATAAGAGACAATGGAAATGGGGGGCTTGCCTTGATATTTTCTTTTTTAAACCAAGTAAACATTTTTTTTGGAAATATTGATGGGTTTTGGGTCTATTAGCTGATGCTGCTAACATCTTTTTTTTTTCTTTTTGATTTTATCATCTTTGAAACCTAGGAGGGAAATGAGATATTGGCATGAATAAAACAACAATGTGGCTTTTGGACACTCAAGCTAAACAAAAGAAATTGTACACGGCCACTGCTTACTTATTTACGGTGTCTTTTCTCAAGCTACCCTCTTGGAGTACTGGGAAGCTCCACTTGCTGGTGTATTTTAAGGTAGGTAGGTGGACTTTTCGAAAACCAGTGGAAGCTCTTGCAGTTTAGATAAGCCCTTTAGGCAAGTTTCACATTTAGTTGAGAGTTAAATAACAAGATTACTCCTTTTCATCCTTGTCAACTAGAGTTAGTACTCCCACAGGTTAATATAGGCTGTGTCCTAGATATCCTCGTCAGAAGTTCCTCCTGGGGGAGGGGTCATGCTTTCACCACCTCCAGCTCATTAGCTTGCCCTGCCAAAGCTGTCATTCCTCATCAGGTACTCTGGCATGAAGCCTGGCTGCTTTCCTCCCAAGGTGGGACAGAATGAACTCTGCCCTCAGACTCACCACCTGGCTGAGCACAGCCACCTCTATGATCAGTGTGGGATCAGAAGCAAAGGCACTTTGCCTGTGGTGAAATTGCTGCTGCCACACCCACCCAAATTCAGCCCTTGCTCTTTCCTGGTCACAATCCTCTTCTGCTTGGTCTTTCCACTGGGTCTTCTAAAAACCTTCCTTTTGCAGTGACTGGAAAGATTACTTGATTTAGAGTAACAAGAGCTGAGTACAAATCCCAAGGTGGCTAATTACTACCTGTGTAAATATTGGCAAATCATTTTATCTCTTGAGGTCTTGTTATCTCTTCAGTAAAAGGTCAGGGTTGAATGGAGGAAGGTCTCTTCTAGCTCTCTATGATCCCATTATCCTAGATTTCTGCCTTTCTTACTGCTTTTATCCCCTGATACTCACCAAAACCAATGTGCTGGGTCTTTGGGAGAATCTCCCTTCCCCTGATCTGCTTGACTAGGGTACTTCCCATGGAGCCGAACATGTGTTTTGGCTACTTCTGGTCACCTGTGCTTTGGCTAAGGTACTTCACATGCGGTTTGCCTGGGAATTGGATTTTCAGGGAGATACTCTGTGAAACTTAGGAAGGAGCCTAGGCCTTGGGTTATGTACTCAGGCCTGTGCCAAAGAGTTAGGGGAACTCATCCAATCAGTAGACTTTAAAAGTAGTGATCTACCCCACCTCTCTCTGTCTCTCTCTGTCTCTGTCTCTTTGTGTCTGTGTCACTCTCTCTTTTTCTCTATCTCTGCCTCTCTATCTCTGTCTCACTCTGTATTTCTCTCTGTCTCTGTCTCTTCCCCCTCCCCCCCATCAGTCAGGCATGTCAAGAATTGTCCTTCAGATTTCCAGTGGAAGGATATCTTTCCCCTTCCCCATGACCACTGTCCCACTTCTTCCCAGCTTGGCAACTACTCTTATATGTCATCAGAGCATGTGCTTGTCTAGATGAAGATTAGATTAGATTTTAAGGTTCTAGGTGACTGAAAGGCTAAAATGTGTTTCTAGCCTTGATGACAATCTCATGAGTTCAGGAGCTTCTGGATCTAGGTGCTATTATCCGGAAAGAGGTGATCTTCACAACTCAGAGGTACAAAGATTGCCACCAGGAAGATAGTACAGATACAAGATCTTAGAAAGCCCAGAACATTTCTTTGTTTGCAAGAACATGTGGTCTTTGAATGAATTGCTTGGACGTTGCAGATCTGAGATGAAAGGGAAATGGCTCTTGATTAGTCCTGCAAAGTAATTCATGTCTTGATGTTTTAAGAACCAGCTTTCTGGGAAATAGCAGTTAGGGATTATTGTTTCCTGTTTCAAGTATTTGTTAATGTCTGCATAGGAATCATGTTTTTATTTTAAGTATTTTTTTCTGGTAGAGAAAATAAATAACTATCTTATACCTGATCTACTTTGTTTATAGAAGATCTTTCTTTATAGAACTCTGTTAATTCCTTTGGAGAAACCCTAGAACTCAGCCAAATTTAAGTTTTATTTTAGAGATTTTCCCCCCTCCTCCCATGCCTGCCATCAAGTTCTATTCAGATGGTGACATAATGAACCAGACTTCAAGAAAAGCTATCTCCTCTCTTTAGGGGTCAATCTCCCTTAGGATATGAACCTAATTTTCCTGAACCCAGAGTTGGGGCTCCATGGTGGAAAGAGAGGCACTTGTCCCCTGGAATGTAAGTTTTGTATCTACCTTTCTCCTGAGGACAACATGTTTCTTGGTACTCTCTCAACATCTGACTATTCTTTTCACACACTCCTTATATATAGGGCCAGGACCAAGGTTATATTTTTTTTGTTCTTTCTATTAATGTTTACATTGTAGTCTTTGCATTTATTGTTTTCCTGGTTTTGCTTACTTCACTTTAAATCCATTCAAATGGGTCGTCTTATGTTTTTTCTCTATTCTTCATGGTTCATAATTTCTTATGACACAGAAATATTCTAGATGAGATTAGATGAGATAAAGCATTTACTTACTATGTGTTAGGCTTTATGTTAAGTGCTGGGGATACACATAGAAGTAAAAAGAAAGTCTCTACTCTCAAGGATCTTACATTCCAACAAGGGAAGACAACACATAAAATAGAGCTGAAAAATGGAAGGATGGAGGCACAAAGGTACCTGCACATAGTGGAGACAAAGTTACAAAGTATTTTGGAGAGTCAGGAGCTGAGCCTGGCATGGGCACTTTCTTGAGGGGGGGGTTTCTGGGGAAGCACAATCCTACATGCTGTGATAGAGAAAACAGAAAATAGTCCTTCCCTGCACGAATTTTACATTATACTGGAAAAAATCTCACCAAAAAGATGAGATTTGTATAGTTCAATGATCAATAAAATTATCTAGGAATAGGGACTAGGAAGAAGGGACTAAAATTTAATCAGAGAAAAATGAGATCAAGCATCCTGATAGCAGTAGTGAAAGGCTGCATCTTCTGAGTGAAGGTTGGAACCCTGGTTGCTTGGCATAGTTGCAGGTCTGGAGCTGTTCAGCAGTGGATGGTAAGAGCTGTGGCTTCTTTCCCGGGCTCAGATCACTGTTGTTACTGCTGCTGCTATCACCGGGTGGAAGATGATGATGAGTAGATGGAAATTCTAATGATAGTGTCCAAATTAATTTGTTTTCTGTACCATGGGAACCAATGCCTCAGCTTCAGAGAAAGACTAGTCCGGAGCAGTTTCCAGTTAAAGAGCGCTTTTTGGGATTAATTATACATTCCTCTCCAGACTCTCAGGACTTCTTTCTCCATCATGTTCAGAAAGACTTCTCATTCTGGATGATGCCTTCACTGTCGTGTTCCAGCTGCCTTCTCACTCTGGGAAATCCCTCTTCCCTTGTATCCCCTTCTTTTGATTGGTCAGCTCCTACTGGAACCTTCCTTTTAAGGAAGTGCTCAAGCCAGCCATATTCATTCCCTTTATTCCTCTTCAGGACCCTTTTTTTGACTCTCAGGATTTCTTTTTCCACCATGTTCTAACTCAGATACCTTTTTTCTATCCCAGGTCCTTTTCAGCTTCGTTTTATTTGCTGCCCCATTGGAATTCAAGCTCCTTGAGGGCAGGAACTGTCTTTTCACTTCTATTTGTCTTCCAAACACTTAGTACATGGCACACAGTAATTTTGTAATAGCTTATTGACTTGACTAGAGATTCTAACGCAGGTCCCTGCTGTGCTCTACTCTGTCGAATTTCTCTTCCAAGAAACTCAAGGCTCTAAAGACCTTGTGTTTGTTCCATCTCTAGTTTCTGCTGTTGTCCCCATAAAGCAGAGTAGTTCTCATGTTTCATTGTTTTAATATCATTTTAAATAAAGATTCTCTTGAGTCTGATGTGATTCCTCTGGGAACAGTAGCATTTCATGACCTTTCAACCAAATGGACTCTTAACAAGGTATTTTCATGCACACACACAACACTCTTTAAGATCTTTTCCAGCTCCAAACTTCTCATTCTATGGTTTTATTTACCAGAAAATCAAGCCACACAATATATACTACAATACTTTTTTTTCCCCTGGTACAACTTAAAATACTTCCTATTACATTCAAATTTTGAAGTTTCTTTAAGTTTCACATTTTAATTGATTGGAATAAAAGTAGATAATGATGTTACTAGTTAACCTTTATGTTTCTATTTACATATCGCTTTGACATACACAACTCATTTGAGCCTTACAACAGCTCTTGTGAGGTCAGTTGTGCAAGTGTTATTATTCCTTTTTTATCAATAAATCAATCATCAAGACTTTTGGAAGCATTTACTCTTTGTTGGGCTAGCTCCTGGGTATATGACAAAGCAAAACTGTCCCTTTCCTAAAGGAGATTGCCTTCTGAGGAAATAAACAAGTCGAATTCGTAGAGATTCAATGACTTGTCCAAAGTTACCTAGTGACAGAGTAGGGACAGATCTTCTAACTCTAGGTCCAATGTGTGTTTAAACAATAATAGAACTGATTTCATCTAATGTTTTAACTTGTATAAAGTACTGCATATACATTCTGTCATTTGCACCTTAATCCTTGTGGAGTAGGTACTACAGTTATCCTTGCCACATTGTGACTTTCTCCATCATGGTTTTGATAGATCATGGGTCGGCAGAAGAAAATAAATGGGAATTTTTTGGGATTTTGCAAGAAGGCCAGCAGATGACACAGAGCCTATGACCAAATACTTAACTCTAATTTTACAATAAGGCACTGTAAACACCCCATAATAGAAAAAGAAAAAATTCAGACTTTTTCTCTTGTATGAAGGGAGGGCCAAAAAATTTTACTCGGATTTTCCAGATTGGAAAGGATGTGGAAGGGATAATTGTATAGGTATTGTTGTCCTCATTTTGTAGATGAGAAAAATGAGGCTCTGTGAAATTCAATGACTGATTTCTAGTCATTTAGCTAGTAATTAGTCACAATAGCATAGTAATTATTTGAGGCGGGATCTGAATTCAGATCTTCTTGACTCCAAGTCCAGCTTTCTATCCCTTGTACTATGCTGTTTCTTTATGTTATATAATCATTATTTTAACATTTTTCTTTTAAAAAATAATTTAAATATATAAATACCTTTTCTGGACTGTTAACACAATTTTCACTGGAACTCAAGGTTTGATTCTCTGTGGGGTTGAAAGGGACGACCATCTGGGCTCCTAGAATCTTTACCTCTCCCCAGCTCTACTCCCAATTACTGGGGCTGGCTCCCTCTCAAGTCCACAACCAACCACCCCCTCTTCTGCCAGAGGTCCTGCTCCTGAACAAAACTTTGTCTGTCCAGGGATTGCCTCTACATCATCGTCTACTGGAAGTAAGTGTCTCTGCTCCTTGCTGAATGCCATGTTTTCTCCTGGTTAAGTAGCTCTGCTTCAAATTGATATCTAGGAGGGAAGAAGAGAGATCAATCTCACTGCCTCCCACCTAGAGTTACTCCCTTTTGGGGGCTCATTTTCTCCTCCACTTCTGACTCTAAGCCTGGGGTCATTACAAGTCAAGCAAGGTTACTCCTTTAATTATATTAGAAAAAGGTGTTTATACTTCCTAAAGGGAACACTAGTGGTAACACTTCTTTAATACATTAAAACCTTACTATTATTTATTCTTTGCTTTCTGTGAGTACATCCACTAGGGAGGGACCTGAGTCCAGTTCCCTCTCCCATTGCAAATGTTTTTTTAGAAAGTTAACACTGGACATCAGTACAGCCATCTAAACTTGCTTAATAACTATTTACATTTAAATCAATTATTTTCAACACACAGCTTCATAAGACTGTTTTAGTCACAATCAGGATTCTTTGTTATTGACTTTTAATCATATAATAGTTGTTAGAGTGTCTTGACATTCTTTGTGCGGGGCTGTTTTTGTTCTGCATTTATTTCATCAAAATCATTTCAGAGTTCTTTTTTATTTCTCAATTTGTTGGTCTCAACTGCATTATAGTATTACATTATATTAGCATACCACAATTTATTTAACTATTCCCTTGTCATTGGAAATTATTGTTGTTTCCAGGTTTTTGTAATTACATATAATATTGCCATAATTTTTTCACGCGAAACTGAATTTAAATAAAATTTTCAGGATATGTTCTCAAAACAGAATTATTGGGTCAAAGAGTAAGATTTTGTACTACTGCCAGATTGCTCTCCAAAAAGTTTCTACAGGTTTGGAATTCTACCAGTAATGAATGAATGTATCTGTTTCTCCATAGCTCTGCAAGTAGTGAATTTTATTGCTTTTAATTATTATTATTTTTTAACCAATTTGGTGGATTATAGATTTGGCCTCAAAGTCATTTGCATCTCTTTATTATATTTAATTATAATGAGTGAGGCTGAGAATTTCATAATTATATTATATTTAATTATAATGAGTAAGGAAAGCTAAGAATTTTTTCAAGGGATTATTAATTTGTTCTTTTGAAAATAGTCTGTAGTTTGTTTGGGACTGAGACTTTTTAATGGTTCCTCATATACTTCAGATATATTTTCTGTAAATATCATTTCTTAATTTGTTCTTTTTCTTTCAATTATATTGCTTTACATTAGTTTTAATGCTTAAGAGTATTCTTAATGTTTTTAAATGTATGGCTTGTGAATTCTTGTAAAACATTTTCCCAGAATCATCTCCAGTGTCATTATTGAACACTCTAGCTCATTCACCCTAATGTTGTGGTACAGTTGAATTTTTGGTGCAATTCGAGAGTGTGCTATGCAACTTAATTCAGACCATTCACTCATACATACACAATATTCATATACTTAACCTAGTGCACTTAGTCCTGGTTATCCCCTATTTAGATCCTAATTTGGGGGAAGCAGAGAATTTAACCTAGAAAGGTGGAGGGCAGAAGATAACAACATATTTGAGTGTAGTTGGATATTTAATATAGTCAAAAGAGCACAGGATTTGGACTCAAAAGACCTGAGTTAGAGTTCTCCTTACTTCCTATGCGGCTTTGGACAAGTCACAACGTCCCTGGGGTCTCATTTTTCTCATATGTAAAATGAGAGGCTTGGATGGTGTAATCTCTATGGTCCCTTCCAGATTTAAAGTTCTTTTGACCCATGCAGGGAACTCCCAGTATAAAAACTCCCTCTACCAATGTAAATACATTCATAACTTGTCTTTGTTGTTGTTCGGTCGTTTTTCAGCCACGTCCAGCTCTTTTGACTCCATTTGGGGTTTTCTTAGCAAAGATACTGGAGTGGTCTGCCATTTCCTTCTCCAGCTCATTTTACAAATGAAGAAACTGAGGCAAACAAGGTTAAGTGACTTGCCCAGAATCACACAGCTAGTAAGTGTTTGAGACTGAATTAAAACTCAGGTCTTCCTGACTCCAGGCCCAGCACTCTATCCATTGTACCACCTAGCTGTCCGTAGTAACATGTCTATAGAGCGTCTTTAAAGAGTCCTGTAGAGGCAATAAGATTTTAAGTGACTTATCCAGGTTCACACAGCTACCGTTTTTTAGAAGTGGGACTTGAACTTAGGTCTTCCTGACTCTAAGGTTGTACCTTTGTCTGTTACTCCATGCATTCTCTGTGTTATTGATCATACTACATACATATAGACTATAATGTGTGATATATCATCTACTGTATATGTAACCCCTCCTCCTTAATACAATGGATAGAATGCCAAACCTGGAGTCATCTTCCTGATTTCAAATCCAACTTCAGACACTTACTAAATGTGTGACCCTGGGCAAGTCACTTAACCCTGCTTGCCTCAGTTTCCTCATCTGTGAAATGAACTAAAGAAGGAAATGGCAAACCACTCGATATCTTTTCCAAGAAAGCCCCAAAAGGGGTTATGAAGAGTTGGACACAACTGAAAAAATGACTGAACAACAATAACCCTTCCTTCTTACTATGATCCTTCCTAGAGAAAGAAGAGGGAATAAGTCATGTATTCTGCATCTCAGGTTGACTCAGCCTAAGTAATCTTTGGTTGCTGAAAGAGAATATGAAAAGACATCAGGGCAAGCTTGACCAGCACACAAACTTCGGAAAGAGAAAGAGCAGTCAATCAATCAATCAATCATCATCATCATCATCATCATGATAGCAGTTAGCATTTACATAGCCTTTACTTTATGCCAGGCCCTGTACTAAGAGCTGTAAAGTTATTATCTCATTTGAATTTCACCACAACCCTGGGAAGCAGGTGCTATTATTATTCCCATTTTATCATAGAGTAATGGCACAGCATCACTTATTCATGTTTTCCCTAGTCCCTGGACAGGATTAGGTGACCTGGACTGGTGATGCCTTATGGAGACCTGTAACCACTACATGCTCTGGTATAGAGAATAACTGTGAGTGGAGGAGCAGTAGCTAACACCCAATAACTATACAACTCATAACATTTTAGAAATACTTGATTTTATTAATTTTCTTTATGTGGGTATGAATAAAAACATCCATATTATGAAACCATGATTATACAATCAGTTCCATTATGACCTGCTCATGTACTTAGAGTCCCTTGAAATATGGCACAAAGGGACGAGAGAAGAATTTTTCCAGTGGGTGGAGGCAGAGCCAACTAACTATATTAACAGGATAAATACTTACAAAACATAGTGTCATTCATGAAAGAAGAAGAGCTACAGGATAGAGGTAGTTGGCTATCTGAGAACCATATAGAGCTTGGCATTTCCTCTGGAGTTGAGTGGAGTACATACCTGCCAGAATGAGCATGTACTTGTGACTGCTTTGTCTTTATTGTTGTATAGGATAAGGCAAGTGTCCAGGAACCACCCCTCCCCACCCAGGTGTTCAAACATATATAATAGAGTATATGTAAATCTAAAGAAATGAATATTTATACACTCATACTTTATGTTTTATTTATATACCATGCTCTATATCATGCTCTACTAAAGTCCTCCTTTGATGCCTCATTGTGACAGGGTGGTGATTCTGGGTTTTTGATGACTCTTCCATGAATCACAAGTTTTAGCATCTCTTACCAAGCTGAAAAGACTTTGAGTATGAGCCTGGCAAGTAGCACTGTCTACCATTTTAGAACTACCCTCACTAAGGTTGGAGAGGCTCATTACTAGGTTGGCTACAGGATGGTGAATATTTCTGCCACAAAACTGTCTAATAAAGCACAGAGAAGTTGGATATGCATTGATAAAACCATAGATACTCAAAATACTGAAGTTTTACACATGTGCACACACACACATGCACGCACAGATATAGACACAGACATAGACACACAGACACAGAACACACACTAATATTTCCAAAGATTCTCTCCAATGATGCAGACTGCAACCCATCCATGCTTGCCTATCCCTCTATGACCCTCATCTATATATTCCTACAAATTCACCACAGAGCATTGACTCAGTGTCCTGGGGGAGCTTCCTCATTTTCTCTTCACATTGTGTAAATACCAGTATGGTTTTCCATTTGGTTATCCCTTGCTCTCACTACTTAACTACCCCATCATTTTTTCTAGTCATACATTTCTCTGCTGACATCCTTTATGCCACTTCTCTTGTATAATTCCTTAATTGAAATGTGCAACCACTCAGACTCATCATATTTCTCTCTGCAACCCTTGGAGTGAGACCCTGAACTCTGGTGATTGTACTGCTCATGGCTAACAAGCACCATGCACCCATACACACCCATTGTATTTATGTATAAAAAGAGGGGAATACATATCTTTATATTCATTGCACCTTTGAAATATTTGGAACTGTTTCTGTCAAGGGCACCATTATGCTTTCAGTCACCCAGATTTGCAATCTTGGAGTTATCCTTAGCTCCTCACTTTTCCCCATTGCATATATCCAATCATTTGTCAAATTGAACCCCACAATATCTCTTGCATAGATTATCTTCTGTCCACACACATAACCACTACCCTAGTTCTGATCAATATTACCTCTTACTTGGACCATTGCAAGTCTTCCTTTTGTTAGATTTGAACTAAACTTAGAAAGGGACATTAAACTTTCCTGCAACTACTATATTATTTTCTATGTTTTCTGGAAGTTTGGTTAATAATTTCTTTATGAATTTAGAAGCTAAGGATTTGGAACATATATGTTTAATGTTAATATTTGTTTGTTGTCTATGGTTCCTCTCAGTATAATGTAGCTTCTTTGTTTATCTCTTTTTATATTGTGAATTTTTGTTTTTGCTTTGTCAGATAGCATGATAGCTAGTCCTACTTTTTTGGATCTGATAGTAAATTTTGTTCCAGTATCTCATTTTTATTCTGTATATGTCTTTGTTTCTTAAGTGCACTTCTTATAAGCAACAGATGGGGTGGGTTGGTTTTTAAAATTCAATCTTTCTTTTTCATTTAATTAGATCATTTGATCCATTCATATTTAAAGTTATGAGAGTTAGTTTGTATTTTCCCTCATTTATCTCTAATATTATTTTTATTAGGATTTTTCCCCCTTTCCTCTGTAAAGACAATATTTTTGTCTCTCCCATTATTTTGGCTTAATCTACTTGCTCTCTTCCCCTCATTCTCAAACACTGCCCTCCGCCCCCCATTTGTAGTCCCTTTCCCTAGTCTTGGAATTTGGCTTATTAGTTCTTTTGTCTTTCTTTTATCTAGTTACTTAAAATGTCATCTCTTTTCCCACCCTCTCATCTAAGTAGTCAAATAAAATTTCTCCTTCCTCTCTTCCCTGTCAATTTTTTTGTTAAATTTTCATTTTTTCTGTGCCCTTTTCTAAAAAGATTTTGTTTTCTTATTCTCTCCTTTGTTTTTCTTTCCTTTTCATGACTGAACAACAACAAATATCGGGGGAAGGATATTCAATAAGGATTTTCAGTGGTATAGGTAAGTATAGCTTCCCAGTGTTTGTCATGGTATTGATCTTCAGTCAGAAGCCTCAGAGTAAAAGGCTCTCATGGCCTTTGCTACTCAAGTGACCAAAAAGCCACATCAACATAGCCATTCAGTTCTCCACAATAATTTTGATACCCTTTGAGGTAGAAGCCTAACCAGTGTGTGGTAGGACCTTATTTAAAGCTAATTGTTCAGTTGTTTCAGTCACATCCAATTCTTTGTGACCTCATTTGGGGTTTTCTTGTCAAAGAGACTGGAGTGGATAGCCATTTCCTCCTCCAGCTCATTTTACAGATGAGGGAAACTGAGGCAATCAGGGTTAAATGATTTGCCCAGGGTCACACAGCTAGTAAGTGTCTGAGACCAGATTTGAACTCAGGAAGAGGAGTCTTCCTGACTCCAGGTCTGGTACTCTATTCACTGCACCACCTAGCTACCCCTAGTCGTAGCCAATAAGAACTAAGAAATTGCCACTGGCATCTTGGTCCTAGCTCTCCACATAACTTTGTTAGGTGAATATATGCTTCTTGTAGGATATGAAACAGCCAGGCTAGTAGTATGGGATACCTTTCAAGACTATTAGGAAATGTCAGCTCTTTTCCTAATGCTTTGGTGATGCTGAATGTTCTGGCTCTATGGGATGAGTCCTGTGGCATCCTGCTCTACTCAACACTTTGCTTAAATGTCAGAATGTTGATTTCAAATCACAAAGTCTCTTGACTTGAGCAATTAGTCTCTTCCCTGCCTATGATGTCTCTGCCTTTGAGGAATCCTGGTGTAATGGAAAAAAGCCCTAAGCTTGTAGTTGGGAACTTGTTCAAATCCCAACTTGTAAATTTACTAGCTGAGAGAAATGATTACTTCTCCATCATATTAATATTCATTTATTGAATTAGGACCAGGATTTTTTCAGAAACCTGTCTAGGTTGTTCAGTCTCTGAAGGACATTGCTGTTAATGAAATTGAATTAATTTTATCCTCAGTCTTGTTCAGACCCTACCCAGGTGGGGAAGCCAACTGTGTTCTACACAGGCATGGGTGGGGATAAATTCTTTGATTAGATTGCCCAAGACTTGGCAATTTAGAAGTAAATGACCTAATCAAAGTTACATTCTCCACCCCACCCCCAATTAGATAGGTCCACTTTTCATTGTAATATTAGTTCTCTTTTATTATTTGTTAACCAATCAGAGTTGATTGCCTCCTTCAGGAACACTCACTCTTCCAAGGGCATATTAACTGTGAGCATACCACCATGATTGTCTTTGGCATTTGAGAGTATCATTGACCCATTTTATTGGTAATATGCTAGCATTATTAATAAAATGATTGATTACCCAGAAATTATATCGAGCTTTTTAAACACCACACTAGCAGTATAGTCCTGGGAAAGTAACTCGCTTTTTTTAAAATTTTTGGCTAGGCATGGGGTTAAGTGACTTGCCCAGGGTCACACAGCTAGTAAGTGTTAAGTGTCTGAGGCTGAATTTGAACTCAGATCCTCCTGACTCCAAGGCCAGAGCTCTTTCCACTGTGCCACCTAGCTGCAGTTAAGTAACTTGCTTTTCTAAAGATGCTTAGTTTTCTTATCTATAAAGTGAGGATGATAATAACATCTATATACAGGGGTTGTTGCAAAGGTCAAATGAGATAATGTGTGTAAAGCACTCTAGCAATGTGAGCTATTATTATTTGAAACCTACTCTAAATTAGTATCTCTAGTTTTAAATTACAAGCAATTTTTATTATGAACTTCATTATCATCAATTAAAAAACCCTTAAATCAAATAAAAATAGGAAATAATAGCTTACATAAATTCTTAACATTAAACAAGGTAGAGCCAAATGACAACAAATGATAAATAGATTTCACATAGTGGAAAGGAAGAATACTTCATACAGAGCAGGATGTTCTGGGTTCAAATCAAGCCTCATTCAGTTATTACTCATAAGATGATATACAAGTCAGTTAATGTTTCTGGGCCTCAGTTTCCTCATCTGAAAAATAAAAGAGTTGGACAAAACTCTCAGTCTCTTCCAACTTTAATTTATAATCCTAAGCAAAACTTGTTTTTGTTCTTTTGTTCCCTTGGTAGTCTTTGTGAAGTTCTACCATCTCTGTGCAGAGTTTTACAGATTCTTTAGCAGTCAAGTAGTTCCCATTTTTGGCCTCTGGACCAATTGTTTAACCTCCTTTTCCTTCTTCCATTTATTTCCTTCTCTTTAGCAGACCCTGTGTTCATTTTTTTCCCCAGTTCTCAGATGCCTAGGATGATCTCCTGTTATTCATTTATTAAGAATCCACATACCTTCCTTCAAATCTTTCCAGTCCACATTGCTATTTTGACCAACCATCCTTTCAACAGGGTATTTGGCATGATATAATGGGAAAAGTACTGGCTCTGGAGACAGAGAACCTAGGTTTCAATCTGACCTCCAGTGACTTCTACCTGTAGGGCAAATCACTTGCCCTAATTTTCTTCATTTGTAATATGATGACCTCTGAGGTCCCCTCCACTTCCAGATCTATAATTCTTCTGCCTACTCTTAGATTTTTAATGACTTCCTATTTTCTCTGGCTGGCTTTCAAGGCCTTTTATAATCTGCCCCCCCCCCCCCAACTGGTCAACATGGTTTCTCATTAGTATCTGACATGTACCCCCTGCTGTAATCAGACTGATCTCACAGTCCCATGAACATGCCACACTTTTTTCTCAACTAGGCGATCATGTTGTCCCCTAGCCCTAGAATGCCCTTTCCTTTATCCCATTCACATGTCAAAATCCTTTAATTTGAGGCCCACATCTAGTCCCCTCTTCTCCATGGAACCTTTCAAACCACTGCAACCCACTCTCCTCTGAACTCCTCTGACCTACAGCACTGATTATCCATAGCAGTTATATTGTCTTTTATCACCTCCTGTTTGATGCATATTAACCTCTCCACTTAGACTATAAGTTCCTTGAGGTCAGGTACTATAGTTTACATTCTTCTGCATCCTCCATGCTGTCTGACACAGTGCTGAACACATAACAGGCACTGTAGATATTCAACATTTTTCAATCAAGCATTGTCACTTTTGGAAAGCCTCAGAGGACAGATAGAAAAGCCAGTTCGGTCATTGATGTTTGACTTAGCCATCTATTTTTCTTTCTTCATTTTTCTTTTGCCAAATACACTGTGATTATGTGACAGCAGTGATTGTATTCTCTGATGTTCAATTCTAGCTCTAAAAAGGGTAAATGAGCAGTCAGATGCTGCAGGTAGGCTCCATTGCTTCAGTTCCACACAGTAGTTGTTAGAATGCAAAAATACATGTGTGAAATTCTCGTTACCATGGCAGCCACAATTGCAAGGCTTCTTTCTTTTTCTTCTGCTTATGGATCTGAATCAATAAATGTCTATAAATAGCTCACCAGTTGGCCAGGGAAAAGGTGAAAGTATGAGCAAAAATATCCCTTTGTTCTGTGGATTTTTGGACATGGGGAGATGAGTAGGTTGCATGTTAAAAACAGAGAAAGGCCTTAGTCTAATTGAACAACACAAGCCCTCATTATTCCTTTTACAAGAGGACTCAGATGATACCTTCCTAATGAAAATCAGATTTAGTGACCATGAAGAATACACAGTGTGCTCATCCAAGGAGCCCTAGATATCAGGCATCAGGATTCACAAAAACTCCATTTTCTTGAATGTCTATACTATAGGATATGAGTCAAGAAAAAAGAAATTCTCATGTGTATTTTGGCCCTAAGTTATTATACTGAATTATTACATTATTCTTTTTTATATTTATTTTTAATTTATGGAATAAAACAAGCATTTCCATAACATAGTATAATTAAAAAAAAGATGATTGCACATGAAACTGCACATCTATTTTGAACAACTTGCTATTCCTTTTAAATATAGAATAAAGTTGTTATATAAATTTCTTTCTTTTTTTTCTTTTTTTTTCCTCTTGCCTTCCCTTCCCAGGATTGGTAGATAACTAGTCCTCAAGATATTCAACTAACATTTATTGTATCTACTATTTGCCAGGCATCATGCTAGCCACTGAGCTACAAATCTAAAAATTCCCTCACAGACAGAACTTGTGTTCTTCTTGTGGAAGGATACAATATGTGCACAGATAAGGAAAATACAAGATTGGGTGAGATAGGGACAAAGAAGAGATCCATTCAAAGTGCTCTAGGGAAATATGAGTAAGGGATCTTCAGGAATTGCTTAGTGGAAAAGGCAGTGCTTGTTTGAGCCTTGAAGGAACCTGAGGATTTTGAATGGCACAGATTGGGAGGGCATGCATTCCAGGTGTGGGAATGACCTATGGTAACATGTGGAGGTGGGATATAGCATGTGGAATTTAGAGAAATAAATAGTGTTCCAGTTTGCTTAGAACATAGAATAGGTGAAGTGTAATAAGGTCCTTGGCTTCCTTCAAGACTGTGCTTAAATCTCATCTTCTACAGGAGGTCTTTCTAGTTGTGCCCGATGTAATTTCCTTCCAGGTTCTCTGTACATATCTTGTAAGTACAATGTTATTTATATGTTGTCCTCCCCATTAACATTCTAGTTCCTCCTCTGAAGGGACTGTTTTTCTTTCTATTTGTATCCTCAGTGCTTAGCACAATGCCTGGCACATAGTAAATGTTTAACAAATGCTGACTGATTGAAATAAGGCTGGAAAGGGAGATTGGAGCTGGATTGTGGTGGGCCTTAAGTGTCAGACTAAAGATTTTGTATTTTATCTTAAAAGTAATTGGCAGCACTCATTTATCAGATATTCTCTATGAAATGCATGCAATGTTCACCCAGCTTTGTGGAATCTTAGAATGAGAAGGGACCTCAGAAGGATCTAATTAAATCTCCAAGCCAATCTCCAACTCCTTCTATAGTAACCCTAACAGATGGTTATTCGTTCTTTTTTTGAGCACTTCCAATGATGGGGAGCTCACTAATTTGAAAGGCAGCCTGTTCCACTGGGTGTTAATTGTTAGAAAGTTCTTTCTTACATAGAACTGAAACCTGCCTCCTCCCTGCTACTTTCACCCACTGTTTCATCCCCCTGGAAAAACACTGAGCAAGTCTCTTTCCTCCTTGTGACAGCCCTTCATATATTTAAAGACAACCATAATATGTCACGCGATCAAGACAGGTGCAGGTAGGTGATACGGTAAATAGAGCACAGACCTTGAAGACCTGAGTTAAAATTCAATCTCAGATACTTACTAGCTGTGTGACCCTGGGCAAGTCACTTAACCTTTGTCTGCCTCAGTTTTCTCCCAAAAAGGGAATAATAGCACCTTCCCCATTGATTTGTTGTGTATATCAAATGAGTTAACATGCATAAAGTGTTTTGCAAACTTTAAAGCATCATATAAATATGAACCATAATGGTTATATTCCCTTAATCTTTTTCTTCTTCAAGCTAAATATCTTCACCTCTTTCGATATTCCTTACATGATATGGCTTCTATATACCCTTCATCATCCTGTTCACCCTCTCTTATATGCTTTTTTAATTTTGGTCTGAACCTGTGATTTCAATGGTATAGGAAATTCCCAGTCAGGAAACTCCCTCTACCAATACATAACAGCAACTATTGTCTGGGGAGATTGAGAGGTTTAGTAATCTGTCCAGGGTCATACAACCAGTGTGTGTCAGAGGTAGGTCTTGAAGCCGAGTCTTTTTTCTCTTTATTCACTGGACTTTACTATCTCTTAGATGCTTAATATCCATCTGAAACTGTACCCAGGACATAACACAATATTCCAGATGTCTGCCCACCTCAGAATAAAGTTAGAACCTTTACTTCCTGAATTATTATTTGTTGTTGGATCGTTTCAATTGTGTCCAACTTTTTGTGACCCCATTTTGGGGTTTTCTTGGCAAAGATACTGGAGTGGTTTGCCATTTCCTTCTCCAGCTCGTTTTACAGATGAGGAAACTGAGGCAAACAGGGTTAAGTGACTTGCCCAGGGTCACACAGCTGGTAAATGTCTCATCAACCCATGAAGGTGAGTCTTCTTGATTCCAAGCCCAGTGCTTTATCCACTATACCACCTAGCTGCCCAACCTCCTGGATTCTAGATAATGTAATTTTATTCACAAAGCGTAGGATTGTATTATGGTTTCATATCTTGGTATTTTCAGTTCCCAGCACAGATTCTTTTACATATGTGTGCATAGAAGGAGCTACAGTGCTCTGAAGCCAAACCACATTAACTTTGCAATTTTACCTGGTTCTCTTACTTTAAGTTTATGCATTTCATTAGTTATCTCATCCAATGCCTGGTCCCTGAAAGTAGTCTCCATTATCAAATCTCCTTGAGAGTCTCCTGGCTCAAGAAAGGTATTGACTTACTCAGAAGGTTACTCCAAAAATCCAGAGTAAAGAATAGCTTAAATTCACAGATACTCACCCAGACACTCACCCTGGCCAAACAGAGGGAACTCAGTGCTCTTTTTCTCTGGGCAGGAGTCCTGCAAGTGAGGCAAAGGACCCACATGGCCACATCAATGCAAAACCCTTGTCTTTCTTCAGAAAATTCTCAGAGAGCCTTAGAATTCCATATTTAAGCACTGAAATTCCATGACAACTCCTTCAGAAGAGAGGTGCAGTCCCTTTCAAGAAGCCAAGCTTTGTTGCTGGTAAGCTTATTGGTTGTTGCCAAGAATCCCACCTCTTTTTCCGGAGAAAAGCAATTGAGAGAACCATGGCTGGTGTAACCCAGGGATCTTGAATTCCTTCCAGTTTGGCAAAATTTCTATACATAGACTTGGGTGAGAAGCCATTTCGACTAGTAGGGTTGGATTATGGCAGTCGATGAGACATATAGCATCGACAGCACCTTGTTTATTGCTCAGGACCCAGAAGGGCAGGAATGTAAATAGTAGCATATGCCTCCTCTAGAAGCCTGAATCTGAGGGCCCACATTTGCAGAGGCCATCTATTTTGGATTGCTTTTCTCTTTCCTCTCCCTTATGATATTATTCCACTCATATTTTTCAATGGGATTCAGATAGAAATGATTGTGGGCCAAGTTGATATATTGTTATTATTCCTTGATATGTGATATTCTATGAACTATTGCATAGATAGAAAAAAAATGGTTTGGTGTAGCTAAATAAGAGTATTAGAAGCTCCTTTGAATATTCACTGAATATATCTTCAGTACAATTTCAGTAGTAGGAATAGGGATGATATACACCTCAACCTCTTTCCATATGATTTTATTCTCCTTGGAAAGATACATACTACCAATACAAAATATACTGGAAAAGCAAACTTCAGATAGATTGTAGCTCATAAGGAAGAAAGATATGCTCTACCAGGTCTTGGATGGTGGCAGCTTTCATGGTGTTAGACTTAACTGGCACTGAAATGTCATATCCTGAATAAGAATCAACCACAATATGGACAAACCTCATGAAATGAGGTAGAGAAAGAGAGCCAATGTAACCAATTTGCCAATTAGAGATAGGTTGAGAGCCATATGAAATGCCAAACTGATCTTCAAAGACAGATATAATGACTGTCACGAGCAGAAGTAGGGGCATCTGCTTTAGTGAAGAGGATTACATATACATATATAGTCCCTCATTCACTATAACATAGCATCATGGCCCGCATGTCCAGATTGATAATGGGGCCACTTTCTAACCTCTGCTCTTTTCATATGAGTGTCAACCTGACTATTCAGTTCAGCAGAGGGCATATGAAATTTCTGCATAACATGTTCTGCAAACAACTGCAAATGATGGGAGGCATCAGCAAAATTCCTACATGGGTGCTGGACCCAAAGTGGAGAGCCTCAATTATCTGTTATTTCCATATCCCAGACCACTCATCCAGGAATGGCTACCACCCAGGAACCGGTATAAATAAAAATCTTGTCGTCTTCATCCTTCAGGGCTCTCTCATATGCTAGTCATGCTGCTGCTGCTGCTGCTGTTATTGTTCATTCTTCATTTTCAAAGAGGACCAATGACATCGTGGGTGATGTGTTGACTGGCAGGGTAACCAACAGGCCAGTCCTGCAGCTCATATCTGAACCCATTGGGAAGATTTACCAGAATTCCCATCCTTCAGGGTGGCCCCCATTACTGAATCAATCAATTAATTATTGTAATTTATTAACTTATTTTATATTAATTAGTATAAATAATACAGCTAACACAAATAACATAAGTGATCATGTAATTAATATTCTATTGATCAATTTATTTAAAATTTATTTATTTATTACTAGTCTGGTTGTGTACTTAGTACTTCTTTCATAATGTGTAGAGCAATCAGTAAACTCAGTACTTATTACATAATGGGTAGAGCTATCAGTTAACCAAGCAAAATAGCAATCTTCAAAAGTTAAGTTCTCATAGATGGGGACCCATAGCAGAGCAGGCAAAGCATTGGGGCTGGGAACAGAGGTTTAGCCTCCAGAAATGTCACAACCTATTCACAAAGGGCATTAACATTAAGGGGTTTGGATGAGTGTGATCTTGAAAATACCACTGCCATTTAACAGTGTATTTTTCCTGTGCCCTAACCATCTTGTTAAAAGGACCATCTTGCATCACCCATCTCATACTGAACAGTTCTGGATGAAGGGTAATAATAAGATCTGATGTCATTAATTCAATAGCAAGTAAGGCCTAATAACAACCAAGCAATGGTTTTTCAGAGTGAGAGCCTGCTTTGGGATGTTTATAGCTCCAGAAGCCCACCAGTCATTTAATCTGTCCACTCCTTGGTGCCAGCCAAAGGCTGCATTTAACCTGATCCTTATGAACAAGAGATCTCTAAAACCATAGTCCTAAGGATTATAAGGACCCAAGGAGAGAGACTTCTGTGTGGTCTATCTTTGTGTTTCAAGGCTGTAGACTAATCCAGGCACTACTTCTAAGAAGGAGATTTGATTTTTTAAAAATTATTTTTAGTTATTTTCTTAAATATTTCCCAATTACATGTAAAAAAATTTAATAATCATTTTTCAAATGTGAGGTCCAAATTCTCTCTCCCTCCCATACCTCTCACGTACTTGAGAAGACAAGCAATTTTATATCAGTTATATATGTGAAGTCATGAAAAACATTATTAGCCACGTTGCAAAATAAGACATGAGCAAAATAAAACAATCAAAATAAAGTTTAAAAAGTATGCTTCAATCTGCATTCAGAGTTCTTCAGTTCTAAGAAGCAGATTTGCGAGCATTTAGTAAATTGGTGTGTGTGTGTGTGTGTGTGTGTGTGTGTGATAAAAATGAGAGAGTATGGGGGATGGAGTGTCAATAGCTTTTTACAGACTGTGTCCAGAATCATATGGGTTCTTTCCTTCCAGTTTATTAGATTGAGGAAGTGTGAGGTACAGCCTGAAGGGGAATGGAAGCCTTCAAGAAGTACCTCCATGCCACAATGAGGCAATAGAGGAGTACTCCGTGGAGGCATTGGCACCAAGAGCTCATAATTTCCCCCCACCATTACCATTCCCAGGTTCCCAACCTCAGCTTCCTCTACTCCTCACTCTCTCAGCCAGTCGATTGTCAAGTCTTCCTATTTCTCCCTCCACAGCATTTCTCAGATCAGTAGTCTTCTCTTTATTCACACAATCCCTACCCTAGCATGGGCTTTCATCACTTCTCACCTGAATAATTATAATAACCCTCTAATTTCTCTGCCTTCTTTAAATGTCACCCTTCTATCCTTTAGACAATTGCCCAAGTGATTTTCCTAAAACATAAGTCTGACCATTACACTCCATCATCCAATAAAGTCTGTGTTTCCCTGTTAGATACCCTTGTTTGCTATTTTAATCTCTTCAAACCCCGGTTCCAAGATTTTGGCTTAACCCTTTCCTTCCCCTTCCTCCAGACATATTATGTCTTTTATCCCCATTTCTTTCCTTGTGGACTTGGGAGGAACCAACCTCTGTTCTAAATGTTTATTTTGTTTCTTAAGTCTGTAAACTATTGATCAACAGAAATTCAGAACTGTGTGTTATGCCTTAATGAATGTTTTACAGATATAGAACATAGTGAGAGAGTATATTCTCTTCAGAGACAGGGCATATGTTGCCTAACTCAGGGTGGGGACTTGGGGAGTCATATGTTACAGGTGTCTGAGCAAATTTTGTAGGGGCAGGGATGAATTGGCATTTAACAGTTAGAAGTTTAGTAATAGATTCAGAATCCAGATACTTCTAGAAATAAAACTGCAAGGTGGTAAGTATCTCAGGATTTGAAGAAAGCTAAGTGCAGGCATTAAATTTTTTTTCCCCTGGCATCTGCCATCAGGTACTTCCAGCTATTTCCAAAAGTGCAAGGGATTGGTGAATTTCCTGGAAAGGGAAAGCTTCGTCACTGAAGGGAAGCGAACTGCCAGGGAAGCTTTGCCCACATGAAGAGATGGGGACCAGGTTGTCCAAGCATGCTCAAATAGGTCCTCTGGCTAAGTGTGTGACTGACAGCTCAGCCTCCCTATCATCCCAGTTCCTTATATACATTATTCTCTTTCATTGACTTTACAATCCAAGCTGGTCTTATTGCTCCTCACACACTGTATTCCATCTCTTATCTCTCAGCCTTTGCATGCCTTGTCCAGCCTTGTTTGGAATGAAGCTGTCCTCATTTCTGTCTTTTCAAAACTCACCTCAAGTGCCACTTTCTACTTGAATCTTTTCTTGATGCCCCTAGCAACTAGTACCTCCCTTCTGAATTTAACTTTTTTTCTTAAAATTCAGGCCTTCAGACTTGAAGGTCACATCTGTTACATTTCATCTCTCCTGCAGAGCTTCCTAACCCACTTGGAGGACAGGAGTGGTCTCTTGTCTCTGTCACTGGCTCAAACCCCCTCTGATTACTTTTCTACAATTTTAGGGGTCCAGGCACCCCAGTTCCATTTAACCAGTTAACAGACAGATTAGTTTTTACAAGAGAGTATTTACTTCAAAGTTATAACCAGAACAAATATATAAACATTTTCCCTCCAACACCTTGGGGGCATAATCTCAACTCCAGTCTATGCAAAGGGGAGGGAGATTAGGTTCACAGTTTAGCTCAGTGCCTCCACAGCATTAATCCCATCAAGTTCCAAGTCCAGAGTCATCTCCCTGCACCTCATCTAGCATCCTGGGACCTTGGCTTCCTTGTTGGCATGGTTGCAGAATCCTGGGCTCCAAGGTCCCCATGGCTTGAGCTGTGAGGCCAAAATTTCTATAACCTCTATAGAATTAGAAGGACAAATAAAACAAAACTGCAAACTTGTTTTTAGGTGCACCAGGTTTAAGCAACGGGGAAGGTGGCCCTCAGGACCTTGCCTTTTGCCGTGTGGCATCTCAGCTGTGAGTGAATGACTCCTTCACCTCTGGACACAACCAGAAAAAAAAAGTGTCTATTCTCAAGTTGATTTAAAGACACAGCCCTTCCTACAGCCAATGGAAAGAGATTACTCCCGTCTACATGATAGGCCGACATAGAATGTCTACTCCCAGAAGCAGGTTCCTACAATCTCCTACTTGACTGCCTCCATATTAGGGGCTCTGGGCATGTCCCAAACTCCTGTTACATATATATTTTGTTTATACTTATATAGCTAATGTTTTCTTCTTTTCTTTTTGGTCTTTTATATCCACAGTGCCAAAACGTATCAGGTGTTAAATCAATGCTTATTGATTGGTTAAATAATAATTTTAATAAAAATAGTTTATACTGCTGCTAAAGCCCTCCAATGCTTTATCATGGTGTAGAGGTGATTCTTTGTTTCTCTAAGGCAGCTGGGACCACAAGCACTGACAAGCGCTACCATACTGGAAACTCTTTGAATATGGGCCTGTTGATGGATTATATGTCTGTCATCTGGGGACTAGCCTATCTATGTGCAGAATCTTATGACCAAGATGGCCACAAAATGACGAATTTTTGGTCACGAAAATGCTAGAAGACCATCTATCAATTTGTCAAGTGTCCGTGGTTTATAGGGCAGCTAAGTGGTACAGTGGATAGAATGCCAGGCTTGGAGTCAAGAAGACTCATCGTCCTGACTTTGAATCTGGCCTCCTGACCCTGGATAAGTCACTTAACCCTGTTTGCCTCTGTTTTCTCATCTGTAAAATGAGCTGGAGAAGGAAATGGCAAATTGCTCTAGAATCTTTGCCAAGAAAACTGCAACTGGGGTCATGGAAAATCAGACGTGATTGAAAACAACTGAACAACAACAGCAACAACAATGGTGGTCTAAATTGATAAATTATCTGTGCTGATGAAACCATTGTTTTATAACTTTACAGAGCATTTTCCTCACAACGACCCTATGAGATAGATAATAAAAAATTATCTTCATTATAGATAAGGAAACTAAGTCTGAGAGAAGTTAAATAAGTTGCTTATGGTGATAGAGCTAGTCAATGGTACAACTTGGTTTAGTTTCCAGATCTTCCAACCCAACACAATGCTCCTTTTTGACTTCTCTTTATGCTTCCTTTTCTCCCACATATTTATCAGACTTTGTAGTTCTGTATATTTGCATCTTGAAAAAAATTCAAGATGTAAAGATAGGAGGCATATAGGTTGTCTTTCTTTTCTATTAGTTCAGATATTAAGAACTAGATATGTTCTAGAACTAGAGTTCTAAGAACTAGATATGTTAAATATGTTAAGATATTAAGTTTTCTATCTAGTTCAGATATTAAGAACTAGATATGTTGGGTTCTACACAAAGCAGAAATGGTTCCTGCCCTCAGAAAGTTTATATTCTATCAAGAGAAAGAACATGTACCTACAAAAGTAGATACAAACATATACGTGTAACAGGAGTTTTGTGCATGCCCAAACCATCTCAGTCGGAAACACTCAAGTGGGAGATTGTAGAAACTTGCTTCTGACAGCTAGGTAGCACAGTGAATATAGTACTTGGCCTGGAGTCAGGACGTCCTGAGATCAAATTTTGGCCTCAGATACTCCCTAGCTGTGTGACTCTAGGCAAGTCACTTAACCTCTGTTTGCCTCAATTTCCTCAACTGTAAAATGAGGATAATAATATCACCCACCTTCCAGAATTTTGGTGAGAACTAAGACAATATTTGTAAAGTGCTTGGCATAGTGCCAAGTACATAGTAGGCGCTTAATAAATGCTTATTACCTTCCCTACAGAAAATTGTGAAGAAGTCAAGACTTGTTAGAGAATTCTCCCATCTTTCTTCTTGCTATCCCCTTGCTTTGGCTTTACTCACTTGGGTATCCAGTATCCTCACAGTGGACCCCAAATGCAGCATACCACCTGACCTTGTCCTCTCTGGTAAGTGCTCTGAGTTCTGGACCCTCCTGTACCATCCATATTTACCTCTTCTGAATCCTATTTCCTCGATGTCCTGTGCTCTGGTAGTTGTTACAGTAAGGTATTTCTGGGTGCTACTGTATTATACCATCTTAGGCTATATATATATATATATATATATATATATATATACACACACACACACACACACACACATATATATACACACACACACATATATATCATATGTGTGTGTGTGTGT
The DNA here is from genome assembly GCF_900497805.2 of Vombatus ursinus. Taxonomy (NCBI): domain Eukaryota; kingdom Metazoa; phylum Chordata; class Mammalia; order Diprotodontia; family Vombatidae; genus Vombatus; species Vombatus ursinus. Next base: position 8,034,635 of record NW_020940355.1, read on the forward strand.
GTGTGTATGCATTTTCACAGAGTCCTTTGGGAGGCAATATCTCATCTCAGAGAATTGTTTCTACCATTTGCAGGTCTAGAAGAAGAGATATTTAGATCTGGTACACCTCAAATTATACTATGTAGAATCAGAATATTCATATTAAAGAGGGCCTAGTCTAATGGCTACCCGAATCCTGTGTACAACGTCTCTGATAAGTGGTTATCTGCTTAAAGATGTCTAGGGATGCCAATTCTGCTTAATGCCTGGAAACTCTGAATTGCTTCCTAAAGGCATTCCTCTTTTGGACAGCTACAATTATTGGTAGATTTTACCTTGTCTTGAACTAAAATCTAGTGCTAGTTGTATCTGCCCACTAGGGAGGAATAGTACAAGTTAAAGGCACCCAATTGCCAGTTCATCAAATATCTAAAGACAGCTAGATGGCACAGGGAATAGAGCACCAAGCCTGGAGTCAGGAAGACTCCTTTTCCTGAGTTCAAATCTGGCCTCACATATTTACTAGCTGTGTGTCCCTGGATGAGTCATTGAATTCTGTTTGCCTTAATTTCTCATTTGTAAAATGAGATAGAGAAGGCACTCCAGTATCTTTGGCAAGAAAACCCCAAATGGGGTTATGGAGAGTTGGACACAACTGAAAAATGACTCAACTACAAAAATCGTGCCTCTTAGGAGGCTGCTCCTCAATTTTTTAAAATAGGTCCTTTCGTGGATTGGTTCCAATATCCTTCCCATCCTGGTTACCCTTGTCTGTGTGACCAGCTGCTCTTAGAGCAGAGCAGACCTTGGAGATTATCTAGTCCTGCGTCTTCATATTGCACATAAGGAAACTAAGGTTCAGAGAAATATACTGACTTGTCAAAAGCCACACACAATGAAATAATTAGAGACGGAACTTGAACTCTGGTCCTCTGCCTTCCAACAGAGTACTTTCTCCATTATGTCAAACTGTTTCTCAGCGACATCATGTTAGCTCTCACCTGTGATTGTCTTCTATTGCCCAGTCCTAGCTCCCAGAATTCCAGAGCTGATCCAAACAGAACTCTATAGTAATACCCACACTTCATAAACACAATTTATTTGTTTTATTTTGTGTGCATTTGTTCATAGAGGAATACACTAATTATTTCTACGTCTTTCTGTTTCTTTCATTTCACTTATTTTCTCACTCTTCCTCTTCTTTTTTCCACCCCCAAGCACTTTGTAGTCTCTGAATCAGGCTAATCCATTTATTCCCTTTTTCTAGAGTTAAACACCACCACCAACCAAAATTGATGCAAACCAAATGTCTTAGAGGAGTATTTTCTGGCATTTTAATTCAGTGGTTCTTAACCTGGGGTCCACCAACTTGGTGTTTTGTCTTTTCAATATTTTTGTAAGTTTCAATATAATTAATTTCCCTTGTAATCCTATTATTGTGTTTCATTTGCAATCCTATAATTTGGTTTTATGCATTTAAAAATATGATTCTTAGAAGGTGCCCATAGGCCTTATTTCTAGACTACCAAAGGAGTCAAAACAAATAAAGCTTAAGAACCTAATCGATGAAGATTTTGTGGATCTTCTCTGACAGTTACTTCCTCCCCAAATAACTGAAAATCAGACTATTTTAATTAATCTAGAATTTGAATCTCTAAGGAAGATAACATGAAGACTTACTAACATAAATTATCAACACTAATACATTAGACTGGAGACAAAGCTGGTTCTTTCTCAGCATCTCAAAGCACTTTTGGAAATATTAATTTGCAAATGTACTCCATTGTTGTTCAGTTATTTTCCAGTTGTGACTGACTCTTCATGACCCTATTTGGGGTTTTCTTGGCAAAGATACTGGAGTGGTTTGCCATTTCCTTCTCCAGCTCATTTTACAGATGAGAAAATTGAGGCAAAGAAGGTTAAGTGATTTGCCCAGGGTCATACAGCTAGTAAGTGTCTGAGGACAGATTTGAACTCAGGTCTTCCTGACTCCAGGCCCAGCACTCTATCTACTGTGCCACATTTCTGCCCTGTACCACCTAGCAGCCTAGCATTGCATGCCTGCATCAAAGAAGATGCCGTGCTCTATGAAAGAAGCAGAATTGCAGTAGCTCAAAAGAAATATGAGATACACAAATTTAGAGACATCTGTACTCCAAATGTTGATGTGGCCTTTTTGTACCTGACCTGTGGCGGAGTCTCCTGAGCTCATACTGGTCTGATCAGCCGTAGTTGGCCACACTGTACCCTGACTCCATCATAGTGATGTCATTTTGGTTCTTTTCAAGAATGAAGGACAACAACCTTAGCAGCCTAACATGTACCCCAGATGGCAGTAAAAGAGAGGGGTGTGTTTTCTTCTGAGAATTAACCTTTAGAAAGTTTAACCTGGGGTCATGCCTCTGGTTGGGTTGGGGCCCAGATTCAACCCATCAACACCATGGCAGGTTTCCCCCTTCACCATTATACATCTGAAGATGTAATTTAGAAGAAGTAACTCCATTATGTATAGTAAGAAGGGGCAAGAGAAAATTCCTGTGGTCATTTTTCCTCTCCTTTTTTCAGTACAATTATAAGTTCTCTCTCTGGTTGTGAAGCGCAATGTTTTAAGTTGGTGAGTATTCAATTTCCAGGCCCCATTTTTTTTTTCAACGCAGTTAAATCAAACACAGACTGACAGGTGTAGCTCATGACGCATAGAAATGCATTAAGTCTTTGTGCAATAGTAGTGTTCTGCAGTTTTGGCTCAGGGCCATAGAAAGCATTTTGTCATATGCTTTTGCTCCTATGGCAGTTCTTCTGGGCCAGCTAGGGAAGTGATTTTGAAAAGGAATCAAGTCCCTAGCTGAGCCTTCTTAGCACTCATTCCCCTTGCTCCAGGCACAGAATTTGGGCATGGCTTGCTGTTTTTATGTTTTAAGATGGACACTGCAAACATACTGCATGACAAGTGCCTTGTTCCCTGGCTGCCTTTCTCTATAGCTCTCCATGACCATGGCACCATTCCTGCAGAGATGGCCATGCCCGAATCCCAGAGGCAGTGGTGCTAAGGGAAAGATGGGCACCCATACAACCCTGTACATTTGCCACCTCCTCTCAGGGAAACTCCTCTTGGTTGCTGGTGGGACTACACATCACTTTCCACTCTCCCACACCTGTTAACACTTGTATGCTTAAAAAGGCAGAGCAAACCATAGAGGAAAACAAGGCCTGGGGTTTGGTTTTACAGTTACTTCGTAGCTGCCAGAAACACAGATTGTGCTGAAGTGGGCACCTGCAAAACGCATTCAGGAACCCTAGGTGAAAAAAGATGAGCAGAAAGATCAGAAATAAAGCCAAGTCCTGTCTGACAAATTCAGTCACCAGAGGTAGAAAGGCTGTACTCAATCCACAAGAGACTTGGCCACTCTGTTCAAATACCCAGACCCAGGGAGGGGTTGAAGGGAGAAGCCCATGGGTGTATGGATCCAGAAATTGTCCACCCATTTCCTAATTTACCAGCTGCTGATGGGGCCTGAGGGTGGATTGACAGGAGACTCCAGCCTGATAATATGTCAAAGGAGGGACAGGTGCCAGAGTATGGTCAGGTGGGGAAGAGACACACCTGTTCAGCATTATTGGATTTGGGCACATTAATGTGGGATGGTGGAGAGACTCGCTTTTCACCACATGTTTGCTTTCTTCCTTTGTTCTGTGGAAGCCTGCAAAGCTAGACCCCCTATTTTGACTTTCTCTTCTCACCTTTTTCAGTATCCATCACCTTTGCCTGCTCCTCAAAATCAGGGAAGGCTTTGCTAACCTCAAGTGGCACGCAATGATAGTCTCTATATTTTAAAATGTTTTATTATTATTAAAATTAAATGATTAAAATAAAAAATTTTAAATATTAAAAAATTTTAAAGCCTTCTATATTAAACAAAAGCTTCATTGAAGTATTTCACTTTCACATTTCCAGACCATCCCCACACTATGAAAGGTCTTTTGTAATAAAGTAAACAATTAAGCAAAACTAATGGTACAGTAACTCAGAGGTGTGCTGCAGCCAGTGCAAATATTGTTAAATTTTCAGTGTGAGCATTTACACTTTGGAAATCTGTATGTGCTACAAATCTGGGCTTGATATATTGTTTTGTTGATTGCCTAGATTTAAGTAAGTAATGGGAAAATGTTAATGAAAATTAAATGTTAAGAGTGTGTAGTATATACATTTTTTGAAGAACTGTTAAACATTTACCAGCACAGCACTGTAGTAACCTCATCTGAAAGTGTATGTAACATTCCACACCAGTAGTCCCCTCAACTTTTTTATTTTTAAATTGAACAGAAATGTATTTCCCCTTACTTCAGCTGCCACAATGTTGCAAAAAGAGAGAGGAAAAAAACCAAATTCCTCTTTGCAAATTGTAACGATTATTTGTTTGCATAGTCAAGCAAAACAAATTCCTTCCTTGGCTGTGTACACATACACACAAGTATGTACACACACATACATGTATATGTATGGATATATACATGTATGTGTAAATACACACACCTACATAATTTGTATATATACATGCATATGTATATACATGTGTATATGTATATATGTGTATACAGTCAATGAGGGAATATGTTTCTCTTGACTATGCTTATTTGTCACACAAACTACATATATACATTCGTGTTACACATACATTTTACATACATATACATATGGATACACACGTATCCATAATATAGGGATAACTGTGGTACCTACCTCACAGGGTTGTTTTATTGTTGTTCAATTATTTTCAGTCATGTTTGACTCTTCATGACCCAATTTATATTTACATACAATTTATTATACACACACATATTATATATATGCACACATATATATTTTTACGTCTCATTCTACACCATAATCCATCATCTTTCTCTCAGAAGGTAGATAGAAGTTTTATCATTGGTCTTCTGGAATCATGTTTGGTCACTGTATTGATGATAGATCTTATAGCTTTTAAAGTTGTCTTTATAGTGTTGTTGTATTAATTGTTCTACGGATCCCATTTTTGGACTTTTCATTATGTTCTGCCTTGTTTCTAATTGTTGCATGTTTCTTGTCTCCCCAGCTAGAGTACAAATATTTGAGGCCAGAGATTGCATTATGTTTTAATAAAATGTCTCCCTTATCCAGAAGTCAGATTTCTGGCCAGGAGCAAGGCTCTGGAACAGAGCTCACAGCAGAAAAGAGTTCTGTCTATGTCCCAGAAATCACAAAAAATCACAAATCACAAATCTGCTCTGAGACTCTCAGTATTTCCTCTGTAGCCCAGAAGCTTCAGGCTGACCTTGCAGGCTTTCTGATTCCATTGATACACAATTTTAGCCAGCGTACTTATCTGATTTCTCAGGCCCCTGCAGATCAGAAACAGCCCATTAAAAAAAAGGGAGGGTGGAAAAGACCAGCCAGCTGACAGTAGGAATGACAGCTGACCAGGCTGACAACCAGGGGAGGAATGAGACAGAAAAACTGCTGGAACAGAGCACAGAATCATAATTAGTGGTTATAATGAGAGCCCTAACTCAGCAAATTCAGGTTGAATTGTATTTAATATATGCTGCTTAATAAGGCAGGGAGTTGTGTAATTTGCTCTAGAAAGATTCCCAGGAAGATTATTAAATGTTTTTAAAAATTCTGATGATTAAAAGGACAAGCTTAAGTTATCCAGAAAACATGTATAATGTAATTCCTAGCTAATGAGGTCTATAGGATCACAGATTTAGAGCTTAAAGAAAATGTAGAGATCTTCAAGTCCAACCTCCTCATTTTACTGATGAGAAAAATAGAGGTACAGAGAGCTTAAGTGACAATGACTTTTTAAAAAAAAATTTTATTTTATTTTTAATTTATGGAATAAAACAGGAATTTCCATAACATAGTGTAACTATTTTTAAAAAATTTTGAAACTGCAAATCTATTATATACAACTTGCAATAGCAAGTCCTTCCTAAATATATAAAAAAAGTTATGTAAATTTCTGTTGTTCCCCACCCCCAATGTACTGCCCCCTCCTAGAGATGGCAAGGTTACATGGTGTCTGAGGTGGGATTTGAATAATCCAGGTTTTTGTCACAGGACATTCAGTGTTCTATCTACTCCATGTTGCCTTCCTAATCAAATGAAATAGCATTTGTAAAGCACTTAGCAAAATGCTTGGCATGTAGTAAGGACTTAATAAATGCTTATTCCCTCATTCCCTAATAGTTGCAGTATTACTGTTCTTCTGTATCTCCAATGGTTTTTGACCCTGGTTCTCCTATGGTTCTGGGTGCAGTGCTTCAATTGTGCCAGTCACATTGAGAAAACACAGTTCTGAAAGAGAATGGTCTTTTCCCTATTTATTTATTTTCTTCATTGAAACAGGGAGAGCCTGAGAGGTCTACCAGGCTTTGGAGAGCCTCATTATCCTAGTCTAGTTCCAGTTTCCATCAGTGGTCATCAGCCCTAGCAAATGGACCAACTCAGGCCAATGTTTCATCTACTTTGTGCCACAAAGAGATAAGTTCAGCCTGTTTGCTCCTTTTTGTCTCACTCACCCTGCCTCTTGAACTCCACTCTTCTAGTAACACAAATACAGGTGGCATCATGCTGAATTTAGAGTGAGGATGACCTGAGCCCACATCCCACTTCTGACACCTTGGTGTGTGTCAATGTTAAATCACTTAATGTCTCTAAGCCTCAGTTTCCTGATCCATAAAATAGGGATAACTGTGGTACCTATCTCACAGGGTTGTTTTATTGTTGTTCAGTTATTTTCAGTCATGTTTGACTCTTCATGACCCAATTTTTTTCTTTGCAGAGATACTGGAGTGGTTTGCCATTTCCTTCTCCTGCTCATTTTACAGATGAGGAAACTGAGGCAAACAGGGTTAAATGACTTGCTCAGGGTCACATAGCTATTAAGTTCTGAGGCCAGATCTGAATTTAGGAAGATGAGTCTTCTGACTCCAGAGCCAGCACTCTATCCACTGGGTTGCTTTGAGGCTTAAATGAAATATGGTATGTAAAGCATTTTGCAAAAAAAAAAAGTTTCCTCCTCGTCCTCCTCCTCCTCCTCCTCCTCCTCCTCCTCCTCCTCCTCCTCCTCTTCCCCTTCCTTCTTCACCACTGTTACTCTCAAATGACTGCCATCCACCATTTCCCATAAAACTCTCCTATCACCACAGGACTCTCAGCTATTACTTCTGCAATTCAGTTATGGTACAATGGAAAGGATGCTGGATTTGGTGTTACAGGACTTGGATTTGGATACTGACTCTTCTACTTATAATGTCTGTGACAATGCACAAGTCATTTGGGCCGCCACTTTTTCATCTGCAAAATGAGGTGATAGAACTAAACCTCTTCTTAAGTCCTTCCTAGATCTAGGTATATGACTCTATGATCCTTCTTTGCAGTGCTAACAGTGGCCTCTCTCGACTAGATAAAATATGTTAAGTGCTTTACAAACTTCAGAGTACTAAATAGATGCACCATTAGATGGGGAGAAGAGGAGGCAGGAGCACAGGGGTCCTCTAGAAGTAAGGAATACACTGGGAAGTGGTTGATACCTACTTGTAGATTTGGGGAAGGGGGGTGTCCCATCAATAACCCAGATGGGGGTGGTATTCAGCAGGAGCAAAACTTGATGACATAATTTCTACTCCAAGTATAGGTCTTGCTTACCTGCTTGTCATGTAAGGAATTTATGGCATATTTATATCCCTTACAGCAGGAGAGTGAGGGGGTGGGTTTTCCATGAGTAGCACAGATTTCTGTTTCCCTGGTTTGGCTCACTTTTGCCTCAAGGGATTATCTCTACTAAGTCTGGGACTCTCTTTTTCTGTGTGTGTGTGTGTGTGTGTGTGTGTGTGTATGTGTGTGTATAACATGTGTCTGTTCTACATATTCTGCTTATAGGCTCTCCTGTTTGTAGAGACTTGCACTGGACTGAAGGTTATGATTCCAATGTACCTGCGTCATATTTGGTCCTTCTAAATGGGGTGTCTGCTTTTCCTCCATATGTGTCCCAATCTCAGCTAAGAGGGGTATGTTTCCTTTCCCTTCAAAGAGATCCGACCTTCGTCCCAAATTTCTGCCTGTCCCCGTATCAATCACACAAGACCAGGAGCTGCTGACCACCAAACTTTCTTTCCTGTAAACAGTAAATAAAATGATAGCTGTGACGAGAGAGTGAGCAAAGAGGGGAACAGTTTCTTTGGAAAGGAAGAAGCTCTGTGGACTGTGGAAGCAGAATCAGCTTCTCCTCCTGATCTCTCCCCACTTCCAAAGGGAGAAGAAATCCCCCACCAGCTTACTAATGTTAGGAGTTTTGGGCCAATGGCTCTCTAACAGGTGAGGGTCAATGCAAACCTTCCTCCAGCTACCTGCCAGCTGTTCCCTCCCAGGTCTTATTAGCTTCACTTCTTGGCCAGCAGGCAGGGGTAACATTAGTTGCTTCTCAGCTTCCAGTTCCCATTGTTTGCAATTTGAGCTCCTCAGATCACAGCAGAAGGTGCAAGAGAGCCTGCAGCCAGGAAATGAGCACCCTACTTGACCTTGCCTGTGCTTACTCTTGTATAGAGGGGAACAAGAATGGTTGTTCACCCCAGCTTCCAGCTCCCAGCTTCTCTTCCCAGAAGCCTTCAAAAACAAAGTCCCAGCAATTCATTTTCAAAATACATCACCAACTGTGGTTTGTTCTTTGTTTTCAAAGAGGACCATGACATCCAGAAGATGATGCCATGACTTGCAAATGAATTGGATTTGAGTGAGGAAGGGCTATGCAAAGTCACCACCCTCACTTTCTCCTCCAGAGCCATCTGGGTCCAGTGGCCAGATAGGGATCAGGATGCCTAGAGATGGCCCAGGATGCAGTGGGAGACCTTGAGCTTTTTAAAGTAAGATTTTTCCTGGTCTCACTTTGAGTGAGGCAATGCCCATTCAGTGAACAGTTCTCTTTAAGAAGTGAGTCTGGGTATGGTTCCTTTAATAAAAAAAAAAAAAATCATACAGGGAGGGGAGCAACTTCAGGGTTGCTGGGCAAAAGAAAAATAGTTACTATTTACATTGACTCTGAGGCAGGACGGACCAAAATAACCATTAAGTGGTGCTTGGGCAGGGACCTATCAATGAGACTCCATGTTTAAGAAAGAAATCTAGCCAGTACATCCCAAGATAACCAGGTAGGTTTCAGCTATCAAAATTTATCCTCCTTTGGGGAGAACACCCTCAGGTAAGGGCATGATAGGAAAGGAGAGGAGGGGAGGGGAGGAAAAGCTGAGTTGGCCAATTGGAACTGGTCAGTTGGATCCCCGCTGGGGCAGCTCGGGCTACTCACAGGTTGTAGTTTGTCCTTCCTTCTTGAAGTGGACCATGACATCAGGAAAATGATGACATGGCTTGCAAACAAATTGGATTTGAGTGAAGGAGGGCTGTTGCAAAGTCACCAGCCTCGCTTTCTCCTCCCATGTCACCAGCTGGTGAACTCTGGGAGAACACCTGCATGAATGTCTCATGTCCATAGCAGAGCCATCTGCATGGGGAGACTGAGAAATCAGGACTGTATCTTATCACTTCTATTTTGTGAATGTCCAGCCATTAAACAAATTATCTTTCAACATTCTTTGAATGGTTGGCCATCCAGCTAGCTAGAAATCCATCCAACTATACCATCATCCATTTGTACATCTGGTCACAAAGATAAAATGAAAAAGTTTGTCAAGTGCCTTGCAAGAATCAAGACATAGGGGCAGCTAGGTGGTGCAGTGGATAGAGTACTGGCCCTTAAGCCAGGAGGACCTGAGTTCAAATCTGGCCTCAGACCAAACACTTGACACTTACTAGCTGTGTGACCCTGGGCAAGTCACTTGACCCCAATTGCCTAAAACAAAAAACAGACAAACAAACAAAAAGAATCAAGACATACTATGTCGCAGCACTCTGCTGATTTGCAAGCCTTATCAAAAAAAGAAGTAGGATTAGTTTGGTGTGAAATGTCAGTTATTATTATCATTCAAATGAGACACCTCTCCTTTGTGCCAAAGCCTTTGTGTAGCAGAATGGTCAGAGTATTGAACTTGGAGCCATAATACTTGAAGCCTAGGCTGCCACTTTGTATCTGTGTGACCTTGGGCAAATCTCTTATTCTCTCTGGGCCTCAGTTTCTTCATCTGTAAAATAGGAATTGCTTGAACTCCTTACTTCACAGGGTTGTGAGGAAAAAAAAAAACTTTGCAAACTATAGAATACTACTTAAATGATGCCATTAAATGTGACCAAGAGGGTGAAAGATTCACAAATTTATATAAAAGACCAACCGAAGAAAAATCCCCCAGGCTTTTAGAGGTAAAGGAACCCACATGAACAAATTAAAAGTTGAATCAATCAGAGTTCCTGTTCAATAATAATCTCTCCCAGGTATCTGGGAATTGGCGTGTAGAGTTGGGTACAGGACATTTGCAGGTGAGAGCAATCAGATAGTCAGCATTAGATAATGCCCCTAAACTGGCTGATAGGCCGATTCAAATTGGAATTCCAATCCAATCCAATTCAAAAGGAATCAGCTGATTAGGGCTCTTGTGAAAATATTACTTTCTGTACTCAAGTTCTGAGCCATTTAACTTATGTTAATTTGGATCTGTTAACTGTGGCTCTTTGATGGGATGGGCCAGTAGATCTGTGGTTCTGTCCTTCAGGAGCTCCAATTTCTTTTAACAGCAACAAGAACCTATGCTAAATACTTCCGCAACAAAAAAGAACTTTTTCTCTTGGGCTTTGCAACTAAGTGAGTTGGCTAACTATTAAACTAAAAGGGGCTAGAAGCAGGATTTTTAATCCTAATTTTGTCATTGACTTGCTTTATCACACAGGCAAATTACTCACCATATTTGTGCTTTTTCTCTACTGTAAAACTGGATATATGCTAGTCATGTGACAGGTGCTCATTAAATCCCAATGGATAATTGGATAATGGATAATGCAGTACTCATTTTAGAGAAGATCAGAAGATCACTAGAGAAGATCACTAACCTGCAAGTTAGTGTTTTACTGAGTGACTGTTTTCTGAGGACATGCAGATATGAACATTCTTTTCAATGAATGAAGGGATGAAAAAATGAAAAGTATTAAGTACTTATTACTTATAAGTGTTCAAGCTTTATAATAAGTACTGGAGACACAAATATAAAAGCAAGATGGTCTATGACCTTAAGGACATTGCAATCTAGTAGGGGGAGACGACAAAGACAAGGGTAACCAGGGAAGGATGTAGAAATCACATGTGCAGTTGTGAGTGAAATAATAAAGTCAATTAACATGCTCTTTCCAGTAGCAATGATGGTATGAATGTGATTACTGTTCACAGAGCAAGAAGTGAAAAGTGGTGGAGGTGGGGGAGGTATTTGCTTAATGGTGGCGGTGAGGGGGGGAATGTGAAGGACTAAGCAGGGGGTGATGGTTAGATGAGTTGTGAAACGTGGTTTAGGATGATTTTGATCTACCGACTCTCGCACTTTTGCCCTAGTTGACTCAACAATCAGAACAGCGTGGTCCTAGGGCAGTTGTCCCAAAATTGAGTGTATTATGTCACTCACCAGGTATCAGGAAGTCCAATGATCTCGAAGAAGTAGTAGCAGGGTAGGTAGCCAAGAAAATTGCTTGTGAGATGGGGAAGGTTAAGTATAAATCTTTGGCAGCTAGGTTGCACAGTGGTTAGAGTGGCAGGTCTTAAATCAGAAGACTCTTCTTTCTGTGTTCAAATGTGGCTTCAGATATTAGCTGTGTGACCTTGTTTGCCTCAGTTTCCTCATCTCTAAAAATGAGATGAAGACAGAAATGGCAAACTAGTCCAGTGTCTTTGCCTAGAAAACCCCAAATGGGGTCATGAAGAATTGGACATGAGTGAAACAACTAAACAACAAAATTTCTAAGATGTTTAGAAGATGTTCAGGTATCCATTCTTTGCTACATTTTTTATGGTTATTTCTATGTAGCCAAGCAACCCCTTCCCATTTAATGTTTTCTGAGCTAAACCTTAACAGTTGTAACAATAAATGACTGAGCAGGTCACATTAGCTGTGGGTTGATGACATTTTATTAGTTTAGTTAGGTTACATTGACATCTTGGTCAATGTTTGGTGTCAGAACCAGTATAGCCTTGATGAGATGACCATATATTTGGGCTTCTTTTCTAGGAATATGGAGAAATCATTCCTGTTGGCAGAAATTCAGAACAGGTGGGGCACTGTTTCTCAGACTGTGGTGGGACTAGTCATTGGGTCACTATGTATTTCTAAGAGACTTACTTCATTTCTTTTCCTTAAGGAAATCCCGTAAGTCAGACCAATCTGACCTGGTTAATTTCCCTTCCCAATGCTTGTATGCTAAATCAGGGTGCTGGTGGTTTTTAGTAGAGATGCTAAATTTCAGGAAAATGTCAGTCCCCCTTTTAGTGGATCAATCAACAAGCATTTTTAAAGCACGTACTATGTGCCAGATACTGTGCTAAGTTCAGGCATACAAAGAAAGTAAAAAACAAAATAAAACCATGGTCTTTGCCCTCAAAGAACTCACATTGAAATAGGAGATACAGCATGCAAAAATATAAGATATTTGTTGTTGTTGAGTCATATCCAACTCTTTGTGACCCCATTTGGGGATTTCCTGGTAAAAATACTGGAGTAGTTTTCTATTTCCTTCTCCAGGTCACTTTACAGATGAAGAACTGAGCCAAATAGGGTCACCCAGTGTCTGAGGCCATATTTGAACTCAGGTCCTCCTGCCTCCAGGGCTGGTGCTCTATCCACTGTGTCACCTAGCTACATTGTACATACTACGTACAGTAATTCCTTCTACATCATGACTTTCCCCAACAGGGTTGCAATATATCTCAGGGTCAGCATGAGAAATTAAATAGGAATTTTTTGGGAGTTTTGCGGAAGCCAAAGACAACATGAAAAGGCCAGCAAAGGACACAGAAACAGTTTAGAAACTCCGAAATTAATAAAATATATGTATAGCATTATGTAATATCAACATATTTTATCTTATATATAATTAATATATACAACCATATATACTATATAAATATATAACCATACGAATTATATAAATAGAACCATACATGTTATATATAATATATATATTCATAACATACATAACATATATATGTGTTATATAAATATAATTCAGACTTCTTCTCTGGTATGAAGGGAGGCCCAAACAATTTTACGTGGGTTTTCCAATTGAGTGGGTGCCATGCCTCTAACACCCCCCCCCCCGGAAGTGGAAGGGAGAACTGTAGTTAACTGTTAACAGAGATAACAGGGTAAAATGGAGGTCATCTCAGAGGAAAGACAGTAAGAGTGGGGAAGCAAGGAAGAGACCTTTTGTGGGAGGTGGGATTTGAGCTAAGTCTTGGAGGAAGGCAGGAGGTGGAGGTGAGGATGGACAGCATTCAAAGCATAGGGGACAGCCAATGCAAAGGAACAAAGTTGGAGATCAGTGTTGAAGGCCAATGTCATTAAAAATGTGGAGGGCAGTCAAGTTTGAGAAGACTGGAAATGCAGAAAGGGTCCTGGTTGTCAAAAGCTTTCAAAAGCAGAGGATTCCACCCCTGCTGCCAAAGGGATCTCAGAAGGAAGAGTTTGAGAAACATGAAAGGAATGGTGAGTATTTAAACACATCCTTACCTTCTTCAGAAGGAAAAGAGTCCCTTGCTATCTCTGGGAAGGGATGCACTCTCTCTGGAATGTCTTATGCTGATGAGCCCCAACTTGGGATGAAAATGAATATAGTTGTATGATGGGCAAGTGAAGGTGGGCTAAGAAACTTGCTTGGCTGACCAAATGAAAGATTGTGAAGGAGGCTTTCAGCCAGAGAAAATGCCGGTGTCTGAGATGAGAGCTGATATTTTAACTCAGAGAACTGAAAATCCTGAATCGTGGGGAGAGGGAAAAACTACACTTTATCAGCCCTTTAGGAGGATTAAGAGGGACAGAGAAGAAGCAGATTTCTTCAACTCGGCATGAGTAAGTGTGTTATAAGGTGTTGTTTTGCACTGTCTGCAGTGGTAAGAGACCTTGATGCTAAACTATGTTGTTGGAACCTAATTTAAGCTGCCCTCAGAAACCTGGCCAGGGAATGTAAGATTGGCAGAGCATCAGGGAAGCTTCAAAGAATGGCTCAGGGAAGAGGGTGGGGACGCTGGGTTCTGCCTTGGCTGTGAAACCAAAGATCTTACTGTAAGCTAAGCATATTCTGTAATATATGCGTTTAACTGCAGGGATTATACCTACCCTCTCTCATCCTCTATTTTTTTTGCCAATGGGGACCTCCATTTGGCAGGACCCCCAAAATACAGATCTCTTAGCTCAGAAAATGGGGGACAAGTAACAGTGTAACCTCCACAGAAATGAACATACCAATCTCTGACTCTGTGTTCTTTAGTAGAAAGCATTTAGCCCTTGGAAAAATAAGCAACAAATGATAAACCTCAGAATAAATCTTTTTTAACTGGCTGGGGACACACTAATTTCCTCATTGAGGGAGGGCGAAGAGTGCGGTAAAAGAGGGTTTTGACCATCCCTTGACTTTTACAAAGGCTCTGTAGGCCAGCTGGAGGCTTTCCAAGGCTCCCCTCTCAGTCCAGCCAGCAGGGAGTTGAAATAATCTAATTTTAATTACGTGACAAAAGCATGAAGAATCATTTAAAGGTCTGACAGAGGGAAAAATGGCTCCAGTCTGCCAGTACTCCTTAGATGGTAATAAAGAAACCCACAGGCTTAGTGCTGAATTTTGATGTTTCTCAAAAGAAAAAGAAAGCTCACATTATAGCCAGATTCCCTACAGAAGAAAGAGAAATGAACTTCTGGGGGCCATCCAAAGATGTGTCAGATAAGAGGAAGGTACCTCAGACGCAGCTGGCTGAAGAACACTTCCAGCTTGTTGATGGAGTTTCAATGGTTAAAAAAATTAAGTAAAATAGTCAATCCCTCTTCCCTACCTCCCCCCCCCCCCCAATTTCAGGCGGGGTTTTTTTTTTTTCTGGCACTTAGCCCCAGTGCTTTTTGGGGAAAAGGCATCATAGCTTAAAAAAAGTTTGTATTTGAGAGATGACCTGGTTCAATGAGGCATTGATTATTATTTATTTGTATAACTTAGGGCCTAGAACTAAATTTCTGTGTTTAGATAGACTAGATTTTAATCTTGGAGGCATCTCTGAAAAAAAAAACTCAAAACCCAAAAACCCTCTCTTTATCTTGTTTCCCTCCCTTCAGTGTCTCCCTTGGTAATTTCAGAATGCAGTTCATATATAGCTCTGTATAGATAAGGTAAAAGGGTACTTAGCTTCCATACAAGTACTCAGGTTAATTATATGTCAGATACAGAGCAGGTATTATTTCACTTAAGAGAGAAAAAAAGGATTTACACACAAGTTCATAATAGGCAAGAGAAATCTACTTCCCTCTCAAGTAAGTCTCATCTCCCCCGAAGACCTAAAAAGTCCTGCAGACTTATGGTATTTCCCTATGTTTGAAGATCTCTCTAAAGGGAGAAAGAAGTAGAGGTGCAGTTGATCCGTGTCTAACAGGACTAATAATGAAGGATGAGGTCCAAGTTTGGTTTGTCCTTTGTTGACCCATTCCTGTGGCTTCTGATTGACCCCAGAACTCCTTTACTTGTCCACAATCACAATCACTTGGGTCACAATCTCATCCAGCCATCTACCCAAGCCATCATATCATCTATCTATTGGTGAGAGCCAATACCTCTCCACACAGACCTGGACATCCATACCCCAGATATTCAAAATTTGTGTTTCTAAGTGCCTGGTGATATAAATCTGCTAATCCTCGGAAGGCCCACCCCAGAGCCCAGTTGTTTTGAATGGTGAACAAGAGAGTATATACTAGTTCAGGGGTGGGAAACCTGCAGCCTCAGGGCCACATGTGGCCTTCTATATCCCCAGGTGTAACCTTTTGACTGAGTCCGAGTTTTACAGAACAAATACTTTTATTAAGGCGATTTGTTCTGTGAAGTTTGTATTAAGTCAAAGAGCCACACTTGAGGACCTAGAGGGCCACATGTGGCTTTGAGGCCACAGGTTCCCCACCCCTTTACTAGTCCATTTAGGGTATATGGGGTGTTCAGGGAGGATTAGCCCTTCTGGTGAGAGGGCTTGCTGAGCTCTTTTCAGGACTGCTCATCTATCTTTGATGTCCACCTTTCATCCAACCCTCACCCGTAGCTCCAAAAAGGTATAGCACATGCAGTGGCCACACTCTGGTTAAACTGTCTTGGCAGATGGGCTAAACCAGGTTGAGGGTAACCAACCATCCTCAAACACATCAGTGAGTTAGAGGGATATCTACCCCAAGCATGTAAAGATTTCCCCCAGCAGAATGGGTGGATGAGAACAATTTGTTCCAATCCATGAACATGGCTGAATCAGGCGCTGGGGAGAGCTTAGAGCTTAGTCAGGCAGCAAACATGCTAAGGTCATCTACTGTATCCTGGGCTATCACCAGTCATCTTGACTTTCATCTTGCTACTGGTCTATAACTCTGGAAGAGAGAGTGAGGCTGGTGACTTTGGGCAACTCTGCCTCACTCAAATCCAATTCATATTTAAGCCAAAACATCTGTCCATGATGTCATTGGTCCTCTTTGAAAACTAAGGATAAACAACAACAACAGCAAATCCACTTGGCCCATAGCTGGTCTTAGATTTCCAGACTATGCTTTGCCTTCATATCCCATCTAGTCATCCATCCAGACCTGCTGCCTGTGTATCTCCCTTTCCCCCTTTCCCCTCAGATTTCCAGCTCTTGCTTGGAATAGTTATCAAATCAATGGTATCATTGCTTCTATAAAAGGCATTTCAGTGAACTACACTATGGATTGACTCATTTTCCCCTATGGTTTCCCAGACTGAAATTCCCTTCCTTGGCTAATCCTTTCCCTATCTATCTGTGGTGCCTTCTCCTAACAGAATGTAAGGTATTTGTGATCAGAGACTACCTCTCTACGTTTGTTTGTTGAGTTTTTAAAAAATCTTCTGTGCTTGGCACAGTGCCTGGCACATAATAAGTAATTAATAAATTCCTTTTCATTTATTATTTATCTATTCATTCAGTCTTCATTCATGAACTCAGCATTGTCTAGGAATTCTTCTTTCCAGGACGTTTAGTCTAGGAACTCATACTTTTCCAGGAGCTCTTCCCCTTCTCTTAATAATAATAATAATAATAATAATAATAATAATAATAGTTGACATTCATATGTGCCTACTCTGTGCCAAACATTGTGTAAATCTTTAAAATTATTGTCTCTGATACAATAATCTTTGGAGGTAGGTACTATTATTATCCGCATATTATGGACAAGGTAAATGAGGCAAACAGAGGTTAAGTGACTTTCCCAGAGCCACATTGTCAGAGGTCAGATTTGAACTAAAGTCTTTGCTACTCCGGGTCTGGTGCTCTATCCAATGTGCCTGCCACCTAGTTGCCTCTTCTATTAATCAACAAGCTTTTGTTTATCACCTTCTTTGTACCTGGTGCCATACTAAGCATTGCATAAGTGAAATAGTCCCTGTCCTCAAGAAACTTAAGTTCTAGTAAGCATATATAAAATATGCACAAATAAATAAATGATGGATAGATACAAAATAAACACAAAGTAATGGAAGGAGGGATGAGTAGCCTAACAACTGGAAGAATCAGGAAAGACTTTTTGAAGAGGTGGCAGTTGAGTCAAGCCTGGAAGGAATCTAGAGGTTCTAAGAGGAAAAAGTGAGAAGGAAGCAAATTCCAGGCAAAGGGAGGAGGGGCAATCTGAATGAAAGCATGGAGTTGGGAAATAGCATGTCATGCAAGTAGTCCAGTGTGTCCATCATTCACTCTAGCCAGCTGCCATTTCTGTGGCTATGTGGTCCCCCTTCTCCTAGTACCACATAGTTTGCTGGAGAGATGAGACAGGAAATAAACTATTGTGCATGAGGCACAATAAAACCAATTTGACTGGATCATAGCATCCATGTAGGGGAGTAATGTGTAATAAAGCTTATAGGTAGTTTGGGGCTAGGTTGTGAAGGGCTTTAAATTCTAATCAGAAAAGTTTGTATTTGGTCCTTAAAGTAAATGTAAGACTTTCTGATCAGGAGGTAAGGGTGACTCTGTCCCATTAAAGGAGCCCCAGCTCTGAGCTCATATGATTTAGGTTTAGTACCAGGAGGAGGCATGGATTGAGAAGCAAAAAAGCTTGTTTTAGAGATTTGGAAATGATCAAAACTGAATTTGTGATTTATTGATTTTTCCCCCTTGAAGCCACAATTTTCTGTAGCACAGATTGATATAATGTGAACCATTTTGTGTTCAGCCCTGACTGCTCTGAGGTACCTATGTGTGGAGTTCTGCCATTCAGACAATATTACCTTAAGTAACCAGACAGAATTGGATATCTAGGGGTCATAGGAAAAAATGGTTAAAAAGTTAATGAAAATCAATGGATTCCCCTTTAATCTAGTCATAAAGAATAGCTACTCTTCTTTATGTCTAGGCTTTTCATTGGCTTCTTAACCTCTGTCTTCTCATCTCTAAACAGACCAAAATATAAGGCACAAAATCATCTTTTTTATCTGTTAGGATTGTAAGAGACCAAAGTTAGAAGGAATTTCTGAGAAAATTTCTTCTTTCCATAGAAACTTATGTCAACTCAACATTGATTTTTGCATTAAATTCAATTTATGCATTCTTAGTTTAAATATAAACACATATTAGCTTCAATCTTCTCTTTGCCTTTCCCCCTTAATAGTAATAGAGTCTTGGAATCTGTTGCTTATAAGAGACTTTAGATGAGCTCGATGATTTTAGAAAAACATGGAAAGTCTTGCACAAAGTAATGAAGGGCAAAATAAGCAGAACCGAGAGAACATCGTATGTGGTGACAGCAATATTGTTTTAAGAACAACTTTGAGTGAATAAGTTATTTTGACTATTATAAACGCCCAAATTAACTATAAAGGACATACGGAGAAAGACGCTATCTGCATCCAGAGAAAGAACTAATAAATAACAGCATGTATAGAATAATTTAACATACATACATATGCATACACATACATATATATATACATGTTATTTTGTGTATGTGTGTGTCTAATGGTAGCCATCTCTAGGGCGGGGTGGAAGAAAAAAATTTATATGATAATTTTGTTGTATATTTGAAAGGAATAGTAAGTTGTACATAGTGAATTTACAGTTTTGTATGTAATCATCTTTTTACTGTATTGTGTTATGGAAATGCTTGTTTTATTCCATAAATTAAAAATAAAATTTTAAAAAATTTAAAAAAGAATCTCATCTAACCCCATAATTTTCATTTATTCATTCAATGAACACCAAGCACTTACTATTTTAATGGTGCTATGGTGGGCACAGTCAATCAAATTTTCTTTGGTTATCTTTCCTCATTTTCACCTTTGTGCCCTTACTTTGTTTTTTTATTGCAAGGAGAGCATTAAAGTATTCCTTCCCCTTGTATCTGCTGACTAGAGGTATACTAATTACATTATTATTAAATGTTTTATTTAAAACAACATTGAACATCAGTACAAATATATTTGCTTAGTAACTATTTACATTTAAATTAATTTTAATGCATAAAGTATCACAGCAATTTCCAGTCATTCCCTCTAAGTATCCAACAGGAATCTTTATTCATTCATTCTCAGTCACTTTATCTTTTAACATAATCAGTTTCTCAATTACATGGAAATTTTTTTTAAATTTTGAGTTCCAAATTCTTTCCCTCCCTCCTTCCTCTCCCCACTTATTGAGAAGGCAGATAATTTGATATAGATTATACATGTACAGTCATGCAAAACATATTTCCATATTAGCCATGTTGTGAAGGAAAACATGGATTAAAAAAAAACACAAGAAAAATCTGTTTAAAAATGTGTACTTCAATCTGCATTCAGACTCCATCAGTTCTTTCTCTGGAAGTGCATAGCACTTTTCATCATGAGTCCTTCAAAATTATTTTGGATCATTGTATTGCTGAGAATACATAAGTCATTCACAACTGATCAGTGTACAACATTGCTATTACTGTGTACATTATGCTCCTGGTTCTTCTCACTTCATTTTGTATCAGTTCATATAAGTTTTCCCAGGTTTTTCTGAAGCCATTCTGCTTATTATTTCTTAATCATTTCATAAGACTACTCCATCAAAATCATATACCATAACTCATTCAGTCATTCCTCAATTGATGGGCATCCCCTCAGTTTCCACTTCTTTTGCCACCACAAAAAGAGCTGCTATAAATATTTTTGTATATGTAAGTCTTTTTCTTTTTCTTTTGATCTCTTTGGGATACAGACCTGGTAGTGGTATTGCTGAGTCAAAGGGTATGCACAGATTTATAACCCTTTGGGAATAGTTCCAAATTGTTTTCCAGAATGGTTGGATCAATTCACAACTCCACCAACAGTGAATTAGTGTCCCAATTTTTCCACATCCTCTCAAACACTTGACATTTTCCTCTTCTGTCATATTAACCAATCTGATAGGTATAAAGTGGTACCTCAGAGTTGTTTTAATTTTCATTTCTCTAATCAATGGTAATTTGGAGCATTTTTCATATGACTATAGATAGCTTTGATTTCTTCTTCTAAAAACTGCCTGCATATCCTTTGTCCATTTATCAATTGGAGAATAACTCACATTCTCATAAATTTGACACAGTTCTCTATATATATGAGAAATGAAGCCTTTATCAGAAACATTTTCTGTAAATTTGTTTTTCCAATTTCCTGCTTTCCTTCTAATCTTGGCAGCATTGGTTTTGTTTGTGCAAACCCTTTTTAATTTAATGTAATCAAAATGATCCATTTTACATCACATAATGGTCTCTATCTCTTGGGTTTTTTCCCATAAATTTTCCCCTTATTCATAGATGTGACTGGTTTTTCTATGTGCTCCTAATTTGTTTATGGAATCACTTTTTTTTTTTTTGGAATCACTCTTTGTAGCTAAATCATGTACCCATTTTGGCCTTATCTTCATATATGATGTGAGATGTTGGTCTATACTTAGTTACTGCCAAACTGTCCAGTTTTCCCAGCAATTTTTGTTAAACAGTAAATTCTTGTCCCTAAAGTTGGGATCTCTGTGCTTAGCAAACACTAGATAATTATGGTCATTTACTACTGTGTATTGTGTGCTTAATCTAGTCCATTGATCTACCTCTCTATTTCTTAACCAGTATCAGATTGTTTTGATGATTACCACTTTGTAATATAGTTTGAGATCTGGTGTTGTGAGACCAGCTTCCTTCACTTTTTTCCCCCATTGATTCCCTTGATATTCTTGACCTTTTGTTCTTCCAGATGGATTTTATTATTGGTTTTTCTAGTTCTATAAAATAATTTTTGGTAGTTTGGTTGGTATGGTACCAAATAAGTAAATTAATTTCAGTAGAATTGTCATTTTTATTAAATTGGTTTGGCCTTCCCATGAGCAATTAATATTTCTCCAACTGTTTAGATATGATTTTATTTGTCTGAAAAGTGTTTTGTAATTGTGTTCATATAGTTCCTGAGTTTGTCTTGACAAGTAGGTTCTCAAGTATTTTATATTGTCTGAAGTTATTCTAAATGGAATTTCTTTCTATCTCTTGCTGCTGGACTTTGCTGGTAATATGGAAATGCTGATGATTTATGTGGGTTTATTTTATATCGTGCAATTTTGCAATTGTTCATTATTTCAGCTATTTTTTGTTGATTCTCTAGGATTTTGTAAATGTACTATTATATCATCTACAAGGAGTGGTAGTTTTGTTTCTTCATTGCCTATTCTAATTCTTTCTATTTCTGATTCTTTTTTTTCTTTTATTGCTATAACTAGCATGTCTAGTACAATATTGGATAATAGTGGTGATAATGAGCATTCTTGCTTCATTCCTGATCTTACTGGGAAGGCTTATAGCTTATCCCCATTACAGATAATACTTGCTGGTAGATTTAGGTAGATACTACTTATCATTTTAAGGAAAGTGCCATTTATTACTATGCTTTCTAGTGTTTTTCATAGGAATGAGTGTTGTATTTTGTCTGCATCTATTGAAATAATCATATAATTTCTGTTGCTTTTGATATTGATATAGTCAATTATGCTGATAATTTTTTTAATATTGAGCCTTGCATTCTTGGTATAACTCCCATCTGGTCATAGTGTATGATACTTGTGATATATTGCTATAATATCCTTGCTAGTATTTTATTTAAAAATTTTACATCAATATTTATTAGGAAAATTGGTCTATAGTTTTCTTTTTCTGTTTTTGCTTTTCTCGGTTTAGGTGTCAGCACAATATTTGTGTCATAAAAGGAATTTGGTAGGACTTCTTTGCCTATTTTCCCAAATAGTTTATATAGTATTGAAATTAATTGTTCTTTAAATGTTTAGTAAAATTCACTTGTAAATCTATCTGTCTTTGGGGATTTTTTCTTAGGGAGCTCATTGATGGCTTGTTTAATTTCTTTGTCTAAGTTAGTGGTAGCTATTTAACTATTCTATTTCCTCTTTTGTTAATATGGGCAATTTATATTTTTGTAAATAGTCATCCATTTCACTTAGATTGTTAAATATGGTGGCATGTAAGTGGTAAAATAGCTCCTAATAATTGCTTTAATTTCATTTTCATTGGTGGCGAATTTACCCTTTTCATTTTTTATATTGGCAATTTGGTTTTCTTTTTTAAAAAAATTAAATTAATCAGTGGTTTTTCTATTTTTATTGTTTTTTTCCCCCATAAAACCAGCTCCTAGTTTTATTTATTAGTTAGATGGTTTTCTTACTTTCAAATTTATTAATCTCTTTTGGTTTTCAGGATTTTCAATGTGGTGTCTAATTGGTAATTTTTAATTTGTTCTTTTTCAAGTTTTTTAAAGATACACAAACAATTAACTGATCTGTTCTTTCTCCATTTTATTGATGTAAGCATTTAGAGATATAAAATTTCCCTTAAGTACTGTTTTAGCTTCATCCCATTAATTTTGGTATGTTGTCTCATTGTTGTCATTCTCTTTAATAAAATTATTGATTGTTTCTATGATTTGTTCTTTAATCCACTCATTCTTAGAATTAGATTATTTAGTTTCCAATTAATTTTTAATATATATTTCTACAGCACTTTATTCAATGTAATTTTTATTGCATTGTGGTTTGAAAAGGATGCATTTAATATTTCTGCTTTTCTTTATTTGGTAGTGAGGTTTTTGTGTCCTAAAACATTTTGTGAAGGTGCCATGTACAGCTAATGAAAAGGTATATCTCTTTTTAATCTCATTCAATTTTCTCCCAGAGATCTATCATACATAACTTTAAAAAATGCTTTTCCTCTCCTTAACTTCCTTCTTGTTTATTTCATGGTTAGATTTTTTGGATTTTGAGAGGGGAAAGTTGAGGTCCCCCAGTAATACAGTTTTACTGGCTATTTCCTTCTTTCTTTTCTTTTCTTTTTTCTTTTTTCTTTTCTTGGCAATTGGGGTTAAGTGACTTGCCCAGGGTCACACAGCTAGTAAATGTCAAGTATTTGGTCTGAGTCTGGATTTGAACCCAAGTCTTCCTGACTTCAGAGCCAGTGCTCTATTCACTATGCCACCTAGCTGCCCCTATTTCCTCCTATAATTCTTCTTCAGCCTCTTATTTTTACTCTATGTGTGTTTTTATGTTTCAGCTATGTTCCTTCAGAATCCCTCTAATAAAACTCCTTCATTTGATACCCAAGGAAGTTAAGATACCCAACATCACCCAGGTAAGTATCAGAGGCAAGCTTTGAACATAAGTTCTCTAACTTCATAGTCAATGAGCTTGCCATACTACATAGCACCAAGCTCACTCAGGCTGTGTAAAAAATTCATGTTATCATTGCACCACTGAAAAGTGGGCAATAAAACTTTGAAGACTAAGAGGCGAGATATAGGTTTGGGACTGTGTCTCCTCCACAATGAGAATATCTCCATCCAAAGCAGTTCCACACATGCAATAAATATATATATATATATACATATATATGTATATGTATATATATTTTGTATCATGATGATAATTTCATCTTTGATTAAGCCTTGCCAAATGAGTACATGGTGACTCTTAGTTGCAATCTCAGGGCAGTTTTGGTCAGAGCACTTAATATAGTGCTATCATTCTCCAAATATTTTCCTGTCTTTTCCCACTTTTGATATTATCACAGCAATGATCTTTCTTTTGATATTGAATATCAATAATTTTAATAAATACTGCACTAATGATTGAGCAAGGTCAAATCACAGTTCTATAGTCTCAGAAGGGGACTTCAGAAGTTCATTTAGCCCAGCCTCCTCATTTTTCAGATGAGGAAATTAAGGCACAAAGTGGTTAAGTGTCTTGTCCAAGATTATACTGGTACTAAGTGGCAGAGATGGCCCTCAAATCCAGGCCTCCTGACTTCAAAACCAGCATTCTTTCAACAATAATATTTTCAATGTTCATTAAGTATCAGCAGCCCGCTTCTGTTTAGACTTAACTGAATTTCTTTCAGGTCTTGCATTTAAAGGGACTTCATTTGCCTGGGAATACTAGAGAATCCATGCCCTTCCCAGATTCAAATTAAATTTGTTGCCTAACTTTTCCTTTCCCTTCTCTGTCCTATCCTCTTCCCTCCCCCTTTTCCTCGTGTTGTTTTTAGAATATAAGATCAGAGACACATAGAATTCTAGCACTGGAGGAGACCTCAGATGTATACCGCTCCTCTTCCTCGCCTCTCTGAAGCTTATGGCATGTTATTTTCCATTCTGTTATATATACCAAGCAGCTGCTCAGATTCCAGGAGTGGGGAAGGTCATTTGTATAAATAGGATACCTGACCAAACTAGGAAAGTGTGCTGGAGACCTTTAGGAGTTAAGGGGCCTCAAACTGTGAATACAAGTCCCTGTCATTTAGATAAAGATATGCTGTTATTCTCACAGCTCAGGCGTTACAAATTGAAGGGTGAGAGAAGCTAAGGCAAATCTACACACAAGAAGGAGGAAAAATGGGAACTCAAAGCATTCCTTTGTTCACTGATATCTCTGGGGATGGGGTCCCTACTAAGGCAGTAAAGCTGCTAAGAGTTCAAATTGCCTAGAAGTGAGTTGGAAAATGTAACCCAACAATGAAGATAGATGGACTGCCCTTGGTGGCTGCTCAGGCATTTCTTCCAAATGCCAATTAACATGTGCAGACAACTATAGACAAATACAATTTAGCGGTTTAGACAAATACAATTCCTTGGTGTTTTTCATTCTTAATGGTACTTTGGCTTTACAAATAGAACTAAATGAGAGACTTCAGAGGTCCTAAAGATTAGTTAGAGACTTCATTTATGTAACAAGTGTTATATAAATGTTTATAAGAAATGTTTCAGACGTTCATCTTTGGTAATTTGGAATGGATTGTAATGAAATTTGTCGTGTTGATAGAGGTTCCAGAGAACATTATAAGAAAAAAATTCTCTATTAGCTATATTTAACAGCAATAGCAAACAAAAGAGAAAAATGGAATATTTCTCATAACATTTAAACTAATTGAAACCTCAGTTCAGGTGCTCATCACCTCTTACCTGGACTGTTGAGATGGCCTCCAAATTCTTCTCTTTGCCTCAAGTCTCTCCCCATTCCAATCTATCCTTCATAAAGCTACAAAAGAAATATTCCTAAAGCCAGGCCTGAACATGTCATTCTCCTACCCAATAATTTCCAGTGGTTCCCTCTTACCTCTAGTACATTACTCTCTTCCTTATATCTTATGGTCCTGCCAAGCTGGCCTTCTATCTCTTTCTTGACACTCCATTACTGTGCCTTTGCACTGGCTGTATCCTTTGCCTGGGACAAACTCTCTCTTCATCCTTGCCTCACAGAACTTTTCCCTTCCTTCCAGACACAGCTCAAGTACCACCTTGGACACTATGCCTCTCCTGATTTCCCCAATTACTAGTTCCCTCCTTTCCCAACTACCTTTTGATTCTATATATACTTATACACATACATATTGCCATCCCCAGTAGAATGTAACATCCTCAAGATCAGGGATTGTGCAAATATTGTTGTCTTTGTAGTCTTAGCATCTAACACATAGTAGCTTTGAACCCAAGAATTCTAGGATATGCACAGTTTGTCTGTTTAGTTTCTCTTAATGCTATACATGATTTAGTGTCTCTAGAATTGCTCCAGTCTGGTGAGGAAACTAACATTTGGTTGGACCATAACCACGAAGCTGCTTTTCATTTTAGGATCTAAAGAAATTTGAATCCTCATCTGACTGGACAATAATCACACTCCCCATTCCAAGAGAAGACTAAATTACAGAATCTTAGCAGATTTAACTACATCACCCCTCTTGTGCTGTCTGGCCCTTCCCCACATGAACACCCCCACTGCACAGAGTTGGCTTTGATCCAACGGGGGAACAAGTGAAGAAGTCTGATAGAGGAAATGATGCAAATCAGTGAACAGAAAGGGATGCCAAAGCAGCATGGCAGGATTTCTGCTTGTGGGGACTAGCTCTTGAGCCTTTACTCTGTTCCATGAGGGTCTAGTGAGAGCAGAATCAGTCAACAATCTTTGCTGGTAACATAACAACAAAGCCCAGGAAAAGCGTTGAACTTCATGAATTCTGGTTCACATCAGATCAATAAATCAATCAATAATAATTTATTAAGTGGCTACTGTGTCTCAGGTATTGTGCGAGGCACAGGGGATACAAATAAAAAAAATGAGAAAGCCCCTGCCTTCATGGAGCTTACATTCTACTAGGAGGATCCAACATACTCAAAGATAAGTAAATATAAGACATATACCATACAGGTTATAAAACTTATGTTGGTTGACTACCCACACCATAGCACCTCAGATCTCCATTGTTGCACAGCTCAATCTCTCCAAATTGCTCTCATTCTGGTAAATCTAGATTCCCAAGGACCATGACCACGTGGTTACACTTAAATTCTCTCAAGATCTCAAGGGTAACCTTACTATAGGAGAAAATACCCTATTTACTCACCAGTATAGCTCTTGAACCTTCATCAGGGCACTTTCATTTACATAAAACCAACTAGTCACACAGAGAGAGAGGGAGAGGAAAAGAGAGAAAGACAAAGAGAGAGACAGAGAGAGAGAGACACAGAGAGAGACAGAGACAGAGACAGACAGACAGAGACAGACAGACAGAGACAGAAAGAGAAGGAGGGAGGACAAGAGAGAAGGAGAGAGAGGGAGAGGGAAATGAAGAGAGAGGGAGAGGGAGGGAAGGAGGAAGGGAGAGAGAGACAGAGAGAGAAACAGAAAGAGACAGAGCGGTATGCTAGGGGGTAGATGGTTGCTAATTTCTCTGAAAGAGAGAGAACTTGGGACTTCCTCAATATTTCTTCCAGAATTATTACAGGACTACTCAAGACCAGATGAATAGGACCAGGTGATTAAATAGAGCACCCCAAAAGTCCTAAGAGGGGGAGAAAAGATCATGCCATTAAAAAGGTTAGCCATTTAGACTAATGCCAGAATTCCACAAGAGACACAACTTACAAAATTACAAAGATGTGAAGAAAGATGCCCAGAGGCTTTCAAAAAATAAAAAATGATAGCAGTCAATATTTATTGAAGCACATACTGGGTGTGAGGACATAAACGAAAACCAAGTTCTCAGCTCTTATCCTTTAATTGGCGACACAGAATTAAAACACAAAAGATAGAAACTTCAGGTTAACCATGCTAAGAGGTGAATGAGTGGTATAGACAAATGCTGCTGTTCTGAAGTGGGAAAACTCATTGAAAGTATAGATGGTTAAAGAAATCATTATGAATCAGGTGTGACTCTACCAGGCGAGAGGAATGGTATTATCAGAGGTAAGCAAGACAGAAAAACATAAGGTACATTTAGAGGAAAGCCAACAGACCTATTTGGTTTATAGTCAAAATTACAAGGGCAGCTAGGTGGCGCAATGGATAGAATGCTGGGCCTGGAGTCAGGAAGACTCATCTTCCTGAGCTCAAATCTGGCCTCAGAAACTTAGTAGTTGTGTGACCCTGGACAAGCCACTCAACTCTGTTTGCCTTAGTTTCCTCATCAGTAAAATGAGTTGGAGAAGGAAATGGCAAACCACTCCAGTATTTCTGCCACAAAAACCCCAAATTGGGTCACAAAGAGGGTCAGACATGACTAAAACAATGACTGAACAACAACAGCAAACTATATGTTGGTCATTGTGCTAAATATTGGAAAGGGAATAGTGGAGATAGGGTGAAACAGATAAGTTAGAATAAAATCTGAAGCCTGAATTGTGTTTGTACTCTAACTTGGAGGTAAACAGAAACCATGGAAAGTTTTTGAGTAGGGGAATGGAATATGCAAAGTGGTAATTTCTGAAGATTAATCTGACATTGGCCTGAGGAGGTGAATGAGGAGGGGAAAAAAACATGGACTCCTATGGGAGCCCATTCCTGTAAAAATACATCTTTATGATCTACTTTTCTGCTCGTTTTCACTGTAATTCCTTAACATACAACCCTCCCTTTTTAAAACATTTCGTGAACCAGAATTGTCTTAGGTGTTATCACAATTCTCAATATCATCATTTAAAGCCTTCCACAATATAGTTCCAATATATGTTTCTGATCTTATTTCATATTATTCCTCTCTATACACTCTCTGTTACAGTCAAAGTGGCCTGCTAATTTCTATCTGTACATGACACTCCTACATGAAGCCTTTTCTGAGGCCCACCACCCTACTCCAGTACTTAATACTCTCTCCTTGAAATTACTTTATATGTACCTTGTGAATATGCAAATGTATATGTATATGTAAGTGTGTATGTATGTGTGTGTGTGTGTGTGTATATGTATTGTGTGTTTGTATACACACACAAATTTGTTTAGGTAAATATTGAATCCCCCTCTAGAATGTAAGTTACTTGAGGACAGGGACTTTGTTGCTTCTTTCTTTGTGTCTTCACTGCCTAGCACAATGTCTTACACACAATATGTGCTTTCAAATGTTCCTTGAATAAAAATGAATTGTGCTGGCTTACAAGCATTGCTAACTACCAGGTGTTTCAAACTTCTGGTTTAAGGCTCACTTGTTTCCCGCATAACTAGCAACCCGGTTTCATTACTAGGCAGCTGGTTCCAAGTCTCTACTGGGGCACCATCGATCAGAAGGTCCCTTTCATTCAAGGTATGTGCATACACACATTAATACCCCAGCACAAACAGGGACATAAAGGAAATAGAAGATTACTTCAAAATATATACAATAGTCTAATTAACAAGACAAAAAGTAAAGTCTCAGACAACCCAATCTCAGAAAGAGAAATTGTGCTAACTGTAAATGGACTAACAAAGAAAAATATCCAGGTGGATTTGTAAGTGAACATTCCCAAATATTTAAGGAGCAATGAGTGCCAATTTTACAAAAACCATTCTCAGAAACTGAAAAAGAAAACACTATACTGAGTATCTTGTATGTGACAACATGATATTGATGCCCAAATCAGAGAGAGGTCCAAACAGGAAAGAAATACCACCTCCTCTGTTGTGAGTCTTGAGGAAGTAAAGAAGATGGTGAGATGGTGAGGGAGGGGAGGAAGAGGGATAGGGGAAGGTAAGACAGATGGATGTCAAAGCCTAGTTTGTGAGTCTGGGCACTGGACTACTTCTTTGGTGCTAACTTATCTGTTTGGTGTTCATTCCTCATGGCAAAGAATACCACACTATGAGCATAAAAAAGGTTTGAGAAACACTGAAATTGATACTATTTGTAATCATGATAATAATACATATCTGCAGGTAATATTTATATAGCACTTATTATGTGCCAGGCATTGTGTTAAATGCTTTACAATTATTATTACACTCAATCCTCACAGCAACCCTGGGAGGTAGGTACTATTATTATCCCCATTTTACAGATGAGGAAACTGAGGCAAATAGCAATTAAGAGACTTGCTTAGCGTCACACAGCTAGCAAATGTCCAAGGGCTGGATTTGGACGCAGGTCTTCTTGACTCCAGGCCCAGTGCTCTATCCATTGTACCAACTAGTTGTAGAAACACTTTCCTCATCATAACTCTATGAGATAGAGAATAACTATTTTTATTCCACAGTGGAATGACCAGTGGCTCTGGAGTCACCTGAGTTCAAATCCTGCCTATGACACTTACTATTTGTGTGATGTTAGGCCTTGGTTTCATCACTTGTAAAATGAGGGGGTTGAGTTCAATGGCTTCTGAGATTCCTTCCAGCTCTAGAAGCATCCTGGTTTTGTAGGTGAGGAAATGTAGGCTCAGCAATTTGGCTCTCTCCTCACAACTTGCCAGGGTAGACCCAAGTCTTCAGATATCAAGTCCAGTGCCCCTCACCCTCCACCACACTAGTCCCCTGCCTGTTTCAGGAACATTTTTTTTCTCACTCTGAAGCATCACAGTGTGGAGGATCCCAGGAGCATTCAGGGACAAATGGAGGAGGAGGGGGAGGACACTTAGGGTGAGGTAGCCTCTGGAGCAAATGCTGGTGGGGGCGGGAATTTGGGGAAATGGTTCTTCATTACCCATCTCTGACTTTCCCACATGCCGGGGCATGGCTGAATTGATTGCCAGACACCTGAGAGGATCCAACCACATTAATATTTGCTGTGCTTCACAACAGTCCATATGGCTTTTTCAGGGTCTGCCAGAACCTGGCTGGATTAATTAGATCAAATCAGAAAAAGGGGAGGCGGGGAAAGCCGGATAGGATATTGCTATCACTGGTTCTCTCCTGACTGAGACCAAAGTTTGCATTTAGTTAATCAATCCCATGATATAATGTATTGCCTTGAAATTCAATAGGAAACTTTACAAAGGGGGAGGGGGAATATTTTTTTTTCTCAAGGGTCATTGACTCAGAAATAATCAATCAAAAGCCACACACATTCAACTTGGCTGTCTTTATAGAAAATGGAATTTTTTTCTGTGAGTATAACAAGTATAACAGAACATGCTTACTATTTTGAGTCCAATCAAAGGAGAAGTGAGGAAAGGAAAAATAACATCAAGAAAGTTACATAATGAGGAGAGAGAGAGACAGAGAGACAGAGAGAGAAGATAATCACAGAGATATAGTTGTGAGGGATTGTCGGATGTTGGCTACTGCCACGTGAAGGTTGTGGCAAGATGGGATAGGAACAAGATATTAGGAAGTAACCGGAGCTCACGCTCCCGAGGCAGGGGCTGTGCTAGGCGGAGTTGTGGTGAACTGGGATGGGAACTGGATACGGAGAAGTAACTGGAGCTCACGCTCCTGAGGCAGTGGGCAGTGCTATGTGGAGCTGTGATAAGCTGGAGAAGGAACAGGATACAAGGAAGTAGCCGGAACACGTGCTCCTGAGGCAGGGGGCTGTGCCACGTAGGAGTGGGACGGCAGAGAACGAGTTCCTTTGTCTAGTCCTCTTCCCTAGGTGCAACGTTAAACCCAGACGTCTCCTTCCTGACTTCCTGGGTCACGTACTTTCCCTTTGTGTAGCACTGACCCCAGACGCCTCCTCCCGGTATCTGGGCCTGACTTCCTGGGTCACATACTCTCCCTTTGTCTATGCACTAATCCCAGACGCCTCCTTCCTGTATCCGGTCCTAGCCTCCTGCGTCACTTCCTCTCCCTTGGTGCGCTAAACTCAGACATCCCCTTCCGGTATCTGACCCAACAATCAATGACTAGTAGGCGGGCTGAGGAGGAGGGGCTAAGTAGGTACTTAAGGAACAGTAGAGATTGGAGCTCTCTCTTTTGCTCCTGCTCTCTTGCTCTGGCCTTCCTGCTTGGCCTTGCTGTGATGGCCTCTGAATAAAGCTCGAGTGTTTGCACCTCCTGATCGGGCTCATCTCTGTGTTTATCCGGTTGGGGACCGAAGACTGGTAAGTATGACTCTGGCAGCCTGCCCCTTATAGGAGGAGAGTGCGCGGCGCTGCCGGCACATATAGTCAATATAGTCTTTTCATTTTTAAATTGTATCAATTACTTTTATATCACAATTATTTCTCTACTCAGAAAATAGAAACCCCACCCTGCCTAACTCAATTCTCCTTTGCAGTAAAAAAAAAATAATGACTAAGCAAAACCAATTTTCACAGCAACCTCTGACAGCATATATAATATTCCTCACCCACGGTCTCCTATCTCTCTATCGGAAGGAAAGAGGTGTGAGTTTCATCATGTCTTCTCCAGGCTTGAAGTGACTCAATTGATATTGAGAGCAATATTATTAAAATAAAAAAAGCTCTCATCTCATGTTACTTTTTTGCTTGGGGTTTGGATCATCAGAGTAAGTTATAATCCTTTACCATTTGTTGCTAAATGGCTTAAGTATTTTTATATTTAACCCTTCAGAAGTTCTCCTGAGGGATATTTAGGATTTAGAGGGAGAAAGGAGCTGAGGAATCACCTCTTCTAATCTCATTATATGAATGAGGAGGCCGAGGTCCAAGGGCAACACTTTTTTGCCCAGTATGACACCAATAATAAATGACAGAACCAGGATTTGAATCCAAGTCCTTGGTGTCTAAACCCACTGCTATTTTCCACTATGCCACAACACCTCAAGGCTCTAGGCATTTAGTTAATGTTAGAGAACTTTTCTAACTTCTCTGGTGCCTAGAGAAATGTTTCACTGAGGGTTGAGTAAAATCAGAAGATTAGAGGTACCCCATGTTATATTTTTATATGAAGAAACTGCCTGCCAAATCTCATCATTTTTTTCACACAGTTATCTGATACAAACAGTGTGGTTGTATAGATAGAAACTAAATGGAAACCAAAAGCACGGTGGAGGGACTATATTCCTTCTCTTTTTATAGTTGCCAGTAGATGAATGTGCATATGCAACAAAACTAGGAACAGAGGTTTTGTGAACAGAGGTTATTTGGGAGCCTAGAGGCAGGTGCACCTTGGCTCATGGCCCTACTCCTCCATTCTTGGCCCGACTCTCAAGAGGCAAACTCTCTGATCAGTAGGACCAGGCCAGACTGAGAGCTATGGCCAAAGGATATGTTTTCTGGATAGTAATGAACAGAGAGCTGGAGACAGAACACCTCCAAGGATCACTGAGTAACGAGATAAGCATTTAACCTGATGATGCAGTGGACGGGGAGACTGCAGAAAACTGACATCAAGGAAGCATCTTGGGAAGAGAAAAAGGACTGGATTCAATAGGTAGTTGTTATAAGGTCCTTCTGAAACTAGGAGACAGGAAAATTTGGGTTTGGATCCTACCTCACATACCAGCCACATGACCCTAGGGAAAGTCACTTAAACTCTGGAGGAAGTAATATATACTATACACATCCAATCAGCATGACATGGAAGTTTAACACCTGGATGATTAGAATATAGTGGAGCTCTACTTAGGAATAGGGAGGTGTGGAAGAGGGGAGAGTTCGAGGAAAGAGACTAAGTCCTATTTTGAACATGTTGAGTTTGAGATATCTATGGGAACATCCAGTTTGAAATAATATATGGGTAGTTGATAATACTAGGTTGGAGTTTGAGAGAGTAGAGCTAATTATTTAGGCCTGGAAATGATTGACATAAAGATGATATTTAAACCTGTGGAAGCTGATTAGGTCCCTATGTAGCAGAGAAAGTTGAATGTTGAGAGAAGGTTGAAAAGGACCTAGAACAGAGTCTTGGGGTACAACCACAGTTAGAAGGGATGGCACAGATAATGAATCAGCAAAAAAGATTATGTAACATACTATCCCCTTTAAGATGCTGCCCCCTTTAAAACATGTAGAATTTATTTGTTAAAAGCAATATAAAAGGAACTTTTGCATAAAGAAAAATAAATTAACTGGTGAGGAATAGAAGGTAATATCTCTTTCAGAGGTAAATGGTATGGTGGTTGAAAAGGACAGGAAAAAAATCTTTGGTTTAATAAAAAATTACTTGAGTCTATGTGTAAAGAAATAGAGTTTTCAGATAAGTTGTCGACTGATTGGTTGCCAAAGAATGTAGAAAATGAGTTGAGGTACAAACATAAAGGTTTAAGTCACCCTGTATATGACGCAGGATGATGTTACCTCTTTTGTTTGTGTGAAGTTTGGTATTTGAAAGGAGAAGAAAAAGGACATTTATATATTAAAAACATAAATGTAAATGGGAAGAAACAAACTGTTGAAGAAGACCACTTTGAGGACTATGAAATGGTTGAAGCTGCAGGGGATTGTGATCCTTTAGCTCATTATCATGTAACTGTGTTAAAGGTATAAGTATAAATAAATGAAAAATCAAATAAGTAAATAAAAATAATCAAATGAAAATCAAAATGAAAATGAAAATGAAAAAAAAATCAAATAAGTAAATGAAAAATCAAATAAGTTTGGAGCCTGTGGAGCAAATGAGTAAGTGCTATTGATTTAATAAGGGAGATATAGCAGCTAGGTGGTACAGAGGATAGAGCAATTCGCCTGTAGTTAGGGAGATCTGAGTAAAAATCCAGCCTCAGATACTTCCTAGCTGTGTAACCCTGAGTAAGTCACTTATTCTCCATTGGACTCAGTTTCTTCAACTATTAAATGGAGATAATAACCTACCTCCCAAAGTTATTGTAAGGATCAAATGAGATATTTGTAAAGCACTTAGCACAGTGCCTGGCACATAGTAGGTACTTAATAAATGTTTCTTCCTTTCCCTTCCCTTCCTAAATACCAGAAAGCTCTGATTTCATCTGGTAAAATCATGTGAACAAACTGGTTAGAGTAAAACAGGAGAGTGAATCAATCAGGCAATCAATCAAGTATTTATTGAAATCTAGAAAGTATGTGGGCACTGAGGATACAAGGACAAGGAATGAAACACTCCTTGCTTGCAATAAGCTTACGTTTTAATGAGGGAGACAAGAAGTCCACATAAGAATATATGCAGATAAATATGAAGTTAATAAATATGTACATATTTATATACACATGTGTATATGAACACACAAAGTAGTTAAATATAGGGTAGTTTGGTTATAAAGATCAGAAAATCTATGGTTTCTGATTGTATCCCAAATATTCAGTGTTATTTTAGTAGTACTTACTATGAACCAGCTAGGTTCCCTTGGAGGTTTGGTTTCACATATATCACAGTAGACTTTTCAGCCCTATATGCATCTTCCTCATGAACCTGGCAAAGCCATATAAAATGGAGTGCAGAGTCCCTTAAAATGCAGAGTCATGGCTGTGGAAAGGACATTGGAAGGGGCTGCATTTCCAATCTGAGGGCAATCCTCCATGGCCACATTAGATGGAATTCCTAAGGCATTGTTTAAATGGTCAAGCCAACATTGATGAGTATGGTCACCATGTCTGTTCCGTAACTGCTTGTTTAAGATATTTTGCACCTTAGAGGATGTGCTGTCCTATCAGAATGCCCCAGACTGTTGGCCATCCTCACTCATTGTTATATAAAGTAGTTTGGGAGGGAGGGCATCAGCAATGAAAGATTAAGAAAAGTTTCATGCAGAAGATGGTGACTGAGCAGCATCTTAAAGGAAGAGAAGGCCTGTGAGGTGATAGTAAGGAGGGAGTACATCTTAGACACGAGGGATAGTTAGCCAACACCTTATAGACCATTCTTTGGCACTTTCTGAAACCACATTGCCTCTCAGATAGATGACCATCTTCCAGGTGAAGGACCAGCCTATTAAGGAGGACTCTGGCAAGAATCTTGCAGGCAATAACTAGGAGAGAGACTCCTCTGTGATTGTCACAGTACAATCTATTTCCCTTTCCTTTATAGAGGTGGACAATGGAGACATCCTTGAACTCCCAGGGGATAATCTCCTCTTGTTATATGACCTGGAAGATTGTCATCAGTTTTTGTAGAAGCAGTGGATCCTCTGCCTTATAAATCTCACATAAATGAGGTGCACAAGAAAGGGCTTTTACAATGGAAGGGAAAATGCATGTGGGGGGTGGGATAGGAGGCAATTCTTTAACCTCACTCTCATTGAAATTGGTTTGAAGAGGGAAGAATATATATATATATATATATATATATATATATATATACATTCTGTTGTGTATAGAAATGTAACTTACTTAAGTGTTGTTTGTCCTTCATTTTCAAAGAGGACCAATAACATCATACAGTGATGTTTTAATATGCACATGAATTGAATTTGAGGCAGAGTTGCACAAATTCCACAGCCTCACTCTCTCTTCCAGGGTCATCGAATTCCAGTGGCCAGACAAAAGTCAAGATGACTGGTGATTGTCTGGGATGCAATAGATGACCTTGGTATCTTGGATATCTGACCAAGCTCTCAATGTTTCATAATACCATCTTCAGTTTCCTTCATGGCCATTGGAACAAATTGTTCTCATCTGCCATTCCACCAGCGGAAGTCTTCACATGCTTGGAGTAGACATCCCCCTAGCTCACTAATGTGTTTGAGACCTGCTGGTTACTCTTGTCAAACCCTGAAAATAAATGACTGAAGAGTCACAGAGTTTATGTAACTGCTGTTAACTGAAAAATACCAAAGAGCTCATAGAGGTAATACCCCAACTGTTAACTCTGATAAAAACAAAACAAAACAAAACAAGATGAAACCAAAGAACTACCAGCGTTTATAAGCAAAAGCTTTCTTTATTCTGTTGGAGGAGAGACACTAGACACACATGCCAAAGTCTAATCTGATACTGTGGAGACCCATTGCAGTGAGGCCAAGCCTTGAAACATATAGTAGTGGCTAGACTAAGAAACATGCAATGAGCTGTAGTCATGGCAATGAGGGGGTAACAGTAACAATGAGGCAAGTTTGACTCATAGCAGGGCTTCATGACTGGAATGTGGTTCCTGCAGGTGCTTGTCCAAGCTCTGGGACCACCTGGGGCTGTGTGAAACAATTCTGGGATTTTGCTGCAGCAGAGTTCATCTAGAGAGTGAGCATGAAGGATTGTTGTTATGCCAACCTCTGGGTGCAGCTTATTTGCTGGCCTTAGCTCTAGAAAACAGGGTGTCTCCTAAGAGTAAAAGGAGAGGGGTAAAAAAGAGGGGGTGGTCTTGGCATGGGAATCCCAACACCCTCAACCTGGTTTAGCCCATTTACCCAGATGGTTTTAACAGGATGTGGTCACTGTACATGCTTACAGCTTCTTGGAGCCACAGGTGAGAATTGGTTGATAGGTGGACACCAAAGGTGGGTGAGCAGCCCAGAAAAGGGCTCTGCAAGCGCTCACATAAGAGGTGCTAGTCCTCATTGAATACTGCATACACATATAACTTACTCAGTAGGGAAATAGGAAGGGAAGGGGTACGAGAAAGAGGTGGATGATAAAGGGGAAGGAGGATTAAGGAAGTCAGTGATTAAAAGCAAAATTGACTTTTGAGGAGGAATAGGATAAAAAGAGAAAGAGAAGAAAACAGAAGATAATAGGATAGAGTGAAATACATAGTAAGCATAACTGTGACTATGAATGGAAAGAGCTCACCCATAAAATGTTAACGAATGGCAGAATGGAATAGAAACCAGAATCCAACTATATGTAGTTTACAAGAGACACACATGAGACAGAAAGAAACTCTGGATTTTGGCTATAATATTCCTGAGAGTTTTCATTTTGGGATCTCTTTCAGGAGGTGATCGGTGGATTCAATGTCTATTTTCAGGTATTCCAATAATTCCCAAATATTCTTAAAATGAAATTCCAAAAAAAATTTTAAATGTCTCTCTTCAGTCTATTTTCCAGGTCAGTTGTTTTTCTGATGAGGTATTTCACATTTCCTTCTATTTTTTCATTCTTTTGACTGTTCTATTGTTTCTTGATGTCTCATGGAATCATTAGCTTTCATTTGCCTGATTCTAAGTTTTAAGGAAATATTTTCTTCAGTGATATTTTATATCTTTTTTTTTCCATTTGGCCGATTCTGCTCTTTAAGGAGCTCTTTTCTTCAGTGAGATTTTGTGCCCCTTTACCATTAGGTTAATTCTGTTTTTGAGGTGTTATTTTTGTCAGTATTTTTTTGTGCCTCTTTTACCAAGCTATTAATTCTCTTTTCATAATTTTCTTGCATCACTTTTATTTCTTTCCTTAATTTTTCCTCTACTATTCTTATCTCTTTCTTTAACTCTTCTAGGAATTCTTGTTGGGCTTAGGAACAATTAGAATTTTTGAGGCTTTTTTGGGGGGGCAGTCATTTTCATATTGTTGTCTTATTCTGAGTTTGTTTTGGTCTTCCCTGCCACTAGCTTTATATAGCCAAATTATTTTTGTTGTTGTTGTTTATTTGTTCATTTTTCCAGCCTCTTTCTTGACTTTGAACTTTATGTCAAGTTGGGCTTTGCTTGTCTGGGGGAGGGGTAGCACTTTCCCAAGCTTCAGGGTTTTTCATGCTGCTGTTTTTCTGAGCTAGCTCTGAGGGTCTGTAAGTTTTTGGTGCTTCCAAGGTGGTGCAATCCTGGAAGAAGTGTGGTCACTGCTCTCCTGGTCTGCACTCTGATCTTTACCAAGGAAGGGCCTCTGGACCTCTCCAGCTATATGTGCTAGTGCTACTCTGCCTTGGAACTGTAACCAGGGCCCTCGCTCCCTTGTGACTGACAACCAGTGTTCCTCTCTACCATAGAATTGTGACCCAGAACTGCATATTGACAATAGAATTGCCAATCAGTACCAGCTATAGCCAGTGCCAGCAAAGGGTCACCCGAATCTCTTTATGACAAGTCTTCTCACCCCCTTACCATCTCTGGGCTGAGAGCTCTGAAGTTTCTAACCATCATTTTTTAAAGGAAATTTAGAAAGTGATAGTCTTTAATGTGAAAAGAAGTTCTCTTTAAGCTACACAATGGCCCAAATCAACAAACTGACTATATTTGGGCCATATAGACCAGACCATCCAATTAGCCATCCAACTGGATGCTATGCTGTTCAATCAGAATGAAATTCATAGTTATAAAGTTCAAGGAAACCATACCACTTACAAAAGTCCCAATGCTTTCCCTTCTTAAGCCAGAGATGGCAGCAGTGAGCAACAAGCCCTTAGGAAAAGTGAAAATTTTCACCTTTCTTTAAAATGGCACCAAAGGTCAAACTGGAACTCTTGGCTAATTAAATCTCTCTCCAATAAATCAGGAATCACTCAACTGAAGCTTCTTCTCCACTGGATGCTTCTGATAGTCACAGTTCCAACCAAACATCATTTCACGCCTTCAAACTTCTGGGCTTCTTCTCTCCTGCTGCTTTCTTGTGTGATCTTGACCTTCCTTCATTCAATGGTTTAAATGAGAGCCTTCTGACACTCAGTGGCTCATCTTTCACTTAAAAAGTCACAATTCCCCAAATTTCTCCTATCAAATTTTAGTCCTCTTAAAATCATACCTCAAGCTCCAAATAATTATGATTCCTCATTTTCTTAGTTTTAACCTTTTTAATCATAAAACATAATATTCCAAAGTAGAGGAGGTACCTAACATTCCTTAGCTCTGATGGTAATTTATCTCATTAGTGTCCTTGAAACTGTTTCTTCATGCTCATATTCCTCTAGTTTTTAATAAATAAAAGATCTTTCACTGACTTTTCATAACATTAATTTATTTCCATACAAGTGAGGTATCCTCCCATGTTGCTGATAAGTTCAGAGACCTCACTTCTACACTGCAGTGAATTTTTTTTCCAAAGTGTCCAAATCCAGTCTGAAATCTGTTTCTTCATACACATATTTTATCAGCATTTATTAAAACTAAGTTCTTTTTCTACTTGTATTAGGTGTCAAAATGTTCCTCTATAATAATGGCAATGTCACAAATCTCTTCCTTTATACAAAAACACTTCTTTTGCCCTTTTCATCATGGTCTGCTCTAAGTGAAAGAGTCCATAAAGAGACAGTGTGCCTTCCATACTTATTGTTATTGCTTTTGCCTTATTATTATGCAAACGGTTATATTTTAGTCAGATGTAACATTTGTGTTATCATTGTAAGTAGCTGTTTTTTGTAAATGGAATTTAAGAGTTATGGGGGGGGTAGAGGGACTATAATCCCTCATGACAGGAATACTCCTAGGACTTTGAGAGCATTTGAGTAATAACCCCATGGTCTTTCTTTGGGAAAGACCCCGATAGTATGAGTACAAGCTGGGGTTTCAAGCCAGCCCAGTGAGTGAGTGTGAGGGTCCATGCCAGGTACACACCACCAAAGTGTTGCACTGAGAAGAAGCAGTAAGACAGGCAGGAGAAAAAGTAAGGAAGAGAAGTGTCATGAAAGCCCAGAGAGAACAGAAGATCCTGGAGGAGAGGATGGTCAGCAATGTCAAATACTGCAGGAAAGTTAGGAAAGATGACTGAGAAAAGATCATTAGAGTTGGCAACTAAGAGATCACGACAACTTTGAGAGATGTTTCAATAGAGTAATAAGGTAGTAAATATGTCAGATTGCAGAGGGTTTAGACATCATACTCATGATGTTATTGGTTCTCTTCGAGAATGAAGGATAAATAACAGCAATGAGGGTTTAGAGGAGGGTGAGATGGGGCAGCTAGGTGGTGCAATGGATAGAGCTCTGGCCTTGGAGTCAGGAGGACCTGAGTTCAAATCCAGCCTCAGACACTTGACATTTATTAGCTGCATGACCTTGGGCAAGACCCAATTGCCTCACCAAAAAGAAAAAAAAAGATAGTAAGAGGAAATACTGGGTATGGTGGCTCATACCTGTAATCTTTGCCACTGGGGAAACTGAGGCTGGTGGATTGCTAGAACTCAGGAGTTCTGAGCTGCAGTAGGGTTAAGGCTGATCCGTTCTACACTGTCTGGCACTAATATGTCAGACTCCAGGAGTGAAAGGGCAGTGGGCTGCCTAAGGAGGGAAGAAGTGGTCCAGATCAAAAACAGAGAAGGTCAAAATTTACATGCTGATCAGTAGTGGGATTAAGTTCATGAGCGGCCACTGCAGCTTTCAGCCTGTGTGAGATAGGGAGAGGGAGAGAAAGATGGGGAGGGGGGAGGGAGGAAGGGGGAGGGGGGGGAATGGAGGCAACATACTAAGTTTGGCCAGTGTCTAAATACCATTAGAAACTGTTGTCCACCTTCTGGATTCTCTCTCCTTACTATTTGTGACACTGATCTGTTATTCTCTTTTTACTTGGCTGCCCTCAGTCTCCACTGCACAACCATTATTTGTGTTCCCTTTATGTGTGAGAAGACCTCAGGACTCTGCTTGGAGATGTCTCCTTTTTTTTTTCCTCTACAAACTCTTATCTCGATTTTATCAGCTCCTAAGCATTCAATTATCATCTCTATGCAACTAATTACTGAATGTAGGTGTCTGCAGAACTTATCTCCAGAACTTGACTCACCTCACCTCTCTTCAACTGCTTGCTCAATAGCTCCATCTGGATGTATCATAAGTATCTGAAACTCAACATGTCCAAAATAGATCTCAATATCTTTTCCCATAAACCCATACCTTTTCCTAACTTCTCTATTTCTCTGGAGAGCACCGCTATTCTTCCAGTCACTCAATTTGCAACCTAGGAATCATCCTCAAATCTTCACTCTTAATAATCTCCTTTAGGGTCATGTAGGTGGCATGGTAGATAGAGCACTGGACCTGGATTCACAAGGACCTGAGTTCAAATCCACCTCAGACACATGAGACTTGCTAGCTGTGTGACCCTGGGCAAGTCATTTAATCCCATTGCCTAGCCAAAAAAATCAATAATCTCCTATGGCCAATCAAATACCAAATTTTGTTAATTCCATCTATTCAACAACACATCCATCTATCTATAATGAAACCACAATCACCATAGTCTAGACTAGGGGTGGGGAACCTGCAACCTGGAGGCCACGTGTGGCTTTCTAGGTCCTTGGGTGTGGCCTTTTGACTGAGTCCAAGTTTTACAGAACAAATCCTTTTATTAAGAGTATTTGTTTTATGAAGTCTAGACTCTTGATCTTTATCACTATTGACTCTCACCTGGACTATTGCAATAGCCAACTCATTGGTCTATATATGACATTTTATCTGCTATCTCTGCAATTTCCAACAACTTGTCCCTTGTGTTCTCTCTTTTCATTTCTGCTTCTTGGACCCCTTACCCTTCTTATCTCAACTCATGCCCCTTTTTCAACAGCCTTTCCTGATTCTCTCCCTTGTTAATGCTCACTCCCCAGATCGCTATGTGTACACGCGTGGGTGTATATATTTACATAGACTGTATTTGTTTTTCTGTGCTTTTTTTGTAAAACACCCTAGTAGAAAGGAATCTATTTGAAGACAGGGACTGTATGGTGGGTCTGCCTGCCTCAAGCCTCTACTAACTACAATCCATCTTCCAGTCAGTCACCAAAGTGATTTTCCTAAAGTGCCGAGCCAACCATGCCATTCCTCTACTCAATAAACTCCAATGATTCCCCAGCTCCTCCAAGAGCAAATACAAAACAATTTGTTTGACATTCAAAGCCCTTCGTAATCTAGACCCCTCCTACCTTTCTGGTCTTCTTACACCTTACTCCCCATACCTACTCTTTGATCCAATGACATTGGCCTCTGGGCTGTTCCATGAACAAGACACTCATTTTCTCAGCCCCTGGTATTTTCTCTGGCTATCCCCCATGCTTGGAATGCTCTCCTTCCTCAACTATGCCTAACTGACTTCTCTAGTTTCCATTAAGTTTCAACTAAAACCTCTCTCTCTCCCTTTTTTTTGCAAGGCAATTGGGGTTAAGTGACTTGCCCAGAGTCACACAGCGAGGAAGTGTCAAGTGTGTGAGGCCGAATTTGAACTCAGGTCCTCCGACTCCAAGGCTTGCACTCTATCCACTGTGCCACCTACTTGCACCTAAAATCTCATCTTTCACAGGAAGCCTTTCCCAACCCCCTTCATTCTAGTGCCTTCTCTTTGTTAATGATTTCCTATTTATCCTGTATATAGCTTGCTTATTATATATTTGCTTCCATATTGTCTCTCCCATTAGATTGTAAGCTCCTTGAGGGCAGAAGCTTTATTCCTAGCACTTAGCAGAATACCTGGTACATAGTGGGTGCTTAATAAAAGAATATTGATTGATTATCTCACTTTTGAATTGGTTTCTTTAGGACCTAGCCTGTTGCTTTATTAAGTAGAACTTAATAAATCCTTGTTAATTGATTTATTGATTAGAGGTGAGAGTGAGAACATCCCAGGAAATTTTCTAGAATGAATAATAGGTGCTTTTTATAAAAATATGAATGCTCTCTTGGTAGCACTTCAAGTAACTGTGTATCTTGCCTTCCTTTAGCACTATGTGATTACTTCAAGTAATGGGGAGGTGATACTGCTTTTTTGGAACACCAAACCTATCTTTCTAGGTTCCCTTTAAAGAATCCTGGGGCAAACTGGTATTCAGGAAGAGCCATACCACATTCTTTCATTCCTACTTTTCACACGTTGGCCTCCTACTTGCTTGTCCTTCTGTTTGTTCTTTTTCAACACAAAGCCCCACACAATGAAACTCAGGTTAATTGCAATGACCAATCTTGGTGTCAGAGGAGAGATGTTGAAACATACCCGAAGAATGTAATCTTCATGAGGGCAGGGACAATTTCATTTTTGTCTTTACATCCTCAATGTCTAACATAGTTCCTGGCACAAAATAGGACTTAAACAAATACTTGTTAATTAATTGATCAATACTTTCCTCTTCTTAGTAGAGAGGTGGGGGGGACTACAAAGGTGGAATGTTGCATGTCCTGCCAAATATGAGCACTTTGCTGGTTACTTTGACTAATTGTTTTTCTTCATTATAAGGGAGTAGTCAGTGGTGCATGATATATTAGGAAATGACATTTTGGTGGGGGGGGGAAGGAAATTTACATGATTGCTTTGTTGTGTACTTAAAAGGAATAGCAAGTTGTACTTAGCCCATTTGCAGTTTCATGATCTCCCACCTTTTTTGTTATACTTTTTATGGAAATGCTTGTTTTATTCTGTAAGTTTTTTTAAAAAATTAATTAATCAAAAAAAAATGACATTTGGGGTAAAAAAAATCCAAACTATCAAACCCCATATGCCCATGAGGGAGCTTCTTGTTTTGCTTACTGAGTTGTTTTTCCAGGAGTGTTGGTCCCTTTATACTAGTTGTCTTTGTGCAATGGAGAGCACCTAGATTGCAACCGGTATTTAAAACTTTTGTTTCTTTGTGATTATCCACTCAGATGATGAGTTGCCCGTGAACAGAATGTCCCTCTTATGCTTGTGTGTCCTTTAAATGGGATGGCTCAGTGGATCACCC
Source organism: Vombatus ursinus (assembly GCF_900497805.2). Classification (NCBI taxonomy): domain Eukaryota; kingdom Metazoa; phylum Chordata; class Mammalia; order Diprotodontia; family Vombatidae; genus Vombatus; species Vombatus ursinus. Next base: position 8,078,925 of record NW_020940355.1, read on the forward strand.
TCTCAGTCCCTATATTCCCTTAGGATACCAACTATTCCATTTTCTTGGGGATTTTTTTTTAATTAAAAGTGAGCCATTGTGCACAGAGACTCACGACAGAGGCAGGCCTTGGAAGGCAGTGGAGTGAAAGGGCAGGCCAGTCCAATCTACTGTTGGTTTGGCACCAAGAGACTGTCAGGAAAGATAATCAACTTATGATCAGGCACACTGCCATGTAAACACAGGGGAACCCATGGCCACATCCAAGAAACTGTTCTGAATGTCAAGTGCATCACATTTGCTGAAGCAGGACACACAGAATGAGCCAAGCTTCAGACCATACCAAAAGAAGGATTAAAAAAATGGCTGTTTTTTAAAAATTTCCTACAGACTTCATTAAGACCCAATTTTTCTGAATTACCTCTCTCAGTCCTAGTATACAGACATGTATTTGATCTTTCCTTTTCCCATTGTTAAGCTTAGTGTGATAAGAGCAGCCTGAAGTAATTTTAAGGATGTACGTGCCAACTTGCAGGCTGTCGAGAAAGGTCAGAAGTCATCAGAGATCATGAGGGTCAAATTACCCCCCAGTACAGTTGGTTGTCTCCTGGACAGGAGGGTCAACATGTACTTTTCCAAGGTGGTGAAGGCAACAGCTGCCTCTGGAAAGTCTTTCAGGCTTAGCATCATGCGATTTTCCTCCTCCTGTTGCTCAAACCACAACGTAGGGACTATGCGGCTCTGGGGACATTTCTGAGATCAGCCCGTCTTCTGCTGAATACCGCCTGGCAAGGGGCTAAGGGCAGTCCTATTTCTGTAGAGGAGAAACAGGAATACTTTGAGTATTCTTGTCTCAGATGGCATTCAGACACTGGCCATAAAGTAGACTTAATCCCTTGAGTTTAATGTCTGCTCTGATTGGGTGGGGGAGGGAGGAGAGGGAAAGATGGACAGAGAGACAGAGAAACAGAGAGAGAGAGAGAGAAAGAGAGAGAGAGAGAGAGAGAGAGAATATAATTTATTATTTATTATTTGTTCTGATATGGCAGAAAAGGGAGCAAATATCTGTGGGATGAAGGGTGTGAAATAATTTTAAAAGCTACAATTGACTTTGGGAGAATCATAAAGGAATGAACAAAAAACCCTAGTTATTTTGAATACAGTGTGGGTCACATTATGTGAGAAACTGTATTTTTAGGTAACACTGCCACTCATAGGTATAAATACTTCTCAAGTTGGCCAAGAGCTTACCGTAAAATTAGCAAATCATAAGAGGCCCCTTTTATTGCTTTTTTTCCCTTTTCTTCTTAGGTCACAGAATTTTAGTAAAGCTTTTGTAGCTATGTGTAACACAGAACGAGGTATGGTTTTATGTAAAGAAACATTATAGATAAAGGACTTGTAATAGTATACTGGCAAATACTGGTTTACAAATTATTTAGGGTGCTACCAAGAAGTTAGTATAATTTAGTGAGTAGCATGCACTAAAGCTTCAATCAATCAGAATCAACTTCAAGAAATAGTAATCTGTTCTCCTGCCTTAGTAAATACAGTATAGAGAATAATTTTTTTTGGCTATTTCTTTGACAATAAAGAATGTTGTGCTGCCTCAAGGTTCACAACCTGAATACCGATTTTCACTGTAGAGTCATTGTCAAATAATAGCATGGTTATGCTAAGTTAGAGCTGGAAGGATAGTAGGATTTAGAACCAGACAGATCTTAGAGATCATCTATTCCAACCCCTTCATGTTTTTATTTTTTTATTTTTTAGGCAATTGGGGATAAGCGACTTGCTCAGGGTCACACAGCTAGTGAGTATCATGGGTTTGAGGTCGGATTTAAACTCAGGTCCTCCTGATTGTGGGGCCGGTACTCTATTCACTGCACCACCTAGCTGCCCCAACCCCTTCATTTTAAAGATGAGGAAACTGAGGACCAGAAAGGTTTTGATTTGCCCAAGATCACACGGAGGATAGCAGCATAGGACTAGAGCCAGGGATGAGTTGGAGATAATTAAAACTTTATCTCACCTTCTATAGAATCTAGGATATAACCTAGAAGTTTTTTTTTTTAAATACCCGATGTTAGCCTTTTCCAATAGTAATTTCTTACTCTCTGATAACATCAGTCTAGAAAGTTCTAGTTAATTGAGGATTTTCTTTTCCCCAGTTTAATCAGTATCCAAGAAAGAAAGAAAAGAAGAGAAAAAATTGAGACTTAATATATATGGTCCTTATTTTTTTTTGGCTGTATTTTGAAACCTGAGCTATAATATATGGTGGTAATAATACTTATTTAAAATGGTATGGGTGGTGTCTTTTGATTCATGAATAAATTGTATTTAAATAAGGCAGAGTTGCAGAAAGTCATCAGCCTTACTCTCTCTTTCAGAGTCATCACAGTCCAGGGGCAGGACATAGTCAAGATGGCTGATGATGGCTCAAGATCAAGTGGATGACCTTGGTGTCTTAAATGTGTAACCAAGCTCTAAGTGGTCCCACAGCACCTGTTTCAGCTGCCTTCATGGTCATTGGAACAAATTGTTCTCATCTGCTCATTCCACTAGGGGAAGTCTTCACATGTTTGGGGTATAGTTAGGTGGATCAAGTGGACACCAAAGGTGGAAAGCAGCCCTGAAAAAGGCTTGGCAGCCCTCACAACAGAGGTACTATTCGTCCCTGAACACACCCTATACCCCATTCTAAAATGGTACAGGGCAGCAGAAAGCATAATCTAATGCATTTCTATCTAAAGCATTTATATAGAGAAAGGCTTGTAAAGCACTTCACAAGTATCTTATTTGATTCTCACAACTCTGGGAGGAAGATACTATTATTATCCCCATTTTACAGATTTGGAAATTGAGACAGATTTATGTTAAGTGATTTGACCAAGGTCACATAACCAGTAAATATCTGAGAGTGGATCTGAATTCAGGTCTTTTGAATCATGGTCCAATGCCCTATCCACTGTGCCATCTAGCTGCTTGATGTTTCGGTCTTTGCTAGGGACTTGACCTCACATTGGATATTAGAGGTGTAGGATATCTCTTGCTTGTATGAAACTATCTTCCTTAAGATACAAGTATTCAGCTGGAATATCTCATGCTCTAACACAGTTAAAAAGATAAACCAGCTTTCAAAAAAATGGAAGACACAATTTTAAGTTTCATATGCATTATTAACATTTTCCCCATCACTTTATTAAAGCTAGGTCATCAACAAAACAATAAATCAAGCTCTGATTTATAGCATTTTTCAATTTCGCAAGGTGCAAATAATCCTCACACTGAAATTTAACAACTGACTGTCTTTGAGCTAGCTGCATCACATCCCTGGCTGACACTCTGTGGTTTTATTACTGTCCTATATTGGAATGAAGGTAGAAGGGAGAAAACTTCCAGTAAGTAGAGGAATACAACAACAACAATAGTGCCAACACTACTACTGTTAATTATTTTATAAGCATTATTATTGATAATCATATTAACCTTGGTGATTAAGGGGCATAATGAATAGAGAACTGGACAAATAGGCAAGAAGACCCAATTAGAATTCCACCTGAGACACCTACTATCCATGTGACACCTGAGAGACTTTGGGGTTTTTTTTTGTTGTTGCTTTTTGTTTTTTGCCTTCTTTTGTATCCTTAACAATGAGCATGTAGTAGGTATTTAATAAATGCTATATGGCATGTATTCTTCCTGGTAGAATGTTAGCTTCCTGAGGTCAAGGACTAGCTTGCTTTTGTCACTGCATCCAAATCATCTATCACAGTTCCTAAATGAGGAACTATGTGTGAAACATTTATTGCCCACCGTGTGCCGAGTATAGTGCCTTACAAATATTATCTCATTTGATCATAACAATCTTGGAAGGTTGATGCTATTATTATTCCCATCTTACATTTGAGAAAACTGAGGCAGACTTGCCCAGGGCCACACAGCTGGTGTGTGTCTGGGGTCAAATTTGAACTCAAGTTTTCCTAACTCCAGACCCAATGCTTTACCATTTGTGCCACTTAGCTGTCTCAAATGTGGCCTGAAACATGGTAGATATTTTAAAAACTCCTGGTGAATTTGAATTAAATGTGGGACATCTCTAACACATAAGAGTCCCACCTTTGGAAACTATAATTCTGGTATTATTGGAATTCTCTATTTTTTGGGCCAAAGTAGCTTGATTCTGAAAGCAGATCTCAGAACTGCACTAGCCATTGGTAGTGGTTAAATCAATAATACTTTGAGGTTGACAAAGTGTTTCATATTATGTAGTGTACATTTGGACTTCCTTATTGCAACTTCTCTGGCAACATCATAAGCAGTAAATAGTCTGACAAAAACACACTGGTGATTTCCCTCTCTAGAACATTCCTCCTAATGTGTTTTCTTTTTCATTAATCTATTGATCTCTAGCTTTCAAAATAACTGTTATTCATGCATCTAGTTGACATTTAGTTATTTCACAAACATTTATTAATTGCTTATTATGTGTAAGTCATTATACCACTCACTGAGAAAGGTAAAAAGATATATAGGACAATGTTTTTGACTCCAACACATTTACAGTCTACTGGGGGTGACAAACCATGGACATATATAATACAAAGTAGGAGAAATATATATCTATATCTATATATATCTCCTGTTTTGTATGTATATAGACACATATATGTCTATATACACAAACATACATATATAGATACCTATCTATCTAGAGAAACATCTATACATGTATGTATATACACACATTTATGGCATGTGTATGGCATGTATGTGCTTTAATATATTACACATGTATATATACATATGTGTGTGTGTATGTGAGAGATGGTTGGTGAACATCTAGAAGTGAGAGTAATAATGCCAAAGAGTAAAAAGGCTTCATCAAAACAGATCCCACCAATCTGATTTTCTCTTTTTGGCATGGTTACAAAACTGGTAGGTGAATCAAAGAAGAACATTCATTAAGTGCTTAGTTTGCTAGAACAGTCAAGCACCATGCCTGAGCTATAAATAAAAGTGTGAAAGTAGTTCCTACCTTCAAGGAGCTTACATTCAAATGGAGGAGACACATAGACAGTGATCACAACAAAAGGCAGTGATGGACTGGGAAGTCTTGTGACTGGGAAGTCACAAAAATGGTGAATGGAGCAATAAGGCAGTCAACTGATACGCCATTTTTGGAGGCACTAGTAGTTGATTTGATTACAGTTTTTTAGAGCAAAAGATAGAAATTGGGACAGAGGGTAGAATGAGAGGAAAGTTACATGTGCCAATGGCAGGGTAGAAAGTTGCCAGGGAGAAGATGTGGTTCTATGGTCCCGGGAGTATAGAGCTGAGTAGCTTGGCTTGACCCAAGCATGGCCCATGCGTCTACGGTAGGTCATAGAAATTACATTAATATGATTCACTTAGATTTGTCAAAACCTTTGAGAAAGTATCTCATGCTCTTCTTCTGGAAAACATGGAATGATAATGGCTGATAATATATAGGGGATATTCATATTTATAGGCAGATCAGAGCCTACACTATTAACAATTTGACTTGAGAATGCTTAAAATAATGAAACTGGAAACTGAATATACAGGATAAATGAATGATGATTAATTTGGATCTGGTTGACTGTCTGGAATCCAGGAGTAGTCAATAGGGATTTGATGACAATCTGGTGGAAAGTTTCCACTGGAAGACTCCAGGGAGCGATTGTTGGCTCCGTACCACATAACATTTGTATAAATGACTTGGACAAAGACGTAGATTGCCTGCTTATCAAATTTTCAAATGGCACAAAACTGGAGGGATAGTTAGCAAAATGAATGGGAACATTCAGATCCAAAAAAATCTTTACAGGTTAGAAAATTGGGCTGAATCGAATAGATGGAAATTTAATAGAGATCAATGTAGAGCCTTACATGGGTTTAAGAAATCCACATCATTAGTAAAAGATGGGGAAGTAGGGTTGGACAGTAATTTGTCTGGAAAAGATATCACAGTTTTGATGGACTCCAAGCTCAGTGTGAGTCAATGGTATGTAATTTGGGGCTGCATTGAGAGGTTTTTGTTTGTCCTTTGTTCTCTAAGAGGACTATGACATCAGGAGGTGATACCATGACATGCAAGCAAATTGGATTTAAGTGAAGGAGGGCTGTGCAAAGTCACCAGCCTCACTCTCTCCTTTGGAGCCATCTGGGTCCAGTGGCAAGAAATAGATTAGGACAACTGGTCATGGCCTCAGGCATTGAGAGGTAGAACTTCCAGAAATAAGGAGCTAGTTGTATTGTGTGCTTCCCTGGTCAGGACACATCTGGAGTAATGTTTTAGGCTCTGGGCACTAGTTTTAGGTAATTTGATTAGCAAGAGAAAGATCAGAGGACAGCAACCAGAATAATAAAGAGCCTTAAATTTAGGCCATGCTAGAATCAGTTGAAGGAAAAAGGATGGTCGGTCTGGAAAAGAGAAGGGTGTGTATCTCATGAGTGACGATTATTAAATTTTCAGCATGAACATTTGAAATACCTTGGAAACTGGCATACTACAAAACAAGGCCTAATGCTTGTGTGATTGCATAAACGTTAGAAAGTGATGGAGAAAATATTAGTAACATAAACTAAACTTAAAAGTGTGTCATACTTTTTGAGTTTCAGTCATTAAACACTTTACCAGCTCACCATTGATAACGACTGTCTTTAAGTACTTGACAAGCTAGTATTTAGAATAAGGATTAAACTTGTTCTGCTTGGCGCCTGAGAATACAATTAGGAAAAATGGGTAAAAGTTCAAAAGAGGCAAAGCTAGGCCTTATGTTAGAGGGAAAAATTCCTAACAATTTGTGGTTGTTTACTTGTTTTTTTAGTCGTATCTGACTCTTCATGACTCCATTTGGGGTTTTCTTGCCAAAGATGCTAGAGTGGTTTGCCATTTCCTTCTGCAGCTCATTTTACAGGTGAAGAAACTGAGGTAAACAGGGTTAAGTAACTTGCCCAGCGTCACACAGCTAGTAAGTGGCTGAGGCCAGATTTGAACTCAGGAAGATGAGTCTTCCTGACTCTAGGCCTGGTACTCTATCTACTGCATCACTTAGAGCAGTGCAAAAGTGGAAAACACTGTCTCAATAGATAGTGGGTTCCCCTTTACAAGAGGCTGGAAAACCATCTATAGGGTATGTTTTAGTGGGTGTTCCTTAGGATATAGGTTAAACTATATGACCTCAGAGGTCCCTTCTGATTCTGACATTCTGGGATTCTGGGATATCAAAGTTTCCTATGCTGAACATTTTATTTTTCCCTACCTCCTCTTCTAGCCACTTAAAACATTCTTTCTTTACATGACTAATTATCTAATTATCTATAGTTATGCAGGAAATAAATGGCAGAGGAATTTCCATCTACCAGTTACAGGGATACTTTCCAAGGAGCCCATCTTATAAAATACAATGTTAAAAATAAAGTTCAAGGTGAACTGGGTAAGCTTCTGTCTTAGCCTTTATTTCATCCAGCATTGTGATCATTCAAAAAAAATGTCTCTGGCTTCTTGGGCCTCCCTGAGACTATGATACTCACTATCTCCACTCTGACCACTTGTCCCTCTCCCCTCCCATTGTCTAATATCACTCTTTCTCCCACTGTACAATGCTGCCTCTTATATCATCCAGCTGCCCCAGGAAGGTGATGACAAAGGACCCAAGGATCCCACTCAAAGTTTGGTAGAAACTGAGTATGTCAAGTCACTCTTGTGGTGACCTGCAGGACCTGGCTCCTTGCAAGACCATCTCTGAACTCCTTTCTTCTTCTTGCTGTGGCCTAAAGGCCATCACATCTGAAGCCTAATTCCAGATCTAATGGCATCCTTTGCCCTAAAGTTTTTTCTAATTGCTCCTATCCCATATGTCCCTGCCTCTGGGTATCTCAACTTAGGCTATGAGTTGTCCATCATGACAGTCAATATTTGCTATGATAAAGGTCTAGTACTTTGTATTTGTATATCCTTATCTTGTCAGGTTCTTTTATGAAAATATTCTTTAGGTCCCCAGACCATAAGAATGGACTGGTACAAGGATCCTGATCAAGGATTTGGAATTACAAAATAATAATAGTTACATTCATATAACACTATGTGCCAGGCACTTTACCATTATTTGCTCATTTGATCCTCACAATAATCCTAGAAGTGTTATTATTATCCCCATTTTGCAGATGAGGAAAATGAGGCAAAATGAGGCTAAGTGATTTGCCCAGCAAGTGTCTGAGGCCAGATTGGACATGAAGGTTTCCAAACCCGAAGCTTGGAATGATATTCACTTCATCACCTTTCTGCCAAGGAGGCCTTACTGTAAGTTAATTCATTCAGAGAATATTTATTGAGTACCCTCTATGTGTTCCCTTAGAGACTGATATTTCTCCTTAGTACCAACAGTGGGGAAGAAAAGGAAGAGAGGGAAAGTAGAGATGAGAGCTGAAAATTCTGGAGTGGAAACAAAGGGAGAAAAGCAGTGATGTGTAAAGAGATGAACTCTGTGTGGATTGGGAACAATGAAATGATGCTCACCAGAAATAGGAAACATGGTCTTTCAGGTCTGCCTTTAACTTGATTTATTATCCTTTTCACTTTCAATTGAGCTGTTATATTGGGAAATCTTTTTAAAGAGCCTCACATACCACAAAAAAAGGCATCTTGGGGATATTGTTGTTTAGAGGCAGAGCAGAGCCCACACTATTAACAATTTGACTTGAAAAATGCTTAAAATAATGAAAGTGGAAACTGAATATATGGGATAAAGAAAAAAAATCTCTATACAAAGAATTAGCATTATCTAGCAAAGGCATCTGTGAGAATTCTGGAACTTAGATGGATCTTAGAACTGGGTTGAGAGCCTCTTCCTCTTCCTCCTCCTCCTCCTCTCCCTCCTCCTCCTCCTCCCCCTGCAACTTATAATCTGATACTACTCTGCCCTGACTCATGGTAGCAATACTAGAAGTCTCCATTATCATTGAGATAGGACTAGAGCAGAGCTGCCACTAATATGACCAGAACCTATGCGGAGCCAGAGCTTCAGACATCAGACACCCATTTCTAGGACCCTGCCTAGGAGGAGAGCCTCAGACACTGAACCTTCACCTCCAGGACCCTGCCCAAGAGCAGGGTATAGTTAAATTACATTAAATTTGGTTTTGTTCTTCCTGACTAAAGGCCTAGTACTCTAGCCTAGTTGCCTCATAATTAAATTTAAGGACACTAATTGAGACAACCTTGTTCTTCACTATAAAGAGCCTAGTACCTGAAGCAGAGAATCTCTATCTAAGGTGGTGACAAGTTGCGTTAATATTAAGCCAAGGTTCTATGAGAATAAGACATGGGAGATTTTCTGCTTATCCTAAGGCAAAAGTTTTTGTGCCTTGTCTAAAAGAATTGGAAAAAAAAGAAGCCAACCTAAGAGCAACCTAGGTGGCAGAGTGGTTAGATCACTGGGCTTGGAATCAGGAAGACTTGAGTTCAAATCTGGCTTCAGACACATACTAGTTGTGTGACCCTGGACAAGTCACTTAACTTCTATTTGCCTCAGTTTCCTCATCTGAAAAATGAGGATAATAATAGCACGTATCTCCTAAGGTTGTTGTGAGGATCAAATGAGGTGATCATTATTAAGTGCTTAGCACAGTGGTTGGCACATAGTAAGCACTATATAAATGTTAGCTATTCTTAGGATTTGTTTTGCTTAGCACTAATCCCTCTCTTCATTTTTCTTCCCTTTAATTCCTTTCTCCCCTTCTCCCCTTTCCATCCTATTTCACTTTTGAGTAAAATGTATTTCTGTACCCATCTGGGTGTGTGTGTGTGTGTGTGTGTGTGTGTGTGTGTGTGTGTGTGTGTGCGCGTGTGTGTGTGTGTGTATTTTTGCTTCCTTTGGTAATTTCAGATGAGAGTGAGGTTTAAGTATCAGCTACTCCCCTCCACCCCTGTTTGCATATATGTTGCTTGCGCACCTTCACCATGTGAGATTATTTCCCCTAATCTTCCTTCTCCCCACACCCAGTGTACTCCTCTTCTCTTCTCTTCTCTTCTCTTCTCTTCTCTTCTCTTCTCTTCTCTTCTCTTCTCTTCTCTTCTCTTCTCTTCTCTTCTCTTCTCTTCTCTTCTCTTCTCTTCTCTCCTCTTCTCTTCTCTCCTCTCCTCTCCTCTCCTCTCCTCTCCTCTCCTCTCCTCTCCTCTCCTCTCCTCTCCTCTCCTCTCCTCTCCTCTCCTCTCCTCTCCTCTCCTCTCTTCTCTTCTCTTCTCTTCTCTTCTCTTTCTATTCTTTTCTTAAGATCAAAACTTTCAGAACCATTACCGGGCTTTGTCTAATTGGACTGTCCTTTGAACCTTGAAGATGATAAGGATCAGAAAGACACATGTATCATCTCCCCATATTTGAATGCAAGCAGTTTTTCCTTGTTTAATCCTTTCTCTTTGTTCATTAATGTTTACCTTTTTATGTTTCTCTTCACTCTTATATTTGTACTTCAAAATTTTTATGTAGTTCTAGTCTTTTCATCAGGAATGTTTGGAAGTCCTTTATTTCCCTAAAGATCCATTTCCTCCCCTGTAGCCTTATACTTACTTTTTCTGGGCAAGTTATTTCTGGCTGTAAGCCCATATACTTTGCCTTCTGGAATATCTTATTCCAAGTTCTTTGCTCCTTTATAGTGCTGGCTGCTAAATCATGTGTGATTTTGACTGTGGCTCCTCAGTACTTGAATTCTTTCCTTCTGGTTGCTAGTAGTATTTTTTCTTTGACTCTGAATTTTGACAATGATGTTTCTAGGAATTTTCATTTGGGTGTTTCTTTCAGGTGATAAACAATGGATTCTTTTTATTTCCACTTTGTCCTCTGGTTCTAAGAGATCTGGGCAGTTTTCTTTTAAGATTTCTTGAAATAGAATGTGTAGGGTTTATTTTTGTTTTTGTTTTTGTTCTTGTTTTTGTCATAGCATTCAGATAGTCCAGTGATTCTTAAATGTTTATTTTTCTCAGTCTGTTTTCCAGGTCAGTTGTTTTTGCTGTGAGATAGCTTATATTTCTTCAATTTTTTGACTTTGTTTTTGACTTTGTTTTAATATTTCTTGTTGCTTCAAGGCATCATTAGTTTCTATTTGGACCATTTGTATTTTCAGGAAGTTTGTTGCTTGGCAGGAATTTATACCTCTGATGCCAAACTGTTAATTCCCTTTCCAATTCCTTCTTCCATAGTTCTAATTTCTTTTCCATTTTCCCTCAAATGCTCTCATTCCATTTATAAATACATTTTAAGTTTTTTGTTTAAACTTTTGCTTCATATCTTCCAGGAATTCTAGTTGAGTTTGTGCCCAAACTGTATTTTTCTCTGAGGCAATGGGTGTAGATGTTTTGGAGTCACTGTTTTTGGTGTTTGTGTTTTAAACATTCTTGCAACCATCATAGCTTATTATTGTGGATTCTTTTTCAGGAATCATTCTTCCACTCTACTTCCTAACTTCATATTTGATGTTAGGACTGTAATCTGCCATACTTCTAGAGGGAAGGTCTGGGCTAGTCTCATTGCTGCTTTCTTGAGACATTGAGTGTTGTGCTATTCCAGGATCTCAGGGACAGGTTAGGGACTTGGAAGCTTTCAATGTTCCCAAAAATGGTCTGATTGCTTCCCCCCAGGCTGAATTCTACAAGTTCCTAAGCTAGGTTTGGGTCTAAGCAAGAATATATTGGTATTGGACTTCTTCTCCATCAGCCAACTGGCTGTTAGCTCAGAGAAACAAAATTATAGGCTCATCTTTCAGCTGGGATTTCCACTTTGGTTTTTCCTCTGTAGGATGGGCTAGACAATGAAAGTGAAACAGTGCTATACACCTGAGGTCTGAAACACATTACCACTGCTGCTGCTGCTAGCTTCCTTCTTTTTTCGTATACTGCCCAAGGCCTTCCTACCTGGGAGTGCCATGGCTGTGAGAGGTCCCTTTTCACTCCATCCTGGGTCTGTGACCTGGGACTGAGTAGTAGGTGACAAAGATACCAGTTGACATCTGTCCCCATTGCAGTGTCCCAGTGTGGGTCTCAGGGTGCCCCAGTATAAGTCTGAGACCTCTGTTTGCTCTGGTGCATAGCCTTTCCTTGGGCACTGAAGTACTACAGGTGCACTGTCCTCCTAGTGCCAGTCTCCATTATCTACAGACCTCCCTGTCCATCTCCCTATGCTGAGCTAGGCTTAAGAAAAGACTCACTTTGGCTTTTTTCTGGATTTCTCCATCAGAACTTGGTCTGCTTCATCTTCTAGTTATATTAGGAGAAGTTTATAGAGAGGAGCTCAGTGCTGGTCTCAACCCCACCTCCATCTCTCTTACTTGTTTGACTACTTCTCTGGCTCCTTTTCAGGATCATCACCCATATCACACACACACACACACACACACACACACACACACACACGTCCTTGGTATTTTTCTTTGTGTACACTCTTTCTCTCTATTATCTCATAATAAATCTATATATCTGGTTCTTATTTCTTTTCTGAGATTCAGTCCTGCATTACCAGCAACCTAGAGGACATTTGCAAATAAAATTCCCATAAGCATCTCACGCTCAATATATCCATAACAGAACTCATCTTTTCCCCTTCAAATCATTGCCTCTTCCTAACTTCTTCATTTCCATTGTTATCGATAAGGACACCACTTTTCTTCTGATCATCCATGTTCACAACCTAGGAGTCAAGCTCAACTCCTTATGCTCTATTACTCCAACACATTCAAGGGTCAGCTTATTGCTCCTGCTTCCACAACATCTCTGGTACCTGCTCCATTCATCCTTTCATCATCTCTTAAACTGAACTATTACAACAGCCTTTTAACTGGACACCCTACTTTCAGTCTCTCTCCTTCCTCTCATCCACCATCCAATTGCAAGAGTAATAATTCTTAATTCTAAAGTCTGACCAAATCATTCTCTTGCCCAGTATCTTTTCATGCCTCCCACTTACTTCCAGGATAAATGCCTCATCTTAACCTCTAAATACCTTCAGAATCCAACTTTTGTTAATCTTCTCATGCTTATTCCAAATCACACTCTTTCATGCCCCCTCTGCTCCCCTCAAATTTACCTGTTTACTGTTTCTTGAACTTAGCACCCCACTTTCTGCATAGGCTATTCCCAGTGTCCTCCCTCCTCACCTTAAGCCTCTTAGGAACCTTAGCTTCCTTCAAAGCTCAGCTCAAGTGTCATTTCCTATGGGATTTTTCCTCCTGATCCTCTTGTTTATCAGTTCTTTTTCTCCTCAAATTATCAAATATATATTTATCTCTACACTTGTATCCTCCAAGGAGAATGTTAGTCCCTTGAGGGCAGAGACTGCCTTTTATTTTGTCTTTGTTTCCCCATCACTAATCATTCCCTGCACTGAGTGTTTACTAAATGCTTGTGTTAGAATAGAAATTGGACTGGAACTCTTGTGTGGAGCTGAAATGTGATGTTACCCCTGAGAAAATGAGGTTGTTGCTTACCAAGAATTCTATAGTCTCTTTTCCTACTGATGAATCTTACCACAGCTTTATGATTCGGGATGCAGAGGGACTGTAGCCAATCATTTTGACATAGTTTGTGTTACCAAAGAAGATGTCAACAAACATTAATATGTAAGTAAAACTCAGAGGAAGAAACTATTGGACTAGAAGAATAGGTTGTGACTGAGTGACCAGAGAGGGCAATGAGGGCAAAGAATAAGTTTGGTATGTGTGAATGCATGAGAAAGGTTAAAGGACAGGGCAAGGAGGAAGATTTCAGAGTTCAAGATCTTGGAAGGGAATTGTTATAAGTAAATATGTGACTATAATAGTATTCAGAAAGTTACATGCAAGTAGGAATTATTGGAATTGAGAAAATCCAGATTTTCTTTCTATTTAGCGTCTTTCACATCAACCAGCCAATAGTCAAACTTCACCAAACATTTATTAAATGTCTACTTTGTGTAACATGCTATCCTAGGTGCCATAAGAATGTTTCTGTGCTACCATCACTTGTGGTTGTTCAGTTATGTTTGACTCTCCCTGACCCTATTTGGGGTTTTCTTGGCAAAGATACTGAAATAGTTTTCCATTTCTTTCTCCAGCTCATTTTACAGATGAGGAATGGAGGCAAACAAGGTTAAGTGACTTGCCCAGGGTTACATAGCTATTAAGTGTCTGAGGCCAGATTTGAATTCATGAAGATGACCCTTCCTGATTCAAAGCCCAGTGTTCTATCCACTGCACCACCTAGCTGCCCCCACAGGGACTTACAGGGGGAATAACAGAGTTATTTATTAGCCACATTTTACAGAAGGGGAAACCAAGGCTCAGAGAAGGTAACTTGCCAATGGTCATCTAGCTATTAAATATCAAGAGACAGGATTCAAACCCAGTTCTTTGGGCTTCTATCACTCCATTCACTATACCACACTGAAGGGAACCACTGACTTGGATTATGCAAACTGTCTCCATCACCACCAGCAGCAATAGCAGCTTAAAAGATAATGGTTATTTTTATACTGTGCTAATCACTGTTATATTTCAATTAAAAAAAAAAGGTACCACCTTTTCTTGCCAAGTATTTGGCAAGGCTGATAAATAATGACTTGATTCTGAAGGTGGCGTTGGGGCTGTATTTCTTGGTAACATTTTGTAATTTCTTGCCTAATTCCGAAAGAAGGAACAAGTACCAATGACATAGAATGTCACTGATCCATCACCTTCAAGCATGTGCTGCTAAGGGTTAATTGCCTGAAGTGGCCCCAGCCTTGTAGAGGCAGTGAATAGGGGAGGATATGATATGATAGGCTAATTACAAAGCATGTAGGTAAAGCTAGCCCCTTCCGCGCCTGAGGCCTCTCCGGCTATGAAGTATTGACAAAGTACTTTGAGGTCTGCCTGCGCAAGAAGCACAACAGCATTGCATTATTAAAAATCATTCTGAGACCAGGAGAACATCGTACACAGTAACAGCAATATTATATGATGAACAACTGTGAATGACTTAGCTCTTCTCAGCAATACAATAATCCCAGACAATCCCAAAGGACTCATGATGAAAAATGCTATCCAGTCCAGAGAAAGAATTGATAGCATCTGAATACACACCAACTGAAGGCATACTCTCTCTCTCTCTCTCTCTCTCTCTCTTTCTCCTCCTTCCTCCTTTCTCTTTCTTTTTTCTTTTCCTTCCTCCCTTCTTTCCTTCCTTCCTTCCTTCCTTCCTTCCTTCCTTTCTTTGAGTTTTCTTCCACAAAATGACTAATATGAAAATGTTTTACATGTATAACCTATATCAGATTACTTACTGTCTCAGGGATGGAGTAGGGAAGGAAGGGAAGGATAGAATTTTGAATTAAAAACAAAAAAATAACTAATATTAAAAACAGTTTTTACATGTAATGGGGGGAATAAATATTATTAAAAATCGTTCTAAGGAGTCTTAGACAAGTATTTGGATTGTAAAGATATTATGGGAGACAGGTGGTAATTCAGCACAAAGGGACACAGACCTAAATAGGCTCACTGTTCTACATGCCATTTGAAGTTTTGATTATTGTTCAATCAAATAAAAAAAACCTCAAAACGCTGATAACATCCAACATCTCTTTAATTTCATCACTAAATACCACTCTTGCCACTATTAGCTATCCTGTAGTGACACCTATTGGAGATATGAAAACTAGAGCTACTGACAGTTTGGGTAGCTTGTATACAGGAAACATAGAGAGGGTCCCAATATTCAGTGTATCCTTATAGGAAGATGGTATGGGCTTTGAACCCAAATGAGATCTAATGAAATGTTTTCTTTCTTTCCTTTCTTCACCTCTCCCCTCTTTTCATTTAAATTTGCCAATGGTTTCATAGATGTGGGAATTTTCCATGATGGAAAAGGTTTCCACCAAAGCAAGTGGCCAACTTCTCTAGCTAACTGGGGGAATTGAGAGGTTAAGAGACTTGTCCAAAGTCACAAAGCTGATAAGCGGTAGGGCTGGGATTTGAAGGGTCTCTGACTTCAAGTTTAGCATTTCTTGTACAAGCCTACCCCACCTCTAAAGGGAAAAGAACAAAAATGGAAAGGGCAGGGGGAGAGAGATAGGAAGAGAGAAGGGCAGGGGAAGAGGAGGGGAGGAGAGAGAGAGAGAGAATAAGAGAGAGAGAGAGAGAGAGAGAGAGAGAGGGAGAGAGAGAGAGAGAGAGAGAGAGAGAGAGAATAAGAGAGATAGAAAGAGAATGCAGTTGTTTATTTTGTAATCACCATTTAATTTTGCATTTTATTATGCTTCTAATGAGGTACAGCAAAAGGAACACAGGCAGAGTGAGGGGACCTGGGTTTAAATATCAATAATGGGCTTCTGTCCAAGATATATGGATGCCTGGATGGAAGCAGACAGTATATCTCCCACACACTGGCAAAAAAAAAATCACTCAAACTAAATAATGATCAAGAAATCCAATTAGAACTACTAATCCACTGGCAATATGAAGGAGGGCCTGACAACAAAGATAGGGCCAGTGCAGGAAAACATTCCAGTAGCCTCCCAGCATGACTGTAAAGGACCCAGAGATACTTGTAGCCTACAAAATCTGTACAGGGATTCCCTGGGAAAGTACCAGGGTAGTCAGAAAGTCATCCAGGGACTCAAAGGGCCCTATTACTCTGTCCTGAGATGTCAGGGAGGTCTCTGAAGATTCAGAACTCTGAACCTCAAAAATCCAGGGGGATCTAACTCCACAAGGAGGAGGTCAGCACAGGAACCCAGGTATGGTAAGTTGAGACAAAGGAAAGCTGACTACCCCACCCAATAACACAATAGGATGCGGAGTCTGGCCTAGGCACAAAGCCTACAGTTCAGGATCGAAGGCTGGAGAAATGAATAAATACATGAAAATAAAGACTATTTTAAGTAAATCACTCCATAATGTATAAGTAATTCCATAATAACCATAAGCAGAGACTCAGAGGAAAAATGGATTTTCTACTAGGTCTACATGAATACCTAGAAAAAATTAAGCAAGAGATTAAAAATAAAATAATAGCTCTTAAGGAAAGAATTGGCAGAAGAATAAATAGTTTAGAACAAAAAATGGTAAAACTTACCCAAGTAATGTACCCCCTCAAAATTAGAATAGACTAAGTAGAAATCAATGACTCCATGAGATAGCAAGGCACTTTAGAACAAAATTAAAAGACTGATTAAGTAGAAAAAAAGTAAAGTATCTGCTATAAAAAACAAGTGACCTGGAAAAAAGATCAAAGAGAAATAATTTAAGACTCATCAAACTTTTTTTAAATAAACATTTAAAATAAATAAATAAAATAAATTTGTGTAGGGTGATTGTGGGGAGAAAAAAGAATCAAACTCTTCTAAAACCATGGCTGAAAGAAATCCCTGGCTCCTGTACTTCATGGAATCACAAATGAAAACTGCTCAGATCTGTTAGAGCCAGAGGGGCAAGTGACAAGAGAAAGAATCTACTACTCATCTTCTGAAAGAACCTCCCCAAAGAAAAATGTCAGGAATGTCAGAACCAAGTCCAGAGCTTCCATGTCAAAGAAAAAAAAATTTGAGTAGCCAGAAAGAAAGAGTTAAGTACCAAGGAACCGCAGTCAGGATCATACTAAGACCTTGAGACCTTGTAGCTTCTGGTTAGGAGAGATCTTGGAATATAAGGAGGAGGAGGAGGAGGAGGAGGAGGAGGAGGAGGAGGAGGAGGAGCAGGAGCAGCAGCAAAAATATCTTTCTCTACAAAGCCTGGGGGAGAGGGGGTTGATTTTTAGCAGAATAGAAGCCTTGCAAGTATTCGCTGAGCAGAGCTGAGTAGAAACTTTGAAATGCAAACATAGGACTCTAGAGCAGCCTAGAAAGGTAAATGTTTTTGAGTCATTGGAAGGGATTACATGATGATTCAGTGCTAACATTTTAATAGGGTGAAAGGAAACAGTTTTTCTTTAGAACCTTAATGACTTCAGAAGGTACTACTGATGGAGTTATACAAGAGAAAACAGAGGTCCTGGGATAGATTGGTTCTATCCTAAGGGTTTGAAGAAGGAAAAGAGGAGGGAGGGTAAAGGGTGAAATAGATTATAACAACAATAGTAATAATGATAATAATAATAGCTAACATTTATATAATACTTACCATGTGCCAGGCACTGTGCTAAATATTTTATAATGATCATCCTGACAACAAATCCTATGATTATCTCATTTTACCGATGAGGAACTGAGGCAAACAGGGGTAAGCGACTTGCCCAGGGTCACACAACTAGTAAATGTCTGAGGCCAGTTTTGAACTCTGGTCTTCCTGATGTGAGGCTCACTGATCTCTATCCGCTGGGCTACCTAGCTGCCTCAAAGGGAGGTAGGAACTTGCTGTTTCTTATAATTGGGGTGCATGAAAAGAAGAACACATAAATAGGCAGCAAAGGGTGGGAGAAGTAGGTATCAAATGAACCTCTTTGCTTTTGGTTTTATATCACCTTTGTTTGTTTCTTCTTTTTCTTTTTCTTTGTTTTGTCTAGGCAGTGGGGTTAAGTGATTTGCTCAGGGTCACACAGCTAGTAAGTGTCAAGTGTCTAAGGCAGGATTTGAACTCAGGTCCTCCTGACTCCAGGGCCAGGTGCTCTATCCACTGCACCACCTAGCTGCCCCAAAATGAACCTCTTTGAACACACATATTTACGTACAAAAATAATTTGGTGTAGAAATGCATCAAACTGAATGCGGAAGCAGGCAAGAAAGGGGAAGGGGCAAATTAAGAGGGAGGATAGCAACAGCGAGGAAATAATCATGGGCCAAATAAACGTCGTGACCCCAAAGGAGAGGTTAAAAGGAACAAAAAAAGAGAGAAAGAACTGGAAACTGAGGGGGTGCCCACCAATTAAGGAACAGAACAAATTGTGACATGTGAATGTAGGCGAAAGAGATGATTTCAGAAAATACTGGAGAGTAGGAACTGTTATTGAGTGAAGCGAGCAGAGTCAGGGGAATAATTTGTTTGAAGACAACAATGTTTTTAAAGAGAAGCAGTTTTGGAAGACTTGAGAACTCTGATTGACGTAACAGCTAACCAAACCCCAAGAGGCTCCATTACCCACCTCCCAACAAAAAGGTGATGGACTCAAGGTGCCAAAGGAGACTTATACACACACACACACACACACACACACACACACACACACACACACACACAAATGAACATGTTCCTATACAAAGTAGAGCACAAGAGGACTGTCTATGAAACTGCCAATGTCTATTCCATACTACTTGCTTCTTAAAAATGTATATAATAAATTTGAACCATTACTTTCCAACATTGAATAGAGCTGAACCAAGAGAACATTGCACATAGTAACAGCAATATTGTTTTAAGAACTACTTTGAGCGAATAAGTCATTTTGATTATTATAAATACCCAAATTAACCATAAAAGACATGAAGGAAGATGCTATCTGCTTCCAGAGAAAGAACTGAAATAGAAGTATGTATAGGATAATGTTACATATATGTCTGTTTGTGTAAAATGGTAGCCATCTCTAGGATGGGGGTGGGGGAAGGAAGAAAATAAAAAGGAAAAAAAGAAGAAAAAAGAAATTTACGTGATAACTGTTATATATTTAAAAGGAATAGCAAGTTATACATAATAGACTTGTAGTTTCAAGTATAATCATCTTTTTATTATTCTACTGTTATGAAAATGCTTGTTTTATTTCATAAATTAAAAATAAAATACATTTTTAAAATGTATGTAATAAATCTGAACCATTACTTTCAAAACTCTATCAGGGACCAGTAAAGTTTCTAAATTCTCTATCTCAGACCCCTCTGCCACTTCATCAGTGCAGTTTTGGGGACTGAGCCTGAAACCCAAAGAAAGAGAAGGGATTAGAATGGGAATAGATCAGGCTACAAGGAGATGGTGCAGTAAGTTTCCATTTGTTTAGGGGTTTTAAGAAGTAAAGATCTTTTGTAGATAGAGTTCCAAGTACTAGTAGAAATTTAGCTCTGATTGGTGATTGGGAACGATAACACTCAGCCTTCCAGGGAAATGGAACAGTTGAAACCCACACCATTTGGATTATTTGTGGGGTGAAGAGTTGAGCATTAAGATCTGGACAGCATAATATTCTCTTTTGTCTTCTCTACATTGACCCACATGCAGAAGCTCCACAAGGGGATCTATCGCTAGAGGTTTGACATCTTAGAAAATTCCTCCGAAGTGTTTGCAGAAGGAAGGAATGAGTCCAAAGTCACAGCTTTCTGAGAAGTAAGAAATAATCAGCAAATTCTCAAGGATGATAAAGTAGTTTAGTATCTGGGGATGTTTGTTACATGTAAGATCCTACCAGCCTTGCTTTCTTCTTTGTTTCTGAGCTACGTTTATATGCAAATGAAGTAACTTCACCCATGTCTCATTTGAACATGAAGGGCAATGAAAAGACAAATTTGTATTCATACAAGCATATTCATTATGTGCAGGCAAATAACTTCATTATTTCTAATAACAGGAATTATCGGCCAGAGAAGGGATCATGTACAGTTGCCTAAGATTTTAATTCAGAGGGTCAACAGGCCTAATGGAGCCAAGTGAAAATTAATAACCTACTAAAGATCACCAGAAAATATGGAGTCAGATTTACAAGTTACCTTGGGGATTTTTAGTATTTCTTTCTGAAACATCTGTCTTGGCCACAAGCACAAATTCAGACTTGTTAATACACTCCCGAGAATAGAGTTGAGAAGGAAGGAGAACACCTGAGAAAATTTACTTTGGATCAGCAGAGGATACAGGATACAGGATGAGTCAGAGATGATAGGAAGGCAGTATTGAAAAACTAAAAATGAGAAATTAAATATTCACAGGGAATGTATCCCAACAGAGTTAAGAAGTTCAACACATATGCAGTTCAACACATTGTATAGCACTGAAAGGGAAAAAAAAGATAACCTTGAGCAGTCATCCGTCTAAGTAAAGATAGATGAGTAGTAGGTAAAGATAGATAGTAGTAGGTGACATTTCTATAACATAGCTTTATAAGGATGGCTAAGCCTTTATGTACATTATCTCATTTAATCCTTATTCAACCCAAAAGATCTTCTGAGGTGCTTAGAGGTGAGACACTATGGCTGTAGAATAGTGAATATGTACTGTCCCACTCAGATGACATATTGAGTGACTGTGTTGAATTGCTTTCTACTGTTTCTCTCTTTTTAAAATCTTGTAAAGAAATGACATGTTGAGGAGAAGGAGGAAAGGAACACCTTATTGGTGTTGTGGATGGCATACTGGACCTGGAGTCAGGAAGACAGGAGTTTGAATCCTGCTTCCATCATTTCCTAGCTATTTAACCCTGGGCAAATAATTTAATCCCTCTTGTATTCAGTCTTCTCATCTGTAAAATGGGAATAAGAATAACACCTACCTCACAGGGTTATTGTGAGAATCTAATGAGATAACATCTGTAAAACATTTTGCAAATCTTAAAACGCTATATAAAAGCTAACTTATTATTTGGAAATGAAAGCAAATGCTATAACAAGATCCAACTATATGAAAAGCACTTTATAAATATTATGCCAGTTGAGCCTCAAAATCTCTATTTTATAGATGAGGAAACTGAGTCAAAGAGGGTTAAGTGACTTGGACAGGGTCACACAGCTATTAAGTGTCTTAGGCCAGATTTGAACTTAGATCTATCCTGACTCCCGGCCTGGTGTTCTAACCATTGCTCCACCAGAAACAGATGAGGAAATTGAGACCAAGAGAAGTGAGGAGATGAGCTAAGATTTAAACCCAAGTCTTTTATGAGTATGGTTTAATGGAGAGTAT
Organism: Vombatus ursinus; assembly: GCF_900497805.2. Classification (NCBI taxonomy): domain Eukaryota; kingdom Metazoa; phylum Chordata; class Mammalia; order Diprotodontia; family Vombatidae; genus Vombatus; species Vombatus ursinus. Next base: position 8,100,747 of record NW_020940355.1, read on the forward strand.
GCTAGATTAGGAGAGGGTATACCTGGGTCCAAATTCCAATTCTGCTACTTACTAGTTAATTCATGTTGGGCAAGACACTGAACCTCACTAGGCCTCACTTTTTTCATCTATAAAGTGAGTAGTCCTGGGCTTTTCAAACTGATTTTTCCCTGATAGCTAAGTGCCTTTCACTTGGCATCTCTGTAAAAAAAGAATATCAAACTATTAAATCTTTGTACTGGTATTACTTAAAAATCATTTATGACTAAACTGCCTTTGGTGCAAGATTAGGATGCACGGCATATTTGTGAATATACATTAAAACTTGAATACTGACAATGGTACGCTGAGAAGTCTAGGCTCACAGTTTGCAATGCTTGAGAGATAAATGTGTATCCATATGCCACTGGTGAATACATTGTTGCTCTGTTTACCTTTCAAGTGGTGTGATGAACAGAATTATACCATGTGATGATTGCACAATGAAAAGTTATAAACCAATTTTTGGACTGGGGAAAAAAAAGCAGTGTGATGATTATGCGGTGGTGATGATTATGCAGTGAAATACAGTATTTATACCATGACAGATTGTATCTACATATCTAAAAAGACATACATGACTATCACAAAGCTAAGTAAGGGTGGTAAGATGTTTCAGGCTTGGCCTCTCAGGGTTTGGTATCTTAGTAGAATTACTGTGGTCCAAAATCTGGTGTCTCATTTCTAGTTATTTTTATATTCAGTTCATCCAAGAGTGAGCAGCTTTGATATAAATGGCTCACACAATACTGATTCATAAACCAGAATCCCATCTAGAAATTTACAATGAGGCATAAACCTGCTATAGAGATTGAAATATTCATAACAACTAGTCAGCATCTTCCAAGTATTAGAGTGCTAGGAAATCTAAGTAATAAAAGTTAGAAGGTTGTTTGGTGATGATGAGAGAAATTATTATTTTGCTATTATATTAACAACCAAGTATTAAATGAGCAGTAAGGTTGTTTCTTTTTTTACTTATTCAGAGACCAGCCCCTGTAGGTCAGTTAGCCAGTCTCTGAAGGACGTGGCTGATAGAGGAGATTGCTCTAATTCCTGGGGACCATGCTCCTCAATCTTGAGTAGGACCCTAACCAACTAGGAGATCTTACTTCTGTGCAGAGTATAAACAGAATCTAAACTAGGTGAATTCTTGCCCTTAGGAAATAAGTGCATGTCCTTGCACCCCTCCATTGGAGTTTAAAGTGACCCAGTTTATGAAGGAGAAAACCAACCCAAGTGGTCTAGGTGGAATTGGATTCCTTTGTCCAGATCGAAGGAGGCTGCTGAGTCTCATGATCAAGCCTCAGTTTTCAGCAGGAAAAGCTAAAGACATCACACCCACTTCCTTGTTAAAATGTCCACCAATTAGGGTTGATTTTTTACTTGTCAGGATATTCCCCTTTTCCAAAAGTATATTAAGACTTTCTCAATGCAGTGCATAGAGCACTGCATTTCACTCCTGGAGTCAGGAGGACCTGAGTTCAAATCCGACCTCGGACACGTAACACTCACTAACTGTGTGACTCTGGGCAAGTCACTTAACACCCATTGCCTCACCAAAAAAAAAAAAAAAGACTTTCTCCATGGTTTTGTCTTTGGATACAGAGAGAAACCACTGCCCATCAATGTATTGATTATTAGCTAGCCTAATTAGTAAATTGATTATAATTACCCAGAAACTCTGTCTCTCAGGTTTTTCCTTCATCACAGTTAACATGGAAACTAGGCACCAAGGAAGAAATTATTAAAGGATATTTTCATGAAAGTGGATAGGCTGTGTAGTGAAAATTTTTATGACCTTAATAAGAGAATAGGAATAAATTTGTCAACTTAACATGACTGTCATCATGTCATTTTAAGTCTGAATTTTGTGACTGAGTTGTTTTGAGGAAGTTATTTTTCTATAAGTTGTTTTTCAATAGGATAAACACTTGTGGAGTAGGGTGTAGTAAATGACATGTATGTGGTCTTAAGTGATAAGCATATACTGACCCTTTGATAGGAAAGACCACCAACAGAAAAAGAATATAAACAACTTTATCGGTATTTTATGTAATAAACTACCAATTAAATTCTGTGGTAAACAAATTAGGAACATCCATAGCCTACCTATAAGAAACTGCCTTGAAGTCTTATCTGTCAGCCTGCTTCTGGGTTGTGGCTGGGACAGGCTTCTCCATTCCTTGCGCTTGAGAGCTCACCTTCACCTGAGGACAGTGTGGACTTGTTAGTCCAACTCCTCAGAGGGCAGTAATTGGCCTCCAACTGGCAGAGAAGCCCAGGTGTCATGAGCTCTGGTATGAAAAATGTTTACTGGGATTTCTAAGGAACAAGATGGTGGTTTGTTCATTAAACAGGGGGCTGAGGTTTATATTGTTTGCATGTATTGATTATAATAAAGTTGGATCACGTGTTGAAAAATGCAAATCTAATTAGTGTTGCTGATGCACTTGTTAGCATATGTAATGGTAAATTAATTATAAGCTTGTAGGATGCCTTACATCCTGCTGAAATGAAATGAATCCAGTAGGGAATCTTTTCCCCTTTTTTCACTGTCTGAGTTAAATTGATCCTTACTGGCTGGTGCCCCTGGGCTGTAGCAGTCCTGCATCTTTCCATTCACTATCATTATTACCACTGGTCCCTCTATTGAAAACTCTTCCTTCTGGTGTAACAACTGAAACAGGATGGATTATTTAATTATTGAGGAAATGAAAGAAACTTGAGGTGTTAAAATAAACTTGAAGAATACAACATTATTTCATTATTTTTGTGTCTGTAGCACCTAGCACAGTGCAGGCACATAGTAGGTAGTTAATAAAGGCTTATCGATATATCCATGCTGATAGAAAATTGATACACATTTCTGACATTGCTTGGCTCAACTCCAGCTCTTAATTATAGCTTTAAACAGTCCACTGAATATTAAAGAGTGATCTTTAGAAACAAGTATTTATTTTATAATTAGTCCTTCAAAGGTAGAGTCTTATTGATGGCTGAATCAAACATGGAAATAAACCCAGTCCCAAATTACTGCTAATTGCTACAGCAACTCACTCTAAGAAACTCCATGGTTGTCAAACTTTTGTTGACAAATGAACCCATTAACAATGCTCAAAGTGTGCATTCTTCTAAACAGATGTATGGAATAAATCCAATATCAACTTCATTTTGAAATATATAGGCATACCTACCATAATTTTTTAAAGAACAGCATATAGTCAGAGAATGAGTGCTAGGTCTGGAGTCAGAAGATGTAGGGTGAAATCCTTGCTCTGAAATTTAATAGATCTGTGACCAGGAGCAAGTCACTTACCTTCTCTGGGTACCCTCATCTGCAAAATCTTTGGAAAAAAAAGGGAGTGGATGGAGCTGAGAGGTTTGGATGGGGTAAGGGGTTTGGACAGGGATAAGGGTTGGATGTAGGTGGTCTCTGAAGGCCCTCTCTTTTAGCTTTAATGTTGTAAGAGACTCTGACAGACTCATCCTCCACGTTTAACTGGTCATCATTCATGAAAGAAATTGAAGACAGACTGTAGCTTTAAGAAGCATTTCAAAGCAATAAACAAAACACCAACAGCCACTACAAAGCTCAAATGTGCTTTCCTATAGTTTATTTTCTAGCAGTGACTGGCTCCAGATTCTTTCCTGTATCCTACAAGTAATAAATATGGCTTTCTTCTTCTCCAATTGTTTCCTGTTGCTTCTATGATTAAACATTTTCTCTGTGTAGCTTTTAAAGTCTTTCACAATGTGGCTCTGACCTGTCTTTCTCCCTCGTTATATAATATTCCCTCTCCTATATCCTACAATCCAGCCAGCCTTCTCTCACAGACAACACTCATCTGTCATCTTTCTGCCTTTGCACTAAATAAATTTAGCACAAAGGAAATAAATATGGATAAGCAGAAAGTATTTAAATACACCACAGTTACGGAAGGAAAGCACTGGCAGTTGGAAGGATCAGAAAATGTTTCATGCAGAAAATGTTGCTTGAGTTGTCTTTTGAAGGAAGAGTGGAAATTTCTGAGGTAGAGGTGATGAAGGAATTCATTCCAGCCATGGAGGACAGCCAGCACAAAGGCATGCAGATGGGGGATGGGGTATTGGTTGTGGCAAGGTTGTGCTGGAGCCAGCCAAACCATCTTAAGAGAGCCGATTGTTAAATTTTCAGGGTGATCACTTACACCTCAGAAATCAGCAAATGCTACAAATCAGGGCTTGATCTATGATTTCTTTACTGTCTAGACTTAAGAAAGTAATGGAGAAAATGTTAATGGTGCAGATTAATTTTTTTTAGGCAATTGGGGTTAAGTGACTTGCCCAGGGTCACACAGCTGGTGAGTGTCAAGTGTTTGATCTGAGGCTGGATTTGAACTCAGGTCCTCCTGACTTCGGGGCCAGTGCTCTATCCACTGTGCCACCCAGCTGCCCCTTAGATTAAATTTAAAAGTGTGTCTAGCATGCTTTTTTTAAGAAAGTCAATTGTAAAACATTTACTAGCATACCCTTGGCTGTGAAGAAGAGAGAAAGGTCATTTGGTTGGATTGTTGAGTCTAGGGATAAGTAATGTACAGTGAAGCTAGAAAGGTAGATTGAGGCCAAGTAGTATAGGGCTTCAAAAGCTAAATGGAGGAATTTGCATAGACACAAGAGAGAAATAATTGAGTTTATTGAGAAGGGATATGACTTGGTTAGATCTGTGCTTGGGGAAAATCACTTTAGCAGCGAGAGAAAGTATTTTTTCTTGGTTTTTTTAATTCATTAATTCAATAAAACATTAATATTTTATTAAAATGTAATCATAAACATCAATCCAAAATTCTAGATTTACTTAGTAGCTGTTAATATCACAGTATAATTTCAGTCACTTCTTGTAGGTTTCCATCAGAATCTCTTGTCCATTAATTATGAGAATATAATCTTTTTTTTGTACCCCATTTCCTTTATTTCTTATTTCCCAGTGGCATGTGAAAACATTTTTTTTAGACATGTGTTTTTAAAACCTTGGATTCCAAATTTTCTCCCTTCCTCCCTCTGACCCACCCTCATTGAAAAGACAAGCAACTCAATATAGTTATACATGTGCAGTTATGCAAAACACTTCCATAGTAGACATGCTGTGAAAAACTAACTCTATTTCCCTTAATCCTATCCCCTGCCCCATTTATTCTATTCTTTCTTTTGACCCTGTCCCTCCTCAGAAGTATCTGCTTCTGATTACTCCCTTTCCCAATCTTCCCTCCTCTCTATCATCCCCCCACTCTCTTGTCCCCTTCCCCCCCCCCATTTTCCTGTAGGGTAAGACAGATTTCCATACCCTATTGAGTGTGTATGTTATTCCCTCCTTAAGTCAAATCCTATGAGGATAAGATTCACTCATTCCCTCTCACATTCCCCTGTTTCCCCTCCACTGTAAGAGCCTTTTCTTTTTTGGTTTTTTTTTTTTTGGTGAGATAATTTACCCTGTTCTACCTCTCCATTTCTCCTTCTCACCCCTTAATTTTATTCTCTAGATATGACCCCTTCATCTTCAACTCACCCTGTGCCTTCTATGTATTTATATATATATATATGTATATATATATACATACATATAATTTTTTTTCTTCCATTACCCTAATACTAACAAAGGTCTCATGAGTTACAAATATCATCTTTCCATGCAGGAATGTAAACAGTTCAGCCTTAATAAGTCTCTTATGATTTCTCTTTCCTGTTTACCTCTTCGTGTTCCACTTGAGTCTTGTATTTGAAAGTCAAATTTTCTATTCAGCGCTGGTCTTTTCATCAAGAATGCTTGAAAGTCCTCTATTTCACTGAATGACCATTTTTTCCCCTGAAGGATTATATTCAGTTTTGCTGCATAGGTGATTCTTGGTTGTAATCCTATCTCCTTTGCCCTCCACAATATCATACTCCATGCCCTCTGGACCCTTAATGTAGAAGCTGCTAAATTTTGTGTTATCATGATTGTGTTTCCACAGTACTTAAATTGTTTCTTTCTGGCTGCTTGTAATATTTTATCCTTGACCTGGGAACTCTGGAATTTGGCTACAATATTCCTAGGAGTTTTCCTTTGAGGATCTCTTTCAGGAGGAGATCGGTGGATTCTTTCAATTTCTATTTTGCCCTCTGGTTCTAAAATATCAGTGCAGTTTTCCTTGATCATTTCTTGAAAGATGATGTCTAGGCTCTTTTTTTGATCATGGCTTTCAGATAGTCCAAAAAATTTTAAATTCTCTCTCCTGGATCTATTTTCCAGGTCAGTTGTTTTTCCAATGAGATATTTCACATTGTTTTCTAATTTTTCATTCTTTTGGATTTTTTTTTACAATGTCTTGATTTCTCATAAAGTCACTAGCTTCCAATTGCTCTATTCTAATTTTTAAGGAAGTATTTTCTTCAGTAATCTTTGGGACTTCCTTTTCCATTTGGCCAATTTTGCTTTTTAGGGCATTCTTTTCCCCATTGACTTTTTGGACCTCTTTTGCCATTTGGGTTAGGCTATTTTTTAAGGTGTTATTTTCTTCAGTATTTTTTTGGGTCTCCTTTAGCAAGCAGTTGACTTGTTTTTCATGATTTTCTTGCATCACTCTCATTTCTCTATTTATGTTTTGCAACTAAATTTAAATTGTCCTTATGTAATTAACATCACACATTTTAAGATTCCAATAAACCAAATCTTTAAAAAATGTATCTTTTATTACTGTCTTTTGCTTTTATATCACAGTCATTTTTGGATATTACCCACCTATACAAATTGACCCCCCCCCCCCCCACCTTGTAACAATAAATAGTTCTTCCCAGTTTTTCCTCTACTTCTCTAACTTGCTTCTCAAAATCCCTTTTGAACTCTTCCAAGGCCTGGGACTGATTCATATTTTTCTTGGAGGCTTTGGATGTAGGAGCTTTGACTGTGTTTTCTTCTGGTTGTATGTTTTGATCTTCTTTGTCACCAAAGTAAGATAATATAGTCTGACTCTTTTTGTGCTGCTTACTCAAGATCCCGACCAATTACTTAAGTTTTAAACTTTTTGTTAAGACAAAAGTCTGCTTCCAATGTGGAGAATGTACTATCCCAAGCTTCAGGGGTTTGTGCAGCTGTTTTCAGAGATACTTCTAGGGATCTGTAAATTTTCAGTTCTTCCCAGGTGCTATGACAAGGGGTGAGGTGTTTCCTCTCCACCACCACAACAATCTCCATCACGCCAGCACTCCTCTTTCCCCCAGGACCGCCCCTCAGAACTGTGACCCAGATCCAACCACGGGCAAAGCAAGAGAATTTCGTATATTTAGTATTCTGTCTCTTTGGGGTGTTTTTTCCTTTGTTGCTGCAGCAATGTGAAGGATGGATTAGAGTGGGGAGAAACTTGAGGCAGGGAAAGACTATAAAAAAGAAGGGGTCAGGTGAAAGATGATGTAGAGGTAGTAATAACAAGGTCTGGTTTAGATATATGGAATGAAAAAAAGTGAGGAGCTGAGGGTAATACTGAGGTTATGAACCTGAGGAACTGGAAGAATGATGGTGAATTTCATCGAAATATGGAAATTTGGGAAAGGGTAAGTTTTAGGGGGAAAATAATGTAATCTGTTTGGGACCTGTTTGAGATTTCTCTATGGTATCTAGTTTTAAATATCCAGTAGGCAACTAGTGAGACTGCAGTTCAAGAGAACAACTGGGAATGGATATGTAAATCAGTGAGTCATCTGCAATGAGACGGAGGGCCTTCTCTCAGATTAGACAACTTGGTCAATACTAAAACTATCTTTCAACCACCATCAGCTAAGAGAACTATGCTAATGTTCTAACCTAATTTTCACTTGCTTTGTGTCTGCCTAAAGATTCATATCTGCTCTTAGCAGAAATGTCCTGAGTGTGCCCAAAATTTATGTTTTGCAACTAAATTTAAATTGTCCTTATGCAATTAACATCACACATTTTAAGATTCCAATAAACCAAATCTTTAAAAAATGTATCTTTTATTACTGTCTTTTGTTTTTATATCACAGTCATTTTTGGATATTACCTACCTATACAAATTGACTCCCCCCCCCCAGCCTTGTAACAAAAGAAAACCAGTTAAGCAAAAACAACTAGTACAATGACTACATATAACAATGTCTGCAATGTTTTACCCTGGTAGTCCCTGCCTCTCTGCCAACAGGCAGAGGGAGGCATGTTTCATGATCTACTTTCAAGGAACAATATTGGTTTTTGCAATTCCTCCATAGCTTGATTTTCTTTTCATTTCCATCATTGTAGTTGTATTGAATAATTGATTGTATTGATTATTGTGGTTCTGTTTATTTAACTGTTCCCACATTTATAAAAAAGTTTCCAATTTTTAAAATTTCTTGTGCTCAATGAACCAAATTTTATTTACTTATTTTTGTTTAACATTTTTGAATATTTAATTTTTTCTCAATTATATGTAAAAACAATTTTTAGCATTCAATTTTTTAAAAAGAAATTTGAGTTTCAAATTCTCTCCCTCTCTTCCCTCACCCTCCCTGAGACAATAAACAATTTCATATAGATTATACATGTGCAATCATGCAAAACATATTTCCATATTAGTCATGCTGCAAAAGAAAACACAGACCAAAAAAAAAAACCATGAAAAAAATAAAGAAAGTAAAAAATTGTGTGCTTCGATCTGCATTCATACTCCATCACTTCTTTCTCTGGAAGTAGATAGCATTTTTAACCATGAGTCCTTTAGAAATGTCTTGCTCAGAACAGCTAAGGCATTCACAATTGACCACTGTACGATGTTGCTGTTACTATGTACAATGTTCTTCTGGTTCTGCTCACTACACTTTGCATCAGTTCATCTAAATCTTTCCAGGCTTTTCTGAAATCACCCTGCTCATAATTTCTTAAAGCACAATAGTATTCCATTATAATTATATACTATAACTTGTTCCCTAGTTAATGGACATTAAAAGATATTAATTAATTCCCTAATTAATAGACATTCCCCTAATTTCCAATTCATTGCCACCACAAAAAGAGCTGCTATAAATATTTTTGTACAAATAGGTCCTTTCCCCCTTTTTAAGAAAAATTAGTGATATTGCTGGATCAAAAGGCATACCCAGTTTTATAGCCCTTTGGAAATAGTAATGAATTAAATTTTAAAAGTTCAGTTCTAGCCATTTGGGCTAGTTTGTAGTATAACCAAATTATTTTGTTCTCCTTTAAGAAGCAAGCAAGAAAAAGGTCCCTTTTAAATGCAAAGTCAAAACATAGTTTATGGTTCTTGTTCCCATCATTTGTACTAAGCAGGAAGTCCACGGATGATTGTACAATTTCTTTCCAATAGAAATTCTCAGTTCTCAGATGAGGACACTTAGTTTCCTTTAAGGCATTTTTATTCTTCATGGTCCCCAATTCCAACATGAAACATGGAGGGATTCAAGTCAGTGATGTTAACAGTGAAATGACCTTATAATTTAGGTCACAGATCACAGAATCACAGATGTAGAGCAGGAAGAAAATTCAGGGTTTATGTCTAGTCCACTCATTGTACAGATGAGAAAACTGAGGCAAACGGGGTTAAGTCACTTGCATAGGGTCACACAGCTAGCAAGAGTTTGAGGCTGTATTTGAACTCAGGTTTTCCTGACTCTAGACCTGGCACTCTATTTACTGCGCCACCTGCACAGCCATTATTTTGTTTGTATTTTCCAGATTAAAAACAACAACAAACATACATTTGTTCCTGTTTTTCTTTCCTTTCCTTTTTTTTAAGTTTAGCAGGCCTTTAAAAAATAAATAAAGAAATTCAGAATCTCCATACTCACAGCTCAAAGTTCTACTCCCTCCAGTGTGAAAATTTGTTCCAGCCATTATCCCATTTTCCATAATGGATAAATGCCATTACCAGGCATCATTCTGAAAAGGCTACTTATTGTTCCCCAGTACTGGAATAAAACAACAACAGATCTTTTAAATAGCACACCTATGATACATCCACTTGTATGGGGAGTCAGCTAACATTGTTATTGTGCAACAGTGATTGGACTCATTCCACAGACTATATAAAATGTATCACGTTATTGCCCACAACAGGCTTACAGGGTTCTAAGGTGTGTTGGTGAAACAAACAAAAAACCTATGTCCAAGTCATGTATGAACTATGGACCAGAGGCAGCGATGTGGTATGGCAGTGTGAGAGTTGGAGTCAAGCAGGGCTGAATTAAAATCTCACTCTAGACCTTTATACTCTGTATGACCAAGCAAGGTCACTTAACCTCTGTGAGCCTCTGTTTCCTCATCTGTAAAATGAGGATAATAAATGACACCCATCTCAGAAGCTTGTTGTGAGGACTAGTATGTGAGATAGCATAGGTAAAGTGCTTTGCAAACTTAAAGGTCTAAATAAATGCTTGCTATTATTTTGTAGAAGTATCCTAGAATGATTTGTTGGTAACTGGATGGATTTCAAGGTTCCAATAAGAATAAAAATAATAGTAATAATCACATTAATAACTAATATTTACGCAGCCCTTTACTGTTAACAAAGCCCTTTAGAGGTATTACCCCTTGCCTATTGCTACACATACCTTACCAAATGCCAACCCTGGATTGTACCATTCTCTCCTCCTTTATTCCAGTCTCTGATGAAGAAGAAACAGTGAGGATGACTCCACTTGTGCTCTTGATCCCATCTCCAGAGACTTGTTACCTTTACTCAGGCCCATCTTCTAGTATTGGTTTAATATACTAGATCCCTTTGCTGGTTGTTCTCACTTAATGCTAGTGCCTTCCCTCTCTTGGTTGTCTCTAGTTTGTCTTATCTACACCTTACTTGTATGTAGTTGTTCACATGTTGTCTTCCCCATTAGAATGTGAGCTCCCAGGGGCAGCTAGGTGGTGCAGTGGATAGAGCACCAGCCCTGAAGTCAGGAGGACCTGAGTTCAAACCTGACCTCAGACCAAACCCTTGACACTTACTAGCTGTGTGACCCTGGACAAGTCACTTAACCCCAATTGCCTAAAAAAAAAGTGTGAGCTCCTTGAGTGTAGACTGCCTTTTGCCTCTCTTTGTATCCCCAGTGCTTAGCACAGTGCTTGGCTCATGTTAAGTGAGTAAAAAATACTTGTTGACTGATGCTCACTAATTTTTAGTTTCCAAATCAGCTGCATACACTGCCCATGAATAAAACAAAATAAAATATTAGATAACTTCACATTACTTCCCCTTAACCTACTGTCCTCTTCCCTTTCACAGTTAAGCTCCTAGAAAAATCTGTCTTCATTCATTTCCTTCATTTCTGTAGCTGCCATTTCTACAGTTACCAACAATATTTCAATGGACAAATCTGCAGGCCTTGTCTCAATCCTCATCCCTTTCACCTGGCTGCAGCATTTGACACTGCTGATTACCTTTTCCCGGATTCTCTTTCTTTTCTCATTTTTCATGTCACAGTTCTCTCCTGATTGTCCCTGTTTCACTGGATGCTCCTCAGTATCCCTTGCTGGATCATCATCCATGTCTTGCCCACTTTGTATGGGTATACATCAGGTAATGAATTAGGCCTTTTTCTCCTCTCTTTCCTCTCTTCGTTCTATCTTGTAGTGCTCTTTTCTTTCATCAGCTATCATGGGATTCAATTATCATCTCTATGCAGATGATTCTCAGGCATACACACATCACATACACATATACATATGTGTGTATATATATATAGATGCACACTATGTATATGTATGCATATACACACAAAATATGTGTATATATGCATATACATATATGCATACTCGCACACATGCACACATACATGTGTGTATATGCACATATATGTAAAATCTCTCCTGAGCTCCAATCCAATATCGTCAACTTTGCCCACTGAATATTTCCAAATAGCCATCTCAAACTGATTAAGTCCAAAACTTTCAGATAAAACCCTTGTCTTTTCCTCATTTCCCTCTTTCTGGTCAACTAGGTTTGTAACCTGGTAATGATCCTCAAATTCCCTCTTCTTTACTCCTCATATCCAGTCAAATACCAAGTTTTGCTTATTTTATTCCACAGCATCAAACGGTCATCACCTCTCACCCGGATTACTGCAATAGATTCCTGGTTGTTCTTGTTTCCTGTGTCTCTCCCCTCTCTAACCCAATCCTCCACGTAGCTACAAAATGATACTCCTTTTTAAAGCACAGATCTGGCACATAGAACTTTCCTGTTTAAGAACTTCCAGTTGCCTCTAGTATAAAATACACACTTTTCTCTTTGGCGTAAAGACCTTCACAGTCTGTCTCCAGGCTTACTGCACATTTGGCTATTTCAGCAACATAAAGTATGGTAAGGTAAATCGTTCTCCAAGTGTGGTCCACAGACCCCAGAGAGTTCCTGAGAGCTTTCGAGGGGGTCCACAACATCAAAATTATTTTCATAATAATACTAAGAAGTTACTTGGCTATTAAAATACACTTTCCTTTCCCAGCTACATGTCTGTGTGGGGCAGATTTTCTTCATATACTTCAACCAAAACAACATAACACAACAGATTGAATGCATATACAAATATGAGAATCCAGCTATCTTCTATTAAGCCAGACATTACAGAGATTTAAAAAAATATGTAAAACAATGCCATTCTTCTTACTAATTGTTTTTTGTTTTGGAAAATATTATTTTTCATTGAGATTTGTTATTTATGTTAACACATAATGGAGTTATTATTTTAAATGAATTAATAAATATTTTTAAATGATCAGTTTTAATTTCTCATAAAATAAATATTCATGATTATAACCCAATAAACAAGAGCTCTTTGGGCATAAAGGAGTCTTGAGACCAAAATACTTGAGAAGTGACAGTCCCACTTTATGTACTCTACATTTAAATCAAAGCTGTCTTTTTTAATGTTTCCCTACCTACAACATTCCATCTCTCTTCCCCTTGTTTTTGCCTGAGCTATCTCCCATGCCTAGAATGTACTTCCTCCCCATCTTTTTAAAAATATTTCTTCAAACATTTTGTTTTCACATCAAAAACATTTAAAGATTACTCCCACTTTGTGAGAAGTCTCTTGTAACAAAGTAAAAGCTAATAATCCAGTGACCTCATCTGAAAGTGCATGCAATATTTCACATCCTTATCCCCACCCCCTATTAAAAAAAAAAAACTAAGGAGAAATTTATTTTCTCTCCCTCGCACTTCCATCCCATTGGGAAAAAATAAGAAAAAGAAATTACTTGTAACAAATATGCATAGTAAAGCAAAACAAATTCCCTTGATGTCTGTATACAAAAATATGTGTCTCATTCTGTACCCTAAATCTGTTACATCTCTAACTCATAAAGTTATTAGCTTCCTTTAAGGATTAATTCAAATGCCATCTCTTACACAAGGCATATCCTAAATTCTCTGAGTTCTCCTGTCAGACATATTTACACGCTTTGAATTTATTATCTGTGTTCATGCTGTTCCCCCTCAAAAAAAAAGAGATACTCCTTGAGGGCAGGGACTGTATTGTTTTTATCTTTTTATTTCTGTGCCTAGCACAGTGACTGACCCATTTGAGTGATTAATAAATGATTATTCAATGAACGAATGAATGAATGATCTCACTTGGTCCTCACAACAACTAGAGAGATTTGTATTGTAGGTATTACTATCCCCATTCCATAGATGAAGACACTGAGGCCTGGAGAGGCTAATCTCCTTGTACATGGTCCAATAGGTAGAAAGTGTCAGAGGTAGAATTCAAAACCAAATCTCTCTTAACACTACAGGACTCTTCCTACTACACTAATTATCTTTCAGTAGCTGCAACACACCTTCAGAACGATTGTCACCCACTTGAGAAAGTCTAAGCATTGAAAGGAAAGGCCCAGGTGGTAGTATGCGTTGAGCTGGGAAGTGCTTAGCTGAGCCTTTCCTGACCACAGGCAGTAGGGCAGTAGGGCCCCTCCTGGGGCTGCCTCCCTCCCCTTCCTCCTTCTCTTCCTTTGGACTTCATAGATGTGAAACCAGTAATCTTGACATCAACAATCTCTGTAGCCCTGAGTACTAACAGTGGAGTTAAGCAATGCATATCATTGTTATTGGACCAATTACTGTAATAAGTTCTGTAGGAGGAAAGTAAGGGGCAGAGCAAAGGCTTAATTTTTTAAGAATTAGTGAAATATCTCATGTGTAGTGTACATTGAATAGAGTCGCCCACTGGTGCATCAGAATACGTCATTGGGAGTGTTGTAGTGCACATCAGACTCCACAACCCCAAAGACTTCATAACTTTGATTTATTTCACTTGAAGCCATATTGCCTTTCCCGATGCTTTTTTTCCTTTTCACTTGCCTTCTTGTTTCCATGGCAGAGGGATGAAACACAGAAGAGCCTGTAGCATCAAATCCTTTGGCAAATGGAGTGTCATCTTCACTCAGCTTTGCTGTGCTTGAAGGGACAATTGGTGGCAAAGGCCTCTCACTTCTCAGCCTTTTTTTCATTTCTTCACTTTTAACCTGCAGAACAGTGTTGAAGGTAGGACAAATGAATGAATGGTTCCTTCTAGAGCCTCAGCATGTTGCCCTACCTACCCCCGATTAACATTATACTCTGGAACGTCATAAAGAAAACTAATACAAAGTATTCATTTGGTACTTGTCATTACCATTTTAGGAAGGATACTGACAAAGTAAAGAAATGAAAAAGCAAAAAAAAAGATGGGTTGGTCATATGGAAAGAGCAAGGGAATAACCATTGGACAGCTTATGGGTTCCATTGGCATCTTCATAACACCAAGACAAAGTGAGGAAGGCCCCTAGCATATTCAGTAGACTACCTACGTCAAACTCATAGGAAGACCACAGACAAGAGTCATCAAAAAATGGACAGCTATGGATGGGTCACAGTCTACATCAGTGGAGATCAGTCTACATTGGTAGAGGAACACCTATATGAGATCACAGATCCATTTGAGTTTTTGAGATGACAAAATGAAGCATGGTCAGATTGGTGTAGAGCCTAGAGACCATTACATAAAATCCTTTGAAAGTTCTGGAGATTAGCCTGCAAAAAAGACAATGTATGGGACACATAGTGCCTTTGATATCTGAAAAGCTACGATGTAGAAGGTGAATTACACTTCTTCTGCTTGATCTCTGACAGCATACTAGCAGTAGGTGCAAGCTATAGACAGAAAGATTTCAACTACATGTCAGGAAAACTTTCTAATAACAAATTGTAAAACAGTGGAATAGGCTGGCTTAGGAAGTAATGAATCCCTCCTCACTTAAGGTAATCAAGGGAAAGGTGGATGACCACGTGTTTCGGATGTAAAAGTGTATTCCTTGGTCAAGTAGAGGTTAGACTAATTAACCTCTGAGGGCTCTCCCAATTCTGAGATTTTGTGAGATACTCTCAGAACAAAATTTGTTTGCTGTTTCTGCTTAGACCTTTTAAAAACTGCTTTTCTTTAGTAGAAATGGTGGTGGGAGTCAGAGAAAGAAAGTCCTCGAGTGTGGTAGATTAGGGTTCTCCCATGGTATAGCTCAATGGCTTAGTATATCACTTCACTTTTCTGGCCTCAGTTTCTTCATCTGTAAAATGAATGGAGTGTACTAGATCTCTAAGATCCCTTGCAACAATAAAATTCTGAGGTTCTGAGAATGGAATGATGGCACTTCTTGATGAAGAGCACTTCTAAAACCACGGCCCTGGGAGAGGCATCAAAGGTCAGCTAATTCATTACCATTATCCTCTGTTCAAGCTGAACTGTCCTTGAGTTATTCCAGTACAATAGACAGTCTACACATTTCTGCAAAAATCTCTGGATGAGGAGACTCCACAACTTCTTTCATTATAAAGGAAAGACTTTTGTTGAATTTTAAGTTTTTTGTCTCACAAATTCAACCTGTTACCATTATTCATTCAACTTTTTTAGATAATCAGAGATGTGGAGCTGGGAGAGATCTTAAAGGCCATCTAATCTACCCTTCTCATTTTAGAAACGGGGAAACTAAAACTTATAGAGATTAACTGACTTGCTCAGGCTCCTACAGATCATGCTAGAGGCAGTATTTGAACCCAGGTGCCCCAGACATCAAGTCTATTACTCTAGCCACTATTCCATACTCCTTCTCTAAGGAGAGGGACCAAGTTCTTGTCCTGCAACAAGTCACTATCCTTCTGTTATTATTTTATATTTAATGTTCTAAGGACTATTTTTGCAAAGTTGGATAAAATAACTGTTTTTTGTAATGGAATAGAAGCATTGGGATATAAACTCATCTTCTGTATGCTCCCTGAAGGCATACTTGGGATAACTCTTATAGCAGGCAGGATAGCACATCCTATTCCCACAGCATTTTAATGTTCCCTGCCAGTCTCTATATTTTTAAAGCTTTTCCATACATGTAGTTTGGAGATTATGAGCCTTTGGCATGGCAGAACCAATTAAAAACATTATAGATCATTGTTATGTCCAGGCAATCCTGGGCATCAGTTTGGTCTTTGATAATGCTTCACTTTCAGTACAGTTTATTTGTGGAACTCTCAAGGGTATTTTGAAGTTTATATTTGTATTAGGGGAATTCCTCATCTGTCAGTTTATGAAAGATGGCAAGTTTATTATTGTAATTCTTTATTATCATTATCAACATCATCATTCTCACTACATCATCATATCTCTTAATTATTCCAGGCTTGATCCTATTCAGGACATTCTTCCTAATCAGTCCTCCTTCTCCTCCTTCTCTTCCTCCTCCTCTACTAGCTAAAGAGCCTTCTTTCTCGTTCATTTTTAGTTTGGTGAATTGCTGCTCAAGTTATAATATATCTTCAAGAACTTGAAGACTTAGGTCCACCGTAAATAGGCCATATTCCTCATAGCTAAAATTTTACTTATTTCTGTTTTTCTCTTCTCTTTGCTTTTGCCAGCTCTTTATTCTTCAAGCAACCAGAAAGTTCTAGGGGCAAGGGAGAAGAGTGAGAGGGGACATGTCTGATGGGACAAATCTATCTTCTATGGCAATTCTCAAACTTTTTGGTCTCAAAGGAGTCCCCCTTTATGCTCTTGAAAATTATTGAGGACCCCAAAGAGGTTCTGTTTATATAGGTTATATCTGTTGATATCTACCATATTAGAAATTAAAATATCTTAGTATTATTGTGAAAATAGTTTCAACCTTGAAAACCACCTGAAATGGTCTCAGGGACCCCCAGGGATCCCTAGACTTGACTTGGAGAACCTCTATCCTGCTGTAACTGGCCCAGTGTCTCAGAAATCTGGGTAATGTGTCCATGCTTTTGTAAAAGCCTCAGGAAGACATCCCTCTTGCATCAAAACTAGAGCTCCAAATGTCTGGTTTGAATCTAGCAGATATAAGAGCGCACAGCCTGTGTCAATGAAATTCAGATGGTGACTAACTCAACAATCCTTCCACTTATGAATTCTGGTACCATAAAAGTTTGTGCTTCTCCAATTCTAGTCTCCTAATTAAAATTCACAGCACTGAGATTTCCCTCTTAGTACTTCCACATAAAGAAAATTCTATTTTTTTTTTGGAGGGGAGAATGGAGGAAAGTGGCATCTTCCTTAAGTTGCATAGATGACATAATTTTTTCCCCTTAGTCTCCAGGTGTAGGGAACCTGTGGCCTCGAGGCTACATGTGGCCCTCTAGGTCCTCAAGTGCGGCCCTTTGACTGAATTCAAACTTCATGAATGTCATGGCATCATGAGCAAATCCATAATGGCCTTGGGAGAAGTTTCTTCCTGAGAATCCTGGATGTATCTTCTTTTCATGCTTTAGGGCAGCTCTTGGATCAAATAGCAGGAAAGGGATCCCTTTTCGTGAACTTTGTGAAGTTTGGATTCAGTCAAAGGGCCACACTTGAGGACCTAGAGGGACACATGTGGCTTTGAGGCCACAGGTTTCCCACCCTGTACCCATAATTCTATTGTTGGAAGGAAGTTCTGGTGAGGAAACTCCTTGCACCAATGCAGATCAGCAGCTGATGACAACAATTTATAGTCCATAGCCTGGGACATTGAGTGGTTTGGCAGAAATGGGTTTTGGACCCAGATGTTCCTGACTGCAAGTTCTCTGCTTCCTACCTCACACTACTTCTCTCAGGTAAAACTAATATCAACAACTAAGAATTACTTTATGCTATTCCTAAGTTAAAAAACAAATTAAGAAAAGAAAGGTGAAATCTATTCAAACACAAGCATTCTTGTAAGATTCAATCCAAACTGGGAGATCTATCTCAAAAGGACAAAGTCCTACCAGAAAAGTGTGAGAAGGACTGAGTTTAGTGAGCAGATCCTCATTATGGTATGTGTGAGAGTGAAGTTACCTTCCTCCTTTCATCTGCTGCCTTCATCTTCTCGTCAATATTTCTTATTGTGAACCCATTTGTTTCCCTTTTGGTCTTAAGTTTCTCCAGTCTGGCAGGCGGCTTCATGAGAGGCTTCTCATCTGTGCTTACCTGGAGAAAGACAGTTTTTAAAATGAAAAAAAATGGAAAAAGGAAAAAAACACATGCTTGGGTAGCAGCGTAAGAGAGGGGAGATGGAAGGCAGGCACCCAAGCTTTGTCCTGCTTTATTCTTGAGGAAGCCAAAAACCTATTGAAAAGCTAAGGTTATTTAATAGTACCAGCCTAAGAAGTGAGTGTTGCCAATGATGGAAAGTCCTAAAGAGGAGGTTGGGAGAAAACTCACACTTTTCAGAGTATTAAAAATCACAAACTATGTGTGAAAGAAAAAAAATGTGGCAAGAAGGCAAAGCTTTTCTGAAACTAGATTGAAAAGAATATGAAGTAGAAAGGAATCCTGAGAATAAGCATAAGATGGAGAAATGAGGTGAGTTAGCAATTGATTTATGTTGTCGTTCAGCTGTGTCCGACTCTTTGTAACTCCATTTGGGGCTTTCTTGGGAAAGATACTGGAGTAGTTTGCCATTTCCTTCTCCAGCTCATTTTATAGTTGAGGAACTGGCAACAGGTGACTTAAATGACTTACCCAGGTTCACACAGCTAGTAAGAGTTTGAGGCTAGCTTTAGAACTCTTATCCTCCTGATTCAAGGCTCAGTGCTCTACCCATTGCACCACAGGTACACAGTCCTTCCACTTGGCCTCAATCAAGGACACCTTAGGTGTTCAAATGAGTTTTGACTCATATGTTGATGCATCTAATGTACACTGTTGCTCTCACAGACAATCAGGGCAGATAACAATGCCTGCACATTCTCCACAGGGGCTTTCCGTGTGGTCATTGGTACCTCTTGCAATAGCCTTTATGGTCTTAGAGAAGCCAGATGATTTCCTGAACTAGGTGTTTGGATGTCAAAGTCTGGTCAGTCTCTGGATAGATTTCTATAGCCTTGTTTCTTGAGTCACTGCTAGAACAGGAGTTAGACTCTCAGACCACGATTATTTGACTTGTGGGAAAGCAGTGTGTTGCGTCTCTGGTTTTTCTGGCCTAGTCTTTCTCTATATAACCAGTTGTCTAACCTTAGCTACATCCTTTCTTCTTACTTGGTACCCCCTTCTTCCTGCTCTGCCCCTTTTGTAGAAGCCCCCATGTATCTGGAATTTTCCTTTCGAAGCTAGATATGTCTAGTTTTCTAGATGACTGACATCCCCATGCAACCTCAAGGATGGGAAACTAATCAGACTCACCTGAGAGAGATTCCTTGCCTCCCCTTTGATCCAAGAGCTTCCCTAAAGCATGGAAAGAAGATACATCCAGGAGTCTCAGGAAGAAATTTCTCCTAAGACCATTATGGATTTGCCCATGATACCATAACCTTTTGAACTATGACTCCCTGGCGGTACCACTGCTTGTGTCCCTTCTATCCCCTTCCCAGTTCCACATTGGAGGAATCCTGACATCCATGTTAGGAGGCAATGGTCTTGGAAGTATCTTGTTCTAGCTTGGAGAAAATCATGGAACTTAGAATATCAGTTTCATTCAGTGAAAATGTTGACTATAAGCACAATGCTAAAAATCACAACTATTATACTATATTTACCAAGAAGGGGAAAAGCGAAAGTCAAAAGAAAGCCATGAGAGCCAAGAGCCCTGGATTCTAGTGGTGGTTCTGACACGTAATGTGTGATCTTGAGCAAACCTTCTTAGCTTTCCTGGGCCTTAGTTTCACAATTTTTTGTTGTTGTTGTTTGTCCTTCATTCTCGAAGAGAACTGTGACATCATGGAGGTGATGCCATGACATGCAAGTGAATTGGATTTAAGTGAGGGAGGGCTGTGCAAAGTCACCAGCCTTACTTTCTCCTCTGGAGTCATCTGGGTCCAGTGGCCTGATAAAGATCAGGACAAGTGGAGATGGTCCAGGCTACAGTGGGGGACCTTGGTCTTTTCAAGCCAACGTCTTTAACGGTCTCAGTAGGTAAACAGGCTGTTCTTTGCCTCATTTCTTAGTTTCTTAAGTGCTTGAATTAAATGCGCTCTTAGATCTTTTCAAAATTTCCATAAAATTTTATGATTCTGTGAAGGCTGCTTTTTTTTTTTTTAAGAAAGGAGAAAAAAAATCTATTTGCTTTTTGGCTCAGTTGCAAGTATTGGAGAGTTCATGTGGTGAGAATTTCTTCACCACATATAGATAGTGGGATGTGTTTGACAAACCAGGGTGTTTGTTGTTGTTGTTGTTGTTATTTTTGTTGTTTTTCTTTCTTTCTTTCTTTCTTTTTAATGACAATTGTCACTTGGGCCTCCTGCTGGTGAAAGCCATCTGCTGAAAAAGAAACTACTTATTACTCTAACAATGTTGGGACCCAGAGATATTACAATCTGTATTAGACAGTTAAGTTAGATGAAATTCTTCAATAGCAAAAACTAAAAGGAAATTAAATTTGTAATTTCACATAACAAAACCTCTAAAAAGAAGACACAGTTGGACTCTAGGATTTTGGGTGGTTTTAATTTAGCAATATGAATCTGGAAGGGGTGGGGAAAGTGTGCTTTGAATGAAAATTGAACTTTTCTACCTTATTGAACATTAGAATTTGTTTCCATTCTGATGGATCTGAGATTTCATTTGATCCATAGCTCTTTTTTTCTAAGTAGAGAGAGGCTTTCCCACCACCTCTATCTTGAGCTTACCTTTTAAAAGTCATATGTGGGATGCTGGCTTTTTTTTTCTGTTCTCATGTTATGCTAGTCTTTGTTTTAACAGAACAACACACACTGGTTTTGGAGTCTGAGATCCTGGGTTCAAACCTTACCTCTACTACTTGCTACCTGTGTGAACTTGTACAAATCACGTCTCATCTCCCTGGGTCTCATTTTCCTCTTCTATAAAATCAGGGTTTGGACTAGATGATCTCTGGGGTTCCTTCTAGCTCTAAATCTCTGATCCTATGTTGGCATCTCAAAATAATAACAAAAATTTTAAAAAAACTGGCTGTCACCAATCTAAATATTTTTTAAATCGCTTTCAGAAACATAACCAATTTGTTATCAGGGGCCATTTCATTTTTATTTTTGTATTACGTGTGCCTTGCACAATATCTGCATTAGGAGGTATTTAATAAACACCTATTGATTGATTAATTGACCAGTTTTCAAGTCTAATAGTCTGACATCCTAGAATAACATTTGCTTCTTACTTGTCTAGTCAACTGAATTTCTACATACCACTTCCTGAATCATCTAGGTATTTTGCAGAGGTCTCCTAATTAGCTATTGACCTAAGTCTGAACCTACCTTGATTCAAGTCCTAACAGAACTCTATGCACCGAATGGAAGTGGGTCAGAGCTTCTCTTAAGATGTTTGTAAATCTTGTTCTGCTTCTCAAATCTCCATGGGAAGGTTACTGGGCTTTTACTGGGAATATTCATTCTGGGCTCAGTCAAACTTCCTCCCTCTTAGAAATCTCCCCATGAGGTTCAATAAAAATTATCAGACAGGTTGGTACAAGGTCACTAAATTCAGTGATGTTTATGACAGTTTCACTTACTTTGAGAGGGACTAATATCTTGTCCTTTTCTCCTCTCCCCCCCTCCAAGTCATATCAGGAAGTTGACTTTCAATTATCCACACTAATAAAAAAAGATCAGTGACATAAAAGATGCAGAAAGTCATTTATATCTACCTTGACATTTCTAACAGGGAGAGATGGAGTGACATGGTGAATAGAGAACTGCCTTTAGACTTGGAAGACCTGGGTTTGAGATCTGCCTCTGGAACATATTGGGTATGTTATAATGGACAGGTCACAACCTCTTGGGGCCCTCTCTAAAAATCTAAGTTACAGTTAAGTTAGATGGCTGCCTCAGAGGGAGTTTCCTTCCATTCAAGGAATTCCTCACACTAAAGAAATCACAGATCTAGACCAAAATTTTTAAAATTAATTTTAATAAAAATAAAAATAATATGCCTTTATTTCTGTGCACCTTGTAATTATGTTTTGATTAACTTAATATTCTTATTGATTTTCGTCGATTAAGCCAATTTTAACTGATGAAAGGGATCATAAGGGTAAGTGACCTCATTGTATGCTAGGTGGCAAGGGGAAATTCAGGAGTAAAATATTTGTCATAAATGGGGAGGTGGATTGCACACGTATATAACTGAGAGTCACACTCATCTTTTTCTCTAAGTATACCTAGCTCTACCCAAGCTTATATCTTGACATATATTTTGACATGTTTTAGATGTCCATAGAAATATCTTCAGGATTCTTTAAAGTTGCTGGCAGGTCCATTTAGCATATTTTACATTTAGCTAAACTGCATTTTCCATCTAGCATTTTGTGCTCCATCTTCAGAGTAATCCTTGTTGCGTGTGTGTGTGTGTGTGTGTGTCTGTGTCTGTGTGAGAGAGAGAGAGAGAGACAAAGAGAGAGACACACACACAGACACACAGACAGACAGACAGAAGGGGAAAAAGGGAGAGGGAGAGAAGGGGGAGAGAGGAAGGGGGGGGGAAGCTTACAAGTTGCTTATCCAGCAGGCAGAATGGAATTCCTTCAGTACTTCTTCACAAGTAAATAATCAAAGTGAAAAACAGACAAAAGGGATTCCCTGCGGTGGGCACAGATGCTCCACAGCCCTCCTGGGAATGACTGCACCCAGGGGATTCTCCCAATTCGGAGGATGGATGAAGCTCATTTATCTGCTCACTCTAACTGTCCTTAGACATAGATGACAAATGGGACCTAAGATAATGACTTGGGCTGGTGAGGGACATACCTTCACAGCTTAATAATGTTACCATATGAGTAGCTATATAAGAATCATTTCCTAAAACCCTTTCTTATTTATTTTCACATTTACCCTCATGTTATTTTATTGAAAAACATTTTTCTCTTGGTAATTAAGAAAGACCTTAAAAAAAAACACTGAAAGCTACTTCTGCCATAATTTATTTTTCCATTTCTGTCTTGCTAATCTGATTCTATTAATTTTAATATGGCATTTCAATAATTACTACATTCATCTTCTCTTTCACCCTTTTATCTTTTCACTTGCTCTGAGTGGGATTTTCCTTTCTCTCTGTGTAATGTCCTTGAAACCATATTCAGTCCTGTCTTTTAAAAAAAACAAAACACATTTATTCTCTGAGAGGCATTATGGATAACTGGATAGAGAGCTAGCCTTGGAGTCAGGAAGACTCAGGTTCAAGTCTTCTGATGTATCTTAGATTTGTGACTACGATTAAGTCACTTATCTTCTTACTATAACAAACAACTCTCTTGGCTAAGAGAATTGTAAGAAACTTTCATATTGGAGATTCTCTTATATCAATAACATTCACTGTTCAGGAGATATAAATGTTCAGGAAAAACACAAAAACAACACAAAATAAATCACTCCAAAAAACTAAAGTTATTACATGATGTTTCAGTTTTCAACATTGATGAGATCTAGATTTCTAACTCATCCTTTCATTTTTATACAGACACCACAACTTTCCTTTACATGGAATGTTAATGCAGTAATAAGCTTTAATAGGTTACACATCTACTTTAAAGAGCATAAAACTGCCCTAAGACTTTTGGGACACCCTTTATATGTGAGATACTAGACATCTAGCATTCTTATATTCTCTCCTAGGTATATCAACAAAGCTCTTGCTATTTATTGGTCATTGAGCAATCTTCCATTTAGGTAAGGTGTGTGGTGTAATGGATAGAGAGTTGGTCTCAGAGACAGGGAGACCTAGGCTCAAATTGTACTTCTGTGAGACTCTGAATAAGCCACTTAACCTCGTCTCTCAGTGTCCTAGTTAATGTTCTAAGACTTCAGCTGCAGAGAAAGTAGATTAGTGGAGGGAATTTTCTCATCTAAGTCCTCCTAATACTAATGAAATCACAGGTCCAGTCCCTAACCACCTCCATCCATTTAGATACTTTTCCCGGGGACCATCCTGTCCTCCTAATCACCAGACTTCATATTTCAGTTAATGCTGGATTATACTGTTGACACTTTATTTTTATTATTTTTACCATTCATTGAATTAGGGGCTGGGGAGGGTTGGATGGTGGCAGGATTTCCGGGAACATAAGGACCTGTTAAGCCTGGTGTATTTCCATCCTGCCTCATGCCTGGTTTATCCTGGGTCACTCTGGCACTCCATTAGAGCTCCTGATTGCTATTTTATCTGTGCTGTGCTCTGCCAGTCCTGCCTCACATTTATATCCCTCTGACAACGTTTTAGCTATGTCTCTAGCAACCATTCTATTTCTAAATAATATGTAAACAGTCTTTATCCTTGGCTGACTTAATGGTATTGCGACAAAGTCAAGCCAGAAATTCTTTTATTTTTTTCCTTACAGATATGTTTCTTCCACAATACATCACACATTAATCTTATCCTCACCCTTACTAAGCTTATAATACACTTTCATCTTTGACATCTGAATAATAGAAAAATATTTTAATGCCATCCCCCCTGACTTCGTAATCAAGATTCCCATGATTTCCCCTGGGTGGGCATTTGTGAATTCTAGTCATTTGCTGGCATTAGTTGACCTACCACTTTTTCTCAGAGACTGCACAGTGAGTTGTCTTCTTTCCTTTGTTGGCCTTCCTTTTCTGTTCTGGGACACTCACCTCTTCCTGCCCTTGCTGTAAGTACTTTCCTCTTCTTGACATAGTACTGCACGTAACAGGTGCTTAATAAGGAGTTGCTCAATGAAGCAAGTCAATTCTCCCCTGTCACGTGTCATTACCCTACATTCTTTTTTCACTCTTCCCTTCCTACTCCAAGTCTACTGACGACACTTAGTAGGTTTTCTAAAATCTGATTCCTGCCCCTTATAGGACATGCTGTGGCTGCTTCTCCTCTTCCAGCTGACAGTAGTACGGAGAGGACAGAGCCTGCTTCAGGTATATAGAAACAAGGCATTTCACCATTCTGAGCCTCGGGCTCCTCTTCTTTAAAATGGGCGTGATAGTAAGGCATACACAGCTGTTGTTAGCCTAAATAACATTGGAGATGAAAATCACTTTGCAAACCTGAAAGAGATCTCTAAACGTGAGCTACTTATTATTAGGACCCCCCAGCCCTTCTACCTTTTCTCTATGCTTCTTACATTTCCTTTCTTTTCTCTAGGCCCTTCCTTCTGGGGTCCATGCCTTTCCTTTCCTTAAGGGGCAGCTAGATGGCACAGTGGATAGAGCACTGGCCCTAGACTCAGGAGAACCTGGGTTCAAATATGACCTCAGATATCTACTAGTTGTGTGACCCTAGGCAAGTCACATAACCCTGTTTGCCTCAGTTTCCTCATCTTAGCTAGAGAAGGAAATGGCAAACCACTCTAGCATCTTTGGCAAGAAAACCTCAAATGGGGTCATGGAGAGTTGGATTATCCCTTCCCCCCCCCAAAAAGCTACCTGAAGTAGATGGAAGATGTCAAGGTGAGGGCATTGTCTTGAGGCAAGATTAGAAAGAGGTTAAGCACCATCAAAAACCCATACAAAATGAATCTCCTGATTTCTGACCCCAGTGTTTGCTTTGTCTACTATTATTATTGTTATTATCATGAAAATACTGAGAGACATTTTGGCAGAGGGGGAAAGTACTCTAGACGAGGTGCCAAAAGATATGAGTTCAAGTCTTGACTGCCCTATACAGTGCTTTCATTGCTTACAACTGCACCAAGACTTTTGGGACATCCTGTATTAGCTTATGAGCAAATCATTTAACCCCAATTCCTCTCTAAAATAGAGTTGACAGTAGTTTTTGTACCTATTTCACAGGTTTTTTTTTTTTTTTTTAATAAAGATCAAAAGGAATAAGGCAGCATATTGTCATGGTAAAATGTACTGTCTAGGGGCAGCTAGGTGGTGCTGTGGATAGAGTACCAGCCCTGAAGTCAGGAGGACCTGAGTTCAAATCCAGCCTCAGACCAAACACTTGACACTTACTAGCTGTGTGACCCTGGGCAAGTCACTTAACCCCAATTGCCTGGAAAAAAAAAAGTACTGTCTCTTCAGTCAGAAGACCTGGGTTGAAATCCAAGTTCTTCCGATTACTTCCTGTATGCCCTTATTCAAGTCATGTAACCTCCACTGGCCCTTAGCTTTCCCACCCGTAAAATAATGAGGTTGTGCTAGAGGGCCTCTGAGGTCTCTTACAGCTTTAGATCTCTGAGGATCAAAATGAAATAAGTCATCATGGGGCAATAGGAAAAGCCCTGGATTTAGAATTAGAGGAATTTGGTTCAAATTTAACCTCTGCTACTTACTAACCGAATGATCTTGGCCAAGTCACTTCACTTCCCTGTGTCTCCTCATATTTAAAATGTGGGGGTGGGTGGAACTAATAGCCTTTGAGCCCCCATCTAGTTCTAGCATCCTATGAAACAGTCTACAAGAAAGTGTTTTGTAAACCTTTAAGGGCTAAGTGACTATTATTACAAACCAGGGAAACCTGATGAACTTCCTCTATTGGTATCATTGAGTGCCACCTGACACTATTCTTGGCCAATACTCAGTCAATTTTTTTTTTACCATGTGTACCTCCTCCTTTCTTACATTTCTTTTTCTTTCTTCTCTTTAGTGCCTCATGAATGCTTAGGGCAGCATAGGAATTAATTGGAAATTTTGCAAGCTAGGTCAGAGGGAATTCATGAGAGGAGAGGGACTAACTCGAAAAGACACTTTGAGAATCTTATCTAACAGTCATTCACCGGAGTTTATGCTTTCTGATCAACAATCATACACCATCTTATTCTCTCACATCCCATCCCCCCTCCCCTTCTTTCTTACTCTTCTCTTTTTCCTTCTCCCCTGCCTGTGGCTTAGACTCACTAGTGATGCCCACGAACTGCTTCATCCTCTCAGTGGCAGGCTCTCTGGGATAGAGACACTTTTAGGAACTTGCATTCTGTTAGCGGCGGCTGTGGCAAATTCTACCCACGGTAACAAACAGCACAGTTATCCCTTCTACACTGTGACTTCCCCCATTGTGGTTTCAATATATCATGAGTTAACATAAGAAATTAAATGGGAATTTGTGGGGATTTTTGTGAAAACCAAAGATGGCATATAAAAGCCAGCAGATAACAGAGCCTATGACAAAATACTTAACTCAGATTTTACAATAAAATACTGTAAACACCCCATAAAAGAAAAAGAAAAAATTCAAACTTTTCTGGTACAAAAGGAAGGCCCTAAATTTTTACATGGATTTTCCACATTGCAGGGGCACCACATCCCTAACTCCTACAATGTGGAAGGGATAACTGTACAGTCAAGTAAGCCAGGCAAACTGATCAGCTGGAGGAGGCACATGATTAGCAATAGAGTAACCATCACTACATTTATAGTTTCACCTTAGTTTTTCATCAGGATCAGGTGCGTGTTTGTATTCTGTGGCTGATGGTCAGTCTTTACCCTGAAAAAACCGGACTTCAATTTCAAGGTTGCCTTTGTTTACCTCAGAGTCTGTAAGACTTCATAGGCACTTTAGTGCCTCATGAATGCTTAGAGCAGCCCGGGAATTAATTGAAAATTTTGCATGTTAGGGTAGAGGTAATTCATGGGAGTAGGGGGACTAACTCAAAAAGGTACTTTGAGAATCATACTTAACATGTATTCACTGGAGTTTATGCTTTCTGATCAACAATCGTACACTGCTTTTACTTTTAACTACATTCTAAAGTTTATTATAAATTAATTACTTGCCATGACATTATATGATTCTCCATTTCTAAATACTTTACTTTGACTTTGCATTATTCCTTGAATGAAAAGTTCCTCCAGGATGTCTGATGATTTTGGCCTCTCTCGACTCTGAAAGTGTTGGGACGTATCGATTAATCCGTTAATCATTGGTTCTTTAAAAAAAAAAGACAAAACAAGCATCAGAGCCCACCTCACAATTAATCACACTACTTCATTTCCTCAGAGCCCTAATACTGTGACCCATAGACTGTTCTGGGCACAGAATAAAATCTGTCATTTTTTGAGCACGTTCAGGTTCTCAGCATTCCTACAGAGGGAGGAACCACAAGGAACAGGAAAACCTGTTTATTTGGGAGGCTGCTTATTAAGAAAACAAAAAAGCCATTTCTCTCTGCTGTGCCCAATGATTGCGTTGTCACAACACTCATACACTTGGGTATGGCTACCTTTGTCGTCTGTCCTCATTACAAAGCCAGAGAGCAGTGAAGAATAAGGGATTCTTTGAGTAAGTCTTTGCAGTTGCAGATTGGTTTCTATGCTTTGGATACAAATGATAAACAGTGTGATGTTGCCAAGAGATTTCTGGTTCTGCAACTCTGAGTTTACAATTACACCATCTGCTAAATCTGTATCAGTAGAGCTAGGTCTTCTCTGAAAAGAATCTTTGGACCATATCAGACTCAGTCACATAACATCAGCCAATCTTTCATAAAAGCTATTTTTAAAAATCAATATTGAAATAATTTATAGGAGGGCACCAGTGATAGAGAAACCCCATTGCTAATCACCCAAATTTATAAGTAAGCCAATGAGCCTTATTTCAGTATCATGCAAATGGACTTTGCTGGTTTGTTTTGGGCAAATGCAGTTCTATTTTGTTGTGTTTTTTCTTCTGTCAGTAACAAAACTTTGCATTCTCCCCAGAAATATGCTGCCATCTATTCTTAAAAAATAGAGACTTGGAGACAGCTACACTTAGAGTCAGGAAAACCTGGTTTTGAATCCCATTCAAATCCCTGTCACCCTTTCTGGGTATGTGACCCTGGGATGATCATGTCATCTTTTTGTGTCTTAAGCAAATCCCAGGGGACTCTTTATGTATGTAGCTGGGTAGTGATAGGTCCATGTGGGAAGAGATAATTTGTAATCCCACAGTGGGAGTTCCTTAAGCATACTTAGCAAAAAAAAAAAGCTTAATTTCAGTAGAAAACAAGTTCTTTCCATTCAACTGGAGGAATTTCATAGAAATTCTTAACTCTGCAGGCCAGCGTAGATAGGATGAGTGAATTTTTACTGTGAAATTGTGGAATAAAACCTAACCAGATATCACAGATTTACAGCTTCAAGGGGCCTTAGAATTCACTTAGTCCAAATTGTCTAGTTTTACTTTAGGAAATTGGGGGGCCAGAGAAGTTAATTGACTTGTCTTAAGGTCACACATAGGCAGAGCCAGCATTTAAATCCAGGTGCTTGGCTTTCAGATACAGTGGCCTTTTCACTGTGCCATGAGGTTGTCATTTTCCTTCACTCTAGCATGTGAATATTTTAAAAAATCCACTCCTCTCCTTCAGTACTGCTTTTCAATATGCCCCTAAGAATATCTAATAAGTGCATAGTAGCAAATACAATAAGAACTTAATTTCAAAGTGTTAAACCAAGGAGTTAGTTGCTGTTGAGAGAATCAAACTTGATTTATTTCCTGTTCTCCTCTTTCTCCAACTGTTGTAAGAAGTGGTTTCTAACTAAAAGGACCCCTTTATTGCATATAAGTGAGTATACTCTCATAGAGAGCTTGATCTCTTAGAATGCAATGATTGAAAAGATAAATAATGACAAAAACTGTCCATGAATTCAGTAAAAAATTTAAATGAATAATAACTACATATGTCTGGAGCTAAATGAAGATTGAGATGACAAAGCTTGAGGTTTGTTTGAACTAGCAGTTCAGCAGACCCCTTGAAATAGTGTATCAGGAATATATAGCCTGGGACTCACTGGGCCTCCAAGATCCCTGCCCCTGAAAGTTTTCTCAGCATTTTGATCTCAACATTTCCCAAAGTGAATCTTATCCTCTAAGCCTATTCTTCTTGTTTTATGACAATTTTGTTTATGGAACCACCATTCACCCACATTTTGAAAGCTTGTTGTTACATGTAACCTTTCTCCCTCACATTCATCCAGTTAACCAATCCTGTTCATTTTACCTCTGCACTCGATCTTATATCTGTCTCTTTCTCTCTATTTTCACAGATACCACTCCATTATAGACTCTAATTACCATCCACCTGGGCTATTGCCAATAGCTTTCTAACTTGTCTCACCACCTCCACTCTCTCTCTCCTCTAAGATTTATTTCATACCACTGCCAGAATAATTCTTAATTTGTAGAGCTGGTCATTTCATTCCACTGCCCAAAAGTCTTCAGTGGTTCCCGACTGCGTACTGAATAGAGCTCAAACTTCTTTGCCTGGAATTTAATACTGTCCATAATCTGATAACCATCTAACTTTTCTAGGATCATTTAATTTTATTCCCTTCCATGCATGTTATATTCTAACCCAGCTCCCTGTCCTCCAAATTGCTATCTCCCTTCTGTTCCTTTGGTCATGTAATTCCCTATACCTGGAATGTTTCCTTCTTTATCTATTTAATTATTATTTATACTCAAATGCCACATCCTTCATGAAGCTTTATTTGACCTACTCATTAGTTGAAACCTCCCCCTTTGGACTTTATATAGCACTTTGTTTTATTCCTCTTTAATGTACTTATCATGTAATACCATAAATTACAGTTACTCATGATTATATCTGAGAGAAATAATTATTTTTCTCTTGTATTGAATAAATAATTATTATATTGGGACCAAGATTTTTTCCGCTTTCTAATTTCTCATCCAGAAATCAACCAGTATGAGAAATCTTGGGCAATGATTTAGCCAAGCTAAGATCTAATCAAAGACAGTAAAAGAAATTCTGAGTTTAGGCAAATGGGTGGATTCATTCTGTTTACTCAGACATGTCTGGAAAAATGTGGATTCTCCCATTTGTCAGAGGGTGATATGGAAATTGATAGACCTCTCTGACCAAGATTTGGGTGCTCAGTGTCACATGCCTCGAGACCCTCATTGTGCTACAGCCCACCACTCAAGGTAATATTCATTCACTTATTGTTAACCAATCAGAGTTGATTGCCACCTTCAGGAACACCTACTTTTCCAAGGGTATATAAACTGAGCCCACTGCCATGAGGGGTCTTTGCCATTTGAGAGGGCCATCGACCTCTTTTATTTTATTTTTGTAAGGTATTTAAAATTAATTAATTTATTTTTAGTTTTCAACATTCACTTCCATAAGAATTTGAGTTCTAAACTTTCTCCCCCTCTTTTTCTTCCCCCACTCCCCAAGATGGCCTGTAATCTGTCTAGACTCTACATATACATTCATATTAAACCTATGTTCACATTAGTCATGTTGTAAAGAAGAATTAGAACCAAAGGGAGGAACCATGAGAAAGAAGAAATATTTTAAAAAAGAGAGCAAAGAGTATGCTTAGATCTGCATTCAGAATCCATAGTTCTTTTTCTGGATGTGGATAGCATTTTCCATCATGTGACCTCTTTTATTAGTAACATTCTAGCATTATTAATAAAAAGGACTAACTACCCAGAAACTATGTCTCTTGAACTTTTCAAACATCATATATCTCATCCTTAAACAAGTCTAAAAGTTTCATTAGGATAGTGATTATTTCTTACCTAAATGTTGTTTCTTCTCCAGTGCCTACTGTAGTGCTTTGCATGCAGTAGGTGCTTAATAATTAAGTACTGAATTATCAATCAACAACTTTTATTAGGTGCTACTATGTGCCAGGCATTATACTAAGTAATGGGGATACAAAGGCAATGGGGATACAAATGGGCAAAATCAATCCCTGCCCTCAAGGAGATCACATCATTCTAATGGGGGAGAAAAACATGAAAATAATTAGGTATGTATAAGATATATAAAGAATAGTTGGAAGATAATCTCAGAGGGGAAGAAGTTAGCATCTGGGGAACTGAGAAAGGCCTCCTAAAAAAGAATTGAATTGAGGTAAAGATTGCATGAAGTTAAAGTCTGTAACCCTGTTTAAGAAGAGTTAGATTCCCCTTAGAAGTGTCTCAGTTTTTCCCTTATCTTCAATAGGCAGGCCAAAATTTAAGGAAGTAATATACTCCCTAACAGAAAGAACTAGAATTACTATAGGCCAAGGCAGTTGGTGGCACAGTGGATAGAGTGCCATGCCTGGAATCAGAAAGACACCTCTTCCTGAGTTCAAATCTGGCCTCAGACACGTATTAGCTGTGTGACCTTAGGTAGGTCACTTAACCCTGTTTGCCTCAATTCATCATATGCAAAATGAACTGGAGAAGGAAATGGCAAACTACTCTAGTGTCTTTGCCAGGACAATTCCATATGGGGTCATGAAGAGTCAGACGCGTCTAAAATGACTGAACAAAGTTATTATTATTATTCCAATACTAAGGAGTAATTTAGGGAAAGGGAAATTGTGCCAGAGAAGTAAATCATAAATAGTTTCTCAATAGCACAAACACCAAAACATAATTATTTCTTTTATTAATTTTAAAAATTATTTGGTTCTACACTTATTAGGATAATTCTTTTTGATTCATTTTATGTTTAAATGCAAATCTTACATGTAGAGAGAGGTGAATACAGCCAAAAATTAAAGCAACCAACCTCTATAATGGCTGTTATCAAAAACAAACAAAGTAAATTAGTTTACTTGACATTTTAACTGGAAAGCTGCTGGCTAACACTATTATACTCTAAAACCCACAAAGAAGCTAAGTTCAATTTTAATGTCTTGGCAATAGACCTCATCATCTATGGTGCTGCAGTTCCACAAAACAAGGTTCATATCCAACAATATTGAAGGAGGCAATGCTGTCTGGTGGAGATGAGGATTCTACCTCTGATTTGACCACTTATTGTCTGTGTGACCTTGGACAAGTCACTTAATGCTTTAGACCTTAGTGACCTCACTTTTAAAAGGAGAGGGCCACATTAGATGATCTTTTAAGGTCCATCCCAACTCTGAGTCCTATGATTCTATTACTAGCTAACCTCCAAGATCCATTTTCAACATTTTGTTCCTGTGTCCTAGAATCCTTCCTAATCAGCATCTAGGAGGAAAAGTTCCCCTACTGTTTCATACAGATCCAGTAATGTGATGGAGCCAGCTCTGACCAACTGCTAAATGTTTAGCCAATTGTTAAATTTTCAGTGTGAGCATTTACACCTCAGATGATTGTAAGGAATGATTCATTTGGACCCCTACTCTATTCCAATCAGCGTTAATCAGCTTAATATTTTACATAAATCATATAGGGATAATTAGGTGAGATAGGTTCTTATAGTGGGCCTTTATAGTAGGCCTCAATCTTTAATGTAATGTTCACTACTTATTTATTAGT
Organism: Vombatus ursinus; assembly: GCF_900497805.2. NCBI lineage: Eukaryota > Metazoa > Chordata > Mammalia > Diprotodontia > Vombatidae > Vombatus > Vombatus ursinus. The sequence continues at coordinate 8,134,365 of NW_020940355.1, forward strand.
TATAAAGCTCACTTGCTCAACCACAAGAATGCTGACAAAGATATCTCCATCCTGTTTTGCTCAAATTCCATGCCCAAACCTAGTGTGGGTGGAATGCCTTGATTCTTTGGAAAGTCCTCCTACTTATTTTTGTATCTCCGGACTACTCTCTCTTGTCCAACATGGGCTCGTGACCATCTTATGATCTTATGACCACTTAGTCAATAGAGATACCCCGTGCTTTGACAACCTATAACCCCTCCTGTTCACCTACCAGTTTTTTGGCTGATACATCATCTTTGGCCCTTAAGAGCAAGGTCTAGTAACCAATGAGATTCTGTATTTTGCCATGCTTCTTTTGCATATTTGTATATCAAACCCTGTAAAACCAAGGTCCTGGGGATCAGGTGCGTCTCAGATGGTGAGAAAGATCTGAGGTCCACTTCATTAGAGGGGGCCATGGAGCTCTGCCTCAGTGGATTTTTTTTTTTTTTGCTGATTGGACAATTACAAATAAAGGCTTGATTTTTTTTTAATGATTGTCTAGACTTAATAAAGTAATGAATTAAATATTAATGACACAAATGAAACTTAAAAGTGTGATTATATATATACACATATGTATATACACATATTTTACATATATATAGATAAGTACACACCTATATCTATATGTGTGTATATATTTATATATACTTGTTGTTAAGCATTTACCAGCATATCCAGGGATGTAACTACTAAGTTATTTTTACGACATGTACTACTACATAAGTTATGAGTTGACTCAGTCATAGAACCTGAGATCTGGAAGGGATCTAAGAGGTGTACTGTTCCAATTTCAGTTGGATTCTTTACCTGTTTTTACTTCTTCATTTTTTTTATCAAGAGGTGGTGAATTTTCTAGAATGGTTCCAGGTAAGCTTCCCATTAAGACACCATCTTCCAGTCCAAATTCATTATCCATAATACTTTTAGATCTTGCTGACCCATCCCAAGGCCCAACATTTACAGGTATATGAGATTCACCAATATCAACCTGTGAAAAAAAAAAGGAAAAAAGAACTTATCATTTATGAATTACAGGTAATTTGGAAAATGAAAGCAACGTTTGCTGCTCTATTTTGTGAGTATCCATTCAATTGTTCAATAAATATTCAATGATCGTCTTCCATATGCATTGATAAGGTAATGAAACAGCAAAGCTTTGTATTGGTCAGGATACTCAAATTATTTACAGATTTAACTTTAAACCAATCAAAATGCTAAGCCTTTACAGATCTAGACAAAATAATGTCAAAATTCATTCAGAAGAGTCAAAGACATGTGGATTGAAGGACTACCACTCAGCCTTGCAGCATTGACAATCCCAATATCCTTGATTAGAAATGACGGTATTCAGGCTAGGATAACCCTCTCTGTAGACAGGAGCTCTGTACTGGCTGGTGATTACTAAGAGTTACTCGTGTGGCTTTGATCTGCAAAAAGAAAGTATAACAGTTAATGGAACCTCTAAAATAATGGCTTCTCATTATGAACTTGAAGGAGAATTGGTGATAGAGGTTGTTTGTAATGACTTGTGTACATTAAACCAGTTTCTGTGATGAGTAAGGGGACACATGTATAAAAAAATATCCAAAGCAGCTCTTTTCATTGTAGCCTCAAACTGGAAACAAAGGGAGTACTCACCACCTGGGGAATGGCTAAATGAATTGAGGTATAGGAATGGAATAGAATATTACTGTAATGTAAGAAAGGACAAACCAGACACTTTCAGAGGAAGCTGGGAAGCCCTCTGTGAACTGATGCAGAGTAAACTGAGTGGAACTAGGAGGGAGCAGGCTGACCAGGCCAGGGAAGAAGGTCCATGGGAAGCACAACATTGATGACATGACTAAAAGACTCTATGAAACTGATTGCCTGGAACAAGATTATACTGAGAGAAGTGATTATTAATAACCAATAATTTGGGGAGATCCAGAGTTCTCCCCTTCTTCTAAAGTCCTGATTTTTAAAAGTGAAAAGTTCAGTCTTTGAAGGACATTACTGATAATGAGATTGAAGTAACTCTCCTCAATCTCAGTCAGACTCCCCCCCCCCCCCCCAATCTTACAAGGAATTTAATCTAAGGTGAGGAAGCCCTTTGTGTTCTACCCAAGTTTAGGGGGAATTGAATTCTTTGATTAGGTTGGGGGTGGAGGAGACTGAACTCTCTGTCCAAGGGTAGCAGATGTTACTCTCAGCCTCTCATTTTAATATAGCCCACCTCCCTTTGTGTTAACCAATCAGAATTGATTGCTCCTCCTCTTCCAAAAGAACATATAAGCTCTGAGCCAATGCCATGATTATCTTTGGTCTAAGAGAGAAGGCCAAATGACCATCCTTTTATTAATAACTTGCTGGCCTTATTAATAAAATGATTAAATTACCCAGAACCTATGTCTCTCAAATATTTTTAACCGTCACAGTACTGAAGAAATGGTGCACAAGCAAGGATTATGCTTCCCTGGATGACAGTGAGATCCATGACAGAATAAACCTGGAACATTTTTTTTTTTTAACCAGAAGGGGCAGCAGGCTTGCCTACTCTGCAATCCACCCCCTACCGCATCCCTTCTTCCATTTTTAAAGTCTCACTAATAAAAATAACTTAAATGCTATCACACACATATGTATATACATGCATATACTCAATGACAATATTATAGAGAAAAATGACTTTGAAAAACTTTACTGATCAGTGCAATGATAAATAATTCCAGAAGACTGAAGATTAAACATGCCAACCACCTCCTTCAGAGAGAGTATGGGTTTAAAACACAGAATAAGAAATACATTTTTGGACATGACCCAAGTCAAGCAGAGATTTCTGTGAAGATCCCTGTGGGCCATGGAATAAGGTACAGTATGAAGCACCTCATTTGGGTTTCTTCATAAAACTTAAGAACAGGAAGGAGTAAGAATAAAGTGGCCTGTAAGCAGCCTTGCCTCTCCCTACACCTATCTTTCTGTGTTTGCCTGAGTCTCTGTCTCTTTTCCCAGTCACCTTCTTTCTTTCCACCTCCCCAGCCCACAAATATAAATATTGCCAGGGGTGTGCTGGAACCTGCTTGAGCCAGCTCAAACTAGCTTGAGAGACAATTGTTAAATGTTCAATGTGAGCATTTTTACTTCTAAAATTGACAAACACTTCAAATCAGAGCTTGATTTATTGTTTTCTTGATCGCCCAGACTTTAAAAAGTGACTTGCCCAGGGTCAAACAGCCAGTGAGTGTCTGAGGTCACGTCTGAACTCAGGTCTTCCTGACTCCAGGCCCAGTGCTCTATCCACTACCATCTAGCTGCTTCCAGTATAGATTAATAGAGCAGATTAAATTTAAAAGTGTCATAGGTACATTTTCCCCTAGAGAGCCAGTTGTTAGACATTTACCAGCACATCCCTGAAAAATGAACAAGCATTCCCATTGTTTCAAGGAGAAAAGGAGTTGTATGTGTTGTAATTTAGAAAAAACAAAATATAATTTAGAAAAAACAAAACAAGCAAAAACTGAAGAGAGCCCCTTCTAATGGGGGTGGGGAAAGAGTAGGGTTAATTTTAAAATGAATGAAAACAAGAAAACCAAGTATGCTGTTTATTCCCTGTAGATATCCATAGTAAGAGAAAGATTGTCAATGCATCACTCGGGAGCAGGGGTGAAGGGGCATTCATTAGCTTTTCAGATCTATCATTTTGTATACCTAATAAATCAAAACCTCCCTTAAGAACTAATTAGAAATCATGAAATTTAGGATTTCTAAGTGTAGAATGAAAAAAAAGTCTTAATTGAAAATCAAGACTTAATTAAAAGAACATACTCAAATTGAGAGCAAACTTGAATACTTTAGGGCTAAAAAGCCACATTTCTAAAACATGCCAAAACTACTGCTGAGAATTGACTCTTTTTCCTTCCTATTAAGAAGTGACTCAAAATTACATCATAAATATTAGACATTTATGACATATTCATGTCATAAACTAGAATTCCTAAGACTATAGGATCATAGGTTGTTATCCAATTTTGCCAGTAAGCATGAACATTCATTCACCTATCTACCTGCCTCTGAGAGGTGTTGAAGGCAACAACATCGAGTTCTAACAAAAATGGGAATTTCACTTTTGATTAAGAAAATTGGAGTGACGTGCAGTTTCCACAGCCAGAAGTCAGGTCTTCCTACTTCCCAACTTGGGATATGGAGAGGATCCCTGAAATGCCTTACCTCCTAACAATGCATAAGGTAAGAATTAAAACTCTTAAAAAACAAACAAACTATATTTTTAATCTAAGGGGGCTAACATTTTTCAAAGAGTATCCATGAAAGCCTAGTATCCTGAAAGAGGGAGGTGATATTTCACTGATCTCTGCCCTCAACAGACCCTGTCTTAGGAAGGATATTGACAAACAAGGATGTATTCAGAAAAGTTCAAACAGAATGGTGACTACTGAATCTCACTGCATATGAAGCTCAGTTGAAGCGACTGGAATGAATTACTCTGGAGAAGAAAAAAAAAAGCCTGCTTCTCTAGGCTATTTTAAGAGGCTTAGCTTCCAGAAATAAGGACGTGATAGTTTCTCTCTTTATCCTGCCCTTCCCAGACTGTTATATTGAGTTCTGCTTGCCACATTTTAGAAAGAACATTGATAAACTGCAGTATTTAAATGGAGAAAATGGTGACAACTTTTCAGCATAAGTAAATCTACTACTACTACTAGCTGATTTTCTGTTCTTAGAAACTGGAGGTCATCCAGAGTAAGGGACCATGAGACTGTCTATGGAGGGGTAAATCACCCAGGTTTGAAAAATTGAGCAGGTCAAAGTTCAAGTTCCTGGGCTGATAGTGGAGTCAGACCTGTGACTGACCACTATACTTCTTACTGGCTGAGTATACATGCATGAATACATGTATATGTATGTGTATATGTATACACATGTATATATTTATATACATACACGCATGTAGGCATGTATGCATATCCATACACTGTTACAGATATACATATACATACAAAATATAGGTATATATACACATATGTGTATATATGCAAAGAAATTTGCATTTTCATCCCAATAATCAGTTTACCTGCATTTTAGGTAATGAAAATTTTTGGTAGGAGTAGAGAAAAAGTACAAATTTTTGTACTAAGGAACATAGAGAACTTTCTTTTTCATATCTTATTTCCATTTGGCTTTACCTTTCTTTCTTAGAAAAGAATAATGTATTTGGAATTGCATAGGTATGAATCCTAATTCATGCTGTTATTACCATGGAGGAAAGGGAGGGGGTGGGGGCAGGTGTTAATGGAACTATAGGAACACTTTGCCTTAATTTATTGTCATACATATCTTTCTTCGGGTAGGATGCTTTTATCACCAGTTGTGATACTGAAAAGTCATGACTTTTAAGTTATTGGTATTTAGAGTCATCATGTGGAATCTAAAACCATGCTGTGGAAAATCTGAAATTGCTTTCTAAACGTCTAGGTCTTTGGAGAAGCAAGAGTTTTTTATCCAGCCTAGAGGAAACTATTTCCTAAAGCCTGGGGGAGCTGATTGGTACCCCCAAATCAAATAACTGTAAGGTGGTTTGTAGATGGTTAATAATAGATGCAAAAATACACCGATAAGTACAAGAGAGGGTAAATTTTGTTTCAAAACTTGATTTTAAAAAAAATTTAATTTTGGTAAGTAAAAATATATAGGTTCATAAATTCATCCAGAAATGAGTTCTTAGGCACAAATAGATATTTAAAAGTAATTTAGTCCACCCCCTGCCAACACCAAAGGTTATTCTTATCAATGTTCAGAAAATTTATTAGGTAACCTTTGAATTATGCATGCAGGAAAAGTACAATTCTCCCACTGAGAAGAGTTTCAGATGCTTTACTGCACATCATACATTATTCTATTACAATCCCTTCTCATCACTTCAGACTTAGGCAAGAGTGAAGAGAAAGCATGTAAACAGGTCTTACTAAGTCTTATTCAGAATATTTTAAAGTTGTACAGTTAAAAAAAAGATACTTCATGCAAGGAAATATGTTCATATTGACTCATTTTTAAGACACATTTGAAATGCTGAATTTCTAATGTGTGCTTCTCTGGTGTCTGTGCATTTATGTAAGCAACTGAGGTATGGCAGAACTGTACTGGCATACTAACGAGGCCTCTCCTGAAACAAGAGCTCAGATTTGAGTGTTTGCCCCTCTCCACCTCCTAACCTCTCATCCAAAAAAAAAAAGGGTGTGTGTGTGTGTGTGTGTGTGTGTGTGTGTGTGTGTGTGTGTATGAATAGGCTAGATGGGTGGGGAACCTGAGGCCCTCTAGGTCCTCAAGTGTAGTCCTTTGACTGAATCCAAATTTCACAGAACAAATCCTTTTATTAGGGGGATTTGTTCTGTGAAGCTTGGATTCAGTCAAAGGGCTGTACTTGAGGACCTAGAGGGCCACGTGTAGCCTTGAGGCCACAGGTTCCCCACCCCTGGAGAACATAGAATAGACTAGAATATAGAAGTAAATTGTCAGGTCATTTAAAAATTAAAATTTGGTTACTGTTATATTCGTTGTTTCAAGCCCTTATATCTCATTGGATTCCTGACTTCCAGCTTCTCCCTTCTCTAATCCATCTTCCACAAAAGCTAACAAAATAATTTTCCTAAAGCACAAATCTGACAAAGTCATTCCCCTACTCTAGAAACTAACATGACTCCCTCTTGCCTCTGTAATAAAAATATAGACTTCTCAGCTTGACATTTAGAGCCCTTCACAGTAGGGCTTCAGCCTAACTTTCCAAACTAATTACAAATAATTTCCATTTGTATGCGCTAAGTGACCTGTTCATTATACCCCAAACTGAGTATTCCATCTTCCACCACTTCATAAAGCCTATCTTCCCTCTTGCCTTCTGCCTCAGAGAATCCCTGCCTCCCTTTAAGACTCAGCTAAGTACCATCTCCTATAGGAAGTCTTCCTGGACTTTATTTGTTGTTAGTACTCCCCATTCCCTCCTCAAATTGTCATTGTTAATGTTGTATCCTCCCAGAAGAAAATAATGGAATAAGGGCTTTCGCAACAGGGGCTGTCATGTTTTTCTCTTTTTATTCCCAATGCCTAATATGGTACCTTTTATACAATAAGAACATAATAATGATATGCAAAATTGTTAAAGTTTCTCTTGTATCAATTTGTTTTTGCCCAACATCAAGGTACCAGGTATTCTCTACATACAGAGGATGGAAAACATTAAGAGCTATGGAAGAGGAAGACAAAGGAAGGGGAGTCTACTAATAGTCAAGCTAGGCTACTAATAGTTATCCTGCACAGAGTTTGGCAAAATCTAAATTAGACGCCATTATAATTTTGCTGATCAGTTATTTTCAGTTGTGTTCTGACTCTTTGTGACCCCACTTGGGGTTTCCTTGACAAAGATAATAGAGTGGTTTACCATTTCCTTCTCCAACTTATTTTACAGATGAAGAAACTGAGGCAAACAGGGTTAAATGACTTGCCCAGGATCACACAGGTAGTAAGCTTCTGAGGCTGGATTTGAACTCAGGTCTTCATGACTTCCAGGCCTGGCTCTCTACTGTGCTACCTAGCTGCCCCAGAATCTATCATGAAGATTCTTAATTTTTTAAATTTTGAAATGCTAACACTCTTTGGCTATTTGTGCTGTTACCACCTCTTTAATAGAAAAGTGTTCTATGTATGCATTTTTAAAATGAGTGAATTAAAATTAATTTCTATAGAATCCATTAAGACTGGTCTTTTCCAGTTCAATTCTTTTATTTCCTGGGGAGTGAGAGCCACACTCAAAAACTATCAGTACACATAAGGCTCACTTAGACTTCAAACTAAGCCATAAACCTATGCCATAGAGAAAAGGTGGGGACAACAAACTGTCAACTATGAATCTGAGTCTGCCCAATGGGTAACACATGTTTTTAATCACGTAGCATTTGCCTTTGACATTTACCTTTAAAGGAGGCAACGCTGGGTATCATGGATGCCCATTTTTTGCTTTCCACTAAAGCCTGGGTTCCTGCCTACTACCTGCTGCCTGCATGAGTATATTGGACCGACACCAAAACATACTCTTGCCAAAAATAATTCCCTCATTGGTCACACTACAATTCCTCAACTTACCCCTATTACTTTCTCACCTAAGGCCAGTTATAGGACATTTTAAGATGCAGAGGTCACCTTTCAAAGAGTAAAATACATTGTCAGCCACCAATGCTTCAGCTCAAATTAGTTTATTCAGATTAGGTTCAGTTATTTAGCAGGGTTATAAGTGAAAGAGACCTCGGGTCAGGAATACATCAGTACAAAGAATCATGTAAGAGCTTAAGGGTAGGGTAGAAGAGAGCAGGCCCAATATTCACCCCAGGGTAAAGAACCTTGAGCCAAATGACAAACTCAGAGTTGGAAGGGAGCTCAGAGTTTTTGTACAACTAGATGCCTGGTGGGGATGGAGGGTGTCTTGGAAAAGGATGGGAAGATTATAGGATCATCAATTTGGAATTATATGGAATATCAGAAATTCTGTAGCTGAACTACTTCATTTTACCGATGAAAATGAGGCCCAGACAAGTAAAGTGAATTTGCTGCAGGTTACAGGAAATCAGTAGCAAAGCTGGGATTTGAAACTACTGTAGATCTTCTAAGTCCATCCGGTGATCCTTCACTACCCAAGAAGAGGAATGAAGATCAATTTCTTCTACTACAGAATTTTAGCTAAGGCTAGCCCTAACTGTGACCATTCTCTAGCAAACTGAAAGGGGTTCTGAGAATGTGAATCTGGGGATTGGGGGAGGGCCGGTAAAGGTAGTGGCTTTTGACATTTCTACCAAGATTCTCTCTCCACCGCTCCCTAGCCCATCCCAATTCACATATCTTTTGTATAATGGAGTAAGCAATGAGTCTGAAGTTCAAATCCTACCCCTGAGGCTTACCCACCTGTGTGACCTGGGGCAAGTCACAACCTCCCAGGACCTCAGTTTACTCACCCGTAAAATAAGAAGGTTGGACTAGATGCCCCCCGGGGTCCATCCCAACCCTACATCGATGACCCTATGATCTAGAGAGGTTTCTATGGAGAAAACGGTACTTTATGAAGCTGCAGTTACCTTTAATCACTGTAAGCCGGCAGGTGGCAGCTCTCTGAGAGCTTAGCTCTTCCTTTTTCCGGGAAACTCACTACCTGCCTATTGAGAGATGCTGCTAAGCCCAGCTATACGCAGGACCCAGAGTTCAGCAGCCAGTTTTTCCCGTCTCGGTCCTTTGGTTCGCCCTCTCCTGCTGCTCTGTCTGGTGCTCATTAAATTACCAGACTGTCAGACTTAATTTAATAAGCTGGATGGCACCCGTGCCAAACCTGCTCATTCAAAGTGAGACGCCTTCCCTCCTCCAGATATTCAGCAGCCGCAAGGGGTAGTAGTCACCGATGTCCAACTGCTCAGTCTTAGCTTCCAGCAGAGGCTGAAATCCCCTCCCACTCCCCCCAAACGGGATTGAGGGAGGGAGAGGGTCGCAATGCCCCTACCGAATGAAATGGTTTGCAAGAAGTCTATTTTTTTTTTTTTTTACCTCGCTCCCTTCCTCCCAGCCTTTCTTAGGCTCCGGGACTGTTCGCTGCTCTTCCACAGGCTTAGAAGCCCCGCACCCCATCACTCTCGTTTGTCGCTTTGGCCTCCTTGGCCTCTCCCTCTTGTGTCCCCCCGCTCCCCTACCCCACTAGCCCCAGCACTCTGCAGCCGGGAACCTGCACACCTCCAGCCGAGCTTCTTTTATAAGCTCAGTAGAGGAAGGAGCTGGGGATTTCGGGCAAGCGACCAGGAGCTGTTGCTACAATAAAAGGCGTCACAAAGTCCCGTCGGGAGTTGTGGACCCGCAGCAGGGTTCGGGGCCCTGCTTTCTTTTGTAAGTAAGAACTCGAACGGACAGACGTTTACAAGAAACTAGAAACTTGGGGCGCATTCCAGGGAGCACCAGCGCGGAGGGGATTCCAAGATCGCAGGGGCCGGAGGGAAAGCTCTGTTAGAGATCAGTTATACAGTCAGTTTCAGTGATCAACAAGCATTTATTAAGTGTTTACTATGTACCAAGGACTGTGCTAAGCACTGGGAATACAAGGCAATAAATTCAAAACAAATGAGCAAATAAATAAATACATAATAAATGAATAGATAGATGATAGATAGGTAGATAAGTAGGTAGAACAAACCCACCAACTCTGCCCTCAAGGAACTCACATTTTAACGAGTGGGACAATATACAAACAGCTATGTACTTACAAGACACTAGGTAAACTCGAGGTAATGTCAGAGCGTAGACCCTGGGAAGTGAAGTGGGAGAGGCCAGCAAAAGTCAATTGCAGAAGGTGAGTTCTGAGCTGAATCTTGGAGGAAACCAGAGAATGCAGGAAGTAGGATAGGGAGGTCAAGTAATATATTCTAGGTCAGGGAAACAGAGAGTGAAACGGCCTGGAGTGTGATGATGAAGTGGAGATGAAGACTTCAAGACCACTGTTATGATAGAGTGTGTGGATGGTAGTAAGTGTAAGAGGACTTGAAAGGTAGAAAAGTATAGACTGTGCATCTATCTGTGAATCTATTTCTCCTTTATGACAGATTAAAAACTTGATCAGGAGCTGGGCATCAGGTCTACCAGTCTATTTAATTTTCACCTAGAATGAGGGAGCCTGGGTAGTCTGTTTTCGAATAACCAAAGAGTAGTTCTCAAAAGGACCTGACAGCAGTGAGAGACAGGAAGACATATACAGCAAGCGGGTCATAGGGCAACCACTGCATGACCTCAGAAAGGGCCCATACTATGAAGGAGAAACTCATAAAATCAAACAACCAATAAACATTTATTAATCACCTAAACACCTACTATGCACCAAGCACCGTGCTAAGTGGTGGGGATACAAAGAGGCAAATGACAGTCCCTACCCTCCACGCTCACAATATCCCATTCATCGAAGAGAATCAGAAGCACAAAATCATAAACAACAGCTTCCAAATAATGATGCAAATTATTTCTGTTGAAAGTCCAAAGAGATCTAAATAGCATAAATGCATAAGCCTCTCATCAAATTACTTTCAGACAGATAATAAGCCAACAAGGAAGACCTAAGAACATCCAATGAAATGAGCAATATGTCTGTTCCTCGGAGCATATTCTATTCCATATCTATTGCTATCTTTGATGATGCTTTGGGAAGCTTTTGGATTTCCCAGTGCTAGAATGCTACTGTAAGGCTCTCTCCTCTCCAGACAATCCTCTACACAGGTGTCAAACTCAAATAGAATTGGGGCTACAGAACCATACATAAGGATCCCTGTACCACATATTGACTTAGAAAACCCCAGATTAACATTATCTATATTGTATTATATTTTCATTTATTTTGTTAAACACAGCATAGAGCCATATACAAAGTAGGTGCTGAACTGAATATGGAAAAGCATTCACTTGATATTTTAGTTCAACAAAATACATGTTTAGCTTCAAAACTACCGAACCTGTATTTCTTTTCATGTTTGAATAGGACTGAGAAGGGCAAGATGAAAAAAGTGACTTGGTAAATTCCACAGATTAGGCTATTTATTGTATTGTCTGCTTGCTCTTTTGGAGGCCTGAGAGTGGTAGAAAAATCATTGAACTGGAAGATAAGAGATCTGGGTTTAGTTTTGACTCTGTCATTAATTTATTATGTGAATTTTGGCAAGTCACTTAACCTCTCTGGGCCTCAGTTCCTTTATTTGTAAAATGAGGTAGGTGGGGCTTGGATTAGATCTCTAAGATCCTTTCCAGACTTAAAATTCTGTGACTCTAAATTTAACATTTTTCTAGCACTCTCCCTCCTCATCCTTCCCAGAGACTAAGGTGTTATATGGAGAACTTCTGAATACCACATAACCTAAAGAGAAAAGAACAAAGAAAAGTTAAGGTATTGAGGGCAGCTAGGTGGCACAGTGGATAGAGTGTTAGGCCTGAAGTCAGGAAGACTCATCTTCCCGAGTTCAAATCTGACCTCAGACACTTACTACCTGTGTGATCCTGGGCAAGTCACTTAACCCTATTTGCCCCAGTTTCCTCATCTGTAAAATGAGCTAGAGAGGGGAAATGGCAAACCACTCCAGTATCTCTGCCATGAAAACCCCTAATTAGGTCAAAAAGAGTCAGATACAACTGAAACAACTAAACAACAAGTTAGAGTAGCACAGCAACATTCTTATGGCATCTTTGGATGTCTTCTCTAGCATCTAGGTCAGCATGTTACACAAAGTAGACATATAATAAGTGTTTGTTGAAGTTTGATATCCAGTGATAATTGATGTGAAAGATGTTAAACAGAGAGAAAAATATATGTAACAACATCATGCTTTTTCTTATATGTTCTTTTGAACTGGAGGAGTGAATGTCTAATTCTGAAATTTCTGAAATCAGCAAGGTGATGTAAGGATGAGATGGTTAGGTCAAGTCAAGTCAATGAGCATCTAGAGTTCCTACAGTGCTCAGCTATCTCACTTAATTAACAGGTGGTCATTAAGCACTTACTATGTGCCAATTATTCTTCTAGGTGCTGGGGATACACAGACGAACAGAGAACAGTGCTTATCCTCAAAGAGCTTCCATTTTAATGGGAAGCAGCAAAAGGTACACATATTTGCACGTACAAAACCAGTGCAGAGTTCTCTTGGGGAGGAAGGTACCAGTTGGGGGGGATTATGGAAGGCCTCAAGCAGAAAGTGGCGTTTGAGCTAAACCCTGAAGGAATTCAGGGATTCCAAGAGGCTTAAGCAAGGAAGAAGTGTGGAATGTGGAATGAAAGACAGCCAATGCAAAGGTGCTGAGAAAATCTTGTTCTTTGTGAGAAATCAAACAAGGACAGTTTGACTGGACTGTATAACGAGTGAAGGTGAGTAAGGTATATATAATAGGGTAGGGTAGGTAGAATGAGGCTGGGTTGTGAAGCACATTATGTGCTAACATTATAACAATGTATAGTTGATTTGTAGCCTTGATTGGCCATGCTTTTTCCGGATATTGACAAGGAGATGAGGACAAGAGAGATGGAGGCCTACTGCTTTGGTGTGGAAATCACCAATATTCTCCTACTTAATCCTTTCTTCAGACAGTCTTATCCTGACCTTTGGACAGGCTTGGGAGGACTTGGCCTTTGATTTTACCCTGCCCCATCCTTTGGGTTTGTAGGAAAGAGGAAGAAGGAAGTTAGAGTAGACACCTGAGGTGCTGAAATGGGAAATGGGTATATCTATGAGGTGGCCAGCATTACATTAGTGATTTGAGCAAGTGTCATGAGCTGAATCCTGACCTTGGTAATCCATCTCCTACTTCAGTGTATTCATAAAAGCCTGGAACATACTTCCAGCTCACCTCTACCTTTCAAAACCTTTGTCTTCTTCAAAGCTTAGCTCAGGTGTTATTTCTTCTCTAAAGTCTTCCCCACATCCTCAAGCTGAAAGCTTTTTTCTGCCTCATCTAATTCTCTAGGGTACTTTGTCTGAATTCCTCCTTTACTCCTTTATTCCCTGCATTGTTTATACTTATATGTGTACATGTCATATCTCTCACTCCCTTCAGCAGAATGTAAACTCCTTGAGAGTAGAGACTCATGCTTTTGTTTGTATGCCAAGCATTTAGTGCAGTGCCTTGCACATATTACATGTGCAATTGTTATTGTTGTTGCACGTACAATGTTATGCATTTGGTAAATACCTACTGAATTTAATTGAATTGAAGGAAAGCATAGTATTCCAGGGAAGGAAAGGGCAGGAACAAAGGTGCAAAGGTAAGATAACCCAGGTCTGGTTGATGAACCAATTTTGTTGGAGCCAAAGGTTCATCTGGCAGTGGGAGACAAGGATTACTATGTAGGTAGACAGATGCTGGAAGCATCACAGTAAACAAATTCTTTGAGAACTTCCTGAAGTGGGATATCAGACATGTGGCCACTTGGTCCCGCCTCATTTTTCACTACCCACCACTATTTGCTCTGACTTAGTGTCTACTGAAAATCACTATTAGCAGCTTTAGGTTGGGAAGTGGAAGTGAGTCTACTTTCCTGCATCATTTGGCCAGAACACAGTATATGTGAAAAAGAAGAATATAAAATGAGACTGGAAATGTAGATGTGAACCAGAGTGTAGCAGGTCTCTAATATCAAGCTAAGGAATTTGTACTTTATCTCAGAAGCAGTAAAGAGATAATGCTTTTTGAGTAGGAGAGTGATGTGGTCAGAGCTTATGCCTCCACGGGATTGCAAGCACATAGAGGGCAGGTATTGCATGTCCTTCACTCACTAAATCAGTATCCCACTGAACCAGAAAGCTACTCTGTGTCAAAAAAGCACAGGTATTTTATAATATTGATACTCCCCTGATTGTACTACATGAATGTACTACATGAATGTACTACTATGAATAATGGAACGTTACTATCTCAGAAGAATCCAAAATCCAGGGAACTAAAAGGCAGTGGAGGGACATATGGTGGATGTAAGTAGACTATAGAATTTTACCAATGATAATCTGCTCAGGAAAAGTAGGATGAAAGACATCATTGAGGACATATCTGAATGAAAGGTTAGTATCTTATGTAGTAAGGCAGCATGGCCTAGTGGATAGAACACCAAACTTGAAAATCTGAGATTGGATAAGATACATATATGGTGACTAGCACAGTGGCTGTCTCTGACTCCATCAAACAGCTTGTGAATAGAAGCAAAGGAAGCAGGCAATGGTAATAAAGAACCTAGTGTTAGGGTCTGGCATGCTGTGATCAATTCTAGAACAAGGAGACAAGAGATTCAAGAGTGAGAAATGGTGCAGAATTGATTTTGTTCACCAAGGGGTTGAGATTAGGAAGGGAAAAGAGTGAAGCCAATGCAAGGGTAATAGCCCAGTGTAAAACTCATAGGTGGGGAGACTGGAAATCATGGTGAGGCTAAATAACAGGGTTGGGATCTTAAAACAGAAGGAAACATGGGATGGTAAGAGGTTATAATTATACAAAGGAATTTTGGAATTCATGAATGTGGAAGTGGATCACTTGTTGGTTATTCTAAAATCAGGATTATGATTATTTGGGTATAGATGATATGGAGTGGAAAAGCAGGTCACGAGAACTGAGTAGACTGAGGAACCGGGAAGTTAGGATACTTAAAAGAAAATCAGTATGTATGTTGAAGTACTCTCATGAGGGCAGCAGTTAGGGTGGAGAGAGGCTAAAATCCAGGCATTGAACTAATTGAGGAAGGAATGAGAATTTTCTTCGGAGAGTCAGTAGATCTACTAGGATCTGGAAATGATGATAAATTCAGATGGCATGTATTTCAAAGGAGGAAGAGGCACCTGAGTGATGATGGTAGAAGAAGAGTCTAGATGTGGCAATGGAAAGTAAGTAGCATTTCCACCTCCCCTGCTAGCCCTTGGGCAGATGTGAGAAAAAGTGCAGCTAGGACTGGAAAGGGTCCTGAGGAAAATAATATCTTCAGGAGAGAGCCAGGTCTTAGTGAGTGCCAGAAGAAAGAAGGAGTGAGAAAGTCTAAGATGAAAAGGCACTTGTTAACTATGGATCAGAGATTCCAGAGAACACAGTGGAACAAGCAAGCAGATCTGAAATGGGAGATTGGGGAAGGGAGGGTTGAGGTGGGTGGGAATAAAGGAGTGGACAGCTGGGGTTGGGGCTTGGGGTTTGGCGTTGCCATTGGCAACTGAGGGTTCAGGATCACTGGAATGAGAAAGAGTATAAGGATATGAGAAACCTTTGAGGAATGAGTTTAGGCAGAGTGTTAGTGGAAGGGAAGAAGTTGTTTGAGGTGGGCAAATGATCACACTGTTCCAGGTTATGAGGAGTAGGCTTATGCTCAGACAATGCCTTGTGATTGTCTTATTGCACTACCGTGACTCCCCTATATTAGAAGAGCAGATCTGTAACTCGTGGTCAGATTTCTTAGGCATTACCCATGGAAAAAACCTGATCATGATGCTTAATCTTACGCAAGACAGATGCGGAGGAGAAAGCAATTTAATAATCGACATTGACAAATATAACTGCCAAGTGACCTGGATGTTGTGTTCAATACAATTCTGTTCAACAAATATTTGTTAAGTGCCAAGTGCTAGGGATACAAAGGTGAAAAATGGCACTGTCCTGATCTCTAGAAGTTTATAATCTGACGAAGGAAGAGATGCATGCAAAAAATGTACAAAATTATTACACAAGTAACTTTACTATTCATTAAAAAGTGATTAAATGTATAGCACTTAGCACAATGCCTGGAATATATATTAGTCACTTAATAAATGTTTATTGATTGATTGCTTGATAAATTTAGAGAGGTCAAAGTGGGTTAATAGTTCAGGTGGGAAGGATCATTTACTATAATAATAATATTCAATTCAATGTAATAATTTTGTTGTTGTTCAGTAATGTCATTTGTGACCAACTCTGTGACCTAATTTGGGGTTTTCTTGGCAGGGATACTGGAGAGGTTTGGCATTTCCTTCTCTAATTCATTTTACAGATGAGGAAACTGAAGCAAACACAGTCAAGTGACTTGCCTAGGGTCATACAGCTAGTAAGTATCTGATGTAATGCTATTCAATTGCAAAAGTTATTTTATCTACCTATGTAATAGCCTGCAACACTTTAAATGTAAAAGAATAATGGCCAAGTAGCAGTGGTCCCAGGACTATTTCTCCCTGAATGTCATTGAAAAAGATGAGAAGAAGGACATATTAACAATCACATTTGAAATAAGGATAAGAACTAGATGCATGCTTTTTTTAGTAGAGGGAAATCTCCACTCCAATAGTTCAGGACAGCCCCTTCTCTGCAACTTGTAGCATAATGATTATACCAAAAAGATGATGATGATGATGATGATGATGATGATGATGACTCAGAAGAGTTTGTATTTTATTTTAAACCTAATAGGGAGTGAACTTCTTGAGCAGGGGAATAACATGGCCAAACCTATTATTTAAGAATATGACTTTGACAGTATTGTAGAGGATGAATTAGAGAGGACAGTCAAGGGGAATAATTAGGAAGCTATTACCATAATCCAGGTAAGAGACTATGAAGGTCTGACCTAGAGTGGTGGCTGTGTGAATATAAAGAAAGGGAAGAATATGAGAGATGTTGGCCATTGATTAATGTGTAGAGTTAGGGAGAAGGAAGAGTTGAGAATAGATCAGAGTTGCAAACCTGGGTGGTTAGAGGGCCACCCACTGGTGGGTGGTGTCCTTAACAAAAATAGAAGTTTGTGTAAAGGGTAAGTGTGTAGAAGAAGATAATGAACTGTGTTTTGGACATGCTGAATTTGAGATGTCTATGGGGTATCAAGAGGGTGGTGTCGGTAGGTAGTTGGTGATAAGGGATCAGAACTCAAGAGAAGGATAGGGATGGATAATTAGATTTGGGAGTCATCTACATTGTGATGATAACTGAACCTATGGGAGGGGTGTGTGTGTGTGTGTGTGTGTGTGTGTGTGTGTGAGAGAGAGAGAGAGAGAGAGAGAGAGAGAGAGAGAGAGAGAGAGAGGGAGAGGGAGAGAGAGAGAGAGAGAGAGGAAATAAGGCTTAGGACAGAGCACTGAGTGCAACAGGGCTTTGATGTATACCTAAATCACCTAACATTGAAGACCCCTTCACAGCAGCACCAGGGCCCTCCCTGCTCTTTGGAGAAGATATTCTGTTCCTCTACAACCTGGGTGGGAATAGTTTCTTTCCATTGGCTACAGAGCTTGAACAGGCTGTATTTTTAAAACTGCCAGACTATGATAGTCTCTCTTTCCAGTAGTCTAAGAAAAGTAAAGGTCATGTTCGCTCACAGCATGGGTACCATGAATTGAGATGAGTGAAGGGAAAGCTCACCTTCTCCCCCTTCCCTGTTAGGTCCCATGACCCCAAGAATCAGACTTGAGGTTTTGTCCTGTTTTGCTTGTCCTTTTTCAGTTCTAGGTACAAGTAGTAGAGTCTCTGGGCTAGGAGCTCAAGACTGAGTAACCTTGAAGGGCAAGATTCCAGGTTGGATGTTGCTGCCAGTCAAATAGGAAAGCCCTAAGAAGCCAGGGTGCCAGGGAAAAAGCCCTGTGATAGAGGGGGTTGTGACTTGGAATTTGGTGGGAACTATACTGTGAACTTAAGCTGTGAACCTAATCCTCCCCAGAGACTGAGGTGGTATAGGTGGGGATTATATCCCTATGTATTGGGAGGATGTTTAAATACCTGTTCTTGTAATATGTTTGAAGTATGTTTGAAATAAATAGACCTTTGAAAAAGCTAATCTGACTGTTAAGTGGTTAAATAGACCTGAGGTGCCAAGGACTCCTAAAATTTGGGGAATACTATCTGTAGGGGCTTGAGCAAATGGCAAAGAGACTAGACACTCTCAAATCCCCTTAAGGGTATGCGATAATTTTAATTTTTGGAATATATTGTTTGATTTTGTAGTGGCTCCAACATGGAGTCACTTGGGCTAAGTGGTTCGAATGCCCATAAGACACATAGGCAATAACAGACAGTTTTGTACTTTTCCACTGTTCTGACCCATTCTAACCATGTGCCAAGAAGTTAATGATCATAGATTCTGATTAGATAAGACTCCTAGCCACCTACATCAGCTTGTGAGTCACTACTTTCCTGCTGCCTCAGTCAACTCAGACTTTCACCTGATTTCTGATCCTGATAAGAAAACTCCCCCCTGCCCCAGCCTGCTGTCAGTAAATGATGCCAGGAATTTCCATATTGCATCTGGGTCTGAATAGGAATGCCCTCTCCCATATTTGGCATTGATTACCTCTTCTCAATCAAGCCCATTTTTAGGATATAAAGCTTCTTCCTCAGACCCCTACTCTGAAGATGTACTCCTGCCAAGATCTTTGTCACCATACACAGCTCTCTCCCCGTTGAGCTGAGTGAGGTTTTTTGTTTTTTTCATTTGTGGGGCTGAATCTCTCTCTGTACTGTCATACAGTGTGTATGTATGCTTGTTTTTTTTGCTTGCTTGCTATGCCACTTGATAATAAAGCTCATGTTTATATCAGCTTCCCAAGTACCAATTTCCTGTGAATACCTGAACCCAGTTCCTTGCTTTAACCCAAGCCATGAGGTCAAATAAAGCAGGGTACCAGAAAACTTTGAGGGGGTTAGAAATGTAACAAACCTGACCTTAAGGCAGTATGGGCAAGGTAGTCACTGTTACAAGGGTTACACCCACACTTAGGGAATGAAACATGGATAATGATCCATTAAGAGACTAAGAAGGAATGACCAGAAAGATAGGAGGAGAACCAGGATGCCACAGTGACATGATAACTGAGGAAAAGAGGAGAAATGGAGGATGGTGTGAAGATAGGTGAGGAGAACAGCAGTAGGTGCTCCAGTCTGACTATTAGATTGTAGAATATGCAAAGAGGAATATCATGAAATTGGATCAGAAAGGTAGGTATTGCCTAGATTCTGGAGAACTTTGAACACTGGGCTAAGAGCTTTGCATTTCTTTCTTTCTTTCTTTCTTTTTTTTAACAAATATTTATTTATTTATTTATTTATTTATTTTTGTTTGTCCTTCATTCTTTTTTTTTTTTTGATTTATCAATAATCACTTCCATATGCTTTTGAGCTTAAAATTTTTCTCCCCCTTCCTCCCCACCACCCTCCCCAAGACGGCGCACAATCTGATACAGGCTATACATTTACGTTCATATTAAACATATTTTCACATTAGTGATGTTGTAAGTAGAACTTAAAACCAATAGGAGGAACCGTCAGAAAGAGGAAACAAAACTCAACAGAAGAGAAAAAAAATAACAATTTGGCTTCCATAGTTCTTTCTTTGGGTGTGGATAGCATTTTCCATCACAAGGCCTCTGGAGATGTCTTAGATCCTTGTATTGCCAGGAAGGGTTAAGTTTATCAATATTAGTCATCACACAACGTGGCTGTTATTGTGTACAACATTCTCTTGGTTCTGCTCACTTCACTCAGCATCAGTCTTTCCAGGTTTTTCTGAAGTCAGCCTGTTCATCATTTCTTATAGCACAATAGTATTCCATCACATTCATATACCACAACTTGCTCAGCCATTCCCCAATTGATGGGCATCCCCTCAATTTCCAATTCTTTGCCACCACAAAAAGATCTACTATGAATATTTTTGTACACGTGAGTCCTTTTTCCATTTGTGTGATCTCTTTGGGATATAGCCCTAGAAGTGCTATTGCTGGGTCAAAGGGTATGCACATTTTTATAGCCCTTTGGGTATAGTTCCAAATTGCTCTCCAAAATGGTTGGGTCAGTTCACAACTCCACCAATAATGTATTAGTGTTCCAATTTTCCCACATCTTCTCCAACATTTATTGTTTTCCTGTTTTGTCATGTTGGCCGTTCTGATAGGTGTGATGTGGTACCTCAGAGTTGTTCTGATTTGCATTTCTCTAATCAATAGTGATTTAGAGCATTTTTTCATGTGACTATAGATGGCTTTAATTTCTTCATCTGAGAACTGTCTGTTCATATCCTTTGACCACTTATCAACTGGGGAATGGCTTGTATTCTTATAAATTTGACTTAATTCTCTATATATTTTAGAAACGAGGCCCTTATCAGACAGACTGGTTGTAAAAATTCTTTCCCAATTTTCTGCCTCCCTTCTAATCTTAGTTGCATTGGCTTTGTTTGTGTAAAAACTTTTCAATTTAATGTAATCAAAATTATCTATTTTGCTTTTCGTAATGTTCTCTATCTTCTGTTTGGTCATGAATTCTTCTGTTCTCCATAGATCTGACAGGTAAACTATTCCTTGCTCTCTCAGTTTGCTTATAGTATCAGCCTTTATATCTAAATCATGTACCCATTTTGACTTTATTTTGGTATATGGTGTGAGATTTTGGTAAGAGCTTTGCATTTCAATTGATGAGCAATTAAGAACCATCAAAGAGTTTGAACAGGAGAGCAATGTAACCAGAGTGATATATTAGTAAGATCTCTTTGGTGACTGTATGAAGGTTGGGCTAGAAAGGAGAGAGTAGAGGCAGGGAGACCAGTCAAGGAGGTTATTACAATGCACCAGACAGAGCAAATGAGGGAAGTGGTCAGGGTAGTGGAAATGAAGGGTAGAAACTTCATTATAATTAAACTTTGTGTCTTTCCTGGCACTAGGTACTTTGCATGTATAGGCTTTGTTGGGGGTCCAGGGGAAAAAGCACCAGATTTAGAGTCCTCCCAAGGCCTCCATGGGGGCTTAGCTACAGTGTATATTAGTTATGTGACCATGGGCAAGTTAACAGGCTCTTTGAGCCTTCCTTGGTTAAATAACACATTTCTACTACCTATTCCACAGGGTTGTTATAAAGAAGGTACAATATGAAATAACGTAAATTATAAAGTAGAATTAAAAGATGAATTACTGTTTTCATTGTGTTTATTGTTGTTCAATTGTGTCCGATTTTGTAACCCCATTTGGGATTTTCTTGGCAGAGATACTGGAGTGGTTTGCCATTTCCTTCTCAAGCTCATTTTACAGATAAGGAAATTGAGGCAAACAGGGTCAAGTGACTTGCCCAGGGTCACAAAGCTAGTAAGAATCTGAGGCCAGATTTGAACTCCGCATGATGAGTCTTCCTGACTCCAGCTCTGACATTCTATCCACTGTGCCACCAAGCTGCCCTTCATTATGTTTGCAAGGGATAAATCTAAGGACCTGTGGTAGTACATAGAGAGTTGGCTCGTGAGTCAGGACGACCTGGGCTCAAGTTCTCTCTCTGATTCATACTGGCTGTCAGATCCAGGGCAAGTCACTTAACCTTTCAATGACTCCAGGCGAGTCTCTTAAGACTAATAATAATAATAATAATAATTCTTCTTAGTATTTGAATATCACACTTTACATATTATATCATTTGATGCTTACAGTAACTCTGTGATGAGCAGGTACTGATATCATCCCCATTTTGCTGATGATCAAACTGAGGCTCAGGCTAGGTAACTTGCTAGTATCTGAGGCAGTAACCATACTCCAAGTTCGACTCCCAGTCCAGCGTTCTATCCGCTGCATCACTTAGCAGAAGTTGCTCATGTGCATTGCAAGAGAAAATTCTTCTTGTTATTGCTGCTGTTATTTACCAAGAACTCCCTATATCAGTGAAATCATAGGTTTGGACAAAAAAATCAGATTCGAGAAAATTTTCAGAGCTGTAATTTAAATGATTTGTGTTTAATTGAATTCAACAATCATTTATTAAGTGCCTTCTGTATGCACAGTATTATACTGACATAGATAAGACATAGACTCTGCCCTCATGCGGCTAACAGTCTAGCAGGACTTGTCAATTGATTGATGTAATGATGAACTAGGAGAATAATGTAACAGATCTGTACGTCTGGAGACTGACAGACTTTTCGCCAGTGAACTGCTTCTCCCAGAAGGCCTTAGAGGAAGAGAGTATGTATGCACATACTAAAAATGATTTCCTATGTGTGATGTCTGAGCGTCGATGGACAAACTTTTTGGTTTGTTAAGTTTTAAGTTTAAATTTTAAGGTGAAAATGAGAGGATGGAAAGAAAGTTAGCTTTGTAGCCTGAGGACCTCAGTTTATTGTCGCTGCTGCTTACTATGCGTTTCACTTTGAGTTAGTCACTTAACTATCTGGAGCCTGTTTCCTTATTTGTAAAACAAGAGGATTGGTTTAGATGGCCTCTGAAGTCCCTTAGACCTCTAAATCAGAACCAGAGAAGGAGCAGTGGGCAGGGTGCTGGTGGGTAGAAAATATCCCAGGGCAGGAAGATGCTGACTATAAGTGGTTGTTCCTACTTTTGAGTGAGCTGTTCAAAGGAGAAGTGGTTACTTTTTTTCGAAGTGGAAAGGAGTGCTATACAGTTGAGCACACTGAATAGGGCAGCAGGTGAGGTTTCTGTAGCATGAGCCAAGAGAAGGAATAGCAGTGCCCAGTTTGTGGCCTATATGAGTGACCTCTTCTCTGCTGCCTAGTTGGAGCTAGGAGGTTTGCATTAAACATTTAAATCAGGAGGCTATGACCTGGGAGGGATAGGGGGAACCAAAATGATTGCTGTTTCTGAAATACAGGTGCTTAGATTTTATTACCCTTTTATCCAATCTAATTAAATTTCTTACTAAGATAATGAGTTCTTAATTTATTTGGTATACATAGAAAGAGAGAAGAACCTGGTAAGTAGGTAGGGGCTGAGTCCGATAGGAGTGACAGCCTACGTCTAACCTAAATAAGATAAGAAAATAATGGTGGAAGAAGTAGGGAAGAATGGAGGATTGGATAAACTCTAGTAGCAACTATATGCTCATGGTCTGACTATTATTAGCAGAGAAAGCACTAGCCCTTGAATCTCTCACTTATTTTACCATTAATTTTTAAATAGGGAAGTTAGGAGAAAGAACAGATATTTCTGAAGGAAAATTAGTTCAGTTTTGGGCATACTGAGTTTGAGATGCTGGTGAGATATCTAGGTGATGTCCACTAGGTACTTAGAAATCCAGGCAGAACTGGAACTCAGGGAAGAGTTTGGGGATAGTTTGAGAAAATAGGATGAGACTGCCAAGGAAGAAAGTGTAGAGGGATGAGAGGAGATACCTGAGAATCTAGGTGGACACTTAGAGAATAGGATGAGGAAGAGATTCCAGTGAATGATGAGGATTGGTCGTAAAGGTGGGAGGTTAACTAGGAAAGAACAATGTCATAGAAGCGAAGGGAAGAGATACTTTCAAGAAGGAGAGGGCTGTCAACAGTATCAAATGTTGCAGAAAGACATTTAGACTGAGAAATTAGGAGGTCACTGGTGAACCTGCAATTATCTTTTTCAGTAGAATGATGGAAAAGGAAACCAGATCAGAAATGGGGAGAGGTTAGAAGTAAGAAGTAGTGAAGAAGGAGCAAATAAATGTTGACTATTATTTCTAGAAATCGGGCAGCAAAAATGAGGACAGAAATAGATTGGGAGGAGGAGGAGGGGAAGTAGGAAGAAGGAGATGGTTTTTTGTTTGTTTTGTTTGTTTTAGCATGAGAAGAGCAGAACGTGCTTGTATGCAGAAAAAGGGGCTAATAGAGAGGAAGACATTAAAGATGAGACAGAGATGATCAGAAGATAAGAGGATTGAGTTAGGAGGATTTCAGAGATTATCTAATTCCACAGTCCCTTCATTTTATAGGGGGAAACCTGATGGACAAAGAAAGCAACTTGTTCAAGATCACGTAGGTTACGACTTACACAGCAAAGATTGAAACTCAGATCCTTTGACTCCAATATCCAGGACTCCTTTCACTACCTTTCATTGCGTGATGAAACAAAAGTCCAAGATGAGAACCACTTCTTCTCTAAGACCAAAAGAAAGGAAGACTTGGTGGGAGAACAATAGAGAGTGTGGAGGAAAGGGAATGAAAGAGCTCGATGTTAGATGGCTTCGCTCTTCTCAGGAATGTAAGGGATAGTGTCATCTGCCACTGGAAGTTCTGGAGGAGGAAGGAGAGATGAGGGTGGAGTTGAATGCTTGAGAAGAATAATTTCTCTTCCCATTATGGGAAATGAAATCAAAATAAGAAGACTGCTTGATGAGAATGTGGAATTCAAGCAAGGAAGGCACCACTTGGTGCAAACCTGCCCCATTTGTCAGTCTGCCCTGAGCTATTAGCTGGTTTGAGCATCCTCTCTCCCATCTCTGTCGGAGACATCCTCCCCATGTTTTCAAGCTCCTTTTCTGTTCTGATTTTATCAAGGTTTACATCAAAAGGTCCCTGATTGCTTCTGGCAGAGCACAAATAGGTACCGATCTCTCATTTAACACTCAGAGATTCTGATTGCCCCCAATCAAGGGGTATGTGGCTCTTTCACAATCAACAGTTGGCACATTAAAGATAACATTTATTAAATGATTAGAGTGGCTAGAAGGACAGAATGATGAAGGACACTTGGGAAAACAGATGATGAAAGTCTAAGGGGGAAAGGACGAGGTGCCTCTGTATATCTATTCCTTCATTTCTTCCATGCTTGGGAACCAGGCTCTCCATCTAACCTGCTATCCCTCTGTGCCTTCCCTCCAACTCACTTGTAGTCCCTTGAAGGAAGTTGGTCAACTCAACAAAGAGTTATCAAGTGGTTATTATATGCTAGGCATTGTGAGGCATACAAAGAATAATAAGACATGGGACCTTCCTTTTTGGAGCTTACAATCCAGGAATAATCAGTGTAAAGAAAATAATAATGATAATAATATGAGTTAATAACAATAGCTAGTATTTATTAAGTGCTTTAAGGTTTGCAAAACACTTCATGTACTATTTGAAGTCAAGATGGTACCAGCAGCCTCCCTTTGTTTTTATTTATTTACTTGACAGGGCAGATGAAAATGATTTCTCTGACAGATGAGTAAATAGGAGACTTTGATGACTCTTTTGGCACATCTGTTTTAGAATGACAGTAGATCCTTGCTTTCAAGCATCAGGCTCCAACCTATCATTTTGTTAAATGACTATGTGGCGTCCTGATTGCCTAAAAGAGTTTGCGCAGCTTCCAAAAATGTGTAACTTTCAGGGAATAGCTCCTACCCTGGGAGAATCTGACTCATTAAGTGTTAAAACTCCCAGTCCTATTAAAAAAAGTCTTTGTTAAGTGGTCTCACCCACTGAAATAATCGACAATTGCTTTAGTGGAACCCTCTGTGTAAAAGGAAGGCACTAGAGAAAAGAACAGGACTCCTCACTCCTGTTCCCATTGCTTTGCATCTTGCAGACATAATGCTGGGGACAGTGAGACTACTGGAAAGAAAAAGATTCCCCCAGCAGGAGGAAATTAGTGCCAGATTGTCAGAAGTAGCAGGATGCTTTCTGTACCATCCTGAAGTTAACATGCTAATTTGAAAACCCGCCACTGTTCTAGGTCTTCGTGTGCCTTGGCCCAGTCTTTTTAACCTGAGCACAGTGCTTCTGGAAAACAGCCCTCACCCGAGCACACACATTCCATTTCGGCGATGTGAGAGGCCTCTGAAGTTTCTATCTCTGGAATCCACTGGGGCAGGTTGCCTCAGTAACAGGACTAAGCTCTTTTAGCAATCTCACAAATCTGTCTATGAACACTTGCATTTTAAAAGAAAAAAGTACCATACTAAAGGAAAGCTGAGCTCCAAATTTTATAGTCTTCTCCTGAAAAATCATAAAGCACCTGACCCAAATCTTTGGAATCTGTGCCCTGATGTTGGCAGTGATGCCAACTATGAATTACTGGGACTGTATTGAAAGGTAGTGGGCCAGTGCCATTGAGAGTCATTGTAAGAGCATCGGTATGATAGTTCTATGAGAAATAAAGCAAGCAACAAACAGGGAAACAACTGTTTGCTCAGTCTTGGCCTCAGGCCAATGCTCTTGATGTTTGTTCATTCAATCCAAAGAATATACAGAGAGAAAATACCAATTTTGGGGCAATAATGCAGGGAACGGCAGTATATTATTAAATGTAGTCATAAATGTTTTAGAACAGAATTGTTTTGGCCTCATTCACATTTACCATAAGAATCAGCTTTGAATTATGTTTAGGCATTCTATGGATCTAATGCCGTATGATGGGCTTAATGGGGGTGTGTTAAAAAAAAAAAAAGAAAGAAAAAGGAACAGTGTTCCCTGAATGGCAGCTGGAAAGGCAGTTGCTTTTTTTTTTTTTTTTTTACAAAGCTCTAACAACTCATCAGGTTATACGTGGCAATTTTCACATACTAATATTCTCACCATTAAAGAACAGTAATATTTAAATCATTTTGGTTGTTTCCAATTTTGGTGAGGCGTGGGCTGGAGTATTGAAGCTATTCAAATAGAGTGATATGGTCTCCACAGCCTATCCTTAAATCTTTTGTTTGACACACCAGGGGAACTTGGCTGCCTATAAACCTGAAAAGAGAGAATGAGAACCGAGGGCTTTCAATGACTCAGTCAGTTCTTGGCTCCACTGTGATGGAGTGGAGATGCTGGAGTCAGGAGAGGTCTGGAGTCGAGGGACCAGGTCCTTGTACTGGTCCTTCCACTGACTAGCTATGTATCCTTGAGCAAGACCTTTCTTCTTTGTGGGCCTCAGTTTCCTCATCTATAAAATCAAAAACTGGTACTAAGGTGTAGAGTATTTGGTTTTCAAATTTGGTCCTTCCATGTTTTGGTCAGTTATATTGTTTTTGTGGTAAGTAGACCAAACTCTGTTTTCTGAACCAAAGTTCACAAGTTGTCAGAGAAAAAAATTTTCAAATTGTCTTTCCCTCTTCCTCCCCCTTCTCAATTTGTCCCTTAAATGGAGTAGCAACATAGCCATCCCAGTAGTATGGAGGGAACAGTATTCTAGAAGTGGCTAGGGGAAATAGTCCTGGAGCCAACTGGGAGGCAGGAGAGAGGAGACCCATCCCAGCTGAGGGGCTGGTGATCGGGCGAAACCTTCCCCCAATTAACCCACAAAGCAGATGATTTGAGAGTTGACTGTAAACTAGTTCCATGCTGTAAATGACCAATCCTGTTGGACTAGGTAGCATCTTTAAAAGACAAAAAATTAAAGCCCCAAAATGAAAAATAAATAAAAGGTAAAAAATAATTTAACACTGTCTAATGTGTCTTTCCTAAGAAAGGATTTAAACTGATTTTTTTTCATATGTCTGGTTTAAAATACTCAGGCTCATCTCTTTATACTGATGACAGCAGCTGTGTTACAGTGTGGGGGGGAAATGCTAGATTTGGAGTAATAGGTCTAGGCTCAAGTCTTGGCCCTGCTACTTACTGGTGATATGACCTTGGACAAATAGTGGGCCTCTTTTATCTCTTCTATAAATCAAGGGGGCTAGAAGAGATGCTCTTTAATATCCCTTTCAGCTCTAATACTATGCTCCTGACGTAACAAGCTCTGGCGAGGGGTTAAGGTGACCACAAACCTACTGGGAATTCTTGTTCTTCCTAGTTTGGGACGAGAGAAACTAACTCAATATCAGCCTCTGGCTGGGGTCTATGATGTGAAGAGCAGAGGAGAAGGGAGAGGTGGGGGTAGTCCCACAACTGTGCTTATGTCTGCCACATCTGAAGTTCCCTTCTTCATGTCCATGAGAGCTAACTTCTAAGTGGACAAGTTGGGAGGTGTGTGATTTGTGTTTTTATTTTGAGTGCTCACTCCAGGCATTTTTACTGGTTGTCCCCCACTCCTGGAATGTTCTCTCTCCTCATCTCTGCATCCTGGCTGCCTCCAAGTCTTAGCTAAAATCTCACCTTCTACAGTTAGCCTTTACCAAGCCCTGTTAATTCTAATGCCTTCCCTCTGTTGATTATTTTCTATTTATCATCTATATAACTTGTTTGTGGGGCAGGTAGGTGGATAGAATGCCAATCCTGGAGTCAGGAAGACTCATCTTCCTGAGTTCAAATGTGGCCTCAGACACTTACTAGCTGTGTGACCCTGGGCAAGTCACTTGACCCTGTTTGCCTCAGTTTTCTCATCTGTAAAATGAGCTGGAAAAGGAAATGAAAAACCACTCCAGTATCTGCCAAGAAAACTCCAAATAGGGTCATGAAAAGTTGAACATAACTGAGAAGACTGAACAACAAAATAACTTGTTTGTGCACAATTGTTTGTATGCTGTCTCCCCTATTAGATTGTAAGCTCCTTGAAAGCAGGGACTATCTTTTGTCTTTCTTTGTATCCCCAGAGCTTAGCACAGTGCTTGGGACATAGTATGCAGGTGATAAATGTTTGCTGATGGACTGATTGATGGTAGGAGGAGCACTGAGAGAAACAAGCTAGCTAAGAGAAAATGGCAGTCCCTACCCTACTCCTGCTTTATCTCCACTTAATTGTGTTGTTGCTGTTTTTCATTCTGTTAAAGAATACATTTGCTGGAATGAATAGTATCCCTCATAAACACTTGTGGACCACCTTGTCCTTCTGTTGTCTGGTATCCCTTTGTTTGTGGCCTGAGGGAATGGGGGAACTGTGCCAGAGAGAAGGACCTTTCACAGTTCAGGGCTAGGAGTTCAACACCCAGCTCAGTATTTTGCTATTTAACTAGGGGCATAAGCATCAGTCACATCATAATCCAACTTCTAAGCATGGAATAACAGTGAACGGAGGCCATATTTTCTAAATCTGCCCTATAGATAAACTGAGGTTTCCCTGGGATTTCCCCTAATAGGGTATACTGCTTCAATTAGTTTCAGAAGAAATCCATCTATCTACAAAAACTGGGAAGATCTGAATGAACACTAATCGAATTCAAATGTGTTTTAGAAAGGTTGCTGAAGGGATATGCTGGAGGCCACTCAAACCCACCAAAGTCGATTGTGTTAAATTTTTAATGTGAGCACTTATACCCCCAAAATGGCAAGTGCTACATATCAGGACTTAATTTATTGTTTTGTTGATTTTGAGACTCAAGAAAGTGATGGATAAAATGTTAATAATGCAGATTAGATTTAAAAATATGCTTTATGTATATTCTCTGCCACCCCCACTCCCCAAGCTGGTTGTTAAACATTTACCAGCACATCCCTGGGTGCTGCTAGCATTATTTTATAGAAAATGACCCTATAGGGTGTGGAGTGCAGATACCATGTACTGTTCCCCAACTCCCTCCCCTACTGTGCTTTCTTCCCTCACAGCACCCTTGGTCTTCCCTCAATCCAAGTATGGCAGTAACAGCTACTGTTCTCTTTCTGTATGAGCTGTAGAAAAGGAATGAGAATGAAAACTCACTTAAAGGGGATGTGACTATTCCCAAGGGATTCTAACTATTTCCCTTGGAAAGCTGCCCTGACCACATGGCCAAGAAAGGAAGATATCAGGCACTGCTAACAAGGTGATATTTTACTCTTCCTGTTCTCATATTTAGCTCAATCCTTTTTTCAACTCCACCTTCC
Source organism: Vombatus ursinus (assembly GCF_900497805.2). Classification (NCBI taxonomy): domain Eukaryota; kingdom Metazoa; phylum Chordata; class Mammalia; order Diprotodontia; family Vombatidae; genus Vombatus; species Vombatus ursinus. Next base: position 8,164,315 of record NW_020940355.1, read on the forward strand.
CACTGTCCATTATTACATGGCTTTTGAGCCTCTGCAGGGGTATTCACCCCTGGAGTTGTATGGATGGAAAGATTATATTAAAGGGGCTGGATGATGGTGAGTAGTTAAATTGTGTGCCAATAGGCAAAGTTTGGTATTTTAATAATGAGGATACATTTTGCAATGGGGAACACACAAAAGCATGAGTCACTTGGTGGAATAGCACTTTCTAAGTGTGTGATGGTATTTACTTATAACTTCATTTTTTATTAATTATAATATTTTGAGTTTTTATGCACCAGAAAAATCAATGCTGCCTGTGAGAGTGTAATTGGCCAGAGATACTCAATGTTGTCTTTCGTCCTTTGTTCTCAAAGAAGTCCAATGACGTCAGCAGGCTGATATGATGGCTTGCAAGTGAATTGGATTTAAGTGAGGCAGAGCTGTGCAGAGTCATTAGCCTCACTCTCTCCTCCAGAGTCATTGGAGTCCAGTGGCAAGACATAGATCAAGACAACCAGTGATGGCCGGGGATGCAGTGGGAGACCTTGGGCTTTTTAACCTAAGGTCTTTCCCAGGTCTCAGTTTGTCTGGGGCAATGCCCCATTCAGTAGTTAAAGGCTAGGTAGGAATTGAGGCAAAAGATGGGTTAGTTTGCCTTTGACCCTCAGAGTTTCTGGCCCGAGCAGAAACAATTGCTATTTACACTCACTCTGAACCATCAAAACCCAAACAATGGACAAATGAAGTTTGGGCTGGGACCTGTTACTGGACAATCAGGGAGAGCCCTAGTGGTTTGAATTTAAAGGCATAGTCAACTAGTTCCATTTGAATCTTAATGGACTTTTTCAAAACCTGGTTTTCCAGAGCTGTATTTCAAGAAATCATAAACGAAAACTACATGAGACAAAAGAGTTAATTGTCCCAGCTTTTTTGGGGGAAAACCCCAACAATGATAGAATAAATAAATAGAGAAGAAAAAATAATCTAGCCCCCAAGCCCCAAGATCTCTTGCAAAGTATCTTTTATAGGCTTGGACATCCATGTTTCCAACAGGGATTCTTAAATGATCTCCAAGGTCACCTGGGGTGCTCATAGCTGCTGTCATTCTCCTTTTCAGCAATATGCAAAGTTGATTTTGTTTCAGAAAGTTTGAGTGGCCTAGCTCCAGTGTATTTTCAAAAGTGTTTTTTCTTAACTACTTAGGGCTAAGTAATTAAAATAGCCACCAGGGGGCAATAATACCACGGTGACATTCAAGTAAGAACAATCTTACTGTGGCCGAATCAATCCTAGGAGGCTAATCTTAGTTCAGCCGACTACACACCCCTACTCCGTTACTCTGTGACTGACCACTAAGAGACTCATTACACCTTTAGCATAACATAACACCAGTAACCAGCCCCCCAGTTTTCCAATATGGAAATGAATGGAGACTGGTGTGCAAAGCTGTGCAGGTTTACAGGGATTCGGGTTTTCCCTTTGTACTTTATCTCCCTCAGGGATAGTTTTCTTTTTCTGTCTGCCTGCACTCTCTTGCTGCAGTCAGGAAAAGGGATGAAGCTGTTGAGGCAGGGACAGAAGGAAGAGAATAATGAGGGCATGACTGGGGCGGGGAGATGGGAGGAGAATGAAGGCTGAGTAAGAGAGAATGCAGACAATGAGAGGTAGCATCTGTCATTGAACACTGAACTTGGGAGTCAAGAGACCTGGTTTTGAATTCCGACACTGACAACTGCTAGTTGTTTGATGATGGGCAAGTCACTTAGTGTCTCTGAGCCTCAATTTCCCTGTTGGTAAAGTGAGAATAATAACAACTCCAGAACCTACCCTCTAGGGGTGCTGTAAGAATTGATTCACAGAAGACATGTAAAGTGCTTTGCAGACCTTAAAATGTTTTATAGATATCAAATGTCCTATAACTGAAAGGAAAGCTTATTAATTCTTGATATCCACCACTAGGGACCACGAAGGCTATTGGGGTTGAAAGGGAATGGTTCTGTCTTTTCTCCAGGGGCCAAAAGGTGAAAGTAGTGAAAAAGAGGGATTTATTTTTTCCCCCGTCCTCTGTGCCTCATGAGGATGCACTTATAGCATCCCCAGAAAGTGGACAGAACCTTTCCTAAGCTTCTAAAATGGCCAGAAATAACCATCAGGAACAATATTTGTGTATGTCTGCAATCTCTTTCACCAAAGAACCTGTTAGATCTTGGGCTTAGAACTTTTGTCGTATTAGACATAGAATGTTAAGAGCCAGAAGGTCACCTAGAGGTCATTTAATCTAACCCCCTCATTTTACAAATAAAGAAACTGAGGTTCATAGAGGTGATGGGATTTACCTAATAATTTCAGATACATCATTAGTGTCAGAATTACAATATGCAGTGATACTTACCTAGCATCCTCCTGTATTGGAATTTTGTGGATGCCAGAAACTCTATAGGGCATATGGGTCAGATGATATCTTTTTAAACTAATAGCAACAACAAATGCAGCTTTAGAGACAGGTAAGTAAGAAAGCAGCTGCTTTGAGCCTTTGTGTCAGTCTTGGGGAAAGTATGGTTGCTTAAACAGCTTCTGGATTATTTTAAGGTGTTCCACTGTTATTATCTGATGCAGTTCAAATTGGATTCGACCTGTCCTCTTTCAAGAATAACCCTGCTTAGGGGAAACGCAGTTAAATTTGTATGCTCATCCATCCCTAGGTGACAAATGAGTAAAAAGCCTCAGTGAGGTGTTGTGTGCTTGAGATCATAAAGCTCCCAAGCAGAGGCTGCCACTTTCCTGTTCTGTAGGAGTAAATGATCCCACTATTCTTGGTTCAGAAATGCTTTCCACTTCTGCTCATCAGAATCAGAGCCAGATTTCTCTTCTGCCCAAGTCACTGTCAGATGCTCAGAAGGGTGCATTCACTCTCTTAGGCCAGTAGGGGGACATATGTACACTATGTCTTATCCCTGCATGCTCCCTTATTGGGAAAGGAAAAGAGCTGTTTTGGTGCAGTACTACATACGGTATGGGTCCAAATACAGGCTGTATACTCCAACCCCCCACCTCCCACCAATCTGTCCTACATAATCACTCAGTACAACTGATAACCAGAGCTATTTTTCAGAAAATATGTATGTATAGTCATATAGATGTACTGTAAATATAGAATAGTATATAGATATGTGTATTCATGTGTATGGGAAGCTGGGTGGCACAGTAGATAAACTGCTGGGCCTGGAGTCAGGAAGGCTTCTCTTCCTGAGTTCAAATTCAGTCTCAGACACTTACTAGCTGTGTGACCTTGGATGAGTTACTTCACCCTGTTTGCCTCAGTTTCCCCATCTGCAAAATGAGCTGGAGAAGTAAATGGTAAATCACTCCAGTATCTTTGCCAAGAAAACCCCAAATGGGGTCATGAAGAATCAGACACAACTGAAATGACTGAACAACAATAGATTCATGTATATATAGCATTATATATGCACATGTATACATTTATGTTGTATACATACATTGTATATGTATATGTATCCCTAGAATAAAATATAAACTCCTCCGTTTGGCATTTAAAAGCCCCTCAAAACCTGGGCCCAACCTATCTTTCCAGTCTTATGACGTATTACTCCTCTTCATGCTACACAGTATAGTCATTAATAATAACAATGATTAAAATAGCTAGCATTTATATAGCTGTTTAAAGTTTGCTTTATAAAGTAGAAGTGCTTTAGTGCAAAAGTACAAAGTGCTTTACAAATATCATCTCACTTTATCCTTATTCTTATTCCTTATACTATTCCTTATACATAGGTTTCATTGGCCATCTCTGAGCCTTTCCATTGGCTAACCCCTACACCTGGAATGTCCTCCCTCTTCACCTTTTTTCCCTTTGAGACACAAACCCAAGCATTTCTATATAGGGCCATTTTTTCAATTACACTTATATTTAAATGTCTATGTATATATATATACATATATGTGTATATATATACATACAGATACATATACAGACACACATGCATACATAAGTATGTCTACATAGATACAATATACATATTCATATATACATACGTGCATCTCTATAAACACACATATATCCACACACACACGCATACATATGTGGCTCTTTATGTATACACATGCATACATGTGTCTATATACATAATATATGTAGACACACAATTTATATGTACCCACATGCATCTCCCTATACATATATATAAATGTACATGGACAAACATACATTTATATATACATATGTGTCTCTCTTTACATATACACATGTATATGTCTATATACATACATATATAGACATATAGTATATACATACACATGTGCATCTCCCTATACATTGCTATACACATACATAAGTATACACAGACAAACACCTATAAGAGGCAATGTGGTATAGTGAGCTGGTCTTAGAATAGTCAGAAATGCCTGAGTGCAGGTCTTGTCTCTGACACATAATTGGCTGAGTGATTCTGGGCTACTAACATAACCTCTTAGTGTTATAGGTGACTTCATAAGACTAGATATTGATGCAGAGAAGATGCTGACTTCCACTGGCTGAGGAAATTTCCCACCAGGAGCTCCTTATACTAATGAAATCCTAGGTCCAGTGTTTATCCCTATGTACGTTTCCATTATCTCCCCTAATACAATGTCGGTTGCATAAGGGCATGCACTGTTTGTTTCACCCTAGTCTTCATATCTCTGGCACTGAACACAGTGCCTAGCACCCAGCAGACACTTGATAAAAGGCTGATTGATTAATTTATATACTATATTTAGATATGCATATTCACATCTATCAATTATATCTACCTATTTCTTTTTAAAGATATCTCATTTTAAGTGAAGTGGCTGATATTTGGACCAGTAAAGGAATAAGTTAACATGAAACATTTCCCCAAACTTAAAAAGAAGAAGAATTTGTGGGAATGATTATATTCCTTAATAATATGTCAAAAACTCCCACACACATATATATAACTGTGCTTCTTAAGTGACGTCATTGGCATTTAAAACATACCAATAGCAAATAAAAAACTCATTAGAAAGGCATCTCAATTATTTTACAACAGTAAAAGTGATTTTAATCATTCATGTAATGTTAAAATTCTGTGTTTTAAAAAAACTTTAATAATGGAGTCTACTATTAATCAGATTCTTCTGATTGCAGTGAACTGCAAACCTTGAAGCACTATATAAATGCTATTATTATTATTATTATTATTATTAATTTTATTGACAGATTTTTCCTTCTGCATTGGCCAAAGAAGTTTCCACACTGGGGAGTTCTCTATCCCCATGTAATCACAGGTTCAGATTCTTCCACCACTAAATATGTTTCAAAGTAGGAAGAATCTTGCCTTTAACAGATAGAATAACTTATAGGTCAGAAGCTATAAGTTTTTCCTAGTGTCATTTCAGGAAATGTTTTAATCTCAGAAGGGGTTGTATTGACACTTGATAGCTCTCCTGAAGATAGATGAATGAAGTTCACATAACTGTTAGAATGCAGCCAGAACATTCTACTGGATTTTAAGATTTATGGTCACAACACACATAATACAAAGCAGCTGATTAGCTGAAATGGCAACCTTCCTGTCCTCAGCTATTATTTAATAACATCCCAAAGTGGAAGTAAAAGAAAAGCAAAAATACCAATTACAAAGAACACCAGGAGACTCAATAGGAAAACAAATGTCTCAGAGAAGTTGTACTTATCTATGTGGAATTTCCAATTGCACAAGGCATATGTGCATAAGCCAGTTATTCCCATATTCCAGCTGATGACCCAGTGGTTTTACCAAAGATTTATGAAAATGAAATTCCTGCACTTTGGAAGATTTGGAAGAATTCCTTGCTATAGGATTTAATTTTTTTGAAATAAGCCAGAGAGGTCTTGGAGTTTCCCACGTAATTCCTTTTCCACATTTACCTTCCTCTCACCATTGTCAATCCAATTCCCCAAACACCAGTACCTCCACACCATATATTGACTATTGGTGGTAGAGTGTTCTGATGGTAAGGGGAATTTATTTAGCCCTGACCATTTTCTCCTCCCACCCCTCCACCCCAACATACATCTGCTATAACCAAGGGAAACTGGGGAGGGTATGAAAGTATGACCGCTGAAACTACCTATGTCCCAGAAACAACCATAAAGGCCAGATCTTTATCCTGCTTTGCCTTGCTTATAAATGCCAAGCAGTTGCAAGACATACTAATGTAGTGTTATTGGGATTGTAGTTTTCAGAAGTCTGCCAACGAATGAGGTCTGCTTGAAAGAGAAGTTCATATTATGAATCCTGACCAGTACAAGCACTCCAGAACTCTGACTGTAAACCAGGTATTATTATCCTCCAGGGTTGTGAGAAGAGTCACAGCCATATCTGGTCCCACAAAAGAATTTCTCTGGGATATGCTTGTTCACATCTTGGCAGAAACCGTGTCTCCCTCAACCCAGACTTTATCTTACAAAGCCTCTTCTGTTTCTGATTTATTAATAAACTACAGACCCTCCTTTAGAGTTCTTGGCATCCTCAGCAGGCTTTATTCCAATGTTCTTGGTTGTTATCATTAATTAGCTAATATACAGCTGTAAGATGGGACCAGTATAACCTCCTTTTATAAGTGGAAGAGCTGAAAAAGAAAGATTTAGTCTGAGCTGCTCACCCTCCTCATGCTTTTCTCCTGGCCTGGAATGCCCTTTTTACTTTTCACTACCTAGACCAATCCCTTCCATTCTCTAACTCCTATGTTCTCCCTGAAGCCTTTGTGTACTGTTCTGGTCCTCAAGGATCTTTTCCTTGCTCCTTCCCCCTCCCGTTCTGGAGGCAGCAGGGAGTCACTGGAGTTTATTCACAGATGACATGATTTTATACACACACACACACACACACACACATATATGTGTATGTGTGTGTATATATACATATGTAAAAGAAAAATTGGTTTGATGGCTTTGTGAGGGATGGGTTGGAAAGGAGAGAAACTTCAGGCATTGCTGTGGGATTTAATTTCTATGGACCCAATGAACCCCAGGGGGATTCCAGTTTCCCGGTTCATTGACCCATCCCGCTTCAATTCCTTTCCCCCCTCCAACTTGGTCTATTAACTGGTTTAGTCCTCTATTATATGTCTTTGAAAAGTCACAGACCTTCATTGTGGCATTGAAAAATTCAAGTGACAGTGTAAAGCGGGTGGTACAGTAGAAAGAGCACCAGATTTGGAGTTAGAAAACCTGAGTTCAAATCCCCTAATTGTGAAAAAAGGCACTTAACCTCAGTTTCCTCATCTGTAAAATTGAAAGGTTGAACTATACAGTCTCAAAGATTCCTTCCAGCTCTAAATTTATGATACTAAGATTACATGAATGAGAAATGCCAAAGATGTAGATCACACAGAATTCTCATGCCTTTATATTATGAACACTTTCTTTAAAAAAAAAAAGATTTATTAGGTGCTGGATAAGGAGAGCACAAAATGGAATTGTAAAATTTTTAAAATATATTTTAATAGATAAGAAAGGACTTGTATTGATTTGCAAGTTATCCCTGAATCAGTTTTCTGTGTACAGTCAAGCCTATCAGCTTCTCAGAGCTAAGATCATAATTAGGAAAAAGCAAGAAGAAAGAATAATGATGAAAAAAGATATGGTGTTCAACCAAGGCAATTCAGTTCTGAACTATTTGGATAAATAAGTGGCTATAAAAATGGGAAATGGACAACAGAAATGACATCAACACCAATCATAATAATTTTATAGAGGTTTAGTCAATTTAAATTAATTGCCACATCAAGGAGATCAAGAGAGTATTTAACATACCTAAATGAGCTAACATCTGATTTATTTGCTAAATGGAAAGAGATATCTGCCAAAGGCAACACTGGGCTAGGCATGGATTTAATCATCATTTCTATTTAGGTGATTCTCAGATCTATTTTTTTTGCACTTAATAGTATTTTATTTTTTGTTCCAATTACATGTAAAGATAGTTTTCAACATTCATTTTTGTAAAATTTTGAGTTCCAAATTTTCTCCCTCTCTTCCTTCCCTCCTCCTTCCCTAAGACAGCAAGTAATCTGATATAGGTTATATATGTACAATCATGTTAAACATATTTCCACACTAGTCATGTTGTGAAAGAAGAATCAGAACAAAAGGGAAAAACCACAAGAAAGAAAAAAACAAATAATAAAGCAAAAAGAGTATGCTGCAATCTACATTCAGACTCCACAGTTCTTTCTCTAGATGTGGACAGTATTTTCCATCACAAGGCTTTCGGAATTGTCTTGGATCTTCGTATTGCTGAGAAGAGCAAAGTCTATCATAGTTGGTCATCCCATCAGATTTATATTTTTAACACTAATCTCTTCTGAACTCTTTTGCTGGACATTTCAAACTGGATATCCCACAGACATCTCAAACTTAACATGTCTAAAACATGAACTTGTTAGCTTTCATTCTAAATCCTCTAAACTGCCCTATTTCTGTCAGAGGCATCACCATCTTTCCTGTCTAGGGCATGCAACCTCAATGTCATTCACAACGCCTCGTTCTCATTTCCCCCATATGTCTAATAAGTTGCCAAATATTGCTATTTCTATCTCCATAACATACTTCCTATTTGATATTCCCTCTTCTCCACTCACACAGACAATACCTTACTTAGTTCAAGCCCTTATCAAATCTTGCATGAACTACTGCGATATTTTCCTAATTGATCTCTCTCTTTAAAATTCCTCTCCTTTCCATTCCATCCTTCACAAATCACCAAAATAATTTTCCTGAAATGTACGTCTGACGATGCCAATGTCAGATGTCAATAATCTCTAATGACTCCCTATTGCCACAGGGATCAAATAAAACTTCTTTTTTGGCATTAAAAACCCTTCACAACCCATCTTTCCAGGCTAATTATTACTCTCCTCCACTCACATACACTGTAGTTCAATTAGTCTGGCCCTCTCACTATTCCTTATACCCAACATCTATCTCCCACCTTGGTACCTTCACACTGGCTGTCTCCCATGCAAGGAATATGCTTTCTCCTTATCTCTATTTCTCAGAATTCTGTTTCTTTCAAAGCTCAGCTCAAACACCATCTTTAACATAAGGCCTTTCCTGTTGTCTCCCAGCTGGTAGATACCCTCCCCCAATTTTCTATCTTAAAAAAGTCTAATTTGAACATACATATACATACATATACACATATGTACCTATCTGCACATACATATATCTTCTGCCTCTCCTGGATCCTCCAGAACATGGACTAGTTTCACTATTGTGTTTGTATCCCAGCATCAAGCACCCTTCCTGGCACATTTCAGGGACTTAATAAATGCTTGTTAATTGATTGGTTGAATATAAACTCATTTGCAAAATCTTAGGAAGGAGGATAATGGCCAATTATAAGCAGTATTGTCTCAGAAATTGCAGAGAAGCAGTAGAGGCGAAAATCTAACTTAAAGATAGCTTGGCAAGACATACAAACTAAACAAAGACATCCCAAGGGTAGGTAAGGATGAAAGTGTAAGGAGGATAACCACAAGAAGACAGAAAAAAATTGTTTTCTCCAACAAGGACATGGTAATAATAGCTCACATTTATGTAGACCTTTAAGTTTTGTGAAGCATTATATATCTATTATATTATTTGATCCTCACAACATCCATGCAAGGTAGATGTTATTACTATTTCCATTCTACTGGGGAGCAAACTAAGGTAGACAGAGGTTAAGTGACTGGCCAAGGTCGTATAGCTAGTAAGTGTCTGAGACTGGATTTGAACTCAGATTTTTTTGAATCCAAGTCCACTGATATTACCCACTATGTGACCTAGCTGCCTGTAGGAACCATTATACTTGGACTCTAACATTATGGGATGCTAGAGATGTGCCTATAGGGGAGGTAGACATAGTATGAAAGCAATAAAGAAGGGGAAAGCAGCTGGATTAGACCAAGGACCAAGGACTATGCAGGAGATGATGCAATTCTGAGAGTGTTGAAGGGCCAGTATAAAGGGTATCTGAAGGAAAGGACCATACCAAAGGAATGGAAAAATAAGTTTGGGGTCTTTTTTTTTTCTTGGCAATTGGGGTTAAGTGACTTGCCCAGGGTCACATAGCTAGCAAGTGTCAAGTGTTTGGTTTGAGGTCAGATCTGAACTCAGGTCCTCCTGACTTCAGGGCCAGTGCTCCATCCACTGCGCCACCTAGCTGTCCCACCTAGCTGTTTTGGATCTTATTAAGACCAAAAAATGGAAGCTTATAATCATTGATCTCTATCGTACTCTCTCATCTACACAAAATCGTTACGAGAATCATCTGTACACAAATTCAGGGCATCCTCAATAAGAGTATTGGTAGGCAGGCTCTAGCAATCAACATTTTGCAATGGATTATATCTTTATCATTTCACAACTAAAAGAAGGAGAGACCGTGAGATCTCACCATATTTGTTGTTTCTTGATTATTTTTAAAAATTGATTTGGTGAGAAAATTGCCACCTTGAAGTCTCTTTTCCAACAAGTGATCTCCCACACATTCCAGGTTCCCTAGAACACATAATAGAAGTAACCAAGTTTAGTACCCTCTGATCACAAACATCAGCGGAGGCTTAAAACCGGGAGATATTTGTTTCAAGGTTTTCACCATGGGGATGGAAGAGATTGGCACAGAGTTCAAGTTTAAGAGGAATTCCCTGTGCATACTGAGATTCTCCCTATGTTCCTATTTTCAAATGACATGGTACTGATTGTAACAAACCCCAGAATATTCCAGAGCTTAAGACATCTATAATCACTCAAAAGAGTTTGGTTTGACCACCCACGCAAGAAAGATCCAATAAATGAAGAATGTCTATGGCATAAATGACAATATGCAGAGTTTATTCACCAGTATGTATATCTGAGAAAGACTGTGCTATCATTATTATTGTGAGCCCTTCGTTTTTTAAGAGGACCAATGACATCACAGGGTGATGTCTTGACTTGTGAGTGAATTGGATTTAAGTGAGGCAGAGCTGTGCAAAGTTGTCAGCCTTATTCTCTCTTCCAGAGTCATTGAAGTCCAATGGCAAGACAAATGTCAAAAAGACAATGGCTTAGGATGCAGTGGATGACCTTGGTGGCTTTGATGTCTAAGCACTCCACAGCACCTGCTTCAGCCACCATTGGAACATTCAAAGACAAAAGCATACGAGTCTCTGTCTTTACGCAACTTTGATTCTACGAGGGAGATGCAATATGTAAAAAGTACAAGTCAAAGCGAAGTGTATAAAAGGTGAGATGAGGCAGTGTGGCATATTTCTCAGAGAGAGAGAGAGAGTCAGGAAGTCAGGAAGGGTCAGCAAGTTGGAGTCAGGAAAACCTGGGTTCAAGTCTCATCTCTGAAACTTCTTGGTTGTAGCATCCTGGGCAAGTCACTTAACTTTTTAGTTAACCTCATTTTCAGTCATTTTGCAGTCATGTTTGATTCTTTGTGACCGCATTTGGGGTTTTCTTGGCCAAGATACTGGAGTGGTTAGCCATTTCCTCCTCCAGCTCATTTTACACATGAAGAAACTGAGGCAAACTGTTAACCTCACTTAACCTTATAAAGATAATAAGCTCCTGGAGGGCAAGTTCTGTCCTTTGCCTTTTTTTTTCGAATTCTCATGCTCAGCACAGTGCCCGACACAGACAGTGTAGATGGACAACATATTGAGTCCAAAGATGAACAGGCAAACAAGCTGATTTGTTTTTGGGAAATTGCAAAGCTCCATTAATGACCCCAAGCTTTCATGAAAGCAAAGGCCCTTCTTTTCAGTACTTGTATTCTACCAGTGCTGCTGTATGGCAGTGAATAATCCCATAAGAACTTAAATATCACAGAGGACAATAGAAAGGCTCAAGGTAAGCAGGGTGAGACTTAAAACTAATGAGGAGCACCAAAGAGTCATAAGAATAAAAGATGTCATTAAGGACAAGTAGGATAGGGAGAAAAGATGGGCTGATCATCTGGAAAGGGCAAGGGATGACAGGAGACAGCCAGAGTGCTTCACGGGCATCCTCAAGCTATCAGGACAAAGGATGGCAGGCCTCTAGAGCATTGGCTAAACTCAAGAGGGGAGATGGAAAAGAACCGAACAGGATATTCCATATTGCTCCTCATAGCAAAACTCCTCTAGATAGAAATCTATACTCACTCCGTATCTTCATTTCCTCTCCTCTCATTCTCCTCTAAACTCTCTGAAATCTGGCTTCTTATACCCTTATTTAACTGAAACTGCCCTCTCCAAAGTTACCAATGAAGGCCAAATCTAGGGCCTTTTCTTTACCCTCATCCTTCTTGACCTCTCCGTGGTCTCTGACACCATTGGTCACCTCCTTTCCTCACTAGATTTTCCTGACACTATTCTCTCCTGGTTTTCTTCCCATCTGTTTGACTGCTCAGTCTCCTTTATTGGTTCTTCATCCATGTCATTCCTACTAATCCTAGATGTTCCCCAAAGTTCTCTTCTGGACCCTCTTATCCTCTCCCTCTATACTATTACACTTGGTGATCTCCTCAGCTTTCATGGAGGGTTTATTATTTACTCTCCTCAGCTCACTGGTCAAAGCAGGGGAGTTGGAAAACTCCTTGCTCCCCATTACCACTTCCAAATTATCTTCGTTCCTCCAGCACTTATTAACTTCTCTTTCTTTGTGGTTCATGCTATTCATATCTACCACCCAATTAAAATCCTGGGAGTTGTTGTTTTTAGGCCTCAGGTCATTCCCTTTCCTTCTTCAACCAGTTTGGTACCTGGCTTACAAATTTTCTCTCTCCCCAAATCCTGCCTTCCTACTTGAAAAAGCAAATTGACTCTACCTCAAACATCCCAACCACTCATTTCCTCAACCTACTCACTTCCCATTAACTATTCCTCCATTCCACCTCAGCCACACACAAAGATGGTCATACTTTTGATCTTGCCATCACCCATAAATGTTCAAGAATTCTGATAAACCCCCTTATCTGACCATAATCTATTGGCTTTTCACATCTCCCTCTTCTTTGTCTTACAAAACCCTACTCTGTTTGCATCATGGTCTCCAATCACTTTACCCCTCAATTCTCTCCCAGGCCATCTTCCCTGTACTAGCCATTCTCTCCTCTTTTCTCTACCTTGACCCTTTGGTGAATCAATTTAACTCTACACTATCTTCCTCTCTTGAATCCCTAGCCCTCTTATATCACCAATTATGCCCAGCCAAGCCTCAGTTTTGCATCACCTCCGCCATTTGCCACCTTCCCTCCTACACGCATGCTGCTGAACAAAGGTGGAGAAAAATCACACAACTGTTCTGACTGGATCCGCTACAAATTTATGTTACACAACCTTAGCTGGGCTCTCACTGCTGCTAAGTAATCCTACTATACCTCTCTTATCAGCTCACTATCCCACTCTCCACAGAGACACTTCCCAACCTTTTCATCCCTTCTTAAACCTCTTACGGCTCTCTCCTCCCCCTACTCTCTCAGCTAAGAACCTTGCCTCATATCTTTACAGAAAAAAAACATTGAGTCCATCCACCATGAGCTCTCTCTATTCCCCTCTTCCTCATCTCTTATCACTCAGTTTCCTTTTACCACTATTTCCTCCTTCATCTTATCTCATATGATGAAGTGGCTTTACTTCTTACCAAGTCTGAACTCATTGCTCATTCAAGAAATGAATGCTCCAATGGATCCAATGGAAATCCAATGAATGCTCCAACCCATCTGCTCCAACAGATTGCCCCCTCTGTTATCCACACTCTTTCACTTATCTCCAGATCATTCCCTACTGCCTACCAACGTGCCCATGTCTCCCTCATCCTGAAAAAAGCCACTGCTTGATTCTTCCATCCTTGCTAATTAGTGTCCTATAACCCTTCTTCATTTTTATAGCTAAACTTGAAAAGGCCATCTACTATAGATGCCTCTACTTTCTCTCCTTTCATTCTCTTCTTAACCCTTTACAATCTGCCTTCTGACCTTGTCATTCCACTGAAACTGATCTTTCCAAAGTTATTAATGATCTCTTAGTTGGAAAATCCAGTGATCTTTTCTCAGTCCTCATTCTCCTTGACCGCTCTGCAGCCTTTGACACTGGTGGTCATTCTCTCCTCCTTGATATTCTCTTTTCTCTGATTTTTCAAGACTGCACTCTTTCCTGATTCTACTTCAACTTATCTGACTTCTCTGCCTCCTTTGTTGTGTCCTCCTCCAGATCATACCCTCTAACCCTAGGTGTCCCTCAGCATTCTGTCTGGAGCCCTCTTCCCTTTTCCTTCTAAATCACTTCACTTGATAATCTCATCAGTTCACATGAATTTAATTACCATCTCTATGCTAATCATTTTCAAAAATAGACATCCTGCTCCAATCTCTCTGCTGACCTCCAATCTTGTATCTCTAACTGCCTTTCAGATATCTTGAACTAGATGTCCAGTATACATCTTAGACTCAATATGCACAGAACAGAAGTCAGTATCTTTCCCCCTAAACCCTCCCCACCTCCCATCTCCCCTCACTTGGAATGCTCTTCATATTCCCTGTCTACTGTTGGTTTCCCTGACTTTCTCTTTGAGACTCAGCTTAAATCCCACCTGCTGCAAGAGTTCTTTCCTGGTCCTCCTAGCTATTAAAATCTTTCCCTCTCAGACTGACTTCTCTCTGCTCTGTATACATCTTGTGTGTACCTAGTTTTTTACATGTTATCTCCCTCATTAGAATCCAAGTTCCTCAAAGGACTGTTTTTGCCTTTTTTGTTTTTTGTATCCCCAGTACTTAGCACAGTGCCTGATATGTTGTAAGTACTTAATAAATGTTTATTGATTGATAGACTGAGAATGGGCAGGCATAGATAAGTTAAAATTTGTATCTTCGGAGTCCAGGAAGCAGAGCCAAGATAATAATATGCACGTGACTACAACAACATAAATGGAAAGAATGATCACCAAACAATCCAAAATGAATGTTGTAAAATTACAAGAATGAACATGGCTTGAAAGAAATGATAAATATTATTGTTATATGGGATGGCTTTCTGAGAGGAGTGAAGGGAAGGATACTTGGAAAAATTAAAGATAATGTTTAAAAAAGATGTCAATAAAAACTTATTGTTTTAAAAAATCTGCATCTTTGAAAGGAACTTCCAGATTGATGAAATCACATATCTATTTAAGTATCAAATAGATTGTATTCTACTGATGTTTATTGTTTCATTCATATTAGCATTTTTTCCTTCCAAATACATGTAAGTTTCTTTGGGTTGTAGCTATATCTTGCACTTCTTTTTTTATTCCTTGTAGCACTTAGCAATATTCAATAAACCATGATTAACTGATTGTCAGTGATGTTGGACACATAGGTGGGCAAAGAGGCAGCTTATAATTCGTGACATTAGACATCCTTTCTCTGGGAGAGATGCCTCCCAAGACACTGTGCACTTGACTGGTACCACCCGGAAAGAATCATCTCACCCTGAAATAATATCCCTAAAATACCAAACCATAGCATTTATTGCCTCAACCTCCTACAGGCTCTCTCTCCTTGACTTCTCCAGGAAAAGTATCCTATGGTGGTAGATTATCACCTTAACATACCACAACTCTTCAGAGGCTCAAGACTACTTGGAACAGAATAGACCATTTATTTTAAAAAATCCCACTTATCACATCTCAAGAAACAATGAATTTTTATAAAATTTCACTTTGGGGGAGGAGCAACTCACAAAGATAATCTACTGGGGTAATGTATTATTCTTTAGAAGGAATATCTACACTGATGGAATTCTGTGGTTTCTTCTGAAATAGTAGCACAATCACTGTTATTGAGTTAAAAAAATAGGTAAGGATTTCCATTGCTTTATGAAATTAATTTCCTTCTCATTTGATGTAGTATCCATTAATTCAATTAAAGTATTTTAAAAACTAATTACTGTTTAGCACATTGATATCAACAGGCAACCAAGTGGTACAGTGGATAGAATCATGAAGACTCATCTTTATGAGTTAAAATTCAGCTTCAGACACTTAGTAGCTGTATGACCCTGGGCAAGTCACTCAACCTTATTTGCCTTGGTTCCTCATCTGTAAAATGAGCTAGAAGGAAATGGCAAACCATTCCAGAATCTTTATCAGAAAACCCCAAAATGGGGTCATAAAGAGTCAAATATGATTGAGCAGCAACAACACATTGATATCAAAAATGTGGAGGATTTTTTAAAAAGTTTTCATTTTGCATGAAAAGGTGTTGTGATGCAATGTTAGTACTCTATTTTTTTTTTAAATTGCTGCTGTGTTTTTTTCCTCTTGAACATCATGGTTTCGTGATAATGAGACTGTAGTTAGACTAGAATAGTTTTGCATCAGGCAAGATATGAAGAATATTTCCCAACAAGGAGACACCTTATTTCACAAATACACAGATGTTTGGCAGATAAAAAATAGGACCATATACAAGCAATGAAAATCATAATCACTCTGGAGGTAAAAATGGTAGTAATGGCAGTAAAAGATGATGCTACAGACAAAGCATGACTATGCAAGCAATTGGTGGATAAACAACAAACAGCTTACTTATCAACAGATAGACTGTATTCTCATTAACTGATGCCAGCCTAATCAATAAGAACCAGCAGCAGGGAAACCCTGATACCGGTGATCTGGTTTTGATCTGGCCCCTTGTCTTAACATCATAGTTGGAGCTAGTTATTACGGACCACAAGGTGTGACTTTGTAGGTGGAAGGTAAGACACCCAGTGAAGGTCACCTTGGAGTTCTCTTTCACATTACAATTTATGTCAGATTATGTACCTTCACTGTCTTCTTACCCAGTCATTGTTTTAGGTGGAATGTATTACCCTCAGTTCCAAGATGGCAGCCTTTCTAACTTGGTGTAGGTCTTACCTGGTAGACTTTGTGCTCTGCTGGCTTACTTTGAGAGTCCAGCTGCAATGTGTAATGGAAAGAACATTGGATTTGGAGTCAAAAGACTTGGATTTGAATCCCAAATTCTTTCCTCACTAGCTGGATAATCTTGAATAACTCATATCACTTCATCAGGCCTCTTAGGGTAAAATTAGGGGACTGGACCATAGGTTCTCTAAGATTTCTCCTAGCTCTAAATTCTGAGATTCTCTGAATCAGGACTCTAGACCAAGCTCACTTCTCAAAGGGTCTAACCAGGGGTGGGAAACCTTTGACCTCAAGGCCACATGTGACCCTTTAGGTCCTCAAGTGCGGCCCTTTGACTGAATCCAGTTCTGTGAAGTTTTGATTCAGTCAAAGGGCTGCACTTGAGGACATAAAGGACCACATGTGGCCTTGAGGCTGCAGGTTCCCCACCTCTGGTCTAAATGTATCTCCTCTCCCCTCATCCTCCCATCCCTCTGCGAGTCTTCAATCCCAAGGAACAAACACCAAAGATAAAGAGGTACCTTAAAAAAGAGTGAAAGCTTATACATCTCTTGCTTGTTCACTGATGCTGACAAAGCAATGATTACATTTATTTTTTAAGTCAGTCTTTCCTCTGCCCTAATGCAGGTCTTACCTGTGCATGGGCCTGTGGATGGTCGTAGGCTTCTAGCATCTCAGAATTGGAAGGGACCTCATAGGCCTTCTAATCCAAGCTGAGCATGAATCTCCTCATTCTAGACAAGTCTGACCAGTAACTCAGGTCAGTCCAGTGATTCATTAACGCTTCAGATTAGAATGCAACAAAATACTCATGAGCCCCCCAAGTGCAATGCAAGCAACTTTACTTAAAATGTGATAAAAAATACAATTCATATAAAGCACTACTCCTTTCTGCCTCCATGTTTACCAGTGGGTCACATTTAGGTCAGACAGCTATTACCAAAAGACAATGGGAATTCTGCTAAAACTTCTGCTACCATCTCACCATGGCCTAGGCTCTTTATGCCTCAGATATCAAGAAAACCAGATCAATGCTGATCCAGAGAATAGCCTCCCCAACCTCTTAAAGGGAAACTAGGCCAGCCTACACAAAACAGGTGGCCCTCCTACCCACTCCTCTAGCATCCATCATCCTGCCTCCCCTTGAAGCCCTCTAGTGGTGAAGAACGCTGGTAGGCGGTGTGGTACCAAGGAAGACCTTGGTTCAGGAATAAGAGGCCCTGGGTTCACATCATGCTTATTCCACTTCCTACTTGGTTAACCTTGGGCAAGTCACTTAAACACTGAGCTTCTGTTCTTTATCAGGAAGATACAAGAGTTGGATCAGGTGACTTCTTAGTTCTCTTCCAGCTTGAAATTTCCAATTCTATGAACTTCCAAATCCCTAAGGCAACTCATTCCATTTTTGTACAGTTCTGTTAGTATGGTTTTCTTTATATCAAGCTGCTATGCATATGCATGTTGGAACAGTTAAGTAGACAGTTAAATGAGTAATAATAATAACAGCTAGCTAGCATTTATCTGGTGCTTTAAGATTTGCAAAGAGCTTTACAAATATCATCTCATTTGATCCTCACATTAACCCTGGGAGGTAGGTGTTATTGTTATACCCCTTTTTACAGATGAGGAAACTCAGGTTCAGAAAAGGTAGTTGACTTATACAAGGTCACAGAGCTGGTAAGTATTCAAAATGGGATTTGAACTGTGGTCCTATGGAGTCCAGGTCCAGCAGACTATTCACTGTGCCACCTCACTGCTTCTGAGAAGATACATGTGTCTATATATCTGGATAGGAACACATATAGGACATGGCACATGGGCTTTGGGCAGCCGAGTGGCACAATGGATAGGGTGTTGGGTCTGGAATCAGTAAGACTGATCTTGGTAAGTTCATATCTGGCCTCAGATTCTTACTAGCTTTGTGACCCCGGGCAAGTCACTTAACCCTGTTTGTCTCAGTTTCCTCTTCTGTAAAGTGAACTGGATAAGGAGATGGCAAACCACTCCAGTATCTTTGCCAAGAAAACCCCAAATGGGGTCATGAAGAGTCTGACATGACTGAAAAATTACTGAACAACAACATACGGGCCTTGGTTCAATATAATGCATGGGTCAGTGTTTAATAAAGATTTTCCATTTGTCTCTTTCCATTAGTCCTTTAATCTGACTCTCCATTTAGTTAAGAAATGCATGATCTTCCTCTGCAGAGAAGGGATGGGTACCTCTAATAGACCTCATACCCTAATAAGGAAATATTTCTAGACTGTACCTAGCTAAGGATGAAGATTAATTATCAACATTTCTATGGAGAAGCATATATGCTGTGAACATAATGCCTAAGAGATTCCATGTTTTCTTGAATAAATCCTCTGAGCTGTGATAGCCATGCATATTATTCTACTTTAGTCAGAGCTGTGTCTTCTTTCTCCTCTCTCATTGTGAATCTCTACCTTACCATTTAATTCAAATATCATCTATTGGGAGGCAAACATGGTTATGTGATTTGCCCAGGGTCACACAGCTACAAAGTGTCTGGGACTGGATTTGAACTCAGGGATATGAGTCTTCCTGACTTTAGGCCCAGCACTCTATCCATTGCACCACATTTCTGCCTCAGTAGTTTTAGGTGTCTTTCCTAATATGATGAGCTCATTCAGATAAACCAGTGCCTGCCATGAGTTTATGTTACCCACCACTTTTTCAGTGAGCTGCTAAAAAAGTAGGTGGGGGGATCCTAGAGATTCATTGTGGCATAAGTTCAGGTTGGTAGTATCCCACTGGACAAATTGATGTATGCTTTTACTTTCATTCTCATCTACCATAGGGATGGCACAATGTAAAGAGTGATGTATATGGAATCAGAAGACCTGAATTCAAATCCAGTTTCTGCTAAGTACTATCTATACAACATGAGGCAATTTCTTTCACCTCCGTGGGTGTCAGTTTCCTCATCTGTAAAATGAGAGGGTTGGAATAAGTCAGGGGTGGAGAACCTGCTGCCTCAAGGCCACCTGTGGCCTTCTAGGTCCTTGAGTGTGGCCTTTTGACTGAGTCCAAATTTTATAGAACAAATCCTTTATTAAGGGCATTTGTTCTGTAAAGTTTGAATTCAGTCAAAGGGCTGCACTTAAGGACCTAGAGGACCACATATGACCTTGAGGCTGCAGGTTCCCACTCCCCCTCTCATGGGGACTAAGTGATCTCGAAGGTCTCTTATAAATCCGAATTCTATGATCTTGGAACATTCTAGGCCCAGCCCAATCAATAGTTCCATAGATACCCTGATTGTGTCTTGGTAAGCAGTCACACCGACTTCTTGAAAAATAAAAAGTTTATTTGGCACTGAGGTGGCACAGTGGATAAAGCACTGGACCTGAAGTCACAAAGACTTTCCTGAATTCAAATCCAGTCTCAGACACTTACTAACTCTGACCCTCAGCAAGTCATTTATCCATTGTCCACCTCAATTTCCTCACCTGTAAAATGGGGATAATAATAGCACTTACCTCCCAGGGTCATTGTGAGGATCAAATGAAACAATATTTGTGAAACTCGAAGAGCTATATAAAAGCTAGCTATTATTTAGTTTTATTCGTACAAGGCCAACAGATAGTTGGAAGTATTCAGGAAGTAATTAAGAAACTGCTGCCACGAAGAATCAGGACCAGTTTCCTTTTGTCCCCAAGAGTGTCCTCCATGAAGAATAAGTGAGTAAATATTCTGCATTTGGCCTAGTAGATGTGCTAACTTCAGCTCATACTATTGATCTTTTCCACCCCCTTATTTTTCCCCTTTCTTCTCCAAAAAGATCCATCAGTAACTGACCAGAACTCATTGTCACTGAGCCCACGGTTCAATTTTAACAGACTTGGGCTTGACGTGGATCATTAGCTTAACAATCCCTTTAATTTTATTGAGCCTCCCAATGTAAGTAATTTGTAATTTTTTCATTTGGAAAGTGAGGTGCCAAGAAGAGCTAGTGCTAAAACAGCCTTCATGTTATCAAAGCAGCAAAGGCTGAAAAAGTCTAAATAGCTGATTCATTTAGTCAATCCACAAATATTTATTGATAATCTGCTGTGTGAGTCGGACATGGTGGTACATGCCTGTAGTCTCTGCTTTGGAGAGACTGAGGCTGGGAGATTTTTTGAATTTGAGAGTTCTGAGCTGTAATGGGGCTAAAGTGGATCCACTCCCAAAATCATGAACCCTAAGAAGCAGGGCATTTCTAGGGTAATGAGGGATAAATCAGCCCGTGTAAGAAATGGGGCAGGTTAAAGTTTTTGTGCTTGTCAGTATTGGGATTGGGCCTTTGAGTGGTCACTGCATTTCCAGTTTGGACAGGGTAGGGAGACCCAGTCTCGGATAATGATGACAACAGTAATGATTTGCTATATGCAATGCACTGCATTAGTCACTGGGGAAAATATAAAAATAAATAGGACAGAGTGACAGAATCACAGTATCTCAGATTTGGAAGGGACTTTATGGACCATCTGGTTCAACCCATACCAAAAGAGCAGTCCCTTCTGCAATATCCCCAACCAAATGGTCAGCCAGCCTTTGCTGGAAGGCTCCATGTGAGGGGCAGCCCATGCCACTTTTGAATAATGATAGTTGTTAAGAAGATATTCCTTACAACAAATCCCGACTTGTCTCTTTGCAGTTCTTCTCTTTTGGATCAAATGGGACAAATTTAACTACTCTTCCTCATGATAGCCCTTCAAATATTTAGAAACAGCTATTGTCCCTGTACCCCTATACCTAGCTACCATTTTCCTTCCTTTCAAGCTAAACATTCTCATCTTATTTGATTGTTCTTCATATAGCATGATCTCATGATCTCTATCCATTAAAACCCCCAGATCAAGACCCTAAATTTTTTTTCATACACACCATTATCTAGTCACATCTCCCTCACCTGTTATTGTATTTTTTTATGAAACGTAGTATAGGCAGAGTGAAGTAAACAGAAACAGAAGAGTAATTTACATTATAACATCAATATTGTGAAAATGAACACTTTTTAGGACTTTTCTAAAGTAATGAAGAATGAAATGTTTAGGAGAACACTTTAAACAACAATACTTGTAAAGCCAGCACTGAAAACTCTAAGCTGTGATTCCAGAGGACTGACAATGAAAGATGCTATCCATTACAAGTTGGTGATTATTTTGGGGTGCAGAATGAGACATAAATATTTTTGTGTATAGCCATTGGGAATATTTGTTTTGCCTGACTATACACATTTGTTGTAAGAAATATTCTTTTTTTTTAATTGTGTGGGAGATGAGAGAGAGAGAAAAAAACCACATTTTTGTTTAAAAAAAACTAGAGAGGTGGGGATAGTATAAATGTGAAATGTTGCATGAACTTTCAGATGAAGTCACTGAGTTATTAAATTTACCTAAGTGTTTTTTAACTTATTACAAGAGACCTCTTACACAGTGAGAGTAATCTGTAGATGTTTATTTTATGTGATGGAGAACTCACACAGGGCAAGGCATAGTAGTCAGAAGAAGCAACACAAGGACTCTCTCAAGGTCTCTCTTAAGAACTTTGGAATTGATTGTGTGAGATGGGAGACACTGGCACAGGACTACCCCGCATGGTGTGCCCTTATCAGAGAAGGTGCTGCGCTCTATGAGCAAAGCAGAATTGAAACATCTCAAAAGAAATGCGAGATGTGCAAATTTAGAGAATCCACCTCAAATATTCACATGGACTATTTGTGCCCAACCTACAGTAGAGCATTCTGAGCTCATATGGGTCTGATCAGGCACAGTTGTACACACTGTAACTTGACTCTGATATAGTGATGTCATTTTGGTCCTCTTCAAGAACAAAGGACAACAACCAATCTGTGGATGTCTATAATGTAAAAACAAAACACATCAGTAAAACAGGAAACAATAATCCAAGTGTTGCACTTGGAAGGAAGGAGATTAGTCATTAGCCTCTTATTCAGGTGATAAGTGATTTGGTCCTGAACTATAGCGGTAGCACTATAAATGGAGCGAAGGGAATGGATGTTAGAGGTATTGTGGAGAAAACTCACCAACCGACCGAATGTTATGGGATAAAAGAGAAGGAAGAACCCAAACTCAGCTCTGAGGAATAAAGCCCAGGTGACTGATGGTGCTTTGCATGGAAATAGGGAAGGTGGGAGAAAGGGTAGGTTTTGTGGAGAGGATGAGTTCAGTTTGGGACATACTAATTTTGAAATGCCAGAGAGACATCCAAATGGGATGGAACCACAGGTGTCTGGAGATGTAGACCTTAAGCTCTGGGAACAGGCTGGGATGGATATAAGTAGACTTAAGGAGTCATCTGCATAGAAGTGACAATTGAAATCCTGGGAATAAATGATATTGGCAAATGAGAAAGTATAAGGAAAGAAGAGATGGGGGCTGAAGGGAGAACCTTCAATGACATGTACAGTGGAGGTGCTCAGCTTTTCTAGGAGTACTCTGACACTCTCTTGCTCCCTTCCTTGTAACAGATGAAATTGTTTACCTGCCATCTTTCTCCAATTAGATTGTAGTTTCCCCAAGGACTGGTACTATGCCATTTTTCATCTCAGAATACCTTGCATGTTCCCTTGCACATAATTGGCACTTAATAAATGCTTATTGAATTGAATTGAGAAAGTGGAAGGGGATATGACATAAGGTTAAAGAGACATCATTTCCAGCTGGAGAGATCACAGAAAGCTTCTTGGAGAGAGTGATATTTGAGCCACGTCTTGAAATATTGGTAAAATGTCAATGGGCAGAAATGATCATTGAGGCAAATGAGTAAAAGAGTCGCTAGTGTAGGCTGCCAAAAGTCTAACTAAAGAATAATTAGATTGTGGTCAGTGTTGAATATATTTAGTTTCCCTGTGTACATGCACTTTTGGTAGCTAGTATTCTCAAGGGATAGTTATAATTTGGTTCTAAAAAGGTCATCCTGTAGAATTCTATGAAAAAGAATATCCCCCTCCCCCCTTTTTTTCAAATAGGCAAGATGATAACCTTCTCTGCTTATAATTGCTGGTTAATTTCAGTTGCTAATTATTTCATTAACTATATCTACTTAGCACAGAACAAGAGATTCCTTGCACTCCCTGTAGGATTCCCCTCCAAGATCATTGTCCCCAAGAGATTTTCTCCTTTTTTAGAGACTTAGAGGAAATACAATGTACTAAATAATCTCTCTCTAAAAAAAGTTTTTGGAAGGTTGACAGGGAAGTATTGTAATGGGAATATGCTTCCTCCTTGCTTGAGTGACCAGAGGATTTGTGTGGGCATAACTCAGGATCAAGAATCAATCAGTCAATGTTTATTTAACACCCACTATGTGCCAGTCAATGTGCTAGCCTTTAGGCATACAAGTACAAAGAATAAAGCAATCTCTCCTCTCATTGAGCTTATGGTATTGGGGAGGGGAGGGGAGATATGTACATATAAATATAAATATAACTTTTAAATTAATTTTTTAAACTGACACTGTCTCCCTGGAATCTCTTTCTGACCAGGTGTTCAGTCCCTTTAACATCCTGTGCACTGGGAGCTCCCACTGCCAGTACTGCCGCCTCCTCCAAAGCAGCACTGGGCGCAGGAATACCCAAGTATCACTGTGTCCCATCAAAAGGAACAAATAAAGTATTAACCCTTTTAGCAGAATTATAAAATGTCAGAAATTCCCCCTACAATATTCTCCAACAAGCAGTCTTAGGATAATAGAATTTAAAACTAGTCAGGACCTTAAGTATCATATAATCTAACTCCTTCATTTTACAAAATGGGTAAACTAAGGTGCCAAAGATTAAGTGACCTGTCTATGGTCATAGTATCCAACTCCTGAAGCCTCCCATTTCATTTTCAGGTAATTCTAATTGCTAAAGATGGTCTCTAAAGTTCCTGCTGAACAGTTCTAAGATTTCTATGCACCAAATAAACAAAAACCCACTTGACTGATTGATTCTTCTCTCCAAAGTATTGGGTCACCAAATCCCAGACCTCACTTAAAATCAGGAAGATATTCTCTGTAGAAGTGTGATTTTAGGGAGAGAGACCCTAGACTCCTCTGTTTTGCTCATGTATTTTCCAACTTTCTTGTCCGGATGTTTGTAAATCCAGTTTGTCCATCTGCACTTGTGCTATCAGTCTTTGACTGTGACCCAGTAAAAGAGGATCTCTCTCAGTGTCTCTGCAAAGCATCTAGGCCAGACAAAGAATCACTGAATAAATTCTTAACGATGATGGCCTCAGGATATGTCAAGTCTGATAGAATCTATTGGTCTTTAGTCGTGGAAGGATCACAGTAACAACTTCCAAAGTCCATCATTTTACTAACAACATTTTCATAGAGATGTCATATGTCTGAGAATCATGGAATGCCACAATCTTAGAAGAATCAAACTGGCAGGTGATCCTGATGGCAATGAGAAGCCATATGAGTGGGCATAAGTAGACTTCAGGATTGTGCCTGAAAAGTGTTGCAGAAGGCATCAAGGACACATAGAATAGGAAAAGGAGGCAGTTAGGTCAGTCAGCAAGCATAAGGGATAACAGATGGAAAGCTTCAGTGATCCACAGAACATTGTTCAAATAGAGGATGGTCCCAAGCATATTGGGTAATCCTCTGTGGCAGACTTAAGAAAAGACAAAGTGATGAGAATCGTTCATAATTGGCATGGTATGGCTATTGTATTCATATCAATCAGATCATGGATCAATCAAAGCATCACAGAACCTGAATATGCCACTTCAGATGAGACACTGTTAATATGTATTGGTTTTGTCCACTATACTATGGGATCATAATTCCCAGCATCACGATCAGGACAAAGTGTGGTATGTTAGCTTGGTAGTCACAGGTTGCTGTTTATTTGTTTCCGTTGTGTCTGACTCTTCATGACCCTATTTGGGTTTTTTTTTTTTTTCAAGGATACTGGAAATACTGGAGTGGTTTACCATTTCCTTCTTCAACTCATTTTATGGATGAGGAAACTGAGGCAAGCAGGATTAAGTGATTTGCCCAGGATCACACAACTAATAGGTGTCTGAGGCTGCATTTGAACTCAGGTCTTCCTGATTCCAGTCCAGGTACTCTATCCACTATACCACCTAGCTGCCCTACTTAATAAATGCTTATTGACTTGACATCCTGGTATGGTACAAAGAGCAATGAATCAGATGCCAGAAGGAAAGTGTTCCAACCCCAACTTGACAATTTAATAGCTAGGTGACCTTGGAAAATGGGTTAACCTATGTGAGTCTCAATATAATATGAAGCTAATATCTATTCCAATCTACCAGCCAAGATAATGGGATGGAAAGCCTTTTGTAAACTACAGCATGCTGTGCCAATGAGGTGTAACCAATCATTGGCATTGGAAAACACTCTTAACATTTTCTGTTACTTTCTGACCTACAAAACATATCTTTACTGCAAAATAAAAGTCTTACTAGTGGCATAATTCTGCAAAGCTTAAAAAAGCATGAATTTAATTCAAATCAAAATGACACCAAAGAATCCCTAATAAATGCAAAATTAAAGGGTTTTTGTATGATCAAATCACAGCATAAATATATGCTTATCTACAGATACCTAAAAAAAAACAAGCACAGAAATGAAATAGTTTGCATTCTGCTTTTGTTCTTAAAGAAAAGCTAGCTTTCTAAAGGTCTTTTAGCACAAGGTTGTTTAAATACCATGTATTTGGGTTTGTCATTTGCTTGTACTAAAATGTGACCGTCATATTTTCTTTGCTGCTGGAAGAAGCCTCTGTAGCATACTAATCGCTATCAGTAACTGGCATTTACTTTGAATGGGAACAAATGATGAGCCATAAGAGTGATTCAGAAGAAGCAGAACCAGAAGAGCACAGAACGTCCAGGCTGCTGCCAAAGTACAAGGCGCTGATGAAGATGATTCTCAGTAGGTTCGACCTGGTTGGAGAACCTCTAGTACGGGAGGTGAATCTAACTGTTTGTTTAATTGTGTCCATTCTGTGAAAAAAAATCTCACCAGGATGTGATTTCCTCATTCTCTCAATTTTTTCATGATGACCTCCGAAGCAAAAACAAAATGGCGCTCAGTCTTCTATGGCCCTTTTCTGAATCTGCAGGAAGCAAAAAGGAGAGTAGTGAGTATTTAGAATCATTCAGCTTTTAGGCTTCCTATGAACATTTACTGGAGAAGGGAATAACAAACCACTCCAGTATCTTTGCAAAAAAAAAAAAAACCCAAATGGGGTCACTAACAGTCAGACATCACTGAAACAGCTACAACAGCTACAACAACAACAACAACAACAAATAAACATTAACTTAGCTGTTACTTTAAAGGTGAGAATTTATGTGGTGATGAATTGTTCAACATAAGATCATAAAATCGTAAATCTGGAACTGGAAGAGACCTCAGAGTCTCTCTAGTCCAACTTCTCATTTATCATATAAGGAAATTGAGACCCAGGAGGTTAATTGACTTACCCAAGGCCATAGAGGTAGTGTCAAAGGTGGGATTTGAAACCAGACCCTTTGACATCAGAATTAGGACTAATTCTTATCCATATCGACATTCTCTCTATAAATGTGAGAAAAGAGAGTAAGACTGACTTCCAGGCTGAACAAAGAGCAAAAATGACCTTGTTAGCAATGTCAGCTACAGAAGATGTTTATAAAGCAAAATGTTCTGGAAATGGTTACTCCTCTCTGTTAAAGGAAACGACCAAAATCTTGTCATTGTAGATATTTTTCTTGTTAATTGGTTAACATGCACAATTGGAACAGTGCTCAGAGCAATCTGACTTTGTCTCTCCTTGTTAGCAAGTAAAATCTCTGTTTGGTTTATGTGATTGGACTCCGACAAGTTCGTTGTCAAATGAAGTTGAGACACAAAAGGAAATTGCAACGAAGTGGGATAGCTTGCAAATAAAGTAATTTGTACTGGTGTTATCCTATGTCTAAAGGCAGTAAGACACATCATTTCATGGGACATTTGGTCATCTTGTATTGTAATATTCCTGGTAGTCATTTGCAAAAAGACTATCATGAAAATAATTATAGCTTAAGTTCCAATATTTGTTGCGAATGATGCCAGGGATGAGGAGGAGGATTACGTTTTGTGGATAACTCAGAACTCTCCAAATTATATCAAATTGACTTGGGTGAAAAGTACCATGATGTAGTGGATAGGGTACTGGGTTTGAAATCAGGAAGATCTATTTTCACATCTTACTCTGATAACTTTCTAGCTTGTCTTGAGCATTCCTTGCTCTGTCCAGGTTATGGACTCATGGCAAGCACTTAATTAATGTTTATTGACTGACCTACTGGACCACATGGCTTTAGTGACTTAAAGCACACAGTAGTCCTTAGTCTGGGGAAACTAAATGAGGGAAGACTAAATGTGCTAAAGCTCATCTTTTGGTTACTCTTACATAGGGCAGAGCTGAGAAAAGGGTGTGGTTCTTTGAACCTGATGGGTTTGGTTTTTTGTATCACCATGAGAGCTGTTGTTGTAATTTACCTGAATCCCTGTAGGTTGGAATGTGGAGAGCCATCCTTGATGTTATATCTTTGACAAGTTTTTGTTTATATTTAGTAAAGGAGAGATTTGTTATTTTGTTTTATAGGTGACTCAATCTCTACAAATCCTAACTTTGCATCTAAAGCCCTATGAATCTGTCCTAAAATATAGCTATCTAACCACGGATAAATCACATAATAATGTTAGTGCTGATGGTACTGGTGGCAGTGGTGGCTGATGGTACTGAGTAAAAAATAAGATTGTATCTCATTTAACCTTTCCTTCCTTGACTCACCCTGTTATTTAGGATATATAGACAGGTTGTAATCTGTGCTGGTGGAAGGAATACCTATGCCAGGTATTCCTTACACAGAAAAAATCATAGATCTTTCACTTATTGCTATATACTTTGATATTTGTTGACTTTAATGCAAAAATGGGCATAAAAAGGACAGAAACAATATGCTGGAAAATATGGTTTGAAGTAAAAAGAGAGAGAAGTCAAAGACTTGTCTACAAGAAACCTCGTGTCTCTATGTAATGAATACTTTAAGAAAAAAATGGGAAACACTGGGCATAGGAAGGATCAAACAGCAAAAATGAAAGTAATTATATTTTAACAGATAGGAAATAAGTTGTTATTATTGTGAAAATCATTACCAAAATAGTTGTTTAAAGTGCGATCACTTAATTGTTAGAACAAAGGAGGAAAAATCAAAATTACTAAAAAAAAAAAACAAAAAAACCCCAGAAGATAGGAAATACAATTAAAATAACCCCAACTTGACCTACTTAAGCTGTTGACATTGAGAAACCAAAAAGTGAATGGAAGAACAAACATTAACACAGATTATAACCATTTCCTAAAATAGTTTCATCTATGTAAATCAATTGCCGTAAGGGGGAGAACAAAAAACATGGGAACAACATTGGCTCCTGAACACTTTATCTCCTTGCCAAATAGAGAAAACATAGCAGACAAGAACATCCACAATTTGGAATATTAATGCATAGGTTAAATTTTGTGGAAGAGGACAGAGGAAGATTGTGACCAGCATCACCTCATAAAACAATGAGAAGCCATGAAGGGAAAAAAACTATTTTAAAGAGAGCTTAGTCAGAGACTCCACTGAGTGAGGTCAGGTTGAGGGCATTTATGGATGAAAATGAAAGGATAACAGATAAAAAAATTGGAAAAGATGTTTAAATGTTTTAATTATTCTTTTCCTCATCAAGGACAATAGGTGTACTTAAATGTTACAGTCCTGATATGCTTTTTTTTTTTGGTAAGGCAATCAGGGTTAAGTGACTTGCCCAAGGTCACACAGCTAGTGCATGTCAAGTGTTGGGTCTGAGACTGGATTTGAACCCAGGTCCTGCTGAGTTCAGCACCGGTGCTTTATCCACTGTGCCACCTAACTGCCCCGGTCCTGATATACTTATAGAGGAAGTAGATATGACATAGAAAAAAAAAATGGGAAAAGCAACTGGACTAGACCAAGTATACACAGAAGAAGACTATGCTTCTGCTCATCCTATACATCCAATCAGTTGCCAGATTTTGCCTTTTCTGTGTCCACAACATCTCTTTGGTCTGATGGCGTCTCTCTATTCATGCAACCACTGCCTTAATTCAGACCCCCATAACCTCTCACCTGGATTGTTTTACTAGCTTCTTAATTGGTCTTCCCATTTCAAGTCTGTCCCCATTCCAGTCTGTCCCCCAAGTTATTACCAAAGTGATTTTCCTTAAGTGCAGAACTGACCATGCCACTCCCCTACTCAATAAACTTCAGTTGCTCCCTAGTACCTCTTAGATTAATATATAAACTCAGAAAAATATGTAAATATATATTAAAGTCCTTCATAACCTGGCCCCAAACTATCTTTTCAGTTTCCCTGAACATTATTCCCTTTCCCTCTACTTGTTCCCCCAACCACTTCTTAGTATCTCCGGCTTCCTTCAAGGCTCAGAGAGTGTACTAACTCCCACTGAAAGCCTTTCCTGATCCGCCTATTTGTTATTCTTCTCTTCCTCAACAAATGAGTGTGTATATGATTATGTGTTTACATATTTTATCCCTTTCCTCCCCCAGCAGAATTTAAGTTCCTTGAGGACTTGAGGGCATAAACTACTTTTTGTTTCATCTTTGTATCCATTGCACGTAGTATAGTGTCTTGCACATAGTAGGCACGTAATAAATACTTGTTGAATTGGATTGGATTATAAGCTATCTTATCATCTTTAAGAATCTGCTCTTTCTCCATCCCCCTTGCCCAGGTGTCCTGGTTGGGATCTTTGTTTCCTACCTCCCTCAACTGAAGGAGTTGTTCCTGATTCTTGGTCCAGGTAAAAAATTCCTGATAGTGGCTCTGGAAGTATGTACACACATACACACACACACACACACACATTTATCCTGATGAACCAGATCTATAGTTTGTCTATCCAAATGTATATCATCCATTTGGGTTTTCATATGTGAATAGTTAGACCAAATATTTTACATGATTATAGATTTCATTCAGGAAGCATAGCAATGTTGTGGATAATGATATGTGCAAAGACGAACTTCAAGAAGACCAAACCATCTATAGGAAATTTCTTTTCAATTTGAAATGCTTTTAATATCCTGCACTGAACTTTAATAAGCACAAGGCCACCTTTCCTCTCTCCACTCTATCCCCTATACATCTGCCAAACTAATTCCCTCTCTACCCCAAATGAGGGCATTTTTTCTTCTCCTTGCCCCTAGGTATAAAAATTCCTAAACCTGGCACTGATCTTCTGCAATAGTGATGAACATCTTTGGGATATGTAGATCTCCCTGTTTTACATCTCATTTGATTTTAATACCCAGAGGGTCACCAGAGTTATCTCTGTTATCTATTTTAAGGAATCTTGTAGGATTTTCACATAAGCAGGGGAGACAAATGGCTGGAGAAGAGATGTTAAATCAGAATTTTCCTTTAATGAATCAAATGCTATTTTATAGTCAATGAGCAACGAGTGTGATTGAGACCCTCTGTATTCTTTATGCTTTCCAGTCAGTTGTGCAACTGTTATAACAGTGCATTGGAGATAATGTATGCTGAGGGACAGGAGAGGATTTGGACTTTTCCCCTGCTCAAGCCTCTGGAAGTCATTAGGTGGTAACTGATGTGGTAATTCTCTCCCAGGCCTGTTTGGCATGGGAGACCTGAAATCTCATGGAAGGTGAGAAGTATTTGCACGTTTGCTAAGGGTAATCACCAAGAACTCCTTAAGTCTCATGCTGGCACAAAAGGGAAAGAGATCCTAAACACACAGTGTGAGAGGGCAGGGGCTCTGTGTCCTGCCTAGAAATAGCCTATTCCCCCAAGCATCTTCAACCACTCAATAACCAGGATGAATGAGAAAGAAGGTAAAAAAGACTGCTAGGTTGAAATGAATAAAGAATGGGGAGGGCTATCTGTGGTGGTGACACCAAAAATGGTGAATCATCTGTCTCTTGATCCCTGAACTCATTCTGGTCCTCATGGCCCTTTCCCTCATTCTTTACTTCTTTAAAGACTGTCTACTTTCTGAATTTTGCCATGTGTTGTCAAAAGGTAATAGTTTCTCTAAGATAGAATTATTTTTTATTTGTATACTTGAGGGATTAAAAGTATTTGAGTGAGATTATGGTATTATAGTCTGAGTGGAAGACAGACAGAGACAGAAATGGAGAGAGAGACAGAAAGACAAAGAGAGACAGACAGAGACAGACAGAGAGAGAGAGACAGACAGACAGACAGACAGAGATGGAAATGGAGAGAGAGAGAGACAGAGAGAGAGAGAGAGAGACAGAGACAGAGACAGAGACAGAGAGTGAGAGACAGAGACAGAGACAGAGAGAAACCTGGGATTTTTCTCGGCTTGAAGCTCAAATCAAATCATATTATTATAGCTCCCCCTAAAAGAAAAAAACGAGATCCAATGAATCTGGACTAGTTTGTGGCTGTTAAGTCGTTCAGTTGTGCCTGACTTTTTGTGACCCCATTTGGGGTTTTCTTGGCAAAAATACTAGACCATACCTAGACATAAAATGAACCAACTGTACTCTAGTGAGAGGAGGTTATGGTAAGTAGAAGCAGGGAAAAACCTGCCTTACCTGCCTTAAGAAGCAGGTAAGTTTCTCTCTGTTGTCTTCTCCTCAGCAGGATCAAGTGCCCCACCCTTCCCTTTCCCCAGGCTTGGAGTAAAGATATTGATTAACAGAAATCATGCCCATGGAACCTGAAAGAAATAACTGGAAAAAAGTGTCTCCCCACAATGTTATTTATGGTTTCTCTCATATCATGGTGGTACCAGACTCCTGAGAGATCCTGATGACTACTCATCAACATGCTAACATGCTTCTTGGCTCTCCTAAGATTTAAATTTTCTCCTCCCGCACAAGACTGGGAAAGCGTGGTCATATCAGCCACAATAGTCTGAAGGTTCCATGAGTCGTGAGTGGGGGAGATTGCCAGAAGCCTCTGTTTGCCCAGACATTGTCTCACCTGTTGCATTATAAAGCTATGGTCTGTCTGGTTGGAGAAGCATGCCTATAACACCTGATACTAGGGAAGGCTGAGACTGATGGTTTGCTTAAGCTCAGGAGTTCTGAGCTGAACAGTAGGGCTAAATTAGTTGTATATCCACAATGAATCTAGCATCAAAATGGTGACTCCCCAGGAATGGGCAGCCACCAGGCTTCCTATGGAGGAATAAACTGGCCTAAGTTAGAAATAGAGCAGATCAAAGTGTCTGTGCTGATCAGAAGTGAGGCCCATGATTAATTGCTGTATTTCTAGCCTGAGTGACATAAGGAGACTCAATCTCACAATGATACATAGATAGATAGATAGCCTATGTAGAACATAATTTGTGAAAGCCTGCTTATTCTTTTTGTCAGGGATGCCTCATTCTCATAGCTGTTTGTGAAAATGAGAAAGTAGGCATATTGGTCAAATTACTGATATTACCTCAGTCACCTTTTTTTCTTTTCTTTTTTTTTTGTATAAAAATAAAGCCTGAGATTTTTGGCAAGTTTTTGAAATCTTCTCCTCCTTTAAATTATTTCAGAACTGATTCCTTAATATCCTCAAAATTCTGTTGCCTCCAGAATGAATCTTCTCTGCGTAAGTTTAACTGATTTTCCTCTTTTTGTTTTTTTCAACATCATTTCTGTTTCTTAATATACTAATCCAGGTATGTGATGTTAACATTTGTGTGTGTTCCTCCATTGTCATTAATGCTGTAAGGAGTTCATTATAAAAACCTTCATATATCTTTTTCCATTTTTCACCAGTTTGTTCTCCTTCCAGTTTCACTCTTAAAAAGCTTTGGGATAGCATTGTTTAATTGCGTTTTGGACAAGATTTCTGCAATCTTGTTTTTCCCTACACCACTTTTTGCTCTTTTAGGAGCTAGTACTTCTTATTATAATCTTCCATAATATTCCTCTATAAGATTTTATATATGAATTCCTATTCTAAACTAGTTTTGCCTTTGGCTGTCATATTCCTTTACTTAGCTAGAAAATCATGTTTGTTATCAGAGATGGTTTCTAGTTTCTTCTGGTCTTAACATTTTTGGGATTGATTTCCATCAGTTAAACTACTTTAGGAATTAGTGATAATGAGTGTCAATGTCAGTTCTTTTATCCATTTTCTAGCAGCAAGTTTGTTTAAATAGGTTAAGTTGAAGATTCTCTAATTTCCTACTTTTTCATTTCATTTTTTTCCTTCTAGTTAGCTACTGAATTGTATGTTTACCCCTACAATTTGGTGCACTGATGAGAAATGATTCCCACATCAGTGAGCAATTTTTTCTTGCACATTAAAATAGAATCAATTTCATTTTTGTGATGTATGTATTTAGTGCACAGCATATCCAGTGTCTCCTGACTGTTTTTCTAGATTTACTATGTTCCTGAAAGAATATGTCTCTGATTTCATGATAAAAATCAATGGAATAAAAAATATTTTGATTACAGTATGTACCAATTTGCTTTACAGGCAGCTTTCCAAAAAGTACGTCTTCTTTAAAATGAGGTATGCCTTCATAAAGGTTTAGGACAGGGGAAGAAAACTGAAGGATTTTAAGACTATAAACTAAATCATTGTTTTCTTTAAATAGTATTTAGAGTTTATCAGAGGGAAACCACATTTGCCTCCCAACCTATGGCAAAAATCTTGACAGCTTAATATCCTGCCACCTATTGTCTGTCCTCTTTTTATTTCCCTTAGGGTCCTAATTCCCCAAACAAATCCTCCCAGCAACCTAACAGTTATCTTACTGTTGGCCTTTATGCCTCTTATTGAATTTTTCTCAGGTCTCTGTTTTTTTTTTTCAGAGTTACCAGAAAAGACTTACAGAGGGAGGCAGAACCACACACTCTAATCACAATCGGAAAAGCGCAGACCAGTCTCTATTGTTTCAATACCAGCCGCTATTTCTCCCGGCCGCCTTGTTCTTTGTTGTTCATTTTCAGACCACTTGTTTCTGCTATGAGTCTTATGCGCTGCTCACCTTTATTTAGTGGGAATAAAATCTGCTTTTATTTCTAAAGGGCTCAATGAGATTTTCTCTTCCTGGTTCATTTTTGTTTATGAACAAAAAATGGCAGGTCAGGAACACACTTGGTAGAGATGCTGCATGAATACATAGCCATATAATGGGAATGGGTAGGATAAAGAAGTATATGAAAGTAATAAACAAGCAAAATAGGCAACTCAAATGAAAGAGAGGTTGCAAATCTCTCCTGTCCCTTTTTAAATCTGAAAACATAGTTTAAAAACATAGCTCCTCATTTTCTGCCACTCCACTGCTCAGTACCCTATGACATGCATGAACCCCTTTTTTGCACTCAATCTTATTGCATTATAACATAATTATGCACCATAAAAACATTGTTCAATTGACCATATATTTTCGACATTTTAGAACTTAGAAAAATGCATCCATGTGTATACATGTCAGGGTTAATATTAGATCTTAAGTTCTTCAAGAATAGGGAACATATTTTACATGCATCACAATATCACCTGTAGATAGGTAACTGATGAATATTTTTGGATGATGGTCATGATGATGACGGTAATAATCAATCAACCAATTAATAAACATTTATTAAAGCTCTACTATGTGCTAGGCATTATGCTAGGTGCTGGGGATACAAGGAAAAAAACCTAGTACCTGCCCTCAAAGAGCTTACAATCTGTTGGGGGGGGCTATTCACATGTATAGGTATATAGAGAATAAATACAAGAGACTTTGGGAGAAGAAGGAACTGGTAGTTGGGGGAATCAGGAAAGGATTCATGTTTGAACTGATTCTTAAAGGAAGTAAAGGATTGTACAAGACTGAGGTGAGGAGACAGAGCATCCCAAGAATGGGCAACAGAAAGCTGGGAGATGGAGCAGAACAGCTAGAGAGCTAATTTAACTGGATTGTAGAGCATCTGAAGGGGAGTAACAAATAATGAGGTAGGAAAGCAGGTTTGGGTCAAGTTGTGAAGGGTTTTAAAAAAGCCAAATAGAGGAGTTCATATTTTATTCTAAAGTAAACAGGGCCACTGGTATTTATTGAACAAGACAGTGGCACAGTCAGCTTAGCACTTAAGGAAAATCACTTTGGCAAACTGTGTTGAGTATAAATTGTAGGAGAGAAGAGCTTGAGGAGGGAAACCACTTAGGAGGTCATTGCAGTAGTGATGATGAAGCTAATGGTTATAGCAATGATGGCTGGAATAGAATCCTACAATTTTAGCACTGGAAGGGCCTTCAGAAGACCTCCAGTCCAATTCTCACTTTAAAGCAGGAATCCTTGCCAAAGTATACTTGATGAATGGTTGTACGGCCTCTGCATTACAGCCCCAAGTGATGGAAAACTCAGTACCTACAGAGACAAATCATTCTATTTTTGGATAGCTTTAATTACTAGTATAGCACTGTCTTGGCGTTGCCAAGGAGATCAGAATGCTGGAGATGGATAGCCTGCTGGTTCAGGCAGAAATCACACTAGTGTTTCCCTTCTTGATCAGCCAGGGAGTTGCCTTGGCAGGGCCAGACTTTGACTCTCAGACTAGTCCCTACCATTCTTAGGGATTTGGGGGCCGCAGAAGCCAAGCAAGAAGGAAGACTGTGGGCTCTGGAGGAGTGCATGAAAGTGAAAGAAGGGCTTCAGCCACCACAAAAAGCAGCTAGAGATGAGAAAGCATGACATGGAGAGAGTGGAAACCACAGAGGAAGCCACTTGAGCTGTGAACTCCCCAGTTCTGGAGTTCAGGATTGGGGATGTATAGTTGCATAAGGCTGCATGAAGCCTGTCAGAATGGATACTGTGTGGCTGAAATCTCCTTGGAACTACTGGCAGTGATTTCTGGCAATGAATTCTCTATGTTGGATTCTCTATTCTTTCTGGCAATGATTTTTCTATTTCTCTATTCTCTAAAGTATTTGCAATTCTCTATTTTCCCTTCTCCCCTTTCCTCCCCTTTCTTCTGAGAAAGCATGCACATATTTCTTGAAACTGATGTCTGTTTCTTGAAAGCTTACTTACCCTTTTGTTTACTTTGTCTTTTAAACCAGGTATTATGATAAATGTTAACTGTTACATTGCTTAACTCTGTGTGTCTTTGCTCAAATGCAGCAGAGAAGGACCATAAAGGAGCAACTGGGGAAGGAAAGAAAGAGAGATTTACATCTGTGGTATTTTGTTGGAGTGGTTTTCTGGATGGGGGCTCAGAGCTAAAGAGAGAAACAGAAAGAGACAAAGACAGAGAGACAGAGATAGAAAAAGCATTGTGGGAAAGCCCCCCACCCACCCTCTTAGACAAGGAGAAGATGGAGAAAAAATCATATGGGATTTGGAATTGTATGAGATCTTGTCGTGAAGAGCTTAAACCAGGGCTGGAGCACAGTGCTCAGTTTTTCAGTCGCAGGAACTGGAAGGAGATGGTAGGCCCAGAGAGGGTTGTGAGAGGGAGCATTCAGTGTACGCACCCAGCATGGCCAGAAGCTTCACTCACTAGAGGCAGTTTGACCAGCAGTGACTGGACCAGGAAGTGATACTAAGCCTGATGACTATTCCCCAGCAGCAGATTCTAGGCCCAGTAGAGAACTAACTCTTTCTCTCTCTCTCTCTCTCCCTCTCTCTCTCTCTCCCTCCCTCCCTTCCTCTTCCCCTCTATTCTCTATCTACTCCCCTCATCCATTTTTGTATGGATGGGCTAAACAAACAAACAAAAACCTGCACCATTTCCTAGTTTCCTTTTCTCACCTCTACTCCCAGCTCCTATGGTAGTGATGGTAGCTATACCAATATCACAAATGTAATTTCCAAAGAGAAAGATTGTTGATTCTTCTTTAGAATCAATGATCAAATGAAATAATATTTGTGAAGCACATAGCACAGTATCTGATGCATAGTAAATGCTTAGTAAATATTTGTCCCATTCCTTGTTCCTTTCCCTTATAAATGTTATAAATGTTGTTTTATTTCGTTGCCTGTGGTTCTTTCCTAACTTACAATCAGTCTACATGAGGAGTAGTTTCTTATATTTTACAGAGTACAGCTAGAATCTTTTAGTTTTTGCTTGGTGGTCAAGGGAACATCTGGAAGTGAGACAATCTTGTTACAATTTTTATAAATTATTTAATTCTTTAGGTTTCTTAAGAGTGGAGGAAGGACTCCATGTGGATCTGGGCCAAATTATTTCCCTTATGACTAAAGAACCTACTCTTCCATTATCATCCTACCTCTGAGTAGAGCTCACTAGGACAAGTGAGCCCCTGGGGCTAAATCCTCTCCTTCTTCCCTGATGCTGAAGAAGGGTGGGGGAAGAAAGGTAGGAGGAGGGACTAGATTCCACCTCTGAGCCAGCAGGAGGTGTGGTCTGTGCTGATTTGGTCTCAACCGCTTCATGGTTGCTGGGAGAAGTGAGGAGCAGCTCAGCCAGTCTACCTTGTGCTCCACGGCAGCAACCGACGTGACACTGAATCAGAAAACAGAATCACTTTTGCCATATAGCTGTCTATACCTTCCCTAAGCCATCAGGTAACTCTGCAAGCCTCCCCTTCACTTGAGCTTTGCATACTTGGCCTTAGACAACCAAGAATATAGCTGATTGCAAACTTGGTATATAATGGAGAAAATAAAGATACCACTTACAGACTGATTTGGAAAAAGAAAAGATGTATTTACTTGCAGTTTATTATGTGGAATGTGACAGGCATACATTTGTGCTTTTTATTGAATGATGACTTACTACATACAGGAATTGGTGCAATTTGTAATGCAGATTATGTTTTTAAACAAAAAGAGGGTGCAAATACACTGATGACAGTCATGTGACTTGTTCTGCACTTCTCAAAAATGGCTGGAGAGTGGGCGGAACGACAAATATACCCTAGTTGCACAAATGTAATTTCCAAAGAGAAAGATTCTGGGCAGCTTCCAACTCAGCCGGGTAGATTTAGACAGAAGAAAACCATGGCTAAGAAAATCTAAGTATCCTAAAATAGTATGAATTGGAGTAGGGTAATTTGATTCACCCACATTAACTACTGAAATGCCACAAAGCAGAGGGAAAAAAAATCCCATCTAAGATCAGGATGTGGGCTGAAAGGAAACATATTGGATTTCTGTAAGGTTTGAAAAGTTTAGCACCTGGCAATTGGGTTTTACCTAGATGACCGAAGAAAAAATAAAAGAAAGGAAGGAGGAGCAGGAATTTTCTATTCCCCAAAGAAGTGAAATTGTATGAGGTCCTGGCTTCTTCCCCATTCTTGAAGCAATAAGCTTCATGACCTCATAAATTCCTAGGCACTGAGCCAGCTCCTGCCTTGAGATATGTGTGGTGTGTGTAATTCCTAGAGGCTGCAGACTGGGATTTCCTCCTGGAAATGAGGATATGCGTATTTATGAGTGGGCAGGATTTGATCCATTCTTCTCCTAACTAACCACCAATTAATTTTCCTCTTCAAGTCCAGGACAATCATCAAATACAAAATGAAGCAAAACAACATGAACCCGTGTCAGAGGCTAGTGGGTAATCATCTTTCTTCAAGCCAGTAGTTACTTTGAATTTACCTTATAGGTGATTTCACCTGGTGACACAGCTGGCAAGAAAAGAGGTCCATCTATGCTAATGATTCCTATTTTAGCTGTCCATGAGTATTGTGAAAGGGAATGTATGACTAAAGGTGCAACCCATTCTCAGATTTGAGAATAAGTAGAAAAACTTATTTTTTGAATATTCTCATTTGCCCTGGGGAAAAACCAAAAATGGTTATGATGTAATTTTCAAATCTAGTGTTGTGGATTTCTTGTCACTTAAAAATATTTTGTTTAATCAATGCAGATGCCCTCATGTGGGTAAGATAACTGACTTGAACCTTTCCTGATCCCCATCCTTCCCAGCTGGTAGTATCCTCTCTCCCTAACTACCTTGCATTTATTTGTATTTATTCTCTTTACGTTTATTCTGGGCATACTAATATATGTTAATCCCCCCCCATCCCTTACCGCCCAACCCCATTAGAATGTCAACTTCTTGAAAGGAGGAATTGTTTCATTCTTTGGGATATCCAGTGTCTAGCATAGTGCTTGGCACAAAATAGGTGCTTAATAAATATGCTTGCTGATTGATTCTTAAAAATGTGTGCCTTTTTTGTACATTTCTAGATCTCACCTTTCATTTTATTAAAAAAAAGTTTTATTGATATTTTTTGCTATTGTATCATTTTTGGATATCTTGAGATATTTTGAAACCCCCCAGCAGCACCATCTTCCCACAAGTGGGCCTTCCCTTATAATTCAGATAGTTTAGCAAAACCAACTGAGAGGGCAGCTACATCTGACAGCCGATGCCATATTTTGCTCTCATAGCCCCCTCTTCTCCAAGGAAAGGAGGGAGGTGCATTTCCTCATCTCTCCTCCATCTTCATTGGTCGTTACAACGACACAGTGTTCAGCTTTGTTTTGGCGTTCTCATTTTCATTATCAACACTCATTGTCTTGCTATTAATTTTGTACTTATTGAGACTTAGAAGTCTTGGTGAAGTGGTGCCATTCTTTCCACCAGGTGCAGAGTGGGGGGCTGCCCCAATCCATAATTAGTCACAATTTTTCCTTTTGATGATTGGACACAACTCTTCCGGGCACT
>NW_020940355.1:8204926-8215214 GCF_900497805.2 Vombatus ursinus
GGCCAGCATTACCTGTCTGCCTTTGTGATGCTTAAAAATCACCAGGTGTAGGGGTGAGAGGTTCTCAAAGGCTCCTTGTTCCCCAAGGGCCATCACCCTAAACGGGGGATGATGATGGGGGCCTGCTTTCTGTAGCCAGTGAGGAACGTGTTCCAGCATTTTGACTAAGGTTTGGCTTTTTTTTTAATTGTCAGGCAGAATTCGAAGTGGGGAAAATAGAAAGGTATTGAAGTATTTGCTATCCCACCTTACCCCACCCCACCAACCCTGACTAGAACTTTCAATTTAACCACGTCAACTTACTGGTCACTTTAGCTCTAGCTCAGGCTTAGGTTTCAGGGACAGAAGAGGAAAGGACAAAGAACAAGCAATGTGAATGGGTTCCTGGCGATGACTTGTTCCAATTCAGAAATAAAAGAGTAGAGTTACAGGTTTTAGAACTTGAAGGGATCCTGGAGATTATCTAGTCAAATCTTTTCATTTTATAGATGAGGAAACTGAAGTCTCAGAGAGATGGATCAAGTTACTCAAAGCAACCGCTGAGCTGGGGTTTGAACCCAGATTTTCTGATTCCAAATACAATGTGCTTTCCATTACATCTTTAAGAGTTGTTTAGTTGTTTTCCATCATATTTGATTCTTCATGACCCCATTTGGGCTTTTATTGGCAAAGATATCAGACTGGTTTGCAATTTTCTTGTCTAGCTCATTTTATAGATGAGGAAACTGAGGCAAACAGGGTCAAGTGACTTGCCCAGGGTCACACAGCTAGTAAGTATCTGAAGTCAGATGTGAACCCAGGAAAATTAGTCTTCATGACTCCAGGCTTGGTGCTTGATCTACTGCACTATCTAGTTGCCCTCTCTTTAAAAGAGACCCAAAGACAAACCAGAGGGCCATTCCCCTCCAATGGCTAGCACAGTGCTTTATATATTGTGAATCATCAATAAACATGTGTAGACAGAATAGAATAGAAATGGAACTGGGAATAAGTTGAGTTGATTTCTTTTAACAATCTATTGCTTGGTCAGTTTTATAATAACTTGTCTTCTGAATGAAAACTCCTAGATGACAGGGCCACATTTCTGCATGACACCTAACGCACTGTAGGAGTTCCATCTACGTACATTCAAAGGTAGCAAGAAAGTATGCTTTCAGAAATTCTTTCTGTCACGCCTGACCTGGAGCAATAAGGATAGATCTTTGCATTCCTAAGACAGCAATATTCACTTGCTTTTTATGAACATGAAGTGCCTTTGTCATTCCTTAGGTAAGGTCTTAATGGTAGTCAGAAAGGCTAGTGACAAGGGCTTTCTCCCAGAGTGCTGAAATTTCATCCCTGTAACAGGTCTTTCCTCCCCATATCACAGCTACCCACATGACTGAGTGAATGTATGAATGAATGAATGAAGCAAGCATTCATTAAGGGATTACTGTGTGCTCAGTCTAAGAAATTATAGACTTTAGAGATAAAAGGGCCCTTAGAGATTGTCTAGTTCAAACCTCTCATTTTGCAAGAGGGGGGAACTGAATGCCGTGAGGCAGAGAATAGGAAATATAAAGACAAAAGCAACAATGGTTCCTGTCCTCAAGGAGCTTACAACACATTAAAGGGGGTGGCCAGGGAAGAGCACTTTGATCAGGAAATTTATTGGGATAGTGAGTTGGGCTATAGTGAGTAAATTGATACACCCCATGCAAGAAGTGAAGCACAAATGGGATTTTTGAAATAGTGTTGTGGGAAAGGCAGACACAAATCCACAGTGTGACTATCCTAGCTCTTTCACCTAGGCCCTGGACTGCCAACTCCCAATTCCTAATCCCATTACTTTCTTGTCCTAGAGCCCAGTGGATTGATTGATGTATGCCATTACTGAAATGTTTTTGCTATATCCTAGGGGAAAGGAGATGCTACTACTCTGCCCTGCTCCACTCTATCTCCCCCCACGCCCACCCAGCCCCATCCAGGGTCCAGATATTATAGAATCGACTGGGCCGTGGCAGTACAGGCCAGACTCCCTGAGGAATGTTGGGCCACTCTTCCAGTGAAACTGCATTATACTGGGATTACATGCATCAGAGGCTCACATGAAAACGTCTATGGCACAATGAAAATGAGGGCTGATAGGAATGAGCCCTGGTAGGATGCTAAGGCCTTCCCACCGCTCAAGAGAGTTCCTTCCCAAGTACCACCTGCACCAGCAGCTGCTTAGCAATACTCTTTGGTGGTATTTTACCCCAATGTTGGAGCTACAGTTAAGACTCTCCTTACATAGTAAAAGAATTTGCAAATAGGCAAATTTAGGTTTGAAGGGAGGAACTCTCTAAGTATTAGAGAGCTCAAACATGGAATGGGCTGCATCAGGACAGGGTGGGCTCCTTTCACTAAAGGTCTTCCAAAGGGAGACTGGATGACTGGTTGTCCAATGTTTTGGAAAGCGGTCTGCTGTAATAGCTAGCATTTACAAAAAGCTTTGTGGTTAGCATAAGGACCCTAGAAAGTTGGTGCTATTATTGTCCCCATTTTGCAGATGAAGAAACTCAGATAGACAGAAGCCAAATCACCTGCCTAGAATCACAGGAAGTGTCTGAGGCAGGATTTAAACTCAGGTCTTCCTGACTCTAAGATCCACATTCTATCCACTGCATTACATAGCTCTCTAGGTAACCCAGAGATCAATGAACTCTTGGCCACCCACTCAGACAAAGAGTAAGGATATTGGGCAAATATCCTTCATCCTTGAACCAGAGCTCATCTTCAGTAATCTCTCTTCGCTAGTACTAACTCCGTTTTGCTAACTCCTTTGCTCTGACTCCTAGCCTCCCTGACTTCAAGTCCCAACTAAAATCCCACCTTCTACAGGAAACCTTCCCTAACCCCTCTTAATTGCAACACTTTCCCCCTTTAATTATTTCCCATTTATCATGCATGCTTGCTCTGTATACATTTGTTTACATGTTGTCTCTAGCCTTAGACTGTAAGCTCTTTGAAGGCAGGGATTGTCTTTTGCCTTTTTTGTATCCCCAGTTCTTAGCACAGTGCTTGGCATATAGTAGGTACTTAATAAATGTTTAGGCAGCTAGGTGGAACAGTGGATAGAGTGTCCTCCTGGAGTCAGGAGGACCTGAGTTCAAATCTGGCCTTACTAGTTGTGAGACTTTGGGCAAGTCACTTAACCCTATTTGCCTCAGTTTCCTCAACTGCAAAATAAGCTGGAGGAGGAAATAGCAGACCACTCTAGTATCTTTGCCAAGAATACCCCAAATGGGGTCACAAAGAGTTGGAAATGACTGAGCAACAGCAACAAAATAAATGTTTATTGTATGAACTTCTCGTATGCAGGCCCCTCTAACCTAGATTAAGACCTACAGAATCTCTTTTTTCCCCCTGCATACTTCTTGTTTGACTGAATTAGCAGTACCACCTGATTGTTCTATCCCTCTGGAATTCAGCCTCCTGTCTGTATCTGAGATGACTGTGGTATGGTGGGAAAAGTAATAGATTTATAGTCAGACAACCCACTTTTGATTCCTATCTCTGCTCTTTATTACCTGGGTGCCTGGGAAAGCTGCTGAGCTTCTCTGGGCCCAATTTACTTGTCTTTA
This sequence comes from Vombatus ursinus, assembly GCF_900497805.2. NCBI lineage: Eukaryota > Metazoa > Chordata > Mammalia > Diprotodontia > Vombatidae > Vombatus > Vombatus ursinus. The sequence continues at coordinate 8,208,532 of NW_020940355.1, forward strand.
AAATGAAGGAATTTGCCCCAAATGATTGCAAAGGTCCCTTCCAGCCTTAAATCCCATGGCCTCTTCTGCCCTCTCCAAATCAGACCTCTTTTGCTGATACCCATGCTTCAGCATGATAACCGGTCTGTTTCTAGGAGAACTTAAAAAAAAAAATAAAACACTAGACAAATGATTTTGTCAGAGCAGGGGATTGTGTCTGTGTGGGAACTCCCTCCACTGATGCAGACTGAGACACATTAAAGTTAATAATCTTTAAGGATTGCTGGAGGCTCAGAAAAGGATTAGATAACTTTCCAGTGGTCACCCAGTTAGTGTGTATCAAAGGCAGGACTTCAGCTCAGGTCTTCCTGACTCTTTGATCTCAGCCTTTTTATCTATGACAATATGCTGCCTCTCCACCAGAAAAATACTATTTAAAAAGATGGTCCTTTATTTTAGCCTTATCCAGACTATGATATGCAGTTAGATGAATAGTTGTTTACAGTTGGTTCCATTAGTACGTATGTCTTGTTTGTTTTTTAATTCAATTTTTTAAAAATTCAGTTTCAAATCATTTCCTTTCCCTTTCTCCTACCCATTGGGAAGGCAAGAAAAACAAAACCTGTTAGAAATATGGATAGTGTGTATCTTGGACAGACATTGCCTTTAGACAATGAGCTGGGTCTAGAACTGAAAAGTTCTGGACAATCTTTGATAAATTCCTTAGTGCATTTAATAATTCCCAAGGTGCCATCTTAATTCTATTTAATTAATCAGTAAAGAGCTATTAAATCTTATTTATGCACACAGCACTATGTTGGGCACTACGGAGGAATGAAGAAAATGTATAAGACATGGGCCTAGCCCCAGGAGGAGCTTATAATGAAGCTGGAATAATAGGATACATGAAACCAGGAGTGATATGAGGCAGTACAGAATTAAGGACTAAATGGTTGTGATGCAGTCTATTAATATTTTGTTGATTTTTTTTTTTTGCTGCAAAGTGTTCAAGCCATTTTATTTCCCAAACTGCTCTTTGCATCATTTTCTTTAAGTAAAGCTTCCTTTGTGGAAAACCTGTATGACGGTATATGCATTTTTAACCCATTATTACCTATTAACATTTCAAATTAACAAACCATCACATTGGAAATTATTAAGAGTCAAAATGGGTTCACTAAAAATATGGCATTCTAAACCAGCCTCATTTCTTTTTTTGAAAGACTTGCTAGACTTAAGTAAGGAGCGTTGTATATAGTATATTATAATTTCATTGAGTGGGTAGGTGGTTCAGGGGCTAGAGCACTAGGTTTGGAGTCAGGAAGACCTGAGTTCAAATCTGGCCTTAGACAATGTGTGACTGTGGGCAAGTCACTTAATCCTGTTTGCCTCAGTTTCCTCATCTGTAAAATGAGCTAGAGAAGGAAATGGCAAACTACTCCGGTATCTCTGCCAAGAAAATTCCAAATGGGGTCACAAAGAATTGGACACAACTGAAAAATGACTGAACAACAATAAAGGTCAGCAATACCTTTGGTATCCTTTATGTTATCCATTCAGCCACCAAAGTGATTTTCTTAAAGCCCAAGTCTAACCATGTCCCCTCCCTACTCAGTAAACTCCAGTGGTTCCTTATTATCTCCAGGATCAAATAGAAAATCATCTATTTGGCATTCAAAGCCCTTTATAACCAACCCCTGCTGCCTACACACATACCTTTCCAGTCTGCTTACACCTTACTCCCTGTCACATACTCTTTGATCCAATGGCACTGGCCTCTTTGCATTTCTACAAACAAGACACTTTGTTTCTTAACTCCAAGCATTTTCTCTGTATGTCTCTCATGCCTAGAATGCTCTCCCTCTTTGATCTCTGTCTACTGACTTCCCTGGCTTTCTTCAAGTTTCAAATAAAATCATATCTTCTCTAGGAAGTCCTCTTAATTCTAGGAGAGACATACAGAGAAAATGCTTTGTACGTATTTGTTTACTTTTTTGTCTCCCCCATTAGATTGTGAACTCTGTGAGGGTAAGAAATGTCTTTTGCCTTTTTTTGCATCGCCAGTGCTTAGCACATTATCTGGCACATAGTAGGTACTCAATAAATGTTTCTTGACTGATGGGCTAACTGATCTTGTGGACAAGATGAGAATACAGTTCGAGTGATTCATAATCAGTTGAAAGACTATATCTAAAGAGCATTGATTAATTCTGTCTGAAGTATGTGATGCCTTGTTATTATCGTTCTCTCCCTCTCTTCTTCCACTCTTGCTCTACTCCCCTTTTCAGAGGCAGCACATTGTAACAGAAAGAACATCTGAGATCAGATGACCTGAATTTGGAGCCTGAGGGGTCATTTTCAACTTAGAGAGAGGTCTCCAGTGACATGTCACAGGGTTTTGTCCTCAACCTTGTTTCATTCAAAATTTTTATTGATGACTTGGATGAAAAATAGATGGTTTGTTTATCAAATGTGTACATGACACGAAGTGGGGAATGATAGCTAACTCCTTTAATGACAGAAGTGTATCTCAGAGGAACTTAACAAGATAAGCTTCTGGGCCAAATCTACCAAGAAGAAATTGAGTGATTATAAATGTTAAGTCCTGTATTTGGGTTCAAAAATTAACTGCATAAGCACAAGAGGGAAAAATATGGCTAGAGAGAAATTCATGTGAAAAGAAAACTTGAAAGTTTTAGTTGGCTATAAACGTTGTTGTTGTTCAGTCATGTCTGACTCTTTGTGACCCCATTTGGAGTTTTCTTGGCAAAAATACTGGAGTGATTCGCCATTTCCTCCTCCATCCACAGAGCTGAAGCAAACAGAGCGACTAGCCCAGAGTCACACAGCTAGTAAGTATCTGAGACCAAATTTGAACTCAGGTCTTCCTGACTCCAAGCCTAGCACTCTATCTACTGCCCCACCTAGCTACTCAACTATAAACTTAGTGTTAGTCAAAAGCGTAATATAGTTGACAACAAAACTAATGTGATCTAACTATGAAATAATAGAAACATAGTATGCAGAACACATGATGTAAAAGATATCATCAAAGATTTCTTGTTCAGTCGTTTTCAGTCATGGTAGGCTCTCCAAGACAGCATTTGGGGTTTTCTTGGAAAAGATACTGGAGTTGTTTGCCTTTGCCTTCTCCGGCTCATTTTACAGATGAGGAAACTGAGGCAAACAGGGTAAAGTGACTTGCCCAGGGTCACACAGCTACTAAGTGTCTGAGGCCAGATTTGAACTCAGGAAGATGAATCTTCCCAACTCCAGGCCCAGCACTCTTTCCATTATACTACCCAGCTGCCCATCATCCAAGATACATGCAACTAAAATGAGATGAATTGATTGTGTAGTGAGAGCAGGTGATAATATATGATGGATAGATGATAAGCCAGGCCATTGGCAATTTTGGGAGCCCCCCTGCTACAGGAGGATTTATTGGAGGTCATGGAAAAGGATCTCCTAGGAAAATTGTGGATGGGTTGTGACCTGCACTGTAGGAAGTACATCTCCTTATATATACCTGCCTGCTGGCACAAGGCTGTTGCAACGTAACAGGACAGAGGCATCAAATAAAAAGAGCCATCAAAGTATGGAAAGTTCACAGGCCTAAGGTATCATCCTTCCCAAACATGTATTCATTTTAATAGGAAATTCTGCATGACCTAATGGAAAGAATCTCTATTGATGGAATTTCAGGCAATATGGCTAGTAGTAGGGGAGATTTGGAGTCTATGGGATCTGCTTGGAGCTTATGATATCACAGCATATTACCTACCCTCAAAGGTGACACTGAGCCTCACCAAATTAGAAGCAAAGTAAATCATCTGAAAATTGGCTTCCTTTCTGCTTTTGCTGACAGAGTCCAGGCATTCATCAGAAGGAGGTAGGATTGGGACAATCCATTCTGAACTCCGGGAGCACTGGTCTAGCCAACACATTCATTCCCTATGACCCACAGAGAAGTCTAAACATGGAATTAATTGCCATTTGTTTTTACTGCAAAATGCTCCATCTAGATGACTTTCCAAACAGCCTTTTGCAGCACTTTCTTCAACTGAAATATATGCAGCAAACCTGCATATGACAAATGGAGATGTGATCATTAATGGATTAGGTGGTCTTACATGCCATTGCTCTGTTTACATGTCTGTGAAGCTGATGTATGTCTATGTATTTGCATGTGTGTGTTTGTGTGTATGTGTGTGTGTGTGTGTGTGTGTATATATATATACTGTATATATAATCAGGATATGTTTATAATATTCAGGCATATGCTCATAAATATTCATGAGCCAATCCATACATAAATGAATAATTTAACTTACTTAACATCAACCAAAGTCTGTTTATAGCATTTCCTTTCAGTTCCAGTTGAGCATCACCTCATAAAGTTCTTTTAAACACCTTCTCTCAGCTAGTATCCTGTGAAGAAGGCGAACAAGCCTGATGGAACTAACAAAGCAGAAAGAAAGAGAAAAAGAAGCAAATCATTTCCTGTTAGTCAGGTTCTTTCTTTCCTAGCACACACAGCATGAGGGTTGAGCATTCTCTTCTATTTGTTCCAACATGCCGTATGTTCCTAGCTTGAATCTTTCCTACCTACATCGTCAGTTACCATGAAAGACGAAGCCTCTCACGTGATGGAGTCACATTGGTCTTGTTGACTGATTTGGGTTTGAACCCCACCTCTGACACTTACTAATTGTGTCGATAGACAAATTTCAGGGGGTCTATGAATTTGAGTGGAAAAACACACACACATATATGTATATGTATATATAAATACTTTTCCCACTAACCTCTAAAAAAAATTTATATTTCCTTCAATTTTGAATGTAGGCAACAAACCATTATTCTGAAAATGGGTCCATAGGCTTCATCAGACTTCCAAAGAGGTCTGTAACACAGAAAAGATTAAGAACCCCTGATCTGATTCAACTTTCTCTTCTCATAGATGAGGAAACTGAGGCATGGAGAGGTGAAGGGGCTTTTCCAAAGTCATTTGGGTAGTAAGAGTCAGAATTGCATGACCACCCTCAAGGTTGTTGTGAAGAAAACACTTTGTTGTCCTTCAGAAGAGGAGATATTTAAGACTCAAAACCCAAAATATTACAAATATCAAGAGATGCTGAATGAAGTCAAAGCACTAACAATAGTAGAAATTGATAAAAACTTAAGTAATTGGAAAAATCATTTTAGTTTTATTTATTTCAGTTTGTTTTCTCAACTGAGTGATGGGGTAGGGTAGGGTGGTGAATGGAACAGTCAATTCTTCTAGGTTGAGTTACAAAGTCCAATTATTTTGACCTTCCTCTCTCTGAGAGAGTTTACATAAATACATCTCTTGGAACATACCAGTTATGAACACTAAGTCAAAGAGCCTGAGATAACGTTGTCTCATTAGTGGAATCTGAGTGACAGCCTACAAACTCCCCCTCCAATACCACTCATAAATGTCTGCTGAAGGACAAATAGCCCTCATTTTCTTCACTGGTCATGTGGTTGCTAGGGTGACTTCATAATCTTGTTTGAAGGATTAGATACAATAAATAGATTTCTTAATGTCTGAAAACAGTTGCATTCACACACAATATGGCTAGTTGAAAACCTAAAAATTTAAAAGTTGGGGAACTAATATGCATAATGGAGCCTGGCCTTGCAAAAAAAGAATGAGCATTTAATATGATCTTTTTAGGTGCAAATCCTAATTAGGGTCAAAAAGCAAGAAACATTAATCTATGGTCATTATTGAATGGATGAGAATTGATGTTGATATAGACAAAATCAATAAGATAACTGAGACATTTATATGGAAAAATAACGTGATAATGGCTAGCTTTTATATAATACTTTAAGATATACAAAGTATTTTATACATGTTACAGCATTTGATCCTCACAACAGCCCTGGGAGGTAGGTACTGATTATCCCCATTTACAGATGGGAAAACTGAGGCTGGGAGAGCTTAAGTAACTTGCCTAGGATCATAGGGTCTCTGATCTTCAGTTGACACTTCTATAAAATGAATAGGTTAAACTAAAGCAATGGTGTCAAACTCAAATAGAAATGGGTGCCAAGAGTACTGTGTCTGAGGAAGGAGTAAAATTAATGTCTTCTTGACTCTACATCCAGCACTCCGATATACAAGCTAGCCACCAATTTTTATGTTTGCCTGAAATATCAAAATATCTACCTATATATACATACATGGGTAGCTAGGTGGTGCAGCGCATTGTATGTTGGCTCAGGAGTCAGGAAGACATGAGTTCAAATCTGGCCTTGGACACTTACTAGCTGTGTGACTCTGGGTAAGTCACTATTTGCCTCAGTTTCTTCATCTGTAAAATAAGATGGAGAAGAAAATGGCAAACTACTCTAGTAACCTCACCCCCAAAAAACCACAAATGGGGTCACAAAGATTTGGACATGACTGGAATGACTGAACAACAACATATACGTACATATCTATATGTCTATATCTATATATACATGCATACATACACCTATATACATTTATGTGCATTGTATATGTTTATGCCTATATTTACATACATGTCTTTGTCTATATCTATATACTCTAATCCATATCCACTCTACATCCATATCCACATATCTATGTCTATGTCTATATCTATGTTTATGTCTATATCTATGTCTATGTCTATGTCTATGTCTATGTCTATGTCTATGTCTAT
>NW_020940355.1:8215224-8242058 GCF_900497805.2 Vombatus ursinus
TCTATGTCTATGTCTATGTCTATGTCTATGTCTATGTCTATGTCTATATCTATGCCTATATCTATATATGTAAAACTTAGTTTAGAGATTATGTAGTCCAGGGCAGTCAAACTCATGGCCTACAAAACTATCAAGTACTGGCCTAAAGAAAATCAAAATGTAATTTGGAAATGCTCAACAAAATAAACAAAATTATGGCATAGATAATTTGTGATTTTGATAAATGTATTTCAATATAATCAGTTTCCTTTATAGTCATATATATTTTATTTTGTTCATTTAAGATTTTTTTTCCTGAGAAGGTGTCCATAGACTTCCTTCACCAGACTGCCCAAGGGGTCCATGAAGGTCAAGAGCCCCTGCCCTAGGTCCCACAGGTAGTTGATAGCAGATGCTAATCCACTAGCTCTGACTTTCAGCCATGCCATACTGCCTCTGAAAAAAGGAATCAAGATGGGTGGATGAAGAAAGGGAAGGAGTATGCCCAGTCTGAGACCAACTACCGTGAACTCTCCTTTCCCTAGGTGTTCCCTCAGAACTTTCTCATTTGTTGCTTGGCAAAAGAGAAACTAGATGGAGAGGAAAAGAGCAAATGCATTTTTAACTTGAACAATCTAACTAATTGCCTCTATTCTCCATTAGCATATATAGACACATACACACACACACATATATATAAGTCTCAACATATGTATACATTAACATATATAGACATTGTGATTGGCCTAGTTAATGTATGTAGACAGTGAGCATATAGTATCTATTAAGGTATATTCATACAAGAAAATGCAAGATTATGTTCAACAACTCCTTGTACAATCTTGTATATTCATATCAATCAATACTGGGCACAATCCAGAAATAAGAAAACCTAATTCAGCTAGACATCTCTATAGAGTCCCACTCCTCCTTGGTCATAAAATTTTCAAGGATTTGGTTTAAGTGGACAGTATGTATACAGAAGTCTGCTATAGTCTCTGTATAAATTAGCAAAAGTTCAGGCACTAAAAACTTCCAGCTAAGTTAAGCAGGCTAATTGAAGTAGACACAGCCATATCCCTCATAACCTCATAAGATTACCCAACTTCATATCATTTTGAAATAACATCATTAATATATTGTAAGTGAACTGTTACAAAATTGCAAAACCTCATCATTTGTCTTTTTAATCAAAAATGCTTAAAAGTCTTTTATTTCATTAGAGGATAATTTTTTTTTTTACCCTTGAAGGATTATACTCAGTTTTCCTAGGGAGGTGATTCTTGGCTGTAATCCTAACTCCTTTACCTTTTGAAACATCACATTTCAAGCCCTCTGATACTTTGCAGTAGAAGCTACTAAATCTTGTGTTATCCTGACTGTGGCTCCACAATATTTGAATTATTTCTTTCTGGATGCTCACAATATTTTATCCTTGACCTGAGAACTCGGGAACTTTGCTATAATACTCCTGGGAGATTTCATTTTGGGATATCTTCCAGGAGATGATCAGTGGATTTTTTCCATTTCTCTTTTACCCTCTGATTCTAAACTACCAAGTGAGTTTTCTTTGAAAATTATTTGAAAGATGATGTCTAGGATTTTTATTTGATCATGGCTTTCAGGTAGTCCAATAATTCTTAAATTATCTCTCCTGGATCTATTTTCCAGGTTAGTTGTTTTTCCAATGAGATATTTCACATTTTCTCCTATTTTTTCATTATTTTTATTCTCTTTTATTGTTTCTTGATGTCTCATGGAGTTAATAGCTTCCACTTGTTCAATTTTAATTTTTAAGGAATTGTTTTCTTCAGTTAGTTTTTGTACTTCTTTTCCATTTGGTCAGTTCTACTTTTTAAGGAGTTCTTTTCTTCAGTGAATTTTTGTACATCTTTTTCCATGTGGTCAGTTCTGTTTTTAAGGAGTTTTTCTTTTCAGTGAATTTTTGTTCCCTTTTTATCATTTGGTCTATTCTGTTTTTTAAGGCATTATTTTTTCAGTAATTTTGTGCCTCCTTTACCAAGCTTTTGACTCCTTTTTTGTGTTGGTTTTTTTTCATCATTCTCATTTCATTTCCCAATTTTTCCCTCTGTCTCTCTTATTTGATTTTTAAAATCCTTTTTGAGCTCTTCCAGGAATTCATTTTGGGCCTGAGACCAACTTACAATGTTATTTGAGGCTTTGGATGTAGCAGTTTTGACTTTGTTGTCTTCTGAGTTGGTTGATTTTCCCCGTCACACAGTACCTTTCTATGATCAATTCATTTTTTGTTGATTGCTCATTTTCCCAGCCTATTTCTTGACTTTCAACTTTATGTTAAAGTTGGGCTCTGCTCCTGGGGTGGAGTGCTCCTTGGGCACTGTCCCAAGTTTCAGGTTTTTTGTGCTACTGTTTTAAGAGCTAGTTCTGGGGGTCTGCAAGTTTTCAGTTCTTCCCAGGTGATATGATCTAAGGAGAGATGTGTTTCCTACTCTCTTGGCCTGTGCTATAGTCTATGAGCAACCACAAATACTCTTTTCCACCCTGGAAGTGTGACCAGGCTCCCCTCTCCTCTGTGGCTACAAGCCCTTGTGTGCTAATATTAGCTCCTACTCACCCTGGGACTGTGACCTAGGACTGACACCCAGATCCACATGTGGGCAATTCAACAGAATCTTGCTCCCAGTGTTGGCAAAGGAACCCTTGTAATTGTCTTCTGAACTTACCATCTGTATCCCTTTACCATCTGTAAGCTGAGAGATCCGGCAGTTGCCATAGCTGATTCAGCATCCCCCAAGGCCTGCTGCTGGCTTGCCCTGCACAGGACTGTGCTCCACTCTCACCCTGGTGCAACAGACCCTTCCTGCTGACTTTTCTAGGTTGTCTTAGGCTTGAAAATTGTTTCACCCCATACTTTTGTGGGTTCTGCCACTCTGGAATCCATTTTAAGATGTTACTTTAAAGTTGTTCAGAGGGGAATTTGGGAGAGTTTAAGCTGGTGCCTGCCTTTTCTCCACCCCAATAAAATAATTTTTCAAAACAAAAAAGAAAACACCAATGATTATGGAACAATGAATATTGTGTCAAAAGACCTGGATTGGTAGTCCTGGCTCTGCTGGTTTCACAAGGCACTCTTGGCCAGTACCATTCTTGGTTTGAGGATGCTGACACACTCATCATCTTTTTTGGCAGTCAGTTAGCATGATCTTAGTTAAAAGAAGGTATTTGACTAAATTATCTGAGGTCCCATATAGTTCTAACATCCTCTAAACATGTAAATGTCAGACCCCAAAGTCTTAGGGTTACACATTCATCTAGGTTTTCTTCCTTCAAAAATTTTTTTTTTGCCATCCAGCTTATGAGAGTCTAAAAGGGGATATGATAGGCGTATCATGGATATGGGACATACCTGAACACATGGCCTTCTAATTGGTGGCAGGCTATTTGATAACTTGACATTGCATTTTTCTGGTGTTTTTCTCAGATTGAAGGATTCAGAATCAGAGCAAGATGAGAGAGAAAGGAAGGGAGAAAGAAAGAGAGGAGATAGAGCAAAAGAAAGTGAAAGTGAAAAAGAGACTCAGAGAGAGAGGGAGACTAACATTAAGAGAGAGAAACAGAGACAGAGAGAGAGAAGGAAGGAGGGAAGGAGAGAGGGGGAAGAGAGGGGGAGAGAAAGATGGAGGGGGAAGAGGAAAGGAGAAAAAGAGAGGGAAAGAAAAAGAGAGAGAAAGAGAGAGAAAAAAGGAAGAGGAGGAGGGGGGAGAGAGAAAAAAAGAGGGGAAAGAGGAGAGGGAGAAAGACAGAGACACAGAGAAAAACAGAAAGAGAGAGAGAGAGAGAGAGAGAGAGAGAGAGAGAGAGAGAGAGAGAGAGAGAGAGAGAGTGTGTCTAATGTGTGGCAAGGGATTTAGTTGACTTTTAAATACGCAGTTCTGCTGTCCTAAAATATACCTGTGCCTGCAAGGCCGCTGTAGGTTCATGTGTTCACTTGGAAAGGTTGGCCTGATTTGCATGGTCTCTGAGAGACTTCCTGCAGGCTGCCACATGGGAATCTGTCCCCTTGTAGACACCTGCCCGCAAGCACAGAGCTGCTTCAGGGCAACAGGACAGTACATGTTACATTCATCAGTTGAGTTGATGGATAACATTATACTTTCCAGAATAAATAAATAACCAATCAGAAAGGTACTGAAAGGAAAAAAAAAACCTACCCAGATACTGAAATTGTAATATACATTTTTTGAGCTTTTAGACACTTAGGAGGCCTCAGGAAAGCTTAAGAGAAAATTAATAATTACTGGAAAATAAGGTATCATGACCTTACAAAAATTCTAAACATTAACACCCCAACCTCTTTTCCCTTCACCCTCATCTCCTTCACCATCCAAAGGCCTCTCTAAATGTGTTTGTTTGCTCTGGCACACAAGGAATGTCTCCCAAAAACAAGAAGGGGGGGGGAAGTTGTCTGAAGGTCTCTTGAAGAGGAATTGTATGCACTTTAAGGAAATGACTATCTTCACTATATGGAATCTCTGTGGATTCTGGGAAATATCATGGCAGAACGCTAGTTGGACAATCAAGAGTGACCTGTATACAAATCCCATATCTAATACTATGTGACCATGAGCAAGTCACTTAAACTCTCTGAACCTCAGTTTTCAAACCTGTAAGATGGGAATGATAATACTTGAACCTGCATCTCAGGGTTGTTGTAAGGATTGAATAAGATAATGTATGTAAATAACTTTGCAAATATGAAAGTACTTGGATTATTAAATTAAACACTTAACAAATAGCTACTATGTGCAAGGTGGGCAGCTAGGTAGCGCCAGGCCTGGAGTCAGGAAGACCTGAGTTCAAATTTGGCCTCAGATGCTTACTAGCTGTGTGACCCTGAGCAAGTCACTTAACTCTGTTTGCCACAGTTTCCTCATCTGTAAAATGAGCTGGAGAAGGAAATGGCAAATCATTCCAGGGTCTTGGCCAAGAAAACCTCAAATGGGGTCATGAAGAGTCACACACAACTGAAGCAACTGAGCAGCAACATGTGTAAGGTGCTACTGTAGACTCTGGGTACACAAAGATAGTATCCGATAGACAAATATAGACCATGTTCTAAATTAACTTAAAATCTAGAAATTAATGGAAAGTAAAAGAAATTAAAGGAAGAGTAAGATTAAATGCAAAGAGGAGGGCCAAGCAAAAAGCTATGAGAAATATGAGGAAAGAGCCACCATTTTTACCTAGCAAGGTCAAGGAGGGCTTCATGGAGGAGTTGGCACCTTAGGATTGTCTTGAAGGAAAGGAAGAACTTCAGCTGATGACTATTAGGAAGCAGGATTGGAAGGAAAAGGAGGGTGTCCATTTCAATCACAGGGGTGCCAAGAGTAAAGGCAGGGAGATGAGAAAGAACAGAGAGATGAAAATAGAGGCCAAAAAGTGGACCAGTTAAATAATTCCAAAGGAACATTGTTCCTCAAAAAGTCTAGGGCATGGTGGTGGGAGGATGGTGAAGAAAAAAAAAAGAAAGAAATTTACACAATAACTTCATTATATATTTAAAAGGAGTAGCAAGGTGTACATAGTAGACTTGCAGTTTTATGGACAATCATCTTTTTTATCATACTGTTACGGAAATGCTTGTTTTACTCTATAAATTAAAAATTAAATGATTTTTTTTTGTTTTGTTTTTTGGTAAGGCAATTAGGGTTAAGCGACTTGCCCAGGGTCACACAGCCAGTACGTGTCATGTGTCTGAGGTCGGATTTGAACTCAGGTTCTCCTGACTCCAGGGCCGGTGCCCTAGCCACTGCGCCACCTAGCTGCCCCCTAAATAATATATTTTTTTTAAAGGAACATTATTTGAGAGTAAATGCTAGATCATACCACTCTCCTGCTAAAAAATTTTTTGTGGCTTCCTGTCCCTTACCAAATAAAATTCAGAGTCAGTCCACGATCTGGTACTACTTTTCCCAATCATTTCACATGACTTTCTTCCACACACTCTAATCTCTCATAAAACTGGATTGTGCCACGTCCTCTGAACATCGCCTGTGCTTTCCCATTTCTATGCCTTACCACATGTTGCTGCTAATGCCTAGAATGTCCTCCCTTCCCCACTTTGGCTGTTGAATTTCTTCCCTCTCTGTAAAGCCCATTTTAAATGCTCTGTCCTTTGTGAAACTACCTTTTTTTCTACTTTTGTTCTCCAAGGAGGAGAGAATAGATAAGGATATAGAGAACTTTTGAGTTTGTAGGATCATAGATTTCTAACTATAAGGCCACCTGGCCCAATCCTTTTTTTGGTAGATGAGACACAAAGAGGTTAAGATACTTGCTGAGGTCACATAGCTAGTAAGTGTTTAGGGCAAGATTTGAACACAGGTCTTCTTGACTCCAACATCAATGGATTCCATTATATAAAAGTGGAGTTGAGGTGCTTCATTAGAAAACCTTAGTCTTCTCAATAAACGAGAAGACTAGATCATTAGTTGGGTATCTGGGGATAGGGTGGGAATCTTAAGGAAAGATGAAAAAACTTGGGCCAACTAGGTCCTGAAGTCAGGAGGACCTGACTTCAGACCAAACACTTGACACTTACTAGCAGTATGACCCTGGGCAAGTCACTTAACCCTAATTGCTAAAAAAAAAAAAAAAAGATGAAAACTTTCAAGTAGGGAACCATGATAAGTAAATAAGATTGCTGAAGAAATGCATCATCAATTTGTAGTGAGTGAAACCAACATGATTTCATGACTTTGCTCAGCAAGCTCAGTAACATACGAGCAAGAGGGGAGGAATTGAATGGGGAAGGGGAAGGGACAGGTTATGCAGAGCTGAGTATAAGTCAGTCAGGACCAGCCCAAGGCTAAAGGAGAAGGGATCCGATACATGGAGCTAGCGAATCACTGATCATGGGGTCAAGACTGGCTATGGAGGACAAGACAAAGTGAATCAATAGCCGAGGACACAGATGAGCGAATTATTATTATGGCTTTTAGTTCAGATTTGTGATTTCATCTGTATGTGGAGCTGCCAGTGAGGAAATTCTCCCAGTGCTGATCAGCAGCAACTTTGCACTCTAGTAGAAGAGCATTGCCTGAAGCACTGAGAAGTTAAATGATTTGGCGAGAGTGATAAAGCCCGTATGTGTCCGAAGTAGGACTCTGAGGTGGGCCTTCCATACACTTTGCCACACTACCTCTTGGACAGCAGAATAATTATTGGTAAATTTGAAGGTATTATATTCAATTAAATCCAACACATTCATTAAATACCTACCATGCACAGGTATAGTGGTAGGTGCTGGGGATTTTTGCCTTCAAGGATCTTATGTTCTACTGGTCTATAAATCATATTCCTGGGCTTCTATGTATGTCATTATTGTTGTTAAAATTACTGGGAAGAGTCAAAGGTCCAAAGAGCACAATGAGGAAAAATGGTAGGCTTAATGTGATTGAAGGAGAAAGGTAGAATCATAGCCCTTTTGTTTTACATATGGGTAAACTGAGGTACAGAAAGGTTAAATGATTTGACCAAGGTCACACACACACACACACACACACACACACACACACACACGATGGCAGAGCTGAGAATTGAGCAAAAGTCATTTGATTCTAGAGACAGCTAGATGGCTCAGTGGATAGAGCTCTGGGCCTGGAGTCAAGAAGATCTGAGTTCAAATCTGGCCTTACTAGCTGTGTTACCCTGGGCAAGTCACTTAACCCCTACTGAGGAAGGAAATGGTAAACCACTCCAGTATCTTTTCCAAGAAAACCCAACAGACAGTATGCTCCAAAGGATCAGACAAGACTGAATATTGACATCTCACTCTAAATTAGCACTATTCTCACTATACCATGCTTTTTCTCTTGAAGGAAAGAGATTTCATTCAGAGAATAGAATTTAGGAGTTCAGGATTTGAAGGTGGTATAGTTCTACACGATGGTATGAGCTAAGGTGTTACTAAACTGCCTAGTGGGCAGCTATGGTGGGGTTGAGATAAAAGTTGTTGGAGAAGAGGTTGAGAAACTGAAGTCAGAGTTGCATGGTCTTTCACTGTGAATATTGGCATCTCTAAGGATGATGGAGAGGGCTAGGGTTGGGATTTTAGGGCCAAGAAGTGAAATCATTGAAGACATTAGGAAAAATGATGAGATGGTCAACATGTAAAAAGAATGAGTCAGTATAGAGGGTGGTATAATGGGATTGCACGGAGGAAAGATCACTGAAGAATGGCAGGCAAGGAATGACTTGAACAATGAGGAGAAAGGAATATATCAACATTTTATCTTGGCCCTGTGAGATTGGGGGAAATGGAAGGAGTGGTCTTCATTGTACCCAATTTATGGGAAATTTGATTTCTTTTTAGAAAAGCCAGGGTTGCACTAAAAGAATGAAGTGGAAAAAGAGATCAGGAAAAAAAAAATTGAAGATGTAGGTGGGCTGGTTGAAAATGGAGTAAGGATTCCAAAGGCTCAGCGGAAAGTATGAAAGTAGGGCTGATTTGGAGGAGGAGAAGAGGTACAAAGGAGGAAGCAGGGTATGGAGTTTGCATTAATGATGGCAAATATATACGATGGGATTGGGGAGCCATCAGGACTTGAGGTAGTGTGGAGTGGTCGACTGGTAGTAAAAGAAGGAGAAACTAAATAGCTTGTGCAACTAACCAGACCCAAAGTACTAGGTAGCTAGGTGATGCAGTGGATAGAACGCCGGGCTTGGAGTCAGGAAGACCTGAATTCAAATCCAGTCTCTGACACTAATAAGTGACCTTGGGCAAGTCACTTAGCCCTGTTTGCCTCAGTTTCTTCATATGTAAAATGAGCTGGAGAAGGAAATAGCAAATTGTTACAGTATCTTTGCCAAGAAAATCTTAAATGAGGTCATGAAGAGTCGGACATGACTGAAAAATGACTGAACAACAACAAAGTGATAGATAGGATATGAAATGCTGAGATAGTCTTGTCTGTTACCCCAAGGTGAGACTGGAAATTCTTCTGTTCTTAAAATCTTATCTTCCTTCTCCATTCAGAGGGAGAGAGTTCTAGGCTTGGCAATTCCCCCAACTGAAGAGCTGTAAAGTCAACTTGGGGCTATTCTGTATTTACAAAATTAAAATAATAGTCACAGGCTACTACATAATTATTCCCAACTATTTTATAAAATTTAGTTGACTCTAGATAAGAAGTTCTTAATTTGGAGTCCCTTCATTGAGTTGTTGTTTTATTTTGATAAATGTATTTCAACATATTTGACTTCCTTTGTAATCCTATGTATGCCATTTTGTGTATTTAAAATTTTTGAGAAGAGATAGGCTTTATCAAACCACAAGAGTCCACAACACAAAAAATGGTTAAGAACTTCTAGCCTAGAAGTTAATATGCCCAAGATCCAAGAAAAGAACCCGCGCAAGTCTGAGTATGAAGGTTACCTAGCTTCTCACTCATGAGAAGGTTTATGTATTGGAAGGCAGTCTTGTCCTGAAGAAAGAACAGTTGCTTTGGAGTCAGAGGACTTGTTTTATTTCCTTTATCTGATGTTTACTACTTACATGACCTTGGGGAATCAACCTCTCTAAGCCCCAGTCTCCTTATTGAGTGGAAACAAACGAACAAACAAAAAACGTGACTTGGATTGCATGACCTCTATACCTGTGGTCTTTGTGACCCAGCCCTTAAACTTGTCCTGGCCTTCAGAAGTGTTCATAGGTGCCTCTGCCAGCAGGTGGTGCTGTTTGACAACAGAGGAAATGGACCGACTGAAGCCACCACCAATTGCTTTGCTTTGTAAGGTTCCAACCATGCAGGACCAATATTGATTCAGTAGAACCTTCTTCTTCTAAATCACCATTTCCCAAACTAATTTGACTACAAAACACATTGGGCCTTGAAATAGATCAACAAACTCACCAATGGTAAAGAATATCACTGGGGTAAGGGATAAGGGAGAGATGTTTGGGGGCAAAAAAGAGGAAATTAAATTTAGAAACATTTCATCTCAATTGCCTTCATGTAATTTTTTTGCAACATACATATTTCATATTCATATTTCTTGAGGGAAGAATATTCCCTGCACTGCTACTTTTTTTGGATCCTTGCTGCAGAACAGCAGGAGTCTGCAAAATAGGGTTTGTCTAAGGCTATGTCTTGAGGCCTTGCTCTTGGCAGCCTGCAATCCCAGAAACATCACGTGAGGAACTAACCCCACCTCTTTAAACTTAGTTGGAGGCCTTGCTTTGATTCAACTTCAATCAAGCTTAATTTCAGTGTTTATTTTATTAGCCTTTTTAGCTCACCTGGCACAGGTACTGAGCATACAAAGTTACTCAATGTGCTGGAGGTAATGCACTGTTTAACTCGAAACTGTGTTACTCTCTCTCTCTCTCTCTCTCGTCTCTCTCTCTCTTTGTTCAGCAGTTCCTTCCACAGGACTGTAAGTTCTAGGGGTAACTATTAAGTTCTTATGGCCCTCATCCCATCACCAATGTTCTCTTTCTCAAGACAACTAAACAAAACATGCCCAACCTTTCTTAGAAAGGTAAATGCTTAACTACAAGTGACATGTTTTTGGTAGCTCCGAAAAATTCATTATGTGATTAGAACAAATGCTTTTTGGGGAAAAATGACTTCTATCCAAACCCCACATTTATATAGACTTTATGGTTTGTATCTACATTTTCCCAATAACCCTGCAAAGAAGATAGTGTTTTGTCCTCATTTGACAAATAAGAAAACTGAGACTTAAGTAGGTTAAATGTCTTGTACATCATTGGTAAGTGGGAGAGCTGGGACTTAAATCTGGATTTTGTGTTTCGGTCTCCCCTTTTACAGCAGGATACCTCTCTGCTAGTACTGTTGTTGTTATTGTTCAGTCGTTTTGCAGTCATGTCTGACTCTTCATGACCCCATCTGGGGTTTTCTTGGCAAGAATACTAGAGTGACTTGCCATTGCCTTCTCCAGCTCATTTTACAGGTGAGGAAACTGAAGCAGTCAGGGTTAATTGACTTGCTCAGAGTCACTCAGCTAGTAAGTGTCTGAGGTCAGATTTGAACTCAGGAAGATGAGTCTCTGTAACAACAGACCCTTCCCTCTATCCACTTCTCCACTTAACTACCCATTACTAGTATGACTTTTTGAAAATGTGCTCTATGTAAATAAGATTGGAAAGTTGCAGGGTGCCTAATATAATACAGGAGCTGGTGTTCAATAAATGCTCAAAGATTAATATCTGAAGGTTCTGATGGATTGTAAGCTCCATATGAATCAACAGTATGATGTGGTAGTGAAAGAAAGAAAGAAAGGAAGGAAGGAAGAAAGAAACTATTTTGGGTTTCATTAAGAGAAACATGGCTTCCAGGAATCAGGAAGTGATAGTTTGTAGTATTATGTTCACTTCTGGGCTCTACATTTTAGGAGGATATTAATAGGTGCTTGAGAAGAAGGCAAATAGGATGCTGAAAGGCCTCAAGTTCGTGCCACAGGAGGATCACCTAAAAGAACTGGGGATGTTTAGCCTAGAAGGAAGAATGGAAGGAAACAAGCATTTATTAAGTGCCTTCTATGTACTAGGTAGGCAGCTAGGTGGCACAGTGGATAGAGTGCTGGGCCTAGAATCAGGAAGACTCATCTTCCTGAGTTCAAATCCAGCTTCAGACACCTACTAGCTGTGTGACCCTGGGCAAATCATTTAACCCTGTTTGCCTCAGTTTCCTCATCTGTAAAATGAGAAGGAAATGGCAAACAACTCTAGTATCCTTGCCAAGAAAACCCCAAATGGGGTCACAAAGAGTCAGATGTAACTGAAAAGTGACTCAACCAAAATTTTAAAACATGTACTAGACACTATGCTAAGCGCTTTACCGATGGCATCTCATTTCATCTTCACTACAACCCTGGGAGGTAGGTTCTATTGTTATCCCCACTTAATATTTGAGGAAACTGAGGCAGACAGAAGTTAAAATGTCTTGTTCGAGGTCACACAGCTAGCAAATGTCTGAATCTGGGTTTGAGCTCAAGTTTTTCTGACTTCAGACCCAACATTTTATTCCCTGCCCCACTTAGCCCCTGGAGAAAAGAAAACATCTAGACCACATGACAGCTTTCTTTGATTATATGAATATCTGTCCTGTGCAAGAGAGCTTAGAACCATTCTGTTTGTCCTAGAAGGGCAGAACTAAGAGCAATGGGTGGAAATTGAAAGGAGGTAAATTTAGTCTTGACGTTAAAAAAAATCTACTTTATGATACTTGGAGTTGTTCAAATATGTAATGTCCTTCTTCAGGTGCTAGTAGCTTCTTCCTTGCTGCAGGCCTTAAGCAGAAGTTGCCAAAAGCATTTATTGAGTATATTGTACAGGGTATACTTTTTTTGAGGGAAAGGGTATTAATGTAATACTTTGTGATTCTGATCAATTGGTCTCTCTTTCCTTCCTTCCTTCCTTCCTTCCTTCCTTCCTTCCTTCCTTCCTTCCTTCCTTCCTTCCTTCCTTCCTTCCTTCCTTCCTTCCTTCCTTCCTTCCTTCCTTCCTTCCTATTTCCCTTCTTCCTTCCTTCCTAGATTGGGAATCTCTAGATTGGGTCTACTGATATCACCTAGGGTAGGCCCTCTGTTCCCCAGGAACTTACAATATTGATCCTGGATTTTGTGTGGACACCTGATCAACTTTAGCCCTACTGTAGCTCAGACTCAAAAGTTTAAGCAGCCCACTAGCTTCAGTCTCCCCAGCATCAGTGATTACAGGCATGTGCCATCATGTTTGGATATCCGTCTATGTAGTTTACCATGAGTTGATACCATGAGTTGTTTGCTTGGCAGCTTCTGAAATCCTTTCAAAGTACAGTAATGATACATACTCTTCCAAAAAGGAATAGTTGTAAGTAATTTTGTAGGATTTCTTACAATGAAAAGTCCTGCCAAGGTAAATGTTGCTTAGTTTCTCTGTCCAACTTAGAGCTCATTCCGACACATCCAGATCATACTTCTGGTCAGGATCTTGCAGCCAAGAAGAATAACTGAGGAAGGTGCAGGATTACCTTTATTTTCTCAAGTACAGCTGAAACAAGAGAGTCAAATTTAGGGTTTGGTAGAGAATAGTCTTAGGAATTTGAATTTACCCCAGACCATGTGCCCAATATTATAAAAGTTTGGTATTTCCTTGCCTTTTTCTGTCCTACATACAACTTGATGTTGAATTAAAATAATTATCAATGCTTCTAGTGTTAACTAACCTCAAAGCTTAATGAGAAACAGCAAATATTTATTTAGAGACTGATGTACCATTTTATTATTGTAAATGAGTGAACAAACAAACGAATTCGCTCACTACTGTGCTAGGAACTGTTGGGGCTCTGATTGAAGTATAAAATGATGTCCCCGCTCTACGGGAGCTTATCATCTAGCTGGGGAAATTAGGGTAAATGTGAGAAAACTTAGAAAACAAAGCAGGGGAGTTTGTAATTTGGTAACATGGACTGTTAGAACGTTCAGAGAAGGGAGAGACCACCATGGACTGGAGCTACAGCAGCCGTTTGTCAATCTGGCTCTGTGTTTTTCTAGAGTGGCTTAACAAATTCTCATCTCCAAACACTATAGACTATAATCTTTTTAATGGTATGGTGGAAATGATAACTGGCATTTATGTAGTGCTTTAAGGTTTGCAAAGCACATACATGTGATCTCATTTGATCCTTACAACAATCCTGGGAGGCAGATGCTCCTATTCTCATCCCCATTTAGCTGTGGAAACTGAGATAGAGAGAGCTTGAGACTGGCTTAGGGTCATGTGACTAGTAAGTGAGGTAGGATACAAAGTCTTTCTAACTTAATGAACGGAGTTAGAGGATCAGGTACTGCTGGTGGGCCTAAGACGTAGTTCTCTCCCCTTAGGAAGACAGGTTCATTGTCTTTGAATGGGGGAAAGGAGTCCCTGCTCAGAAGCTCTCTACACTGATTAAATCAAATGTCTGGTTAAGAAAAAAATCACCCACATATCTGGACTTGCAGAGTTGAGCGGGTAGAACAGGCTACACTTATCAATATATGTGGTGGCGGCGGCGGTGGTGGTGGCGGCAGCCTGGTGATGCAGTGGATAGAGCACCAGGCCTGGGGTCAGGAAGACTCATCTTTTTCCTGAGTTCAAATCTGGCTTTAGACACTTACTATCTATGTAACCCTGGGCAAGTCATTTAATCCTGTTTGCCTCAGTTTCCTCATCTGTAAAATTAGCTGAAGAAGAAAATGGCAAACCACTTCAGTATCATTGCCAAGAAAACCCCAAATGAGGTCATGAAGAGTCAAACAAATGAACAACAACAATAACAGGTCAACAAATGTTATCAGTGTTATAATTTAATTAAATTTTAATTCATATATATTATATGATATTATAATTCGTGTAATTCAATTATAATTTTAATTCAATATTATAATTCACTTCAACAAAACACTTGTTTGCCTACTGTTTCATTTTTGTCTTTGGATCCCGAGTATCTGCCACAGGCTACTAGTATATAGTAGGCACTTAATAAATGTTTCTTGATTGATTGATCGAGTTGATTGATTGGTAGTAGGCACTCTAGAAGGAACTGGAGATAAAAAAGACAAAAAGGAAACAATCAGTCCATGTTCCCATTAAATCCTACTTGGGTGGGAGAAGAGGATGGCAGGAATGTGGGTAAGTATAATACAAATTTAGAGGTAAAGGACAAAGAGTTAAGATCAACCAGTTTCCTAGGAACATTGAAGGGGAACAAGAAGGCCTTCATCTAAGGGGAGTGGCTTAGGGAAGGGTACATTCAAAGAGATTCCTCAAGGGAATCATCAAGAAAGGTACAGATTGTGAGAGGAAAGATGAAGATGAAGGGCATTCCAGGCATGGGTTTTTCTGTGTGCAAACACACAAGAGAAAAAGATGGAATGCCAAACTCAAGAATAGCCCAGAGATCAGTTTGGTCAAAACAAATAATATAAGAATCAGGCTAATGTGATGAAAGATTGGAGAGATAGATTGGAGGCAGAGTGGTACCATCATGATACATCACAAGATTAATCATAGCAACAGTGAATGCTAACTAAGGAGGGGGTGTTGACAGACTTTGTATATCATCCTAGAGGAAATAGGGAACCAATGCAATTTTCTTTCAACAGGAGAAGGATATGTTCAGATCCGTGTCTACTGTTGCAATTGTGAGGAGGAAGGATTGGAGATGAAAATGACTAGAAGTCAGACAAGCAATTAGGAAGCTCAGATGAGGGGATGAGTCACTATGGTGTGCAATCAGAAAGTCTGGCTTCAAATTCCAATTCTGACATTCTTATCTTTGTTACCTTGGACAAATTGCTTTACTTCTGAGTTTTTTTCGGTTGTGAAACTGAGATGTACAATGTGGTTAGACATGACCTCTAAGGACTCCATTAGTGCTCAATCTATGGTCCTGTGGTAATGAGCCTGAACTATGCTGGTGGTCAAGTGGCTGAGAAAGAAGGAACTGATAACAGTCTACAAGACTTGAGATCTAATTGGCTCCAGGAATGAGGGAAAGGGACAATCCAAAGATGACTTAAAGTTCTTATCCTAATTTGGAGAATGATGGCACCCTTAACACAAGAACAGGGATATTTGGAAGAGGCTCACATTTAGGGGAAAAGATGACATGTCCAGTTTGGGACATAGTGAGTTTGAAGTGTATGTAGGAGATCTAATGCCATTTTTTCCCCTCTCGTTCCCTAACTATAACCATAGGTTTTGATTTCATCTCTCAAATTAAATTATTTACAGTTTTTTATATATCACTATGACTTCCCAGTGGCCACCTCTAACAACTCTTCATTTTAAAACATAGGTGCAATTAAACAAAATACATACATACATTATCCAGGTATAAAAATGTGTGCCTCATCCCACACCTCCAGTTCTTCCATCTTCTCTGTGAAGAGGTAGGAAGCATGTTTCATCCAGTCCTCTGATGTCACAATTTTCCCAACTGAATTGAATTTGAGAGGAGGGAACTAAAGCTGGGGCTTGAAGGATGGGTAAGATTTAAGTGGTCAGAGAAGAAGTGGCCAGACATTTAAAGCTCCAAGAAAGGCAATGAGCGAAGACATTAGAGTGGAAAAGAAGCCTGGTGTATGATGACAACATTTAAAAATACTAGCCCGACTGGAGCCTAAATATATGTATTGGTCACTGGTGGGAGATAAAGTAAGATAGAACTCTCTGCTCCAGATAAACTGGCCTGTTGAAGATACCTGCTGCTTTCCCACCTCCATGTCCTTGCTCATGTCATTCCCTCATGCTCTTGGCAAGGCAAATAGGTGGCACGGTGGGTACAGCAATGGGCCAGGAGTCAAGGAGACCTGAGCTCATCTTCTACTTCAGACACTTACTAGCTATGTGACTCAAGGAAAAAATCACTTAGCCTCTGTCTGTCTAAATTTTTTTAAACTATAAAGTGGGCGTAATAATAAAACTTACTTCCCAGGATTGTTGTGAAGATCAAATGGGATAATATTTGTCAAGTGCTTAGTACAATGCCTGGCATGTTGTGGGTAATTAATTGTTTCCTTTCTTTCCTTCTCTTTCTCCCTCATTCCTTCCTTTTTTTCTTTCCTTTCCTTCCTTCTCTTCTTTCCTCATTTCTTTTTTCCTTTCTTTCCCTTCCTTCTTCTATCCCTTCCTCCCTTCCTTCCTTCATTCCTCTCTTCTTTCTTTCCCTCCTTTTCTCCCTTCCCTTCCTCCCTTCCTTACTTCTTTCCTTCTTTCTTTCTTTCCTTCTTCCCTCTCTTCTTTCCTTCCTTCCCTCCCTTCCCCTCCTCCCTTCCTTTTTCCTTTTCTTCTCTTCCTTCCTTTCTTCCTTCTTTCCTTCCTTTCCTCCCTCCTTCATTCCCTCCCTCCCTTCCTTCCCTCTCTCTTCCTTCCCTCCCTCTCTTCCTTCCTTCCTTCCTTTTTTCCTTCCTTTCCTCCCTCCTTCCTTCCCTCCTTCCTTCCTTTCCTTCTTTTTTCCTTCCTTCCCTTCTTCTTTCCTTCCCTCTCTCTATTCCTTCCTTCCTTTTTCCTTCCTTTCCTCCCTCCTTCCTTCCCTCCCTTCTTCCATTCTTCCTTCCTTTCCGTCTTCTTTCCTTTCTTCCCTTCTTCTTTCCTTCCTTTCCTCTCTCTCTCTTCCTTCCTTCTTTCCTTCCTTCCTTCTCTCCCTCTCCCTCCCTCCCTTTCTCCCTCCTTCCCTTCCTTCCTTCCTTTCTTCCCTCCCTCCTTCCCTTCCTTCCCTCCCTTACTCATTCTTTCCTTCCTTTCTGATTGCCTTTTTTCCTCTCCATCTACCAAAACCCAACCTCTTCTATGGGGCCTTGTCACATAGTATTTTATATCTTACTTATCTGTGTTTTTGCCAGATTCCTCTACAAGACTGTGAGCTCCACAAGGCCAGGAACTGGGCAGTATATAACTTTACATATTCAGCAGCCCCAGCACAGAGTGCTCTGCACCATCTAGGCATTTCATGAATATGTTAGATTGAATCCTTCCTCGACACCTGAACCACCTTTCTCACAATGATCTTCTTCCCTTTTGAACCACTGTGACATTTAATTGTGTATATTTTAAGCAGCTTGGCGTCCTGGTTTTATGGAACTTGTGGCTTGAATTGTGAAGATCATTTAAGTTTTTTGGGGGGAGAATAAGAACCTAGCCTAGCAGGTGATAATGCAGAGGAGACACACACTCATTAGGCAACTTTCTATTAACCTGCCAGTGATGGATCAAACTATTAGGCAATCTAAATGTATTGTTAATTGCCATTATAATCTTGAAATATTGAAATAATCATTATTACTCATGTCTTCCCTGTGCTAATTTCCCCCACTTTATCTTAATGCATTGATGTTTCCCTTATGTGGTTTTATTTTCCCTGTTAGCTGTATATTGAGTTTTTAGGGCTCAGCGCTGTGTATCTATTTTCTGTAGGCTATTTGATGCTGTTATTAAATGACTTTAGTTCCATGGGTTTACTGCATTCAATGACCCCCACACTGCCCCAGTATGCCCCAGAATTGGCCTGCTGCCAATTGAGCTGTTACTACCTTTCCCTGGGGTCTAGATTCTTAGGTTGTTATGATCACAGCTTTAGAGCTGTAAGAGGTCTGGAAAATCATCCAGTCTAATACTCTCATTTGAAAGATGAGGAAACTGAGACCCAGAGTGGGCAAATGACTGACTCACCCAAGGTCACAAAAGGAGCAGGATTTGAATCCTAATTCTCTGTCTCCAAACCCACCACACTCTTTACCATTTCATGATTGCCAGATGACAGCTTTCCTCTTCTTTCCTGATCTTCTTGTCTGTAAACAATCCACTGTTCTTTTTTTCTTCTTTTCTCTCTTTTCTTTCATAACCTTTTTCTGAAAGAATTTTTCATACCTCATCTTCTCTATACAATGAGTTGCCAATTCTTGTCTCTTCTCTGGTCACATTCACCCCCTTCTCACTGCTGCCATCCTAGTGATCCATCCAGAACTTTTGTCTATTATTCAAGTTTCCAATCTAATGTCATTAGGTCAGAGAAATAATTTCCAGAGCTGGTTTTTCCATACCCAAATGTCTCTAGTTTTTCAAGGGGACATGACAAGATTCACAAAACAGTTAATTTTAGTTCATTTTAATAATCTTTTTTTTTTAAGTGATGCTACCTAGATCTTTAAGACGATGATAGAAATAGTATCGTGTAATGGAAAATACATAGGATTTATATTTGGGCTTGAAATCCTGCCTCTGCCACTTTTTTACCTATGTAATCTTAGGCAAATCCCTTCACCTCTCTGGGCCTCAGTTTACCCACATATTAAATGGAGGAGTTGGGCTGGATGACCTTTAAGATCTCTTTCAAATCTAAATACTTCTCTGACCCTCATTACAGCCTTCCTGTCTGATCAAAAGCTCCCTACCAGGTCTCCCTGGGTTCACTCTATTCCTATTTGCCACTATTAGACTAATTTTCATCTTGCATAGTTGTAGTCATGTCAAGCTCACCTCAAAACCTTTCAATGACTTTCTGTGGCTTACTGAATAAAATGCAAGCTCCTTGATGTTTGTCCTTTGTTTTGAAGAGGACCAATGACATCACAGGGTGATGTCTTGACTCAAGCATGAGTTGGATTTAAATGAGGCAGAGTTGCACAAGGCAGCCTCACTCTCTCTTTCAGAGTCACTGAAGTTGAGTGGCAAGACAAAAGTCCGGATGACCGCTGATGGCCCCGCATGCAGTGGATGACCTTGGCATCTTCGATGTCTAACTGAGCTCTAAGGGTTCTACTGCATCTGCCTTTATGGCTGTTGGAACAACTTGTTCTCATCAGCCCATTCCACAGGGGGAAGTTTTCACATGGTTGAGGTAGACATCTCCCTAACTTACTGAGGGGTTTGAAACCTGCTGGTTATCCCCAACCTGGTTTGGCCAAAACGGTTTATCGGGGCGTGGCCACCGCATATGCTATAGCTTCTTGGAATCACAGGTGAGAATTGAGTGAAGATGGATATGGGAGATAGATGAGCAGCCCTGAAAAGGGGTTGGCAGACCTTCACATCAGAGATGCTTGTCCTCCCTGAACACCCCATACACCCCTTAGCATGGCATTCAAGGCCCTCTACATGCCACTTCCTTCCTTCTATGTATTCTATATGTTAGTAAAGAGAGCCCTCTCTAGTTGCTCTGACTTATATCTTGATACTGGACCAAGATGGCTCCAGAGGAGAAAAGTAAAGCTGATGACCTTGCACAGCCCACTCTCACTTAAATCCAATTCACTTGCAAGTCATGGCATCACCTTTCTGATGCCACGGTCCTTTTTGAGAATGAAAGACAAACCACGGCAACTTGAGTCAAACAGAACTAATGTCCCTGGACCTAGTGATTGAGTGCCACCTTTCCCTGGTCTCAGACTGATAAGTTATAGCATACATCTCCTCCCCAGGGAAGCTATTTGCTAAAATTCTCCCTTCAATTCAGTGACAAGAGGGGAGGGGATGAGAAGGAATATCTCATATATACAGTAAATAATAATAAGCAATTACCACCATCACCATGAGTTCTGTCCAACTTGCTGTATGGACTTTGCTGTTGCCATGGAGAACGATGAGGGTGGCAATAAGTGCTGTCTAGCTGGAGGCACTTCAGAAGAAACTGGAAGCTCTGGCCAGCCTCACACAGCCAGACATAGAAACCAGTGTCCACCCACAGATCCACTAAAGGCAATAAACTGACCCCCCCCCAGACCCTGTTGTGACTCCTGCTTTTAACCCTGCTTACATCTTCAGACACTGCCTCCCATTTCTGACCCTTGCCACTCCGTAACTAACTGTTTCACTCTTGACCTCAGCTTGTTAACACTGTGGATTTTACTCCTACCTATCTAGAGACTTCCTGACTGTAATATTTAGTCCTAGCTCTCTTCAGGAACCAGAATAGTGGTAAGGGAAGCATTATCCTTGGGGCAGAGACACCATCTCCCAGTGCAGATGATAGCAACAGTGAATTGTTGACTAAGGACGGGGGATTGAAGATGAATTCCTCAATCATTGAAAGACAGATTTGAAACTGGAGGGGACCATCTAGTTCAGGTGATCCCTTTTACAGGACAGTTAAATGACTTGTACAAGGTCACAAAGGTAGCATCATGGGCAGAAAATTTCTGACCTTGTATCCTTCACTTAACCAACATCAAATATTTTTAATGCTGTTTTCCCCTTCTTTATCAAGTCACTAATAGAGCACTGTTTCAGATGAACCCAAATAAAAGTTCTGGGACAAGTTATTTAATCCTCAAGGGGCTTTAACTGACTGTTCTACCTGTAGTTAAATTGGAGAAGAATGATCACTGTTTTTCCCCCTAGAGATCTTTTACCAGTATCAAAGTGGGCCAGAGTCACTCCCTGAGCAGGAAAGGAAGTAAACCACATTTGGAGCAGTTTCTGCATGCTTTATTTCTCAATGTTTTGGCAAAATCACTTGAAAAATGAAATCTCTTGGCCCAAGCTCAGTTAGACTTCTGAAGCACTCACTGTGCCAAGGCAGCTCCCCCTCAGCACCTCCACCCATCAGCTGAAGCTATGCATATGACTGAGGCTGTGTCAACATGGCGCCATGGACTAGAACTGAATGGCAAGTGTGGGTATTGATTCCTGTGAGGGCTCGTTAGTACACACTCAAAAAAGACAGTACAGAAATGTGTTCAACAAGTACTCATTTGCTCATTGGTTCGTTCATTCATTCAGCAACAACTTGTTAAGTACCTAACAATCAACAAGCATTTATTAATCACCTACTATGTGTCACATACATACACCTACTGTGTACTCAACTACTCGAGAGGAGAAATAAAATAGAGAGATGACATAATTCCTACCATGGAGGAGTTCACACACCACACCTTAACAAATACAGGTATACCTTGGGGATACTATGGGTTTGATTCCAGACCACCGCAATAAAGTGAATATTGCAATAAAGCAAGTCACAAGAATTTTTTGGTTTCCCAGCGCATATAAAAGTTATGTTTATACTATACTACAGTCAATCAAGTGTGTAATAGTATTCTGTCTACAAAAATGATGTACATACCTTAATTTAAAAATATTTTACTGCTAAAAAAAATGCTACCTATCATCTAAGTTTTTAGCAAGTTGTAATCTTTTTGCTGGTGGAGGGTCTTGCCTCGATGTTGATGGCCGCTGACTGAACAGGGTGGTGATTTCTGAAGGTTGGGGTGGTTGTGGCAATTTCTTAGAATAAGACAACAATGAAGTTGCCCATATCCATTGACTCTTCCTTTCACAAAAGATTTCTCTGTAGTACTCGATGCTATTTAATAGTATTTTATGCACAGTAGAACTTTCAAAATTGGAGTCCATCCTTTCAAACCCTGATGCAGATTTACAATCAAGTTTATGTAATATTCTTCAATATTTTTGTGTCTCAGGGAATAGGGAGGCTTGAGGAGAGAGAGAGAGAGACAGAGAGAGAGAGACAGAGAGAGAGAGAGAGAGAGAGAGAGAGAGAGATAGGGCTACAGCCAGTCCATGAACGAATCAGAACACACACAATTTTTACCAATGAAGTTCGCTGTCTTATATGGGCACAAATAATGGCTCCCACAATTACAATATTAGTACCAAAGATTACTGGTCACAGATCACCATAACAAATATAGTAATAATGAAAAAGTTTGAAATATTGTGATAATTACCAAAACGTGACACAGAAATACAATGTGAGCACATGCTTTTGGAAAAATGGTGCCAATAGACTGGCTCAGTGCAGAGTTGCCACAAACCTTCAATTTGTAAAAAAAAAAATTAAAAATACAATACCTGTGAAACTTAATAAAGCAAAGCACAATCAAATGAGGTATGCCTGTAGATGGTTATTCTAGGATTGAGCCCCCTTGTAGAACAATAACTAAGATAGGACAACTGGGCACTGAAATTTGGGGGGAACATGTATATTCCTTCATAAGTATAAAATCCAAAAAAAAATTCTCCTTTCTACTCAACCAATTTTATCTTAATTACTTCCTGTATTATTTTCGCATCATGCAGGACAAGTTCCATGCGTATTTCTTCCTGTTTGCCCTAGGTGTCCAAATTGCTAGTCACAGCTATCTCCTTCTGCTTCTCAGACTGGAACAGGACCAGGGAATGTGCTTTGGTTCAAAGATACTCTCAGAGTTTCACTGCCCTTCCCTTCTTACCATTCTCCACCCAGAGGTAGGTCTACACCCTCGCAAAATGAATGAAGAAGGATATCCAGGACCTCCGGCAATTCTCTTGGGGAGGTGGAAGGGAGGAGGTTCCAGAATCAAATCTTTCTGCAGCCTCCCTATCACTGGGATGTTTGGAAGCTTTGGGCTTAATAAGACATCAGCATCCCCTATGGGAATGTTCAGAGACGGGGAAAATATTTCAGTAGGGATAATTGTATATCTAAGTACAGATAATATCTAAGTAAAGATATTTCCAGCCGAGAGCATTCTTTTTGGGTCTAGGGTGCTCAAAGATTGATGTCATTTTCCTTTGCAAAGCTCTAGTTACGTGGAGGAATGCTATTCTTTTCAGCCATAAGTATACTCAATAATCAAGTCTCTTTCTCCTTTCTTCTCCTTCATCACTTGTTAGAAAACATCCCAAGAAAATGTAGTATGTCATCTTGGGAATAGTTTTCTGGGAACTCATTTCTAGCTTACTGAAATATCTTTTTCATTGGGTTGGGGCTTTGCTTCTCCTTTTAGTGTTATGAATACCAGTACAATAGGGATGGCACCAATTAATAATTAAGTGCATTGAATCAAAAAATTTTCCAATACTCTGGAAAATAGGAATAGGAATATTCATAGGATAGGAATCACCTATCACTAGTATTAGGGACCAAGCCTAAACTAGGCTGGTACAGCAATTCAAGCTCAAGAGTTAAAATAATGTAAGATACTCATGGGTCTTAAAATACAGTAAAAACAAACTTAACAAATGAAAGAATTAATTGAAAAGGACATTAAGTCAAAATAAAACACTACTCTCCTCTTCTTGCAAAACCATCAGAGCAATAATAAGCTAGATAGGAGAGGTATCCACAACCTCAGTGACATGCGATATCAAGGTTTTCAGTTATTCTCGAAGATCCTTTAGTTCTCCCATGAAAATGAATGGGTATGGGAAAACAAGACCAGAAAAGGGTAAGTGGGACACTTGTGAAGCCTTCAATTCAAATCAATTATTCAGAATTGTTGCATCTTTTATGTATATGTGTCTAGCCCTGTAGTTTCTGGTCTCTGAGACCCCATACTCATGAAAAGTATATTTCAGACCTTAAAGTACTATATAAACACAGCTACCATTGTTATTCCTGCTGAACCATTTCAGGGTCTATGTCCTGTCATTGTCAAGGGTGCCCCAAAACAAATATTTCTAGGCAATGAACTATGGCCTATGTTCTCCCAAGTATCACTGCAGAAAAAATCTTGGAGATCTGAGATTTGGTTTTTCTTGTGTCTTCACTCTAGCAAACACATTCCTCGTTCTCATCTCAGTGACATTAGCCTGTCTTATGGGGCTCATAAATATTTTACTTCTCATGTGTGTTTGCCCTTTGGTTATTCCTGTGGAATTCTAAGTAGTGACAAGCCCCAGACCTACTACCTTAAAAAAGAAAGAAAAAAAGAAACTAGAACCCTACTTTTGTCAGCACCTCAAGGAGACTTGTCACTGTTAAAAGAACTCAAATTTGAGGAACTGGTGGTGTCTGTTGTTAGGTGAACGTGCTTGCTATGTGCTGTTTGTGTGAAATGAAGTTGGCAAGAAAAATGCTGGGTGACTGTTATTTCTTTTGGGTTCCTTTAAAAATGAGATGCCTGTCTCCTGAGGCAAATTCATCCAAATTCTAAATAAAAGTCACATCTCAATTCAGACCATTTTGTAGAACACATTCACAAAGCTTGATTTTACTTGTTTTCTTTAACCTATATTGGCACTCAAGTTTCAAGCTACCCAGCATCACTTATTTTTCTTTCTCACATCACCTCCCTCATGTTTTCCTTTTTCATCTCTGATCAGGAATAAGGAGAAGATAGGTTTGTCTGTTTGGCTTGCTTGGTTGTTTATTTGTTGTTGTTGTTGTTGTTGTTGTTTTGGGTTTTTATTTTTACAGCAAAGAAGGCTAAAATAGCTACACACTTGAAAAAATTGGAGTGCAGCATCTGACGCTGCTGATCCTACCCTCCTCTCAAACATTTTCTCTGACTTCAGTTTTCATGACACTGTTCTCTCTCAGTCTCTTTTACTAGATCATCATCTGTGTTTGGTCCTATAATGGAGCTCCTTAAATTAATTTCCAAGGCACACTTCTTTTTCTCTTTCTACATTCTCTCTTGTAACATCATTAGCGCTAAGGGATTCCTTTATTATCTCTATGTAGGGACTCTCAGATCTAGCAAGCTCTAATCTCTCTCCTGAGCTCTAATACTGGACCGCCAATTGCTTGTTGGACATTTTGTACCAGAAGTCCCATAGGCATCTCAAATTCTATATATCTAAAATGGAACTTGAACTTTTTCCCTCCAAGCTTACTCTTCTTCATAACTTCCTTATTTCTCTTAAAGATAGCAGCGTGGCTACTGCTTCACAACCTTGGGTTCATCCTTGACCCCGACTGCATCTCCCTTTCCAATCAGATACCAATTATGATTGATTCTATATCCACAGTATCTCTCACGTCTGTCCTCTTTGCTCTACTCACATGGCCACCACCCTAGTTCATGCTCTCCTCACCTCTTACCTGGCCTCCAAATTGGTCTTCCTGCCTCCAAGCTGTCCTTGCTTTAATTGGGTCTCACTCCACCACTCCAAGCTGAAGAAACTTCAGGGAAGCCCTACTTGGTTGATTCTTCTATTTTATGTTCCATCCAAACCAGCCTATTTCTTATTCTTCATCAAGTCAAATCAACAAGTATTTATTTGTGAGTGACATTCCTTCATCTACCTCCATGCCTTTGACCAGGTTGTACCCCACACCTGGAATGTTCTCCTCTTTTACCTCTGCCTCTTAGAATTCTTTTTTTTTGTTGTTCAGTCATTTCTCAGTTGTATCCAACTCTTCATGACCCCATTTGGGGTTTTCTTGGCAAAGATTTTGGAATGGTTTGCCATTTCCTTCTTCAGTTTATTCTACAGATGAGCAAACTGAGGCAAAAAAGGTTAAGTGACTTGCTCATGGTCACACAGCTAGTAAGTGTCTGAGGCCATATTTGAACTTAGGTTTTCCTGACTGCAGGCCTGGTATTCTCTCCACTGCCCCACCTAGCTGCTCCAAAGTATTTGTTAAGCATCTACTATATGCCAGGCACTGTGCTAAATGTTTTACCAATATCATCTCATTTTATGCTATTATTATTCCAATTTTACATTTGAGGAAACTGAAGCAGACAGAGGTTTAAATGATTTGTCCAGGGTGACAGAGCGAGTATGTCAGAGGCTAAATTTGAACTTTGATCTTTCTGACTCTTTGTCCAACACTCTATCCACTGCTCCAACTAGCTGTCCCTAAAGAGTGACCGGTATCCTAAGACCAGGTCAATTTTAGTTTGAAATAGCTGAGGGCTTCCCCTACCTCTGATTTCATTCTTTCTGAGTCCTTAGATCCAGCAATCATACCATATTCAGTGTTTGCTGCTGCTTTATGAACTATAAATTGGAGCCGGAGATATTGGCTTAACAAGAATGTCATTTCATGTTCACCAATTCGTTAATATTCATAAAAGTGCTGGGGAAGCAAGGGAGCTACACAGGTCAAATATGATTTTTAAAATTCCTTCAGCACAGTTAGCTTGGTTTTTACTTCATTTCCTCACCCCCCCCTTCTACCTCCCACTCATCCCCCAGTTCCTTCTTTTCTGCCGAATGTTGCATAGATGTGAGAGTTATTCCTTATTCTTTTCCATTTTACCTTTGGGGCTCAGCAGTGCGGATTAGCCCAGCACAGGGGTGTCATCCTGCATTATTCTCTCCATGGTGCTGCTCTAGATTTTCTGATTTTTGTGTTCTATTTGTCCTTGGAAGGAGTAAGTTTTCTCACTGAGGTCAATTGTTAGAGAGAGAGTGAGCTCAGCATAATAGAAAGCGTGTCAGAGCCAGAAAGCCTATCTTTGACCCTCGGCCCTGACCCTCATCTCTGTGACTTTGGAGAGGTCTTTCACATTGCTAAGGCTGCTGTGAAATGTAGAGAATAATCCTTGTGACCACCTGCTTCGTGGAGTTGTTGGAAGGAAAGGCATTTGTAAGCCTTTCAGTGATTATATACAAGTGACTTTTAACTAACCCTTTTAGCACTCAATTT
>NW_020940355.1:8242068-8272939 GCF_900497805.2 Vombatus ursinus
AAAAAAAAAAAACCTCAGTTTTTGTGTTGGGCTTTCCAGGACACCTCCACATAATAGGGTAGACATTTCCCAGGCCATTTTCCCTATGCCTTTTTAACAACCCAAAGGATGAGGGGTCCTTGAGGGTATGGAGGGGAGAGCATGGAGAGTGGTCAGTGCTAAGGGGAATTACTGAGATGGGTGAGAAAGGAATTATGAGAAAGGTAGATACAGTATCATATGCAGTCTGGGAGAAGGAGGAATTGGGAAGAGGGTAAGGGGATTATGTTCAGAGGAGGAGCATATATGCCCATCCCACATAAAAATAAAGACATGTCCTCTGTCCTTTTTCTTTTCCCTTAACAGTTTTCTTTCTTAGTTTTCAGTAACAGGTTTTTGTGCCTTCTCCACATCTTTTTGGCCAGTGCTTACATTTCCACTGTCTTGCTAATCCACCTTGGCCTTTTTTTCTCCGAGAATATTTATGACTAGATAGCATGTAGTCATTTTGGTCACACATTAACTTACCTTTGAACACTTTCTATTTCCTCCTGTGGCTTTCTTTTTTCACTGCTTTATCCTGTTCAATTTCCCTCATCACCTTCCCCATTCTTCCAAAATTAGCCCTCCTGACATTTAACGTCTTTAGCTTCCCCTCCTGGCATTGCCTTAATCCTCCCAGGCATAAACACAGCTATCATTACCCAAGCACCTTTTCTTATGTGGGCTTCCATGACTCCATTTCTTAATACATCCCAGAGCTCTCCAGCAAAGTCAGATATTGCAGCTGTTCTCTATTCTCCCTTGCACAGATGGTTTCTGTCAGGGCCTGTCCAGCTTAATGGGGACACACCTATTGTTTAGGTTAGTCTCTGTACTTCAGAGTGTCCTAGTTTACTGTTTGGTATGGTATGTCCAGATGACTGTCTTTCTCTCCTTTTTGTGATAGCATCAACTATGCCCGAGCTGCTGTAATAGTACATCCTACAGTCATAGCAATGAATTCCCTTTGGATTGTTAAACGGGGAGGAAAGCACTAAAGAAATTCACAGATTGCTTTTTAATGTGCTACACATTCTGACATCCCTGAAACGTACACGTGGAATGTACACGCTTTTCTTACAAACTTGCCACTTTCAAGATGCTCAATTTGGGTCTGCTCTCTGCTGTGTTTGGGGTACTTTATTCAGCAGAAAGCTGGAAAGCCACATTTGATGGACAAGTCCAAAAGATTGATGCACAAATTGTTGCTGTTTATGCTTCAAGCCTTCTGGAAGAGTGGAAAAATACTCACCTCTCCTGAACATTTGCTCTGCTACCATTGCCAAATTATCTAACAACCAGTCCCTATCCAATTTGACAGCATGGTATTTATTATTTTTTTAAAATTATGCATTGTGGTGTCTGTTTCTGCCTATGACAGGTTCCTTATAATAATAATACTTTGCCTTTATGTAGTTCCTTTTCATTCCAGAATCTCAAAGTGCTTTTGAATACCATCACCTCTGTGAAATTTCATAGACAGGCAAGCAGAGACATAGATTAAGTCATATGAGTAGCAGAGTTGTTCCAAGGGCTTGGGGCAGCACTGGGCTACCAGCTTTCAGGAAGATATTTATCTCCAGTGCCCTACTATGGCACTGTTCTATCTTTTCTACTCCCTAGGAGCTAGGGGAAGCTGCCCTGCCACTAGCCCACTTAGCTCCCTCTCCCTTCCAACCCTCTCCAATTGGCTCCCTCTTATCATCACAGTATCCCTCCCCTGCACCCCTCACTCACTTGAAAAATGGTGCTAGAGACAAGTCCAAGGTCATCATCAGATCAAAGACAATAATATGGTGTGGTAAAAGGAGATTGCTTGGGAATCTGAAATCCCAGTTTACCTTCCTGAGGTTCACCGGTGATTTCCTGTGGGATCCCGGGTGAAGCATTTATCTTCCCTGAACTGCTTTTCCCTTAATTGAAATACAGAGAGAATAAGCGTCTTCCTTGCCATTTATTGACTTCACGGGGTGGCCTGGGACATGGGGCAAGGAATAGGAATAAGATTTGCACAGAAAACTAGAGCCTTTCCTAAATAACGGTAGCAAATTATTGGGGGCACTCCTTGTCTAAATGTCCCATTTCCATGATCCCAACCGAGATCCGATAATATCTACTAATTCTTTCATTTATAAGAGAGAAGCAGAGTGAAGCAGGGGAAAGAACCCTAGCCCTGGTGCCTAGAGACCTCTATCAATTACCTGTTTATATGATCTCGGGCACTTCCCTTACTTCTTTGTCTCTCTTTCCTCAGTTGCCAAATGGGGATGATGATAATACATATCCTTACCCCTAGAGGGTTGCAGTGAGGACTAGGTTAGATAAATTAAAAAAAAAAGATTTATTAAATACTTAACTATGTGCAAAGCACTGCACTAACCACTAGGGATACAAAAAAAGTAAGACCATCCCTGCTCTCAAGGTGCTCATCTTGTAACAGCAAACAATATATGTGGAAGGTTTCAGTTGCACATCAGATGGAAAGGTCCCATAGTCCTTAGGGGGTAGCAGCAAGGCAGATGGTAATACCTCTTCTTTAATGTTATATCAGTTTCTAGTATTGGACCGTGTGGTAGTGCCAAGGACTTGGGTAGTGAGAATCGTCTTTCATGAGTCTTCAGTAGCTGTGGCTGGAGCACCTGCAGGAGCAGGGGCCAGGTTGCATATCCTCAGGGTTGTTTCCCAGAGTGATGGCTGAGGACATTGGGCTGGAAGCATTACAATTTCCAAGGATCTTGGGTTCAGCATCCTGGGATGTCTCCATCCAGGTCTGAGGGGAGATGGTGGTCAAGGTGGTGATGGTGGCTTGAGTTGCCTGGTATATGCTGCCTCTTGTCTGTCCTTCAGGGTATCTTACTCCATCAGCTGAACTGGCTTGTCTGCCCTGTGTGGCAGTTGATAGGGATGGCTGTTCCCTTCTTTCTTTCTTTTTGTTTTGTGAGGCAATCGGGGTTAGGTGACTTGCCCAGGGTCACATAGCTAGTAAGTGTTAAGTGTCTGAGGCTGGATTTGAACTCAGATCCTCCTGACTCCAAGGCCAGAACTCTATTCATTGAGCCACCTAGCTACCCCTCCCTGTCGCTTCTTCATAGGAGTTGCTGCTTCTCTAGATGATGGCTGTGAGGGCTGGGCTGGAAGCAGAAACAGATGGGGAAGTGGGGGGGAGGGTGCTGCCATTTCTAGGGCTCCTGTGCTGATCTGATCTATATGAGAGGATATATATAATAGCTCTGCATGAATTAATAAAGCACTATAGAGATGCAAACTGGCATTTTTATTATATGTGTGAGTGAAAATTGAATAAACATTTCAGCTTTGATCCTATTACCTTTACATCTGTATACAGAACTGCGCTTGTATGTGTGTGATTATCATGTGGCATAGTTTGAGGTGGCAAAATGTATCAGGGCACCCCATTTGCCCTCCAGTGCAATGGAGGTGGCTTGTCACCAAGAATGTCTACTCTTGGAGTCACTGTTGTGGGGCAAGCACTCTTACTGGTTTAAAAAAAGGTGGGTGGGAGACAGGAAGCACAGGTAACCCAGGAAGGAAGATGGAGAGAAAGCCCATTAGCATGTGAGTAGCCATCTTTATTCTTGTTGCTGTTAAGTTGTTACCCCATTTTGGGGTTTTCTTGGCAAACATACTGAAGGGGTTTGCCATTTCCTTCTCCAAGTCATTTTACTGATGAGGAAACTGAGGCAAACAGGATTAAGTGACTTGCCCAGGGCCACACAGCTAGTAAGTGTCTGAGGGCTGGATTTGAACTTGTGAAGATGTTTTCTTGATTCCAAGCCCAGTGCTCTATCCACTGCATCACCTACTATCAAAATAACTGAATTTGCAGTTAGGGTCATGATTTTTTGGATTTCCTTTGGGTATAAATCTATAGTCATAAGGCACACAAAAGAAGTCCACAAAATTCATTCAGTTATTCAACAATCATTTATTGGACCCATTGTGCCAGGTTGTGTGAGATAAACAAGAGAGGCATGGTCACTGCCTTAGAGGAGCTGATGATTTGCCTAGGCAAGCAGATGCCATTTTGGAGAGGCTACCAGTAGGGCACAGGACAGGTCACTTTTGACTGAATAAGTCTATAAAGGTCTGTATCAGGAAGGTACAATAAAGTGTGTGGGGTACCTTAATGGAAGATTCCTGGCAACTGAGCATCTGGGAATGGGGATGGGGAGGATAGGATGCTAAAAATGGTGAGACTAGAAATGAGTATGCTTCCCTTCTTGTCTGTCCCCATCAGCTTGATCTTCCACTGTCATTTCCCTCGGGGCAAAGACGCCCCGTTTCACTCGATTGCAGGGAGAGTGCCTGGCACACAGCAGCGTGTGCAGGGAGGCATCGCAACAAAGCTTTTTGATTGATAGTTGTACTTTGACAGTCTGTGTATCATTTTTTTCCTTTTTGCCATCTCCTTTGGTTTATTAAAAGCGGAATCTTGAAATATCGAAATTTATTTTAATTCCCATCACATGTGAGTTCTGAGTTGCTCACGTTTCTGACTAGATTCCATCCAAGCTGGATTTCAGCAAACAAAAGCAAGAAGTTATAACACCTGCGTATGCTGTACTATGTATTTCACAATGACATTGTAAGGACCAGATGAGAGAGCATATGGGAAGTGCTTTGTAAAATTTAAAGCACCCTATAAATATTAGCAAGTATTACTATTAAATAATAATAGGATGATTGAGAGTGAAAAGCCTCAGAAGCCATTAGAATCAAACCTTTAGTTTTATAGATAAGGAAACGGAGGCAATGGAGGTTAAATGACTTGCCCAAAGTCACAAAGGCAATAAACAACAGAGGCAGGGTTTGAATACAGGTCCTCTGACTGTATCTAGTTCTCTTTCCTCTGTGCCAATGTCTATAACATACTTTGCAAATTTTAAAGCTCTATATAATTGTTATTGTTAGACCCACCAGTTCTCTGGCTGGATGAAAACTGGTTTAAAAACCTTCAGAACCCTTGAAGTTCCTTGCTGGACTCTGCTGCCAGGGTAGACAGAAGGAGGCTTTCGTCAGCCAGCGTGCAGAATTGCAGAGTGAGGTCCCTGGACAGCCAACAGGGAAAATGCTGAGGGTGTTTCCAATTTAATTCAATTAAGAATGTTATTTTTCCCTAGTGAAGACTCGGCTCGATGTATTCTAAATCTTCTTCAAAGAAACTTCTCCAACTAAAGGTTTTAAGCCTGGTCCAAAATTAGGCAGAAAAAAAAGTGGAGAGAGAATGATAAAATGAGAGAAAGTCGATACTAAAAAAAGAAGAAAGAAAGAAAGAGCACGTAAGCACCCAGAGAAGACATCAGAATAAGTCCCATTGTAACTGCTGCAACATAGCCTCTCAGGTCAAAAGCCTTTATTTCATTGTCCTATTGGCCACGATTCCAATGCTGCTCTAACTGCAAGAGATGGGGTTTGGAGAGCTGCCTATCAAAGAAACAGAGCTTGCCCTCTATTTGTAGTGCTAAGGCAAAATCAACCCCAGCAAAGTTCACTCAGTAGGCATTTATTTATCTCTGGCTCCAGTTCAATCTCAGGCAGTCAGAGAGCAGAAAGCCATTTTATAGAACTGGGGTGCTGGTAAAACTCCTATGACTTGGGACAGCCATCTTTATAAAGGGGAGGGATTTCCCCCTTCCCTTTTTAAAAGCAATTTGGGGTTTTTCTCTTTTTAAATCTTTAAATTTTCAGTTCTTAAAAGGACCACACCCTTGCTCCCAACTGCATTGCCCAGGTGATGCCTGCATAGGAGAGACATAAACTGGCCTCCACATTCAACCCTGTTTCTCCCCTCTCCCCAACCATGTTCAGGGATCTGGCTATACAAGGCTGCCCTCGTTTTCAGTTTTCTGGGAGCCGTCACTCTTCCTTTCATGTTCAGCTGCCATATAACCTTTTATGGTTTTTTTTAATCCCCCTTGAGTTTCACATCTGTTTTAACAGTACTTTGACAACCAGAAAACAGAACTGTTTACCCAGTTCACAGCTGCTGGTAATGCCGGGGAACCAGCCAGAAGGGACTGTTTCCCTGGTTAGCTCATCCTACGGAATGGAACCCTCTACAGGGTTTGTTGAAAGTTTTTGTTTCAGTTGGAGCAGTATCAAAAGTCCCCACATCTGTGAAGTTCTTGGACTCCATCCTCCTTAGCAAATCAAAAGGCCAAGGCTACAACTCACTTATTCCAGCAGCCTTTCAAATGGTTCCTGCTGGTGGCACACCATGGCCTTTTCAAATACAGCAAGAACTGTGGAGAAAAAGTCAATCATAGAATATATAATATATAGAGCCACCCCCTCCATCATAAAAGTTTGTTATTAGCTGAATTTGGATCTACCACTGGAATATTCCCAAGGGGAGGGGGGAAACACTATTGTACATTACATAGAGACAATGTAGTATGGTGGAAAGGGCACTGATCTTGCAGATGGGAAAGCTGACTTGTAACTTGTAGGATCAGAAACCTGATAGAATGGAAACTGGAGAAGGAAAAGGACTATGTCAATTTTGTCTGTGCATCCTAGACAACACCTCTCATACTGCAGCTAGGATAGCAGTAGTTAGACCATTGGTCCTGGAGTTGGCAAGCTCTAAGTTCAAATCTAGCTGTGGACATTGACTAGCTGTGTGATCCTGGGCAAATCACTTAGCCTTTGTCTGCCTCAGTTTCCTCAATTGCAAAATAATAGCAACCTTACAGAGTTGATGTGAGGTATTTGTAAAGTGCTCAATGCAGTGGCCGACATATAGTAGGCATTATTTCCCCCTGGTACATAGTAGGTGCTTAATAAATGCTTGCTGACTGAGTGATTGGGTATTAATTCAGTTCACATACTAGCTATTCTAAGTGATCTGGGCAATTCTCTGAGCCTTACTCTCCTCAACTACAAACATGGGGAACAATAATGTACTATCCACCTCACAGGATGGTTTTGAGAAAAGCACTTCAGTAAACCTTTAAAAAGTACCATAGAGATATGCTATTATTTTTATTATTATTTAAATGATAGATTTTACAGCTTTTGAAGTACATTTTCTAAGCATCATCACACTTGAGCATCACAACAATCCTGAGCAGAGAAAATATTAACCTTTTTTTTTTAACGGATGAATATACTAGGACCCAGAGACATTAATGGACTTGCTTCAGGTCACACAGTGGCAAGTGACAGGAAGCCTTGCCTTAGTTCTCAGGTCTTCTGATCCTTTTGGCAATGCTTTTTCTTCTATACCATTTATGGAACTAATCACAGGCTCATAGATTAAGAACTAGGAGAAACTCCCTAAATCATTTAGTCCAATTCCCTCATTTTACAAATGAGGAAACTGACACCCAAGGAGGTAGAATGAGTGGTCCAAGGTCACACTATTTGTGTGTATCTAATGTGAGTCTACAAGTAATAGATTCACAGTTTGAACCTAGGTCTTCTGACTCCAAATTCAGTGATCTTCCCACTATGCCAGACTGCCTGTCATGTTACCTGATAAAATATAATTAGCCTGTTACTTAGGACTAGATTCTAAAATAACCCAGTTGTACTTTAGAAATTCTGATATCAATAGTCCACTAAATAATTTCTGTCTAGAGCTGCACTTTAGCATCCTGTGGGTTTTTTTTTTTTTTCATTTAGAAACAAGGTTAGTTGGTTTCATTGTATTCTGGGGAGGGGAGCATAGTATGGCGGGGTGGGGGGTGTGCAGACCTGTGATTTCATTAGTATAAATAACTTGTAAGTTTGGAAATGCCCTCCAATTAGTCAGTCAATAAACATTTATTAAAAGCCTACTGTGTGCCAGCATGCTAGGCATGGGGATACACAAAAAAAGGCAAAAGACAGGCCCTTCTCTCAAGGAGTTTACTTACTCTCTAAAGGAACTATGCAGATTAGCAACTCTTCTGTAAAGTATATATAGTAAGAGATACTTGTTTAGGGCACTTCGAGATTAAGTGACTTGCCCATAGCCACCAAGCTTACAATATGTCAGAAGCCAAGACTCTGTGAAGTCTTCCTGATTCCAAGACTAGCTCTCTGCCTACCACTTTCACATAGCCTCTTACATTACAGAAAATGTTTGGATATTTTTCACTGGAGCATTTCATTCTAGTAATTAAGTTAGGCTCTTAATAGCATAAAATTTGGTATGTTGAGGAAGTTGTGGGATTTCAAAAATTCCTGGAGCTGATCTGACTTTTCCTTTTCAATTAGCTAACATGTTTATATAATCAATCCGTTCTCACTATAACTTTTAGAGTTTACTGTGGTATTCATGTTTCAAGAGGCTTTTCTCAAAGTGCCTTAAAGGCCTATCTACACTAAACATTTTTTATTTTTTTACTGATGGTTTTATTGAT
Organism: Vombatus ursinus; assembly: GCF_900497805.2. Taxonomy (NCBI): domain Eukaryota; kingdom Metazoa; phylum Chordata; class Mammalia; order Diprotodontia; family Vombatidae; genus Vombatus; species Vombatus ursinus. Next base: position 8,250,459 of record NW_020940355.1, read on the forward strand.
TGGTTCAAAAATCAGTAATACACTTTAGATGCCAAATCTGTTAAAAATTCTCAATTACATATATATATATATGTATATATATGGATGTATATTTAGGCAATTGGGGTTAAGTGACTTGCCCAGGGTTACACAGCTAGTAAGTGTCAAGTGTTTGGTCTTCAATTTTATATTTTTAAGGATCCAACAAGCTTCCATGATATGGAAATGCTTATTCACTTCATAAAATCTCCTTTGGGACCTGAAAAGTAGCTGTAGTTGTAGAATCCTTTATGCCTAAGTTACCAGAGCTCAAGTGTCTAAAGACTTAGAAGTGATTTGACAGTTTAGCTTTTCCTCTCTTCATTGTGGGCATTCCCTACCCCTCCTTAAATAACATATTTGATGTTGAGAAAACACAGTGGGTCTTTTTGGTTTGAGAGTTTGAAGCTGATATGTATTATGTGTTGACTATTCTCTATGTATTTGTTAACCAAGTGAGGAACTACTGCCTCAATTGACTCCTTTAAGAGAAAGTCTTTGGCTGAGTCACCCAAATTTTGTGGATTCTCATATAAAAATGTTTTCATGACCTTTTCCCAAGACTCTGTGAGCTAGACTCCACCAGATATAAAGGCAAGACATGTGTAGAGGCGTTATTTCATTTTTCAGGCTACTGAACAGCAATTTATAATACAATTTTCCTAGGTTTTTTGTACTTTGAAGGAGTAGTTGAGTTTCTTGAGTCTAATCCTGTGATTTTTTAAGTATTAAGAACTGCTAACATGGAAAGTGTTCGTCAATGCAGATCAACAACTCTTCTGTAACCCTTCATGGACTGGCTAGGCAGGAAGAACTGCTCGTAGAGGCATCCTTCCCTTCTGCCTCCCCTTAGGAGGCTGGACATGGCTATTCACACCATTTTGGTGAGTTGGGAGTACCTAGCTATAAGGCTTCTGATGACATAAAGGACCATCTGCTCTGCTGCTAGATGCTATAAACCACTCACCATTGTCAACGAACCTAGTGGTGAACCCTGAACCTTGCCATCCTACCTACTGTTGAAAGCTTTTGTATGTATTGTCTTCCCAAATTAGAATGCTAGTTCCTTGAGAACAGAAACCATCTTTTTTTCTCTCTCTTTGTGCCACATAGCACATAATAAGCATTTAATAAATGGGTTCCTATTCATTTGTTCATTCATTTTAGCCTCAGCATGCACATAGTAAGCATTTAATAAATGCTTTCTCATTCATTCATTCAAAGCTTCCAGGGTACAGAGAGGTTAAGAGACTTGCTGACGATCACACTGCTATTATGGGTCTGAGTCAGGATTTGAAAGCTAGTCTTTGTGAATCCAAGCTTTGTCTATTATGCCACAACACCTCTCTGTACCTTAGGGTACAATATGAAGAATAATGAAATAATGTATACAAAAATGATGTTGCTGATCCTCCATCAATAGAGTATTTTGAAATGTTTTATAAAAGTGGGGCTGATCCCTCAGGTTAAGTCAAGAATGACCTGCCTCCTTGAACTCTTACTTTCCTGGTTCTGATTGCACAGGCATTGCTCTTACTTCTGCCTGTCAAGCAAATCAAGTACAGTCACTCATACCTTTAAATTCTTGTTGATAGCTCTAATATTACCTCTTCCCCACCCCAAGTCTTTTGTTCTCCACTGTAAATATTCCCAGTTCCATGATCTTGCCCTCATTGGCAACTAGCCAATGAGGCTAACCAATGTTAAATGACACTCCAGCAAACCTCTGATATGCCATCATTTCTCCATCCCCAAGCACCTTATTTCCCACTGATTTGGGGGAGCTAATACTATGAACACTTTTTGACTTGCAGAAAGCCTAATGACTATGTTTGGGTAGAGAGCCAAGCCTAAAGAGAATTTATCTCTATATAAGGACAAGAGAATCATTTGGAGATATTTACAAACAGTGCTCCATTTGTAAGCAGATCTTTAACTTTAAAATTTTGCTTCTCTTTTTTTTTTATTACTGCCCATGGCAGTATTACAAATACTTGTTTTAACTGTGCATAAACACAGAAATACCACAGATCTAAGTACCCTTCAACCTTCACCTACCCCAGTCACTCTTTATAGAAGTTAGCCAGTTGTAAATACATAGCATGGCATGTGCATGAACACAGTTATGTCAACTACTCTATCAGAAATGTGTCCAGCTCACAGTTGAGCAGTTCAAGCTTTCACGCCTCAGCAGCTGAAACTGTTGATAAGACATAGTTATAGATAAGGGTAAAAACATAGAGGCAAAGTCATTTAGAAGTGGAGGGGAAGGAGAGTAATTATTTCACAACGCCTTCCTTCTTTCTTTCCCTACTCTTCTCTCCCATGTATATCTAATAAACCTATATCTGTATGTAATTACTACCAGTGGGCAAAGTAAGTACCAGTAAAGCTGCCTGGTCTATTAGGATCATCAGTTGTTACCACTCACTCATTACCTCTCCCTTCTGCAGAAAATGAACCCAGTTCCTATATAGTTCTAGACGAATTTGTGTGTCTAACACACAATCTCTTGGCTCAGCCCCCATCTAATTAGCTGATCTCTGCTTTCCTTCACAGCTGTCAACCAAAAGCATTTATGGAAAGCAGTGTATCTCAGTAAATGTTTTAATTGGGTTAGGTACAGGGACAATAAATTGTAAGCAGTAAATACATTTATTTCAGAAATGGCAACTATCTCTGTTTTCCCCATCACCTATATGGAAGAGTTTTACCCTTCTTCAAGATGAAAGGAATGAAAAGTTCAAGGGCTTAATGTAAACCTTCCAACTCTTTCTAGAACAGGAAAGGAATGAACTTTGAGCTGTTAATACACTCTACACTTCTGATCATTTTGTTTGGCTACTCATGGATGTTAGTTTCTCTGCTAGTAGAATGGAAAGATTATGCATTGGAACAGAGACGTGTCAAATTACAGGTTTTAATATCTTGAGGAAGTCAATGCCCTGCTTGAGAGACTTCTCTCTTATCATTTATTCTTTCTATAAATACATATATTTGAATAGATATTCTTACTATATGAAAATATGTATATACCTATGTACTACATATATATTAGGGAAAAGTCCATTGAACACACAAAATACTAGAGAATGAAATGATATGAAGAAGCAAAATAGATATTTAACAACCTTCTTTATTCTTCTACTCCCCTAAATTTTCCTTTAGTCTGCTCTTACTGATTATTAGCACTCCTTCATTAGCTGATTCTGCCATATTCTAAAGAGAACTTTAGAAGAAGGGCCCATGTTGGGCTGGATCAGATTTGGGAAAGAGCCAAGAGAAGTTGCCACGTTAGACATAGAGAGGCCTGATGCCACCACCTTCACTTGTTCACCACTCCAAAGGTCATCATTCTCAACATAGACTCAAAAGGAAGAATACATTATTGGGTTGGAGAGACATGGGTGGAGTAGCCCAGACCTTTCCTCACACACACCTTTTATTCTCTCAACTGACTCCTCTTCACTATGTCTATCAATACAACAGGAAGTGATTCTGTGGTGATACCATGTTGGGTACTCATACCACAAGTCACCAATTCTTAGATCCAAATCATAAGGGAAGAATGTTCAGTTAAACGAACAAGAGATATGTAATAGTGGCATTGTCACCCCTATCCACCTGAAGTTCTACTTGCAGTTTGTATTCAGAGAAGACATATATCCAAATGGCCTAGTCCCTCCTCATCACTGAAAGGCATAAGGGATAGGGAACAGGGAGGTAGGAGTAGATTCTGATGTGGGTAATAGTCTTGGTTCAAGAACTTTCAGAATCAACACAACCTGGTGTCCATAAGGACACAGTAGCAGTCGTCCTTCTGCACTAAGAAATGGTTGAAGACCTAACCAAATTTAGGATAGTTAAGCAACAAGTTACCCCAAGGTATACTTACTGCTTGTGCCACTGGAAGACTGCAGGCATTCTTTATGATCATGAGGTTTTATTATGTCTATTTACTAAATCCACCGATGTTACATTTATAGGCTGCAGCACAGGTCCAGACCAAAAAAAAGAACAAAAGAGATAGTACAATCTCAGTACTCAGACATAAATGCTAAGAAAAAATAAAAATGAAGAAGGAAAAAAAATCCCCCTTTAAAATGATCTCCAAGGTCCCTTTCAGCACTAAAATTCTGTGACTTTGATGGCAGGTTGGCAGGTTGAGTGGTAGGGTAATAGGAATAAGACTTGTCTACTTCAATGATATTAATCTCACTACAGAATGCACATTAACACTGCAGTTATGACTGAAATGAAGTTTCCATTATTATGTTCAATCCATCTCTTTTTCTTTCTGTTCCTTCTGTTTTTAGTGACAGTTCACTTCTTTAAAAAGAAAATTCTCCTCAGACTGAAATTTTCCTTGTTTGACATCAGCCTAGTGGTAAAGTGTTTGGAAGACTGAAGCCCAATTTGCTTAGTGATGAAGAAAAACATTATATCCCTTCATAAAGTAAAAGATTTCCCTTCTTCTTTTTCCCTCCTCTCTCTCCTTTCCCTCCTTCCTACTTTCTCTTTTTATTTCAAATTTGAGTTCAGGTGCCTGGGCTCCTCTCTCCCCAACAAGATTACTAATAGTCAAGATTGCATATACGTACAAGACAAGACAATGACTTGATATCAGACTTCTTTCTTGGCTAATATCCATTTCTGATTTTTTTCCTTCCATTTCAAGAAGGGAGATTAAATGTAGCATTAAAACAATGTCAAGACTGATCACTTAAGTGCTGTATAGATATTACCACAAGTACTTTAACTGGGACACTTAAAAAAATATTAGGCTATATTTTAATTCTCCACTCAAGATCTACTTCATTGTCTCATTGAGATGGCCCTACATTCTCCAAGGCTGGACCAGAGGACTGCAAGTATGGTCAGCCCCTGCTAAGCTAGAAAGGCTAGCAGGGGCCCAGTGATGAACCATATGTAGGTAATCTACAGCTGAATTAAGTCCACAGAGGAGCATCTCTAAAAGATACCAATCACCAAGGGATGAATTTTCTCAACTATATCACCTATAAACATTTTTGTAGAAAGGCTGTAACTCACTTCAGTGTCACACTTGTGAAGTCACAGAACCTTGAAGCACTAAAGTACATTTATGTACATGGATACATGAAATATATAGGTTTAAATCATGACACGAATGCATTTAGATTTGTAAGTCACAATATTTGCACTCAACTATTCACATGGATCTGTGATACCTCCAAACTGGGTGCTTCCAATGATGTAGATTACAAATAATCTATACCTCACTATCCTGGTTGACTTTTGTCTGTATCTTCCCATAAGTTTGCTGTAAGGGCTGGGAGCCTTCTTTGATTTCTCCTGACATTGAGAAGATAGAGCAATTGGCTTGTCCATGTGTTATTCCTTCTTGTCTTATCATGTGGCCAGCCCATTCTCTCTACCTATTGTTGCTCAGTTTTGTCCAACTCTTTATGACCCTGTGGATCATAACATGCCAATACTGTCTGTAGGTTTTTGTGGCAAAGATACTAGAGGGTTTCACCATTTCCGTCTCCAGTAGATTAAGGCAAAGAGAGGTTAAGTGACTTGCTCAGGATCACACAGCTAGTAAGCGTCTGAGACTGGATTTGAATTCAGGCCTTCCTGACTCCAAGCCCTACACTCTCTCCACTGAACCATCTAACTGCCTATCATACATCGCCGTAATGAGTTCATTTCCTCCTGTTCCTCTTAGTTATATGTTGTAGCCTGCTCACAGCCATCATGTCCTCTGTGAAATATTCATGTTCAGGTCTTATTGTGTTCCCTGTCACACAGTCATACAATTCCACTCCTAGAATACTGATATTAAAAAGATACACCTTTGTTTTCAGTAGAAATGTGGGGTCAGTGAAGTGACTTTGGAATTTCCTAAAGACAATGCTCTCTTCCTCTAATTCTAGGCCCAACTCACTATCTATTCTGTCTATCCTAGATATAGATTCTTATGGAAAATTCTATAGGTTGTCCATCCAATTTTATTTCATAGTGTAGGCAATAGACATTCTTCATCCTCTTGATCTTTCCTTTGGAGGTCAGACCAAATGCTTTTGACTGGTCACAAATTTCTCCCCGAAGGCTTTGCCTTGTTTTAAGGCTTGATAGAACTAAAATAAAACCATGTGTAAACAGAAGCATTCCACAAGGAATCCCTCTTCAATTTGTGCATGGAATCTCCTCCATCACAGTGGTAAGCATCTCTGGAAAGCAGCTGTCTCCTCTTTTATGTCTTGTCTGAAATGTATGATCAAACGGTCTTTGAACAAACTTATCTCTGTTGTTATCTCTCATGGATCCTTGAATAATTTTGATGTATAGATGGAAGACACCTGGCTGAAAAGGAGCCTGTAAGGTGATGTTTTGCTTTATTGAATCAAATGCTTTTCCATAACCAACAAGCATAACACCAACAAGCATAACAAGATCGTGTATTTTCTACATTTTTCAGCCAATGATGTGGTAAAAATGTGCTTCATTGTAAAATAGCTCTTGTGAAAGCATGCCTGTTATACTTTCCTCTTTCAGATACCTTCCAAAATGATGCCTCAGCACCCTCTGAAATGTTTCACCCCCCAGGACAGATAGTTGGCCCAGGGCAGCTGCTTTCCCTGTCTTTATTTTTTAGTATTATTTCTAACTCTTCTATAAGCACATCTGGTTCTGTGATGCTAGTTTCCAAGTGTGGTGGTTTGAATGTCCTTGGTGGTTAAAACAGTTTGTATTAAGATCTTTGCAGATGATTTCCATTTTTCTTCTGTTTGTTGTTCTCCTTCCACTTTCATCCTTAAATGCCCTTAGGATTTAAGGATTGTATTTGCATATAACATCTATATAGGTATGACATATTTTATATTTACATCAATACCTCAAGGATCTATGGTTTCATTAGTATAGGAACCCTCTACACCAATGAGACTGCAATGCCTCCATATCTTAATAGATGTTTGAGACTTGCTGTGACTGAAAAATTCATCTCTCTGTGGCTATGATTCAGCAGTCAAAGATGAAGAAGCCCTCTGAATTTAGTCAGGCTCATCTTCAGATAATAGTCACATAGCCCAGTGACTGGGTCCCTATTCAAAGCCTTCTCAGCTTTTCAGGATCTTCCAGAGCTTATGGCCTTCTAGCGTAGCCTTTGAGAACTCAGCTGGGGATCCCTCCATGCCTTAATGAGACATTAGAGTAAGATTTCAGTAGAAAAGAGAGACAGAGACAGTGAAAGATCAAGAGACAGAGAGATAGAGAGAGACAGATGGAGAGGAGAGAAAGAGAGAGACACAGAGAGAGACAGAGACAGAAAAAGAGAGAGAGGAAGAAAGAGAGGAGAGACAGAGGAAGAAAGAGAGGAGAAAGAGAGAAAGAGAGAGAGAAGAGAGAGAGAGGAAAGAAAGAGAGAGACAGAGAGAGAGAGGGAGAGAGAGAGAGAGGAAGAAAGAAAGGAGAGAGAGGAAGAGAGGAGAGAGAGGAGAGAAAGAGAGAGAGAGAGAGAAAGAGAGAGAGAGAGAGAAGAAGAAGAAGAAAGAGAGGAGAAAGGAAGAAAGAGAGGAGAGAAGAGAGAAAGAGAAAGAGAAAGAAAGAGAGAAGAGAAAAGAGAGAATGAGAGAGAGAGATAGAGAGAGAGACAGAGAAACACCCTTTCCAATAGTACAGAGAGTAATTCATTGATGCCTTGTTAATTTTATCACTTTTGTTCACGTCTTTTCCTAAGTCTTCCACAGGGAGTCTACTCCATGTGCAAAGGGCCTTCCTCTGAAACTCTTAGGCTGTAATGGAGCATATGGACATTGGTCATTCCTCAATCTTGCTATCTGACAGGCCCACCTCCTTTTTTAATAATACATTTTTGGGGGCAATTGGGGTTAAGTGACTTGCCCAGGGTCACACAGCTAGTAAATGTCAAGTGTTTGGTGTAAGGCTGCATTTGAACTCAGGTCCTCCTGACTTCAGGATCGGTGCTCTATCCACTGTGCCACCTAGCTGCCCCCAATACATTTGTTTGATAACATATTATCAAATAAATCTTGTATGCTGTTTTCTCCTGAGCAGTTTTCAACTGATAATGCTCTGTAGGCCGCTCATAAACCCACCATGGCTTTCTTCTTAATTTTTGTTGCTGTTGTCTTTCCATATAAATGCCATTTTTTTTCTAGTTCTTTGAAATAGCCCATTGGTATTTTGATTGATCTATAATTGAATATATAAATTAATTTGAAAAATAGTGACATTCTTACCATATTGGTTTAAACTAGTCGTGTGATTTAGCTGTTTATTTCTGTCATAATTATCATTTAAGTAAACTGTTATTATTTCTATAATTTGTTATTTTGTTATATATATTATATATATTTTGTTATGTATAATTTGTCCTTTGATTCAAACAAAATCAGAAAATCTCTGAAACAGATCTGAGAGTTCAGTTTATCATCTTGTCTTGAGATTTATAAGTCACATTTACTTCCTTCTTTATTTCGTCTTGTAATATGTTAATTTCACAGCTCTGTGGTGCTGCAGTGCATAGAGGGCTGGACTTTGAGTTAGGAAGACCTGAGTTCAAATCCAGTAACTAGCTATGTGGCCCTGGGCTAATCACTCTGCATCAGTTTTTTTCATCTGTAAAATGGGGATAATAATAGCACTTACCTTCCAGGATTGTTGCAAAGATAACATGAAATAATGCTTATACAATGCTTTGCAAACTTTAATAATAATAATAGCAATAAAACCTTATGTTAATGCTAGCTATTGTTGTGGCAGCTAGGTGGCACAGTAGATAGAGCACTGGGCCTGGAGTCAGGAAGACTTCTTCCAGAGTTCAAATCTAGCCTCAGATACTTACTAGTTGTGTGACCCCGAGCAAGTCGCTTAACCTTGTTTGCTTCAGTTTCCTCATCTGTAAACTGAGCTGGAGAAAGGAATGGCCAACCATTCCAGGAACTTTTCCAAGAAATCCCCAATGGGGTTACAAAGAGTCAGACATGACAGAAAAGTGACTGAATAACAACAATGTAATGTATGTGTGTATAATATATGTGTGTGTATGATATACTATATCATCTAATAATATATAACATAACAAAATATAACACCATGTGTAATATAATGTTACATATTATACTCATATGTGTTAAAACTAATGGGACACCTTTGCTATTTGTTTCTTCCTTGAATTCCTTGAATGTGCCTGTTATTCATTTTATGGTCTTTAGGAATTTATTGTATGGTTTGTGATGCACCTGTAGGGCGAGCTGGAACCATGGGAAGGGATCTTATCAATTGAATTTCCCCAACCTACTTGATGAAATGACAGGCTATAAGGAGCAAGCAGCAGAAACAGTGAAATTAAAGGCACCCTTTTAAAATTTTTGCTCCTCCTCAAAGTTTTCCCAGGGAGACTAGAGGAAGAAATTTCCTAGGAGAGATGCCTCAGATGAGTGGTACAAGGACATCAGGAGAAGATGCTGAGGAGGCCAGCAGCCCCAGGTCATGTGTTTCTCTCTTGTGTCCCTCTCCATTTCTAGACTTCAAAGTTCTTATAGGCAGCTAGATAGACAGCGGATAGTATGCTGGCCCTGAGATCAAAAGTAATCACAAACACTTTCTAGCTCTTTGTAACTCTGGGCAAGTCACTTAGTCAAAATGGAGATGGTTATGTATATATGTATTATATATATATATATATATATATATATATATATATATATATATATATAATACATATATATATATATATATATATATGGTTGTTGTGAGGATCAAGTGGAAAAATATAATACTACATGATTTAATTGTATTATTATGATATAATCTGTGTTTAATAAAGTGCTCCTTTGTGATCTTATTGTTCCACCATCTCCCTGGAATTATTTCTATTTTTTAAGCCTTATATAACAGAACCGTAGTACCCAGCAGCAAAACAGACAACAGAAGGGTCTGTTTTAAGGTCATCCCAAGTTTCAACTTACGCTATCATAAAATAAATGTCAGAATCCCAGTAGGGCAGACAGCCAACATGTAGGGCCAGGCAGTATGAGTATGTCAGACTTTGGCTAGTCGAAGAGTTAGCCTATGTGAGTGCTTGGGATAAAGTGAGGGTATTTGCCCATTTTTAGAACAACTTCATTGACACTATCTAATGACTACAGATTTTCTTTGAGCCATCCCAGAACATCGGGTCATAGCAATCATTATGACTTCCACACATGTGACTGCCATGCCAGTGTCTAAATTTAGTTTTGTAACTCTATCCCATAAAATCATTGATTTAGATATGCAAAAGACTTGGGAGGCCCTCTTCTAGTTGAAATCTTTTGCAGTGAGGGAAACTGAGGGCCAAGGAAGTTAAGAGGCTTGCCCAGGGTCACACAGGTAATTGTCAGGTTAAGGACAGAACCCAAGTCCTCTGATTTCAGATCTGTGTTCTTTATACTGTACCACCTTGCCTCGCCTCTATAGTTCTCTCTCCCTGAAATGTGGAATCAATCAATGATTTTTCAAGTGATTGTTAAGTGTCTCACTAATTATTAGCCAGACACTGTGCTAGGCACCAGGGATGCACACCGACCAATTTCTAGAGCATAGTGCCTGTCCAAAGAATAACTGCTTACAAAATGCTTGTTGATTGATTGATTGTTTCAATGCTGAAATGAAATATAAACTCCTCCCAGAGAAAGGGCCATGAGGTTTTCACTTCCTCCCCATCTTCCCCAGTCCAGTTCATTCTTGCCAAACCTCTACAGTTCAAGGTCTGCCCTTTGGGTCTTTGGGACAAAAGAGGGGGAGAAATTCAATGAGATCTTGGAAGAGGAAGGTGTGTCTGTTTTTTCATCACAAAGGACTTGACTAATTTGATTGATATGTTATTACACCAAATGTTTTTTGGACTTTTAGGGTCTGGCAAGCACTTCCACATACTATTAAAATAGCTGAAGTTGCAGGATTATTGTTGTTGTTTTCTCCAGAGCTTATATGAGTCACTACCCTCCAAAAACAATTAAAATCCTCATTGGAATCCAGATCAAAATAACCCTACTATCAAATTTATTTATTATTTCTGGCATTTCTTCAGTCTTCAGGACTTCTTTGGCTATCCATCCAGGCACAACTTTCATAATGAAATCTACCCCTCAGATAAAGGAGAATAAACAAGCCCAGTATCTTAGACTAATGTAATTTTTTGAATTTCTGGAGGACAGCATTCATTTATTTTTTCAGCCTGATATATTTCCAAGGAAAAAATGATTTATCTCTGTCTACTCCTTCACTAGTGTATTTACTGGGCAAAAAAGTGGATTAAGGGAGTTGAGAAAGAGTTTGAAGTCAAAAGGGAAGGCACTTTAAGGCAATGCTGCTGCAGTGATGACTGAACCTGATTACTGTGTATCCTCTAAAGAAAACGGAAATCAAATTAAATTGGGGAAAAAGAAAGTGAAAAGAGAAGGAAATTGCAATATTTTGGTCTAGAGGAGATTACATTGTAGGGTTAATAGAATTTATGTGGCAACATCATTTTTAAAACTGGATTGGCTTATTCCTATAATTCCTGAATGTATTGCACATGAGTAAGGGTCTGCATGTGTGCGTTTTCTGACACTACACAAGGAAAAACCCTAACCAATGAAAATTGTCTGATGCCAGGAGTCACATAATTCCCTCTCAAAAAGAAATACATCTTCAGGAGCATCTGTCTTTTAGGCTGTATGCACTCAGAGCCATTCATTATGGTCTAGGCACGCACCCAAAAAAGTTGGTCCTTTTTCTTCAAAGGATCAGCCCATTTTCCTAAGGCCTTAGTCAGGATCACTGCTTGGCAGAATGTCAGCTATGTCCACCAGCCTTTGTTCTCATTCATTCCATACACAATCAATGCACATTTCTGTAGCACCTATTATGTGTAAAGCATCATGTGAAGCATTGTGGAGAGATCAGTACAAAGAAGCCAAAGGGATAGGTTTGTCTTTAAGGAACTTCCAATCCAGCTGGGGCAACAAGTCCCTCATTTAATCTGACCATCCATATATAGTCAGAGTAAAGAAACACACATATATTTATATATGTATACCTATGTGAAGCTATATACACACATAAACATATATGTACACATGCATGTATACATGTATATATCTATAGGTGTGTGCCTGCATGTACACACATACATACATGCATAGACATACATACACATACATGCATATACACTCATATATATGTATATATACATGTATACATAGTCCTGTATCTCTCTTCTTCTCAGCTAAACACCTTGAAAAAATTCTAAACACTCTGCAACCTGGATTCTGACTTCACTATTCAACTGAAACTGTCCCCTTCCAAAAGTTACCACTGATCTAGGTGCCATGGTGGATACGTTGTAGAAGGCACTCCCATTTAATTATGGGTTGGTCTATATAACCTCTGAGGTCCTTGCCAACACTGAGATTCTGTTATTCAGTTTATGTGCTTTTTAGCTCTTTGTTTTGCAAGTGTATGTCTAAATTCCCTTTCCCCAAAATGTTCCCCTCTTTATTACCCTTTGTAATTGCAACCTATGGCTGCTGGGTGGCACAGTAGATAGAGTGCCAGTCCTGGAGTCAGGAGGACCTGAGTTCAAATCTGCCTTTAGACATTTACTAGCTGTGTGACCCTGGGCAAGTCACTCAAACCTGATTGCCTCAGGGGAAAAAAAAAGCAAAAAACAAAAACAGGATCACCCAGAATGGTGTGTCCTCATCAAAGAAGGTGCTGTGCTCTATAAGCAAAGCAGAATTGAATTAGCTAAAAAGAAACGCTAGATGCACAAATTTAAAGAACCCACCCCAAATGTTCACTCAGACTATGTGTGTCCGACCTGTGGGAGAGCATTCCGAGTTCATATTGGTCTGATCAGTCACAGTAGGACACACCGTAACTTGATTCTAACACAGTAGTGTCATTTTGGTCCTCTTTGAGAATGAAGGATAATAACCAGTTGAAGCCTAAAGAGCTGACAAAGTATGGAGTTTCAACAAGAGTAGTTCCCCTTGCTTTTTATCCATTGATTCTTACTCTTAACAACTCACCATTGAAACTCTTCTCTTTTCTTAAAACTTTTGTTTTGGGCCTTGGAAAAAAATGGACAACTCCTAGATTTGATTTGTAGAAATAGCATAGCATAGCCCTGAGATGGGTAATGAGGCCTCACTGTCACCTGCCAACACACACAACATACAGACACATTTACATGCGTACAAGGCACACACATACACACAGGGTTCTGTGTGAATATCAGGGGATACTGCTGCATAATTTTTGTTGTTCGGTTTCTGTTCAGTTGTGTCTTCATTTTTGTAAAGAAAAGATATGCTGAGTGGGTGGGAGAGGAACTCAAAAAGTACAAAACACTAAGGAAAAGGAATAAAATTATGTTATTATGCCACATGGGGCAGCCAGGTGGCACAGTGGATAGAATGCCAGACCTGGAGTCATGAAGACATGAGTTTGAATTCTGCCTCCAAGATTTCCTAGTTGTGTAACCCTGGACAAATAATTTAATCCCTCTTATATTCCGTTTTCTTATCTGTAAAATGGAAATAACAATGACACCTATCTCACAGGGTTATTGTGAGAACCAAAGGAGATAACATATGGAAAGCATTTTGCAAACCTTAAAATGCTATATAAAAAGCTAGTTATTTATTTGGAAATGAAGGCAATGTTATAACAAGATTCAATTACATATATGTTTGTGTATAACTATATGCAAAGCACTTTACAAATATTATTTCATTTGATCCTCACAATTTTTAAAAATTTTTACTGATTTTTAATTTTTTAATTGATGAGGAAACCGAGGCAAACAGAAGTTTAGTGCCTTGCCCAGGTTCACATAGCTAATCAGTGTCTGAGGTTAGATTTGAATTCAAGTCTTCCTGACACCAGGTCTGGCATTCTATCCACTGTGCCACCTACCTGTCTAACTCCAAGGCCATTTCAATCCAGTACAGTAACTCTCTTATGAGTGAAGTATTATAAGTAAAAATTTCATGTTGTTGTTGTTCAGTTGTTGACTCTTCATGACCTCATTTGGGTTTTCTTGGCAGATACTGGAGTAGTTTGCCATTTTCTTCACCAACTCATTTTACAGATGAGGAAACTTGGTTAAGTGACTTGCCCAAGGATACACAGCTAAGTAAGTGTCTGAGGCTGAATTTGAACTCATGTCTTCCTGATTCCTGGCCTGGTGTTCTATCCACTGCACCACCTAGCTGCCCCATATGGCATAATAATATAATTTAATTCCTTTTCTTTAGTGTTTTGTACCTTTTGAGTTCCTATAGTTTTGTGAATCTGTGATTTTTAGATAAAGTTTTGCAGTAATAAAGTGCATTCATGATAAAGACTTGTTCTATCCCTTATATCTTTATTAATCCTAGATATAATGCCCATTCTGGAATGACAGTAAAATCATATTAAAGCTGGATAACTGAATGTAATTGCTTGTCAGTAATTGAATGCAGCCTTCTAGATAGAACCTGAGCAGACTCCTACTAAGAATGGTTGGTTTGGGACATACTAAAGGCATTGACGTGAGTGAGCCAGCATCTGAGGAGTCTGATGAAGGATGACTATGTTTCTTTCTTGAAGCAAAAACTACTAACATGGAGGAGAGATAGTTACGGGATACTTCAATTACCTTTGTATCTGCTATGCCAGCTAAATATCCGATAAATTCTTCATTTGCTTCACTGTCACTTTTTAAAAAAATACATTTATATTTATGCCTCTTTTATATCATATACATCTCTGAATACACCCTTCCTCCTTTCTCAAGCCAGTGAATCTTTTCTTATAGCAAAGTTTTTTTTTTCATTTTTTTGTAAGAGATGGTTGAGGAGAAATGATGCTGTGGATTTAAATCAGATGAACAAAGAAGATCTGATTGGAAAGGCAGATACCACAAGGACGTTGGGACAAAGTGCCCATAATCTCTGGAGTGTACGTTAGCCAAGATGTGCAATACGATATATGGGCAGGTAGACTGGTATGGCTGTGTCCTAAGGAACTGACCCCTTTAGCTTACTCCAGGTATCCTAGCTCTCACTCACAGCCACCTTCTTATCCTGAGCTCAGGACCACACTCTGCCACCTGGATTCTAACCCAGATTCTGTCACTTAGCTGGTGTATAGCTTTACCAAGTTTATATAACAACATTGTCTTGATTTTGTCATCTGTAAAATGAGGTGTTTGGCCTAGAAAATTTCCAAAGTCCCTCCCAGCTTTAGCATTCTATGACCCCGAAGCACAGGCCATGGTGTGCTTATTGTGTGCCAGCTCTAAGACGGATGCTCTTGCCAGCTAGCTTCCACCTTCAGAAGGCTAGGATTCTCTTGCCTGTCCATCTGCCCCTCCCCCTTCTCGTTGTTGTCTAAATCCCAAACTCCCTCTTTTGATGTTTCAGTTTGTCATTAATCCCCATAGATTATCTGGAGAGGGATGCCCTCCCAGGGGGCTCCTCACTCAATCCCTTCTACAAAATAAATATTAGTGCACTACCTCCTCCCATCCCCAAATGGCTCTCAGCTGGTGTCCTTGGGCAAAGGTCTTGAACTTGCCAGATAGCCGTCATTAAAACTCATCAACTAGTGTTCTGTGCAGCTAGGTGGCCTAGGAGATAGATCACTAGAAGTCAGGAAGGCCTGAGTTCAAATCTTGCCTCCGACCCATACTAGCTGTGTAATACTGAGCAGGTCCATTAACCTCTGGCAGCCTCAGTTTCTTCATTGGCAAAATGGGGATAATAACAGCACCTACCTCCCAGAGTTGTTGTAAAAGTTAAAATAAGACAACATATATAAAATACTTTGCAAATCTTAAAGTGCTATAGAAATTCAACCCAAATATTTTATGACTCTAAATACTAAACGATCCTGGAGCAGAAGGCTTATATCCTCAAATCAGTCAACAAACATTTATTAAGTGCCTACTATGTGTCAGGCACTATGCTAAACACTGGGGAGACAAAAGAAAGCAAAAGATAGTCCCTACCCTTAAGGAGCCCACAGTCTAATGGGGAGATAGTATGCAAACAACTATGTGCAAACAGATTGTAAACAGAACAAACTGAAAATAATTAACAGAGAAAAAGTTAGAATTAAAATGGGATCGGGAAAGACTTCCTGCAGAAGGTGGGATTTTAGCTGGGACTTGAAGGGAGATAGGAGGAAGAAACGATGAGAGAGGGAAGTTCAGTCATAGGGGACAGACAGCTAGTGCATATGCCCAGAGTCTGCAGGGAGGAGGCCAGTGTCACTGAATCACAGACTATGCGAGGTTCAGGGGAGGGAGAGGTGTAAGGTGTAAGAAGGCTGGAAAAGTGGGGGGGCAGGTTATGAAGGTCTCTGAATGCCAAACAACAGCTCTCCCTCACCACCCCCAGCCCATTTTCCAATCCCTACTCTTGCCTGATCACTTCTGGCACAGAGTCAAATTAGAAAGACAAACTGACATTACCCCAGACAGGCTAATGTTTCCTGTGGCTTTTCCTGGAAAATGGGCAGGGATACAATGCAGCCTCTCAGCATCATCTTTGCAGGGGTTCTGTCAAAGCCAGAACCTGACACTGCTATAGTTGGTCCCCAAGCTCTATAGCATCCAAAACAAATTAATCAATTAACAAGTACTTGTAAGTTTCCTACTGTATATCAGGTGCTATGTTAGGTGCTGGGGATAAAAAAAGACCAAAGTGACACGTTCCTGCTCTCAAAGAACTTACATTTTATCATATGATCCAATGTGACAGAAGAAGGAGGTGGGTGATGGTGGTGCTGGATGAGACACTTGGGGCATCAGTTCAGCTGATGCCATTGAGAGGGGCAGTCCTAGGCAACATCTGACCACAGTCTTATTACCACTTACTTTTCCAGTTCTAAAGTCCCATAACATCACATGCTCCAGAAACTAAAACAGATGCCCAAGGTGAGGAGAGCCAATAGCACAGGACCCCTCTCAACTTCAACCAGCATCTTCTGGGACAAGCTCTACTTTGCTTTTCCTCACCACCAAGTAAAGGTTGAATTCCAAATACACCAGCCCACTTCTCACTATCTAGATCCCCTGAAAACCCCATGGCATCGTCTTCCACTCACCTCACGTGTTCTGAACCATAGGAATATCCAAGGGGAAATTTCCCTAAACTGAATCATCTATACTCCTTTCCATCTCCCAACCCTGCAGGAGATGCCATTTCTATCTCTTCCATCCCACTGCCTTTTCCTACTATTTCAGACTTTTAAAACCTATCCCTAGACACTGTAATAATCTAATCTTATTCTCTCTATCTCTGTGTCTCTGTCTCTCTCTGTCTCTCTCCCCTCTCTTCCTCCTCCTCCTCCTTCTTCTCCTTCTCCTCCTCCTCCTCTTTCTCCTCCTACTTCTCCTCTCTTTCTCTCTCTCCATTCTGTCCTTCACACAGCTAACAAAATAGTCTTATTAAGGTAGTGATCCAACCATCTCATCCCCCTACTCAAAAATCTTCAGTGGCTCCCCATTGATTCTTTAGTACAGAATTTAAAGCCATGCACAGCCTTATCTATCCTACCAGTCAAGCCTTACTTTACTATTACCTCCCCCCATTGAGAAGGCAAAAAAAGCAAAATCCATTACAAATATGTTTAGTCACACAAAACAAATTCCCATATTAGCCATGTTCAAAAAAAGGAAAAAGATGGAAAGGAATATATATTTCTTTCTGCACACTGAGTCCATTAGTTCACCACTGTCCAGAGATGGAAAACATGTTTTATCATGACTTCTTTGCAATTATGGTTGGTCATTATGTTGGTCAGAGTTCCTAAATCTTTTGGAGTTGATTGTCCTTACAATGTTGCTATTACTGTATAAATTGTTCTTCTGGTTCTGCTCACTTCACTCTGCAACCACTCATATAGGTCTTCCCAGGTTTTTCTGAAACCATTTTCTTCATCATTTCTTACAGAACAATAGCATCCTATTGCATTCACATCCCATAACTTGTTCAGCCATTCCAGATATGCAGTACTTATTTAACACAGTTATTAAAACAAATATTTAGCATATTTTATGTTCCTTGTGTGTTTTCTTCATATTGATTGTACAGAGCTGTTGATCTAAAGGAGTAAATTTAAAAAATAATAATTCCCATAATCTACAAGTTTCATTCCCTAATATTGCTGAAGATTTGCTGTTGGGTGAAGGCTTACTTTTTACCTGGATAGGATTCTTAAATGAGCCTTCTTCCAAGCTCTGTATTCTTTCTATCACTCTCCTCAGCCTTTCATCCCTCGCCTACCTCTCCCTGCAGCTTGCCTCTAGTTCTGTTCTACTGGCTCGAGAAAGAAGCCAGGCTCATTTTCCTTTTCTTCCTTCCCCTCCCCCTTCCTTTCTTTATTTCCCATTTGGAGCCTAGCTAATCCACTTTCAATAGGAAAGTTAAAAATCTCCGAGTTGGGAAATCTGAGCTCTCCAGAGATTAGAAACTTGGAGGGTTTCACTCAGCCCTGGTTCCAAAAAAGAAATCCTGCAGAATTCGAGTTCCTGGGCTGGTGGCATCCACACTGGGGTTCTTTTATGCTGTTCCTTTATTCCCCCATAGAGCCTTGATCACAAGAAATGAAAACTGCCACCACAGAGGGTTAAAAGCATTGAGAGTAACACAATTACACAGAAATGCACAAACCGACATTATCAAGACAAAGTCACATTTGAAAGTTGTGGAAAGTGCTCTCTCCTTGAAGACTGTCAGTCACTTCAGTTATAAAAGACACTGCACTTAAGGGCTGTCAGTCATCTCCCAGGAAAGGAGACAAGAAACTTTTAACATGTGCATTGCTAATATTTACCATACACGTGGAAAGGTTGGAAGAAAAAGAAAAGGAATGGGAGAGAGGAAGAAATAGGACTGCTTCCTCTCCAACCCCTAACTGGTTCACAATGTTTCATTGGGCACATTGCCACCAAATGAGAGCAGGACAAAAAAGAGTTAGTTGAGGCCTTGTGAGAGTAAAGAGCCCTCGGCCCTGCTCAGTCTATAGCGGCCAGCTCTCTGTAGCAGATTTGCAAGTGGACAGCTTATTAGAGAGGAAAGCTGGCTGATTATGGAAAGGCAGGCTGCCCAGACAAAAATAGTGTGTGATTTGGATCTTTGAAAAGCTGCCTGGTGGAAAGGGGGAATGTGCCAATGAACCACTTGCCTCCCACATGGCACTGCTTGCAACTTTTCACCCCATTTTCTTGCTCCCATTCAGGAACACAGGGTGAGTTGGAGGAGCTCAGATGCACTAGAAGGTCTTGGTTTTTGGAATGGGCAGATGCATCTCCTTATAGTATATAGTACTTTTTACTTGAGGACGATTGGAAGAAAGCAAATGTTACACTCCCTCTGGGCTCTTTCTCCCAACTTCCACTCTCACAGGGGCAGGTTGGAGCCCCAAAGGATGGCTTATGGTTCTCTCTTATCAGAAGACCTAGCTTCATATTCCACTAAAAAATCATTGCTATCTATCACAATCATTCTCCCCTCAGAGTTCTGGATTAATCCTAGCCTACTGCAATTTCTAATACAATTACTCATGAGCCCCCATCCAGTGTGATTCCCCCAGAAAAATTAACTAGTTGATATCAATGAAATTTTTCAAATGGATATTTATCTAGAAGTAGAACAAGGACAGAAGTGATAAAAAAAACATTTCCCAAAACCAGGGGGCAGAATTTTCCCTGCTCATACTCATTTCCTAGAGAGAGTGGGTGCAAACTTAAACAGAAAATTACACATGTAAAGGTCACATATAGCCAAAGAGTGCCTATTAGCCTGGAGAGTCCTTTTCTCCCTTTTCTTCATCCCCTCAAGTTCACTTCTGGGTGTGGTATGGCCAGTATGTTGTTCCCTTGCTTAATTGGGCTGACACCTCTCAGGACATGCTTTCTTGGCCAATGGGCCACTCTGCTACTGGACTAAGTCATGCAATTTGCTTGGCTGATTTTTAGGCTCCTCATTAGACTCAGCTGCTATGGTTCTGGGAGTTCAATTGCAAGTGGGACCTTTGATAGATCTCCCAATCTCCTGGGTCTCCTGGGTGCTCCTATTTAGGGATACTCATTCATCTACAGTAAAGAAAGAATAAACTTAAGAGACAAAAGAAACAGAGGTGCCATATGTTTACAGATATAACTGCCAAGTAGTGTGATAAAGGCAGCTGAGGCTGCTGACCCTCCTCCTCCCAGACCCTCAGAACAATCTTCACTTGAAAGCTGCTAAGGAAGAAAGTCAGAGATCATCTGACTGAAACTTTTGCATGCATACTTAGTTCTCACAGTAAGCCAACAGAAAAATCAGAGGAAACTGAAACAGTGGTCATAAGGGAAAGTGTGGGAAAGGGCCCTTCCATTATGCATGCCTGGAAGCAGACTCAAGTCTCCATATGTTGGACTGAACCAGTCAGGCTATATTGTGCCAAGGACTGGTAACTCTCTTATTATACAAACATAGGACCAAAGGCCATCCTGGGTGAGATCAGCTGAAATGAGCATACTCTTCTAAATTGAGGATGAAGGAATCATCCAGTCTTATAGCTAGAACCTTAGAGATCTTCTAGTCACACAACCATGCTAATTGGTCCATTTCAAAGCCATGTTGACTGGTCCATAACAAACTTATATCATCTACTCTCAAACGGGCCCTTGCTGTTGTACAGCAATCTCTTTAGTTTTCCAAATTAACTTTCTTTTATACTCCCCATAATAACTGTTCCAAACATTCTCTTCTCAAGCTACCTATAGAATTTCCTTCCTCTTATCAGAGGACCAAGCTTCAGATTTCACTGGAAAAATTGATACTGGTTGTCACAACCTCTTTCTTCTTTCAAATTCCACATGTCAAAACACACCAACATTCTCTTCTCCTTTGTTTCAATCTCATAGGATAAGTTGGATCTCTTTGCTTATGCCTGGCTTTCTACCCTTGTTTTCTTGACCCTATCCCCTCCTATCTTCTTTGGTAGCTAACTCTCTTGGTCATTTCTCTCTCTGTCCCTAATTTTCAACCTCTCCTTATCCACTGGCTCCTTTACTATTGCCTGAACACTTGCCCAGATCACCTCATTCTTAAAAATTTTTCACTTAATCCTACCATTCCTTCATCTCTCCTCCCGTTCACAAACTCCTAAATAAAGTTGTCTATACTCATTGCTTCCACTTTCTCACCTCCCACTCACTTCTCATTGTGTTGTTCAGTTGTCTCATACTATTTATGACCCTACTTGGGGTTTTCTTGGCAAAGATACTGGAGTGGTTTGCCATTTCCTTTTCCAGATCATTTTACAGATGAGGAAACTGAGACAAACAGGGATAAGTGACTTGACCAAAGTCACACAGCTAGTAATTATCTGATGCCAGATTTGAACTCAGGAAGATGAGTCTTCCTGACTCCAGGCCTAGCACTCTATCCACTGTGTCATCAAGTTGCCAAGTTCAATGACTTTTTTTCTTTAATCAGTGCTTATGTTCTTGATCTCTCTGCAATATCCATCACTGTTGACCTTTCCTTCCTTCTGTATACCTTCTCCTCCCAGGATTTTTGTGGTACTGTGCTGTTACATTTCTCTTCTTACCTGTCGTACTAGTCATTCTAAGTAATTTTTTAGGATTATTATCTATATCCCACTGCCATACCTGCATGTAACCTAAGGATCTGTCCTAAACACCTTTTCTACATATTCTCTCTCAGTGGTCTCATAATTCCCATAGATTCAACAATCATTTCTTTGTAGATGCTTCCCACTCTGCACATCCAATCCTCATCTTTCTTGTGAATTCCAGCTCTACATTTCCTACTGCCTGTTCATCATTTCCATTTGGAGATCTCGCAAGCTTCTCAGACTCAATGTGTTCAAAATTGAACTTTTTATCTTTTCTCAGAAACCCACTGTTCCAACTTCATAATTCTATCAAGATCACTGCCATTTTCCCAGTCACACAGGTTCACAACCTAGGAATTATTATCTACCTTTCACTCTCACTCACCCACAACATCCAACTAGTTTTCCAATTTTTGTTAAATTCACTCAATATGTTTCCCATGTAATCCTCTTGCTCTAATCACACTTCAACCACTGTAGTTCAGATCCTTATCACCTCTCATCTGAAATACTATAATAGTCTCCTAATCATTCTCCTTGAATCCAATCTCTCTTCCTCTCCAATCCATCCTCCACTCAGTTATAAAATTGGTATTACTAGAGCACAGATTTGACCATGTCACTCACTTGCTCAAGACCTTTAAGATAAAATACAAACTCCTTCATTTGACATTCAAAGTTCTTTACAATCTCATTCCGGTCTATCTTTTTGAATAGCTAGTTCAATGTTTAGGAGGTTCCAGAGCAACCACAG
The DNA here is from genome assembly GCF_900497805.2 of Vombatus ursinus. Lineage (NCBI taxonomy): Eukaryota > Metazoa > Chordata > Mammalia > Diprotodontia > Vombatidae > Vombatus > Vombatus ursinus. Next base: position 8,272,888 of record NW_020940355.1, read on the forward strand.
TTGCTAGGAATCCTACTCTACAACATACCAGAGAAGTAAGTCATTCAGTCTT
>NW_020940355.1:8272949-8305795 GCF_900497805.2 Vombatus ursinus
TGGTTGAATGAACCTCTAGGGGCTCCTGGGGCCCTGTGGGGGCCACAAAGGTTGAGTCTACTCCCATTTTTACATGACATCCTTCCAATACCTGAAGATTGCAATAATAGCTTCCTTAAGTTTTCTGTTCTTTAAGCTAAACATCCCCAGTTCCTCCAAATGACTCTCTTAAAAATGGTTAAAAAATAGACCCTTTAATATCCTAATATTCCTCCTTGGATATGTTCCATTTTGTCTACGTCCATCTTAAAAGGTAGCATTCATGATTAAACATAATCCAGATGTGTTCTAACCAATATAATCTCTTCATTTTACACATAAGAAAATGAATGTCCTGAGAAGTATGTCACTTACCTAACCAGTCATCTAACTAATTAGTTGCAGAGAACCTGTGTCACCTGATTTCCAATCTGGTGTTCTTTTTCCCACTTTAAAAATAATATTAATCAATTCTTTTATTTAAGAATATTTATTAAGAGCTTCTTCATCTCTTTCTCTTCAAATCCCTAATTTCCTTCATGGCTCATCTCAAGTACCACCTTCTGCATGAGGCCTTTCCTGACTCACCTACCCACTCAACTACTTATGCCACTCTTCCCCAATTATCTTGTATCTATTTTGTATATTGGGCATTACAGTCTTGATATATTCATTCACCTAAGAATAAGAAAGGATACAAAGAGACAGGTACCAAGTGCTCATAGACATGTGGTGGCTGAATAAGGGAAGGGGAACTGTTGCTCCTCCATCACCTGGCCGTTTAAAGCAATCCTACCTCACTCTTGGCCAGGAAGGAAGGAAGGAAGCTGAAAATGGGTGGACTATCCATTTGCTATGCACACTCAGTTCCAACTCAGTACCTCCCAAGTCACAAGTTATTCCAGCTCCTCGGCCAATTACAAGACTTTTTGTCAACACAGAGTATTGACTCCTCATCTATCCATGGCTAGAAGCAGGTTCACTATTGTTTCTGAGAGCTTTTGCTGGAAATAGGCAGGGAATATCTGTTCATGCTATAAAAACTAGCCCTCAAAAGTTAGTCCAACTTTCATTCTGCTTATTTGGTTCCTGTTGTATCTTTTCCCAGAATGTAAACCCTTTAAGGGCAGAGAGTATCTTATATTTCTTTCTATATCTACAATCCTTAGAACAGTGTTAGTACATAGTGAGAATATAATAAATGTTTCTTTATTGGTTGATTACTACACACAGAATCTGACGAAGGCCTTTGATGCTATTAGTCATGAGAGCTTATGGAAAATTATGTCAAAATTTGGTTGTCCAAAGAAGTTCATCAGCATTGTACATCAATTTCATGATGTCATGCTTGCCCAGGTTCTGGATAATGGATAATATGCTCGTGCTTTCCCAGTCACCAGTGGAGTGAAACAAGGCTGTCTGCTTGCTCCTATGCTTTTTAGCATGATGTTTTCAGCCATGTTGTCAAATGCTTTCAATGAGGATGAACATGGCATCAAGGTCAGCTACCACATTGATTATAAATTATTCAGCTTAAAAAGACTACAAGCCAAAACTAAAGTGGAGGGAGTGTTGGTGCATGATTTTCTGTTTGCAGATGATTGTGCCCTCAATGCAGCCTCTGAAGCTGAGACGCAACAAAGTATGGATCGATTCTCTGCTGCTTGTGCTAATTGTGGCCTAACAAGTACCACCAAGAAAACACCGGTGCCCCATCAGCCACCACCACACCACCCATATGTGGAACCATTGGTTACAACAAATGGAGAAGTTTTGAATGCTGTGGTTAAGTTCACTTACCTTGGTAGTGTACTTTCCAGGGATGTATATATTGATAATGAGATTGACACATGCATTGAGAGCTAGTTCAGTGTTTGGGAGGCTCTGAAGGAAAGTATGGGAGAGAAGAGGTATTAGACTGACTACTGGACCAAAGGTCTATAGAGCCATTGTGCTGACTTCATTGTTGTATGCCTGTGAAACCTGGATAGTATACTAATGCCATGCCAGGAAACTGAATTGCTTCCATTTGAATTCTCTTAGGAAGATTCTGAAGATTTCCTGGCAGGATAAGATACCAGACACAGAGGTCCTTTCTCGATCTAAACTGCCAAGCATTCAAACTCTGCTTCAGAGAGCACAACTCCTATGGACTGGCCACGTTGTATGTCTGCCAAAAAGACTATTTTATGGAGAACTCACACAAGGCAAGCATTCACGTAGTGGTCAGAAGAAGTGATACAAGAACACTCTCAAGGTCTCTCTTAAGAACTCTGGAATTGATTGTGTGACAGGGGAGACACTGGCACAGGACTGCTTAACATGGTGTACCCACTTCAGAGAAGGTGCTGTCCTCTATGAGCAAAGCAGAATTTAAATAGTTCAAGAGAAATGCAAGATGCACAGACTTAGAGAATCCACCCCAAATGTTCACATGGACTACTTGTGCCCATCCTGTGGTAGAGCATTCCAAGCTCGTATTGGTCTGATCAGCCACAGTCGGACACGCTAAAACTTGATTCTAGCATAGTGATGTCATTTTGGTCCTCTTCAAAAACAAAGAACAACAACTACCACATACAGAGCATGATGCCAGGTTCCAGGGGACATACAAAGATTGGATAAGAAACAGCTTTGAGGAGTTTAAAGTCAAAGGCAAATATAGATAAGTTTTAAAATAATATTATAATATTTTAAAATAATAATTTAAAATAATATTATAATATTTTAAAATAATAATTTAAAATAATATTATAATATTTTAAAATAATAATTTAAAATAATATTTAAAATATTATACCTTAAGTACATTAAAGAAATGCAAAATAAAATGCTATGTGAGTTGGGAGTGGGGAAGGGGGGGAATAATCACTGACAAAAAAAATGCCAGAGAAAGCTTCTCAGGGGAGGTGGCATATTGAAATATTAAAGTGATAGCAAGAAGCTCAATAGAACTCAAAAGAGGGGGAGAGAGAGACAACAGTCTAGACATAGGAAGTGAAAGAACACAGCACACAAATGGAAAATAGCCTCCCTTACTGAAAAAGAACTTTCAAACAGCCCTCAGAGCATATTTCTCTCCCCTAAAACATGACGATTATTTCTTTTCATCTAAGATAAATCTGGATGGCCAAGGCATCCTTTTATTAAGGGGATTTGTTCTGTGAAGTTTGGATTCAGTCAAAGGGCCCCACTTGAGGACCTAGAGGGTCACAAGTGGCCTTGAGGCCACAGGCTCCCCAACCCCACTGTATATCTATTGGACCATGAGTAACACAGGAGAACAAGAAGAGTTCCTTTCTTCCCAAATAGTGTTAAAGCCCATAAGTTCATAGGATTTCAAATTGAAGGGCCATTTAGGCCAGAGCTCTTGCTTTACAGAGGAGAAAACTTGTACACAGAAAGACGAAGAGCATCACGGCAAAGTGGTTTAGAATGCTGGACTAGGAGACAAGAAGACCTAAATTCTAATGCTGACTGAGACATTTGCTACATGTAAAACCCCAGGCATGTCATTTAACTTCTCAATCTCAACTTTTTCCATCCGTAAATTGGTAATAATAGCACCTGTTTCACAAGGTTGTTGTGATTATCGAACAAGATATTATATATAAAATGATTTCCAAACTTTAAAGTGCTATATAAATGCTAGCTGTTGTTATTATTGGGGCAACTAGGTTGTGCAGTGCACTGAGTGCCAGGCCTGGAGTCAGGAAGATTCATCTTCCTGAGTTCAAATCCAGTCTCAGACAATTACTAGCTGTGTGACCCTGGGAGAGTCACTTAACCCTTTTTGCCTCAGTTTCTGCATCTGTAAAATGAACCAGAGAAGGAAATGGTAAACCACTCCAGTATCTTTGCCAAGAAAACCTGAAATGGGATCATGAAGAGTCAGACAGAACTGAAAATGACTGAACAGCAACAAATTGTTATCATTACCCAAGATCTAATAGGAATTAAATAGCTGATGAAGAAAGAATGTTACATGGGAGAGGGGAGGATATTATACACATGTATGCCCATCCTTTTCGTGTGCATTTATCTCTTGCCAGTCTCTAGCTCTCTGACGATGAATTTTTAAAAACTCTATTGCCCAAACAATATTAAAACTATCCAAAATATTGAATAGGAAAGCTTACTGCTGGCTAAATATAAATACGAATATGTGTATATAAAAAGGTATGCTTGCAACCAGACAGAGGGAAGAAAAGTGAACTGGCCCTCTGCAATTAGTTCTTGCGATTGCTCAGATTAGGTTGTATAGCATGAGCCAAAATATTTTGAAGTATTAGAAAAAAAAATGTGGAGGGTTAGACCGACACATTTCTATGCAGTTTCTTTGGCAGATTATCTCCCTGAAGTTAATTGAGGGACATGAAATCCCCATAAGGTAATTAAGCAAAAATTATAATAGCTTTTAAACTTTAAGTCACATAGAAACTTGATACAAAAACCCTGTCCCTGTTGAGCAAGAAGAGGTTAAAATTAGAATTAACGTCTTATATGGGCTCCTAAGCTGACTTGCTATGTTTCCAGAGAAGCTTGGCCCATGGAGACAAGGGCTCTCCTTTTAGAGAGGAAATGCCTATCACAGCCAAGGCACCAAAAACAGACTGACTCTCCTTCTGTGAGAAAAAGCAGCTGAGGATTTTTCTCTGATTTGATACTGGGTATGTGAAGTGCCTGATGCCCTAAAAAAGCTGAAAATTAAGCCTCTGGGCTCTAAACTAAAAGGTAGATGATGGTGCCTATTCTTTTGATTAAAGAGAATAAAGGTAATAACTCAGTTGAGACCTCCAGTTCAAAACAAGAATAGGAACAGAAAAGTTCTATAATCAAGTGCCCATCAGACCTGCTCCTGGAAGCAAATATGGGACCAGCAGAGAGCTACAGAGAGGCCTGGCAGAAACAATATGGCCCACCAGACCAGTGTGGAAGAGATAAAATGTTCTGATATCTCTCCACCAGATCAAAGCACACTCCAGTATCAGAGGGGTCAGTCGGGTCTCTACCTGTGTATCTTGGGCATGTGTCTCCTACATATGTATCCCCTTATTATATCTAGTCTTCCCATCGATGTTATATGTATTTGTGGACAAGAGTGGACAAGATTTATGGGGAAAATACATAAAATGCTTTGCAAACCTTATGTGTATTATTACTATTATTGTCACTATTATCATTATTATTATTATTATTATTATTATTGTTGTTGTTGTTGATATAACCTAACTTTAGCATTTTGTTCTGTTATGACATCTCTCCAGCCAAAATGTGAATTCCTGAAGTCTGGAAGTACTTCTTTTCTCTTTTTCTGGTGCATCCCCCAAAGGGCCTAGTAGAGTCCAGGGACATACAACAGACGTTCAATGAATAGCTGCTGTTTGACTCCCATATCCTTTGCTCAAAGTTTGAACTGTTGGCCCTTACCTCTTAGTCGTTACAGACAATGCAGCCATCAGTTTCCACCGCTAGAGGTCGTTCCTTTACACAAGTCTTCCGCAGTCAGCCAATTCCATACAGCAGAGAGCAGTATATGAGTGACTCAAAGTAGGGCATGCTAATTTATTTCCTCTCCAACACAGCCTCAGGGCCATCAGAGTCTCTGATGCCAGGGCTCATGCTGTGTCAACTGCAAAATGACAACACTGCAAATAAGAAAGGTCACTGCATCCAGCTCTTGAGAGTTACGGCTCACTTAAAGTCTCCCCTTCTCCCTAGCAATGCTCCAGCTTAGGCCTTTGATCCATTTTTCCCTATTGAATACCCCGGCAGGAGAGAGAAGAAATTGGTGAGTAGTGTTGTCATATACAAGCCATGAGGGTCTAGAGGGTCTGGCCCTTAAACAAAGGCAGGGATCCAGGAGGGCTGGGCCCACCCTGGGAGTTTCTGACCCAGGCAATGATAGTCTGATGCAACACTACTGCTCTCACCTTGACTGCTGCTGGGATCTAATAATAATACTTCACCTTTTAAAATGGGCCCTTTTAAACTGCCAGTCATACCTAGGGATGTCAAGGTTCATAGGGTACAGCAATGGATTGGGAGTCAAAGGACTGAGCATGGTTTGTTTAATATCCCCGTAAACTCGGGAGAATCACGTAATCATTTTGGGCCTCAGTTTCCTCATCTGTAAAATGAGAAAGTTGGACTAAAGTCTCTTCTAGCTCTAAATCTGCAATTCTGTGAGCCTATCCTGGGCAACTAGGTGGTGTAGTGGATAGAGTGCCAGGCCTGAGGGCAGAAAGACAGCTTCCTGAGTTCAAATCAATCTGGCTTCAGACATTTACTAGCTGTGTGACCCTGGGCAAGTCATTTAATCCTGTTTGCCTCAGTTTCTCATCTATAAAATGAGCTGGAGAAGGAAATTGCAAACTCCTCTAGTGTCTTTGCCAGAAAACCCCAAATGAGGTCACAGAGTCAGGAACGACAGAAGCGACTTAACAACAATGATTCTATAATTTCAAAGTTGGAATATCAGAAACCATCTAATCTGACCCACCCTTTCTGATCAGAGAATCTCCTCTATCATTTGTCCCAACAAGTGGCTATTCACTCTCTGCTTGTAACGACAGAGGTGGGAAACTCATTACCTACTACTTTTTGAACTGATTTAATGTTAGGAAGTTCTTTCTTACTTGGAGCTTCAGCTGGCTACCTTTAACTGCCAACTAAGGACTGGCCCCTAGTTCGCTCATAAGAAAAAATTTTGTCTTTTTTCCATATTACAATCCTTCAAATATTCAACTATAGGAATATGTTCTCCCTCAGTCTTCTCTTCTTTGGACTAATCACTAATTCCTTCAAATTATCTTCATATGACATGATTTCAAGTCCCCCCTCCCAACTTGGTCAGCAGCATGATCACAGGATTTAGAGACAGAAGGAACCTTGGAGTTCATCCAATCCAACCCCTCCCCCATCACACACACTTTATCCTCTGAATGCACTCAAGCTTGTCTGTGTTCCTATCAAAATGTAGTTCCCAGAATTGAACACAATATTCTAGATACGATCTGACTAGCTGCAAAGTTCAGTGAGACTGTGGCTTTCATGACCTCTCAATGATGGGGAGGTCATTCAGAATATTTTCCCCATCTGAAGGCCTGTTACCTAAAACCCCTTAAATCCGAGGACAAAGCCTCGCATTCTACTTTCAAAATATCATTATCCCTGAAAGAAGTAATTCATTGACAAATTGATTATAAGATGTAAGCAATTAATACCTGATCTTTTTCTTAAAGTTTTATAGAGAAGGAAGAAGGGAAGGTGGGGGGGGGGACTATATCCTAAGAGAAAGGAGGTAAAAAAAGAGAAATTATAGGGAGACCATAAAACAAATATTCCCCCAGGCAGAAAAGGTTATACTCTACTCATATAGTAAATTTAGTTTGTGACTTCATTCATTTAAATGTTCCCTTCAACGATGCTGATTGCAACCCATCCATTCCTGCCCATCCTATATGACTCTTATCTGTATCCTCCCATGTATTTACTGGAAGACCTCCTGGCATTCTTGATTACCAGTGAAGCACTTGGGCTGCATGCAATTTGTTCCTTCTTCTCACCATGTGATCTGCCCTATTGCTATGCCATGGGAAGCCTTGGCTTTGCCATGCGCCCTGCTACTGAACCCTAAGGACCTCTGGGACTTTTCACCTGCCGTGTACCTCCTATATATGCTTTCTCCTCCCCCCCAAATAGAAAGTGAGCTCCTTGAGAGCAGGGAATGTTTTGGTTTTCTATTTGTAACTCCAGGGCTTAGCATACTGCTTGGTACATAATACCCATTCATTTTGTATTTCCTTAATATTCTTTACTCCAATTCTTCCAGAAAGTTTCTAATTTGATATTTGTTGCAACTGCTCACCTCTACCATGAGCTCATATCTGTGTCTCCATTGCCTTTTCAATGATACTCATTTGTAATTCCTTGGAGACTAGTTTTCTAATGCCTCACAGTTATATAGCAACACCCATAGGATATTGGTGTTAGAAGTATGGCCTATGTTTTTAAGAGATTGTTAAAGGTTGTTAGAGAAGATTTACAATTTTTGAAGGCATTCTAGACCATTCTCCTCCTCCTTAATAGGTTGTCCATGATATTGCATTGTCAATATACATTCTTCATCTACATTATTTTTTTTTCCTGTGTTGATGGTTAGACTATACTCTTTTGAGTGTTCATGGATCTCTTTCAGGAGGTCATGTTTCAGAGCTTAATGATTAATGATATCAGCACAATGTTATATGCAAACATGAACATCTAGAACAAGGGATGAACTACAAAAAAATGTTTAAAAATTCTTAGCTAATGGGGCAGAAAGAGTGGTATCATACAAAAACAGACAGTGGGACAGATTTGGCCTATGGGCCATAGTTTGCCAATACATGATCTAAGACCTTTCAATACACAGGAGATTTATATTCAACTTGAATTCAAAATGGATCTCCTCAGTCACATCAGCAAGACGTCTCTCCCTATTATTCCTTGCTAGATACTAATCATCAGAGGGTCCTTGTATAAGCTTATCTTTCTTGTTATATCTTTTTAAGAAATCTTGAGTAATTTTAATGTAGGGATAGGAGACACCTCATTGGAAGAGACTCTTTAAGGCAGCATTTTGCACTACCAAATAAAATACTTTTTAAAAATAATCAACAATTAGTGGAATCCTACATGCTCTATATCTTTCACTCAATTGTGTGACAGTAAAAATGTGAAATACTGCCCTTCCATTCCCTACTAATTGCCTCTTTATCCCATACCAATACCCTCATTGAGGATGCCCTTGATAGTTGTGAGATAATTCTCATAATGAATTTTAGATAAATAGAAGAGAAGGAATATAGGTTCTAAGTTGTTGGTATTCGCAGTTGCCTTTTTTGATATTAGGGCCTGAGTTTTTCCCACACATTCAATATTCTTAACCCTCCTTCAGATACCTCCTGAATATCAATGCCTCTGTGCCCTCCCAATTAGGTTGCCTCCAGCACAGATCTTCTCTATATCAATCTAATCCAGTTAGATCCTCTAATCCTTCTGCTTTTCCTATCTTTATTCCCACTTGTTCCATTTCTAATTCCTCAGTAAGCACATCTGAGACCCTGGCGTTAAAGTCCTCATGTGGTGGCTCTATTCTTCTTAATGCAAAAAAAAAGTTTATTATAAAAAGAGTTTACAGATCTTTTTCATTTTAATTTTACTTATTGTCCCCTTTCCATTTTCACCTTCAAATCCCCTAAGGATAAGCTTGTTTAGTTGCATATCTCACCAAATTAAAAAAAAAATAGTTACCCTTCACTGCTTCTATGTTACCATGAGGCAAACCTGATCATAATCTTCTAATATCCTTCATAATATTTTAAAAACAGGTTTGTAGTCTAGTGCTGTCCAGAGAATTTGAATAATTTACTTAAAGTCACACAGGTCATGAATTGAAGAATTGGGATTTGAATACAGGCCTTGTAACTCTAAATCCATTGCCCTTTCTACCATGCCACATTTCAATGGCAACCAATTGATTTCACCTTCTCATCTTTTTGAAAACAATTTACAAATGAATAATGGACATAGCAAAGATACATAGTCGAAAACAGAGGGCCAGTCTCAAAGTCAGGGAGACCTGAGTTTGAGTCCTGTTTTTGACACATTCTGGCTGTGTGACTGGTCCTAAGTCACTCAACCTCTTACTGCTCTAGATAACCCTCTAATAGTATAAATTGTAGAGAAAGCACTGAGTGTCATTGAAAGAGGCAATTTCCTCATCTGGGAAATTCATATATCAATGAAATCATAGTTTCCAGTCCCATCCTTAATCCTGGAGCAGAGGTGTTAGGGCAAAACTCCCCAGTGAGGCTGGAACCAGATGAACACATACTTGGGAAATGCTTAACAAAATAAACATACAATAAAATATAGATAATATTATTATATGGTTTTCTAAGTCAATATGGGCTTCCAGGGATGCTCATGTATTGTTTATCGACCCCCATTTCTATTTGAGTAGAGGGCACAAAATGGAAATATGACAAGGGATCAGACAGGCTTCTACAAATTATATTCCACAGTGGACTTCTCACGATGTCCGTCTCCCATATCAGTCATAAAGATCCTAGAACCATAAATGTAGTCATGAGGGATCTTAAAGGTTAACTAGTTTAATCCTTTCAATTTTTAAAAATAGAAATTTGGTGAACTCTGTTGCTTTTAACAGTACATTTATTTACAAATGTTCTATGCCCCCACTGAGTGAAACGTCCTTTGTGGCAGAGATTTAAAAAAAAAGTTGAGCAAAATGAACTCATTGACCATGTATGCAGTATTCAACACAAATATTTCCCCAGCTCTGCATGAAAATGAAGAAGGTGCATTTTCAATAAAATCTTCTCTGGGGGCCAGACATGGTCACTATACGTACCCAGCTTTTCATTTTATTATTCCTTCCATTTACATTGTGCAGTCTTTGTTTATATTGTTTTCTTACCATTCTTCCCTCTCTCTGAATCTGTTCATTGAGGTCTTCCTATATTTCTCTAAATTTCATAAAGTCATAGGCCATGGGATCATAGATTGAGCTGAAAGGGACCTCAGGGACCATCTAATTCAACCCTCTCAAGCTTCTCCAGGGAGGTTAAAGAACCGGACCAAGATCATATGGAATGGTAAACATCAGAGATGGAAATTCTACATACTGCCATTTCTTGTGATGCTGTAATATTCTATTATATTTGAACATCGATGTTTTTCTAGTTACTTGGTACTACAAATCATATTTCCATGAATCTTTTGCTGTGTACAGGAACTTTCTTTCTGTTTTTGATATCCTTGGTATGTACACCTAGCACTGAGATCTTTGGATCAAAGGGCATGTCGACTTTCATCACTTTTTTTTACTTTAGTTCAAAATTGTTTTCTGGGATAGTTGGACCAATTCCTAGCCCCACAAACAACATATTGGTGTTCTTTTCTTCAATTGACTATTTCCATATTTTGTCATCTTTGCCAATTTACTAAATATGAAGTTAAACTTCAGAGTTATTTCAATTTACATATACTTTAGTATAAATTATTTGGAGCAATCTTTAACACAGAATTGTAGACTTAGAGCTGGGAGGGATTTTAGAGATCATTGAATAAACCACCTTATTTTACAGATGAACTAAGGCCCAAGGAGTTGAAGTTACTTGCCCAAGGGCAGACAGTTTGTTGTTGAATCATTTCAGGGGTGTCTGGCTTTTCGAGATCCCTTTTGGGGTTTTCTTGGCAGAGGTGCTGGAGTGGTTTGCCATTTCCTTCTCCAACTCATTTTACAGATGAAGAAATTGAGGCAAACAGGTTTAAGTGATTTGCCCAGTATCACACAGTTAGTAAGTGCCTGAGGCCAGATTTGAACTCAGGAAGATGAGTCTTCCTGACTCCAAGCCCAGTGCTCTATCCACAGTACCGCCTAGCAGTAAACGGTTATTAATATTTTGTAATTATTTTGAAAACTGTTTTTTTCTTTCTTTTATAAACTTTTTTTTTTTTAGGCAATCGGAGTTAAGTGACTTGCTCAAGATCACACAGCTAGTATGTGTCAAGTGTTTGGTCTGAAGCTGGATTTGAACTCAGTCCTCCTGACTTCAGGGCCAGTGATCTATACTACACCACCTAGCTGCCCCGAAAACTATTTTTTTCATGTGCTTTGACCACTTACCTACTGGGAAATGGTTCTTGGTCACACATATTTGTGTCAATATTATATAAATATAAATAAATCTATCAAATATTATATGTATGTGGATATATATGTATATGTGTTTATATATATATATACGTGATGCAAAGATTTTTTTTACTCAATTGACAATTTGGTTATTTGATTGGTTCAGCACTAAATCTGTACATTAATTTAAATAGTATCATCACATTTATTATATTGGCACAGTCCAACCATGAGCAATAAATATTCCTCCTATATTTTATGTTTTCTTTTATTTCTTTAAAGAGCATTTTGTAGCCAGACATAGTGTTGCATGCCTGTAATCTCAGCTACTAGGAGACCCGAGGCAGGTCTCTTGAGCTTGGTAGTTTTGAGCTACAGTAGGCTATAGCAATCATATGTCTGTACTAAGTTCAGCATTAATATGATGAACTCCATATTAATATGATGAGTCTGGGGGGAGAGGAAATACATACCAGGCTGCCTAAGAAAGGGCAAAGCCTGGGTTGGGAGAAAAGTGGAGTGGGTCAAAGCTCCTGTGCCATACACATGTACATATATACATACCTATGCACACATATACATATGTACATATATACACACCTATGCACACACATGCCATACACATGTACATATATACATATGCACACATATACATACCCACGCGCACTTATATACACATATGTATATCCAGACATACACAGATACATATATAATCCATATACATGCATGCATGCATACATGCACACACACACACACACATATATAAATGGTATTCCCATAAACTTTGCATGCGTCTTGGCTAATTGTCTCTCAGATAGTTTTAACATTTTGCAGGTTTTCAGTATGAGGTACATTGCTATAGCTAGTCATTTTCCTCAAGTGTCTACTATGAGTAAAAGAAGTGATCCCCTTTCTGTTATTTGCTTCTGATTTTTATGACTATTTTACTATGTTTGTTTATACAACATTTACTCTATATATGAATGTCAATGATTTATACAGAATTATTTTAGATAATACAATTTTACTGGAACTATTTTCTCAATTTACTTGCTGGTTTATTTGCTGATTCTCTGTGATTTTCTTAGTAAAATCATCATGTCTGCAAATTGGGACAGTTCTGTCTTGTCTTTGCCTATGTTTGTGCCTTTAATTTTTTTCTTTAGTCTTATCACTATCACTAACATTTCTACAATGTTAAATAGCAGTGAAGGGAGGGAGCATGCTTGCTTTACATCACTTTTTACTGGGAAAGATTCTAGTGTTTCTCTAGAAACACAAGCTTTTCATTTGAGAAATATATTTTATAAAATACTGAAAAACTTCAATGTTTATGCCTTTTTTAAGGTCTTTACCATAAATGAGAGTTATATTTTTGTTAAAAGCTTTTTATTCATTTGATATAATCATGTGATTTGGGTTGCTTGGGTTTTGACATGATTGCTTATCTCATCAATCAATCAATAAGCATTTATTAAAATGGTGCTATGGGCCTAGCATTGTGTTAGGCAGTAGGAATGCAAACATAGAAACAAAACAATCCCTGCCCTCGAGGAGTTTACATTTTATAGGTGGAAACAAAAGATACACATATAAATGAATAGAAAACAAATGTACATATACAAAAATATAAAGGCAATTTTTTTTTTGTGGGAGGGTGGTATGGCGCTAGCATTTGTAAGGATCAGGAAAACCAGTCAGCCACTCAACAAGCATTTATGAAGTGCCTACAATGTGTCGGGCACTGTGTTAAGTGCTGGATATACAAAGAAAAGTAAAAAACAGCTTCAGCTCTCAAGAAGCTCATAATATAATGGAGAAGACAACACATAAACATGTACAAATTAGCTATATTCGGTATGAAGAGGAAATAATTAGAAAATGATATTTGAGCTGAGTATTTTTTTTTGGTAAGGCAATTGGGGTTAAGTGACTTGTCCAACATCACACAGCTAGTACGTGTCAAGTGTTTGGTCTGAGGCCAGATTTGAACTCAGGTCCTCCTGACTTCAGGGCTGGTGCTCTATCCACTGTGCCACCTAGCTGCCCCTTGAGCTGAGTTTTGATAAAACTAGGGATTCTAAGATTCATCTGTAAGATGTTACACATTGCACATATTTTGGGACTTTTTCAATGTATCATTCAGTGATGCTGACTTTTTCCCTCCCCTTTAAAAAATCCTATTTTCTATATGGGATAGCTTTCAGGGAAAAGGAGGAGAAATAATAATGTAGATAACTATGATGATATAAGAAACAGAAGATATCTACAAAATTTATTATAAAAACAAATAAAAAATCATCTGTAAAATGGGAATAATAATAACATCTACCTCACAGGGTGGTTGTGAGGATCAAATGAAATAATTTGTAAAGTACTTATCATGGTATCTGGCACACAGTAGGTGCTTTAGTAAATGCTTGTTCCCTGCATCCTCCTCACCTTGAAAATTCCCTCCACCTCTGGCCTTCAAGTCCCCAGGCCAGCCATGTCTTTATTCCTGTCCAGGTTTCACTTCCGACTCTCTTCTCCCTCCCCTCCTCTTCCACTTTTCATTTTCTTTCTATATGTTGTCTTCCCCACATTAAAATGTAACCCCTTGAGGACAGGGACTGTCATTTTCTTTCTGCTTATATTTGTATTCCTAGAACTTATCAGTTCCTGGATACATAATAAGTGCTTAATAAATGTTTGTTGACTCGAAATGGTTTGTCATCTGTGAGATACAAGAAAACCAGTTTGGTTGGAGTTAAGACTACATGAAAGTTGTAAAAGGTTTTAAATGCCAAACAGAAGCATTTTTATTTGAAATTAGAGGTCATAAGGAGGCACTGGAATTTATTGAGTTTATTGATTATAGTGACATGGTCAGACCTATGCTTTAGGAATCCTACTTTGGTAGCTATAGGGAACATACGTTAGAGAGAGGAGACACTTGATGTAAAGAGATCAGTTAGGAGAGTATTGCAATAGTTCATATCAGAATTAATGACTGTACGGGAGTGATCATGGGGGGAAAGAAGGGAACAGATGTGAGAAATGTTGTAGAAGTAGAATCAATGTCAACATTCCTTCCAAAACAACTCATCCGTGCCTTTCAATCTGTGCAAATCTTGTTCATTTGACATAGGGACATCTATCCAACATACTGGAGACTTAATTTCACTTGCCATTGCAAGAGTGGAACATGTGAGCTATCCCTAAGTAATCCCTCAGTCTTGTCACAAGGCCAGTTCATTTTCTTTTGGCTTTTACATTTCCTTGATGTATGTTACTTCAATCTGGTTCTCCTTTGTAGTTTTTTCTTTGTAATGTGTTGAAACTTACCCACACTTACCATGCACCTCTACTTTGCCTTCTGAATTAATAGTCATTTTTCTGTGCATATTGTAGGCTTCCATGACTTTCAGCCGTACAATAGCACCGATACAATATTGGAATTTTAAAAGAGGCCTTTGTTCCTGGGGGACATTTAGGGTCATTAAAGAGCTTTTCTATTTCCCAAGGGTAATCCAGCCTGTTCTCCTCCCTCTGTTTAATTATGAACCCAATACTCTTTTGTACATTTGTAGTATATATTTAAGTCATATATGTTGATTACAAACTCTACAGGCTGTCTATATAACTGAATTTCATAGTTTGCACAATAGACTTTCTTTGTCCATTTGGTTTGTCCTGTGTGGATGGTGAGGATGAACTCTTTTGGTCTCATTTAGGAGGCTTTCCTACATTCCAGAGTTTGTTGCAGTCAGCACAATGTCATCTCCAAACAGGAACACCCAGAGGAGCTCATCAGATGTAGCAAATCCATTTTCCAACTTGGAGTCAGCATTGGATTCTTCTATGACAGTGGCAAACATGTTTAGTGAACATATACCTCCCTGTTCTATTCCTTGACCAATATTGGTTATCAGAGCATCATTGAATACCTTTGTTATGTTTGTTGCTATTTTTTCAAGGAATTTTGCACAATTTTTACATATGAATAGGATATACCTTGGTGGAGGAGAATGTTTAAAGTGACATTTTGCTCTACCATTGATAAACTATCAATTTATCCAAAGAATATAAGCTCCTTGAGGGCAAGGACTATTTGATTTTTGTCAACACCAGAGCCTAACACAGTACCTGACACATAGTAGAAACGTAATTTGTTGTTTGAAGCAGACTTAAATTTTTTATAGTCAATAAACAGTAAACATTGGTGCATTTTGTATTCTCTACATCTTTCAGTCAATTATGTGATGTGCTGTGGTATATATCTGTTGACTGACTGAGATTTGAAAAAGACTGCCTGGTTCCTCTTAATGCCCTCAGCAATGGTACCTTAAATGGACTATATATGATGATCACTAAAATTTTACATAGATGAAGAAATGGGCATATATGTCAATAGTTGTCAGTACTTTCTCATTTTTTTTTTGGCTTTGCATCAATCCCAAGAGTTTTTCAATGCCTTCAGATACTTTGATAACCTATTCCTCAAAGCCCTCAGAAGTGTGTTGCCTCCAAGACTGAATTCTTTATCTACACTTGATCTAGTCCTGTGGGTTATATGAAAATTACATAAAAGGCAGGGACCATGTCCCTAGGTTTGGGCTGAGTCAGGTACAAATGTATCACCTTGACTTCTCTCTCATCCCTTAAATACTGAGTCTGGTGCCAAAGCTAAGGATAGGTGGTGTCATCTTTTACTCATGGTGTAGAACTCTACTCTGTCTAGCCCTCCTCCTCAAAGTATACAATTTGAGTGGGAAAGGCAACAATGAGGATAGAAATGAGCAGTAAATTCCACATAAGTTAAAAGCATTACAATTGAAATAGCTTTCATTAGCTCAGTGTCCTCTTAACAAAAAAAACCACATGTAGGCTCTTGGCCTTTTGTTATATGTCACGTACACCACAATCCATTAATGAAATTATCCTGTTCACTAGGAAGAAAGATTCTTTGCCCATGGCTTGAAGACTCAAGATACCATTCTTAATTGTCTTCCTGCTATGAATGGTTTAAGTCATTCTAGAAAACCCCCTAGTTGAAATGAAAACCCTCAAATCACACTTTGGAAGCACAGATTTACAGCAGGGGGCTGCTGGGAAATTGCAGCGTTAGACTGCTTGTCTCATGTGCAGAAAGATCCTTCAGGGATGGAGAGTTTTTTTCAAGCAAGATTCTGGTTTAAATGCATCTAAAAGACAAGGTCATAGCAAGCACCAGGCTCTATAACTGGCAGCTCTAACACAGATAGTTAAAACCTGTGTAGAGTCTGAGAAGGATTGTTGGTTACCCAGTGCCCTTTATACCCTATACAGTAGTCATCTGACATAGTGTAATGTTCAAGTAATGAAGAATGAATGAAAAAGCATTGACTCTGGGCCAAGCACTGTGCTGAACGCTGGGGAATCAAATAAAAAGGAGAAGAAACTCTTCCCTCAAAGGAGACAACATGAATATCTGTGCGTGTATGTATGTATGTTTGTATATATGTATATGTGTATGCATATTATATGTCTGTATTATATATGTATATAGTACATAGGCTGTGGTATGTACATATAGGCATGTATGTATACAGTATATGTGTATAGTGTGTACACATATGTGCATATAGGCACATAGCTATTTGCACACATATGTATATGTGTAATATGTATGCACGGGCATTTCTGTGTATATAAGTGTGTGTGTATATATAGAAAATGTGTGTGTATGTAGTATGTGCACATATGTGCATATAGGTACATACCCATTTATAAACATGTCTATGTGTAATATGCATACACATGCATATCTATGTGTATGTGTATTATATATATAGTATATGTGTATAGTATGTGTGTGTACATGTGCATATGGGCATGTACCTATTCATACACACATGTATACTGTAATACAAAAGCATGTACAATATGTGTATATATGTGTACACACACATAGTACACACATGTGTGCATATATACATGCACACATATTTAAGGGAACGGTAGCCAGAGAGTGGTATTTTGGTTTGGAAAGTTACAGGGATGATGAAGGGAATCGTAATGAAATAAATTGGCATACCCTTAATAGTAGCAATGGCAGTATTAATTTGGCTTTGGTTACAGAACTAGAAATCAGGGAGGTGGGGAGGGTATGATCTATGTGGCAAAGCAATTCATTAGAAGGTGGTCAGGAGGCAAAAAAGTAAGTTTGGCTCAAGTTGGACTAAATAAAGTGTACCGCATGAATCCCTCACCAATCAGGACATGAGAGCCCCAGGGTAGGAGTTGCAGAGCCAAAAGGACTAAGTCCTCCAAGGCAATAAATTGAATATGGATTGAACATACAGGTAAGCCCCTAACCCTAATTCATAGGAGATTTTCTAGGGCCCATGTGCAAGAACCCATCTACTTATGGCTATAAAAAAGAGTTGTGGACTTCAAGGAGAAGAAATGGAGATACAATCCTGGAGAGAGGCCTCCAAAACCAAGTATCCCCTATAGGGAACTTTGTCCGCCAAGGATTGTTTGCCAGATGGAGATCCTGAAATTGCAACCCAACCATGAGAGGGAGAAGCAAACCTATGGACCTTGCCCTTGTGTGTACCACAGAAATCAGCGCAACAGGGTGTTATATACATCAAGAAGCAGCCCAAGTCTATCAGTATTTCTTTCATCAAACAAAATCTGTCCTCTATGTGATGTCTTGTCAGCCTGACTGCTTGAAGGAGAGCTGAGGGACATTTTAGGAAGTGCTAAACAAGTCAGATGAAGATATTCTCAGGGTTCCCCTGGGACAAGCCAGAGACACATTGTATAAGAGTTTCGGGACCAATTGAGACATGAATTAAAAAACAGATTCTTGTTGCTGCAAAAGATTTCAAAGTCATTTACTCCAACCCACTTATTTTGACAAATGAGGAAATGGGTCCAGTCAGCCAATAAGCATTTATTAAAAGCCTACTATGTATCAGGGACTGTGTTAAGGCACTTGAACTACCAAAAAAAAATGGCAAAAGACAATCATTGCCCTCAAGAAGCTCATAATCTAATTTAAGTGAGACAACATGTAAACAACTATGTGCAAACACACTATATATAGGATAAATAGGAAATAATTGAAAGAGAAAAGGCGCTAAAATCAAGAGGGATTTGGAGAAACTTCCTGTAAAAGGTGGGATTTTATCTGGGACTTGAAGGAAGGCAGAGGGTGGACTAGCATATACACAAATATGGAAATACACAATAATGTGAGGAGGGAGGGTGAACATCAACTTCCTGTAGGAGGTAGCGCCCTGAGTATTGAAGGAAGATAAGGATTATAAGGTGAAGAGGGAACCCATTTCAGGTATATGAGGTCAGATGATGCAAAGTCAAGAAGACAGAGATGGAGGCTGAATTTAGGAAATAACAAGTAGTCCAGTTTAACTGAAATATTATTGGAATATTATTCCTACAGGGAAAATGAGTTGTGATTTCAAAAGCTCTAAGTATGAAAGGATTTTTTAAAAATATAAACTATTCATAATTTGGAGATAGACATATACATACATCATAAGATTTTAGGAGATAGGATATTGTATTGAGGGAACAGTAATCAGGCCAATTTGGCTGAAACATAGAACATTGGCTTAGATATTAAATTGGTTTAGAAAGAAGTGTTCAAATTTGGAACTGTGTCCAAAGGGCGATCAAACTATGCATACCCTTTGATCCAGCAATACCACTACTAGGTCTGTATCTTAAAGAGATTAAAAAGGTGGGGTGGGAGAGAAAGAACCTACATGTACTAAAATATTTACAGCAGTTTCTTGTGTTGGCAAAGAACTGGAAATTGAGATGGAATGCCTATCAGTTGGAGAATGGCTGAACAAATTATGGTATATTAATGCAATGGAATACTATTGTGCTATAAGAAATGATGAGCACGCAGATTTCAGAAAAACCTGGAAAGATTTATACGAACTGATGTGGAGTGAAGTGAGCAGAACCAGGAGAACATTGTACACAGCAACAGCAACATTGTACAATGATCAACTATGAATGACTTAGCTATTCTCAGCAATACAATGATCCAAGACAGTTCCAAAGAACTTATGAAAAAATGCTATCCACATCCAGAGAAAGAACTGATACAGTCTAAATGCACATCAATGCATAATATTTTCATTTTTTTCATGTTTTTTTTTCTTTTGGTCTGTTTCTTCTTTCTCAATATGATTGATATGGACATGTTTTACATGATTGCACATATATAACCAATATAAAATTGCTTACCATCTTGGGGAGGAGGGAGATGAGGGAGAGGCAGAAGGAGAAAATTTGGAACTTAAAATTTAAAAAAAATAAATGTTGAAATTTGTCTTTACATGCAATTGGAAAAAAATAAAATCATATATAAAATAGAAAGAAATGCTGGGGTCAAATTATAAAGGATTTAAAAATGCTAAATGGAAGAGTTCTTATTTTATCCTAGAAGCAACAAGGAGTGACCAAAATTCCTTGAGTAGGACAGTGACATTGTCCAACACGTCCTTTAAGATCACTTTGGCAGATGTGAAGAGACTGGAAGCAGGAAGACCAAGGAAACTGTTGCAATAGTCCAAGCGGAAAGTGAAGAGGGTCTGAACTAGGAACATGTTCCATAGGTGGAGAAAAGGGGATAACAGAATGGACAGAATTTGGTGACTGATTGACTTTCAAGAGCAAGGGAGAGTAAAGTGTTGAATACAAGTTAGAGGCTGTGAGCTCATATGTCTAGAAAGTAGTGGTACCCTCAAGAGAAGAGGGGAGTTTGGAGAAGGGAAAGGCAATGAATTCCAGAACTTGTACCATGTCCTCTTTCGCTTCTGTTTCCTCATCTTTCAGATGGTTGAGAGAATGGGACACAAAGAATAAAAATATAGCCTTACCTTTACAGGAAATTAGTCAAAAGCAATTTAAATAGGCTTGGACAGAATTATGAAAGCTACATTTCTCAATTGAATGTTTATCCAAAAGACAGTCTGATTTCTGTACCATTTTAGTCCATAAAATTATTTTGCTAACAGTACACTCAAGCCCATGTCAGATTTCAAGGAAATCATATTTTTTTTAACTTTAGGGAAAGTTAGTTCTCAGAATTCTTGAAGGACTAAATATGTCTTCAGTTAGTAAAAGCCAGTTTTATTTAGTGAGGTAAACATAAGACATTGAAAAGAGCTCTCATCACATGTTGAAATAGGGGGAAATCAAATATTTAATATTCAACAATAAACCTGCAGAGCAATTACATTGCTGGGAAATGCCGCACAGGGTAACAAAGTTCCCAGGACAACACAAAAATGTTTCCATTACTTTGCCTGTCAATCAGTCTTGCCAATGATCTAATTAGGGGATTTTAGGAAAGGGAAAAATACTCTATGAGGGAAAATGCTGCAGCCAAACCAGTAAACTATCCTCCCCACCCTGCCCATTCTGCTCAAAAGAAGTGATCTTAAAAAAAAAAAGTAAATACTGCACTGCAGGAAAAAGTATTTTGTTTATGGTTAACGTCTTTACATTCACCAACTCCTTGATTTCTTCTTCTCTTGCCTTCTCTGTTTCTCTGTCTAAATTTAAGCTGCTAGAAATTAGCTCACTTCGATTCATTTTGCAGAAAGGAAGAGGTTTATGCATGAAGGGAGGATGAGATAGCAGATGACTGAAGAATGAAGGCTCTGTCCATAGACAGGCAGGGTTGAATGTGCTCCCTTCTACAAATGCAGACCTCAATCTTTCCACCTTCTGATGTATCATTTAGGTTTTACCAACCTTCCCTCTCAGTGGAGGCATCCTTCTGTTTCGTATGTGCAATGGAGCCAGATGACTGACTATGCGCCCTTTTTTCTCACTCTCACAACATTACCAGTCAACCAACTTTTCTAATTATCCATGTCATTGATGAGACTCAACTCCAATTGTGAACTCCCTCAGCTCCTTTCTTCACTCTTCTCAATCTCCCAATGTCCTCAGTCATTGTCATCTCCAATCTCTGAGAAAAAAAAAAGATGTGTTTTCTCCTTCTTTACTGTTTTCTGAGGCAGCCAGGTGGTATAAGGGGTAGTTTACTAGATCTGAAGTCAAGAACTCCTGAGTTCAATTTTTTTTCAGAGATACTTACCAGCTATGTGACCCTGGGCAAGTCACTTAAAAAAAAATCTCTGTTTGCCTCAGTTTCCTCAACTGTAAAATGGAGATAATAATTACAGCTATATCCTAGGCTTGTGGTGAGGATCAAATGAAGGTAAAATTTATAAAGTGTTTAACACAGTGACTAACATATAGTAGGCACTTAATAATTGCTTGTTTCTTTCCTTTTTCCCATTAGTCTACGAACATGTTCTTTGCTGTTGTTGAGCCTTTTCAGTTGTGTATGACTCTCCATGACCCCATTTGGGGTTTTTTGGCAAAGAAACTGAAGTGGTTTGCCATTTCCTTCTCCAGCTCATTTTACAGATGAGGAAACTGAGGCCACAGCTAGTAAGCATCTGAGGCCAGATTTGAACTCCTTACTCCAGGGCCAGTGCTCTATCCTCTATGCCACTTAGCTGCCTCCTATTTTTTCTTTAAATGAAGGAGTGATGAGGGTCAAACAAGTAGTGGTCTAAATGTCTGATGGATGGATAGATAGATAGAGGATTTATTAAGCAATTAGTATGTGCCAAACACTGAGGAAACAAACAGAAGCAACAGTCTCTATCCTCATAGAGTCTACATTTTCATGGATGAAGACAAAACATTAAAGTGGCACTGGAAAAGGTGTGGTGGGGAGGAGAAGATGAAAGGAATGCCCCTTGGTTTAGGCTTCTCAAGATGGCAGTGTGATAAGTGAGGAGAAAGAGGATTCCACTCAGAGTTCAGCCATGAGTGAACACAGAGCGGATAATGAGCCACAAAACTCTTCAGGGAAGGTCCTCTGACTAATTTTATTCAGCTCTAATTTTTGTATTCTAATATCAAGTGATCGTTAATGATTGGTGGCTGCTATTCCCCCCTTCCCCACTACTATGATTAACAAACGTAATTGAGTAAAGTCTGAAAGAGATGTCTGGTAGTAATACATACTTGCTGGAGTAGGCACCCCGAGAAAAGAAGGAGCAAACTTTAGACAGATTTACATTGGTAAATTCCACATATATGCTTTTATTACTGATGGGTTGGTGGCGTGGACAAGAACCAGGTCCCCCCAAGGTCAGGGCAGGATGAGAGGTTGAAGGGGAGGGTCATGGTAGGTAAATCAGTATTTCCTGCATAGAAATTCAACAAGAGGTAAACTGAATGGTAGTGAAAGTTGAGAAGGGATGGAGAGGAGAGGGGGGACCTTCCAGTGATCGAACCTGGGGATGAAAGTTCCCTATCATGGAATTCAGTCAACAAGCAATTGCCTATGACCTTTCTCTCTTCTGCAACTTGGTTCTTTCCTTTTCCTGATCTCTCTCTGACCTGAGTTCAAATCTGGCCTCAGACACTTGACACTTACTAGATGTGTGACCCTGGGCAAGTCACTTAATCCCAACTGCATCTTAAAAAAAGAAAAGAATAAAAAGAGGGGGCAGCTGGATAGCACAATGGTTAGAGCACCAGTCCTGGAGTGAAGAGGACCTTATCCCTCTCTGCCTCTTCTCCTTTCTCTTTAGTTATAGTATATAAGTGAGAACCTTTTAAAATATTTATTGTACTTATTGAATACATTTTATTTTTCCTGTTCTTAATTTTAAAAGTAAATTCAATATTTTTTATTTCTTGCTTGAAAAAAAAACTAGACACACAGCTTAAATCATTTGTCAGCTGTTTTTATTTTTATGTGGCCATGGAATGATTTTCCCCCCACTTTAGGGTCAGTAGCTCCAAAAAGGAGGGAAAAAAGTTCCCCACATTTGCCTGAGGGATATTGATTGAGAAAAGAAAAAATGCAAAAAGCACTGAGCTGAAAAGTCTCTCCTCACTATAGCTATCCCACTTCAAATAGCTTATTTCTTTGAAATATTTTGCTGGGGTGATGGGAGGTGATGAGAGTTCTCTGCCCCTGTTGGAAATTATATTTGTTATCTTTAGTATATGTTTAAGATACTTTATATACATATATATATATATGATACTTTATATATATATGTGTGTATGTATATGCATACACACACACACACATACACACACATATATAGTAAAATGATAGAGATGTGATTCTGGAAGAGGCAGTATGGTACAGTATGAGGAGAATTGGTCCTAGAGCCAAGGGATCAGGTTCAAATCCTGCTTCTGTGAGACCTTGGACTGGTCTCCATTTCCTCATCTATTAAATGAGGTATTTGGACTACATGGCCTTAAGGTCCCTTCCAGCTCAAATGTATAATCCTATAAAACCATTTCTGAGGGGAACCACCTGAAAGAGACCCCCAGGGAAGTGATCCCATCTAGTAATACAACTAGGAAAGGCTCAGAGTATGGTTTTCACTTCTACTCTGCAAAGAGGCTAAGAACCAGAGGCATCCCTTTAATCAAAAACAGGAACTTAATAGGAATTTGAAAATGGAACAGGGAATAAAAAGCAAGGAGTATGGGAGAGAGGGAAGAGGGAAAAGGCTGGTACAGATTTGAAACAAGTGAACGTTGTTAAAGGAGTTATCCAGAAAAAAGATGGCACGTGCCATCTTGACAACACGATCACTAAAGAGACTAGACCTTAGAACAAGAGATAGATAAATCGAGCTTCCCTAAAAGGTAGAACTAGCTCTAATAACAGGCTGTGAAGCTCTTTCAGTCAACATGAATAGCACAGAGGGAGACAAGCCAAAGCCATAGCAATATCCAGGAGGCAGCAAAAGGCTGTATGAAGGCCAGGGGAGGACTCTTTGAGGACCTGTTAAGGAAATACCTTCCCCATTTAGAGGGTAAGGAGAAAAAATAGGAACCTTTAGGGGCCCTTGAACTAAAGAGCAGGGCAATCTATAACCACAATGGTCAACTTGGGTGGCACACATCCAGAGATAAGACTGGGAGTAGGAACTAGGCAAAACCAAGGAACCCCTACCCATCTACCTCCCTCCTCAGAGATGCATATACCCTGAGATCTAAAAGCAAAACCAAAAAAAAAAACACCTACCTTAAGCTAAAAAATCTGAGTGTCTTTATTTAGCATCTAGTCCAGACAGAGTTGGGGCAAAGGAAAGAAACTTGGAGTTGGGTGCCCCCTAAAACATGCCAGCCAAGGCAATCTTTGGCTGCACATCAGTTAAAGTTAGAAATCTGAACTCTGTGAACTCATTCACTTCTGTGAATATGTGGTTTTCATTCTGTTTTCTTTCAGTTTCCTAGCAAAAGTTCCTTTTGAAAAATTCCAACTCTTGAAGGGGCTGTGGGAAAACAGGCATAGTACTGTACTGTTGGTGAAGCAGTAAATTGGTTCAGCAATTCTGGATAACAATTTGAAATTGTGTAAGAGAATTGTCTAAACTGTTCATATCATTTGACCCAATAAACTATATACCTCAAGGAAGTAAGAGAAAGAAATAAAAGTCTTGTATACACCAAAATATTCACAGTGGCACTTTTTTTGTGTGTCAGCAAAGTCCTGGAAACAAAGTAGGCATTCCCCACTGATGTGGGAAATGGCTGAACAATCTGTGACATATAAAGTTAATGAGATATGGTTGCGCTGTAAAAAATAACAAATTCAGAGAAACACGAGAAGATGTATATGAACTGTTGTTCCTGAAGAGGACTATGACATCAGGGAGGTGATGCCATGACATGAAAGTGAATTGGATTTAAGTGAGGGAGGACTGTGCAAAGTCATCAGCCTCACTTTCTTCTCAGGAGCCAAATGGGTCCAGTTGCCAGATTTAGATCAGGATGACTGGAGATGGCACTCATGTGAACTGATACTGATATGAATATGTAACTATGTATATATATGTATGTATAAGAAGAATACTAAAAGTAAAACTGGAAAACCAATAATGACATTAAATAAAGAAATAAAACCAGTTAATAACAAACCATATTACTATCTTCTCAGTAGACAGGTGGGAAACTACTTGGGCAGAATGTTGAATAAAATGGCAGATTCAGTCACTCTGTTGGTTTGATTCACTTCACTTTTTTATTGTAAGAAATGGTTTAATTTTAATGGAGGGTGGTTGGGTGGAGGAGGCGACATTTGGAAATTACTGTGATTGATTGATTTTAGGGCAGATTTTAAATAGTATTTTTTTCCTAATTAGATGTCAAGACAATTTTTAGCATTCATTTTTACAAGATTTTGAGTTCCAAATTTTTTCTCCCTCCTTTCCTCCCTCCTTTCTTTCAGAAATTGTAGGCAATTTGATATAGATTATACATGGGCTGTCATTTAAAACTATTTCCATATTAGTCACAGTTGTGAAAGAAGAAACAGATCAAAAGGAAAAAAAAAACCTATGAAAAAGAATAAAGTGAAAAAAGTGTTCTTTGATAAGCATTCAGAGTCCATCAGTTCTTTATATGGATGTGAATAGTATTTTCCTTCATGAGTCCTTTATACTTGTCTTGGATCATTGTGTTGCTGAGAAAAGCTAAGTCATTCATGGTTGATCATCACAAATGTTGCTGATACTGTGTACAACATTTTCCTGGTTTTGCTCATTTCACCTTGCATCAATCTGTACAAGTCTTTCTAGTTTTCTTTTTGAAATCTGCTTATTCATCATTTCTTATTGCACAATAGTATTCCATTACATTCATATACCATGGCATGTTCATCCATTCCCCAGTTAATGGACATCCCTTCAATTTCCAATATTTTGCCACCACAAAAAGGGCTGCTATAAATTTTGCACATATAGGTTCTTTTCCCTTTTTATAATCTCTTTGGGATACAGATGTAGTAGTGGTATTGCTGGGTCAAAGAGTATGCACAGTTTGGTTGCCCTTTAGGCATAGTTCCAAACTGCCCTCCAGAATAGCTGGATCAATTCACAACTATAACAACAGTGCATTAGTGTCCCAATTTTCCCACATGCTCTCCAACATTTATCATTTTCCTTTTTTGTCATATTAGCCAATCTGAGAGGTGTGAGGTGGTACCTCAGAGTTGTTTTAATTTGTATTTCTCTAATCAAAAGTGATTTAGAGCACTTCTTCATGTGCCTGTAGATAGTTTTTATTTCTTTATCTGAAAATTGCCTGTTCATATCCTTTGCCCATTTATCAGTGGGAGAATGGCTTATATTCCTATAAATTCGACTCAGTTCTCTAGATAGTTGAGAAATGAGGCCTTTATCAGAGCTACTTGCTATAAAGTTTGCTTCGCGGCTTTCTGTTTTCTTTCTAATCTTGGTTGCATTGGTTTTGTTTGTGCAAAAGCTTTCTAATTTAATATAATCAAAATAATCTATTTCACATTTCATAAGGCTCTCTATCTCTTATTTGGTCATGATTTCTTTCCTTCTTCATATATCTGACAAGTAGACTATTCCTTGCTCTTCTAATTTGCTTATGGTATCACCCAACTGCTGTGATTTAAAAACAAAAAGCATTAATAAAATTTATTCAGGAAGAAAAAAAAAGTCTCAGTCCTATCTTGCCTGAAGGAAGAGGAAAAGGGCTTACAAGAATAGTGTTTTCCAGATGCAGTAGGCCAGACCAACCTGAGACCCTAAAAACAACTAACAAGCATTAAGCAGCAGCCAGAATGGGGATCTCAGAGGATTTAGAATCTAGATCAGCTGTTGACAATGGTCATAAGAGCTCGAGCTCTTAAAGGGAAAGGGCAGAATTTCAGAATATTCCTCAATTATGCAGCTTGGGTTATATTTACACTATCCAGTCCCCCTAAGTGCTTGCACCTTCCTTCTGTTTATTATCTCCAGTTTACTAGGTCTGTATCTTGTTTGTATGAAGGTGTTTGCATATTGTCTCCCCATTAGATTAGATCACAAGCTCCTTGAGGGAGCTTTTTGTTTGTTTTTCTTTTTTTTGTTGTTGTTTTTGTTGTTGTTTTTTGTTTTTCCTTTCTTTGTATTCCTCATCACTTAGCATGGTGCCTGACAAATTAGATGCTTAACAAATGCATGTTGACTTGATTTGGCCAAGCAAAGCCATAGGATAGCAAGATGCCTAGGAAAAGGAGACAAAGGAGAAGTAGATAAATAACCCTTTCAACTTGTCTTCTCATAGACCAGTGAGTAAAATAGAGCACGTGGAAAATACCCACAGAGCCAGTTTAGCTGATATTTACCTTTATGTTTCACATTATCTCATTTAACCCCGACAATCACATTGTGAGCTATCAGTATTCTAATTTTACAGATGAAACGAAGCAGAGCAGAAATAAGCTCTAAGATAGCTGATTGTTAAATTTTCAGTGTGAACATTTACATATCAGAAATTGCTACAAATCAGGATTTGATATTGTTTGGTAGACTGTCTAGACTTAAGAAAATGATGGAGAAAATGTTAAGAATGCAATTTAAGGAGCAGCTAGGTGATGTAGTGGATAGAGCCCTAGCCCTGGACTCAGAAGGACCTGAGTTCAAATGTGACCTCAGATACATAATACTTCCTAGCTGTGTGACTCTGGGCAAGTCACTTAACCCCAATTGCCTCACTTAAAAAAAATGCAGTTTAAACTTTGAAAAGTATGTGCTGCTTTTAAGGGAGCCCATTGTTAAACATTTACCAGCATATCTCTGAAAACTGAGGCTTAAGGAGGAAAATTATTTATCCATGGCTATCAAGTAGTGGAGACAGGTTTTGAACTCAGGTCTCTTCTGACTCCTGATTCAGCAGCCTTTCCACTACACAAAGCTCTCTCATACTGGGTGAAGTTCCCTACACAGCTACAAAGATGTCCTTCCCAGAGCTCTAAGAGATTACTTGGGGTTGGGGCGTGGTACAAAAGAACAGCTCCTTTCTTTCAGTACCCAGCACACAGTAAGTGTTTAACAAATGTTTTTTCATTCATTCATTCCTCAGTTAAATCAATTCCACAACTACCATACTAACAATTTGTGTTTTCTCACCTGGGTCAGCCCTCTCTCACAGACTATCAGATTCTGTTGTAAGAAAATGTCCAAATGAGCTAACTTGTCCATGCCTAAAACAGTGTGGTCCTCAAAGAAATCCAGGTTTATTATCCCATACTATTGCAAAGAGTAAGCAACAGGAAGTAAAAAAGGGTTGTGCCCGCCTTCCCTTCTCCCCCATACACCATTCATAGGAGATGACAAATGAGAGCCCAGTTTTCCTGTTCTGTTCCATTGGCGGACAAGCCTTTTAAAAGAAGACATTTGCCTCATTCAAACTATGTCATGGATCATTTTTCAGCCCCCTGTTGAAGTGACTTATTTATTGTCATCTGGGCTAGTGTTATATCCTGCACAAGGGAAACTGTTTACTGGCTGCCAACAATTTCTTGTTACCATGAAACCTGACCCTTCCCCCCTCCCATCATCCCCCCTCCCACTTCAAAGTACACACTGATGATACCAGACACTTGTCTCAGTGCTGACTTAGCTAAATGAGGTTATTTGAGATTGGAGGGGACAAAGGTAGCTTCTCCAAGAAGGCTAAGATATCTGGGGGATGCTGAGGGCTCAGAAATGAAAGGTAAGGAATCCACTGCTTGGTGAAAAAGGATCAGAAGTCATATCTTTCTTGAATGTGAATTTTTTTGGTTTGGGAAAATATTTACATTTGCTACCTAAAGAAAAACACAAGCATTATATTTTCTGATATGGATAGCTTCCCTTTTCACCCTCCTATTTCATTACCACTCTTCTTCCTCCTCCTCCTTCCACCTATGGATACAGACCTAGAAAACATTTACAGCTTGTGAATATTTCAATAGTGTGGTTTTAAAAGGTACATTAAATTTATTCTAGATGTTGAGCTCTTGACAGGGATAATGTTACATGATGGAGTAAAGATCTCCAAAGAGCTATTCCTATTAATAAATTGGCAGATAAAATATGAGAATCAGACACCACTCCTGGTTTTCAAAAAGGGAGTCATATAGTAATGATGGAGCTGACTTCTAGAAGAGTACCAGGGAAAACTAGAGTACTGCCAGGAAGAAAAAATACTTATATTCCTTAAAAAAAGTCAAGAAGGCATTAAGATAGAGACTTACAAAGGGGAGATTAAATATATATGTTGAAAAATAAATATACAAAATCTAACATGAAGTAGTAGCTTTTCATTTCATAATGCACACTACAAACTTTTTGCTGACTTTATTCAATTTAATTTTAAGAAACACTGGTTGAGTGAATTAGATCATGAGCTCCTTAGGGCAGAGTGGTATGTTTTGTTGTATCTCCTTTATCCCTCCTCTTCACCTACTCTAAACTCTAAACAAACTGTATTAGTTGCAATGCCACAAACACAGCCCAAACTTTCCTTCTGTACCTGCTCATGCCCTTTGAGGGCAGGGACTATTTTTTTAATTGTTTGTATCTTCAGTGCTTTTGTTGTATCCCTAGCTTAACACAGGGCCTGGCACAAGACAGGTGCTTAATAAATGCTTATTGACTGATATGCTTATAAGGGCAATTCACTGTGTTAGGCTCTGTAGAGGATCCTAAATTGAGAAAGGACCTGCCCTCAAGGAATTTATAGTCTAGTCAAGGAGATAAGAATCATGTACAGGTGATTATTATACAAAATAGAATGTGATAAATGCCTGAGAGATGTATAAAGGTTGATGAGGGTTCAAAATAGGTAGAGATTATTGGGACATCCACTTGACCCATCAGTCAAGGAAAGCTTCATAGAGTAGGGAGTATTTGACTTGGGCCTTGAAAAATACCTACAATGTCAACCAATAGAGATATGTAGGAAAGTGAGGAAAAGTATGAACAGGTACAGAGGGAAAGTTTGGGCTGTGTTTGGGGGATTTTAACTAATCCAGTTTGGTTAGAATTTAGAGTAGGTGAAGAGGAGGGATAAAGGAGAAGGCCGGAAAGATAGTTGGGGCTAGGTAGTGGAGGTCTTTCCTTGCATAAGCAAAGGAATTTGTACTTTATTTGGTGGACTATGGGGAATCATGGAAGGTTTCTGAGAAGTGAATACATATAATGACCACTACCCATTACACTGGCAGAGATCCATAGAAAGGATTAGTAGGGGGCCCAGTCAGAGACAGGGAGTCTAGTTAGGTTTTCAATTCAACTCAATTCAATTTAATAAACACTTATTAAGTGGCAACTATGTGCCCCTGGGGCACACAGTGAGATACAAAATTCAAATAAGATACAGCCCTCGTGGTTCGGGGGCTATGACACATAGACAAGTATCTTTAATATACCATTATACATGAAAAACACATGAGAAGCCCAAAAGTAAAGTGTCATATGAGATTTAAGGGAATCTTCTCCTTCATTACCATGTAAAGGTGACGTTCCATTGATTATCCCACCCACTTAGAAGTTATTACCTTTGTGAAGTAAGAAGTCTTCTTGAGCTTAAAATGAACTAATTATTGTTACTGAATATTACTACTGGTTGGAGGAAAAGGAATCAGTGAGAGCTTCCTGGATGAGATAAAATTCAATTTGTGCTTTAATAATAGCTAACATTTACACAGAACTTATCCTCATTTTATAGATAAAAAAAAATTGAGTTTCACTAGGAAATAAGTGATTTGCCTAGGGTCACATAGCTAAAACGTGTCTAAGGCAAGATTTGAACTTATATTTCAAATCTTCCTGACTCTAGGGCCAACATTCTATCCATTATACCATCTCTCTGCCTTGCAAAGGATAGGTAGGGATCAACATGTGGTAGAAGAGAAATACATTCCCAGTGACCCCAACCACCTACCCCAATCTTCCATTGGTGAGTTTCTCTTCATAGAGGGGCAGGGGCCTGCCTACCTACATTCCCCTCTGGGCTCTGTTCCTGACTTTCTGGACTTCAAAATCAAACCCCTGAATT
Source organism: Vombatus ursinus (assembly GCF_900497805.2). Classification (NCBI taxonomy): domain Eukaryota; kingdom Metazoa; phylum Chordata; class Mammalia; order Diprotodontia; family Vombatidae; genus Vombatus; species Vombatus ursinus. Next base: position 8,304,544 of record NW_020940355.1, read on the forward strand.
AAGCATGTTTATCTCTTATTCCTGGATTTTCAGTCCCTTTCCAGCCTTCTCCTTTATCCCTCCTCTTCACCTACTCTAAACTCTAAACAAACTGTATTAGTTGCAATCCCACAAACACAGCCCAAACTTTCCTTCTGTACCTGCTCATGCCCTCTGAGGGCAGGGACTATTTTTTTTAATTGTTTGTATCTTCAGTGCTTAGAATAATGTCTGGCACATAATTGATAAATGCTTCCTTCCTTCCTTCCTTCCTTCCTTCCTTCCTTCCTTCCTTCCTTCCTTCCTTCCTTCCTTCCTTCCTTCCTTCCTTCCTTCCCACCTTCCATAGGGGAAAGAGTTAGCAGTAGTGTGGAGATGGGCAAATATAGGCTATGGACAGTCTAATCACATAAACCAAAAAGACATTCTACTCGAGAATATAGGGAGACAGACCCAAATTGCTTTGAGCACCTTTTCAATTGTGCAAAGCATAGATATGCACTTTTATTGGCTTCTGGGTGAATGTTCCCTCACCAACAAGCAAAATATCTATAACTAGAACATTTTATGGGTTTTGTAGTCTTGTCCTAGAACAGAGAAGAGAAACAGTTTCTGGGTACATTTTTGTAACTGATGTTGCTAACAATGTTTTGCTAATATAGCTCTTTGTTCAATATGGAGTCAATCCTGTTATCGTGTGTGTGTGTGTGTGTGTGTGTGTGTGTGTGTGTGTGTGTGTACCAGGGATGCACACAATTATTGCAGGTGAAGAGTTAAAAATGATCCAGAGATTTCTGAGCCTTGGTGACTGGAGGAATGTTGGAGCAATTAAGAGAAATAGAAAATTAAGAGAAAATAGAAAATTAAGTCACTAAATCAATCAACAACAGAGATGAATAAAGCATTTTAAGCCCTTACTATGTGCCAGGCACTGTGCTAAATGCTGGGAATACATATATTTCTGGGAATATATATATTTCTATATATATAGAGAGAGAGAGAAATATATAATATATTAAGAATATAATATTTATGTCTTTAGATCATTCATATAATAGCCTCTTAAATAATTAATTAAATATTAAAAGAGCTTATCAAAACAATATACGTATCCCATATTATCAGTTAACATCTATGTCTATCGATCATTCATTGATAAACCACCCCAAAATAAAAATCCTCCTAATGCCAGTCAGTTATGCCGCATTATGGTGTGTGTGTGTGAGAGAGAGTGTGTGTGTGTGTGTGTGTGTGTGTGTGTGTGTGTGTGTGT